>NC_058523.1:551867738-553069435 GCF_904849725.1 Hordeum vulgare subsp. vulgare
CTTAGTTTTCTCTAGGAACATATCAAAAATAGGGGAGCTACAGCGCAAGCTAATCATCTACAACATAATTTGCAAAGACATTTTTACTATGTTCATGATAATGAGTTCAATTAATAATATTACTTAAGAACTCCCACTCAAATTGACATCCCTCTAGTCATTCGAGTGACACATGATCCAAATTCACCAACTCAAGTCTGATCATCACGTGAGTTGAGTTGGCTTCAATGGTGAATATCTCTATGTTGATCATATTTACTATGTGACTCATGTTCGACCTTTCCGTATCTTGTGTTCCGAGGCCATGTCTGCACATGCTAGGCTCATCAAGTTTAACCCGAGTGTTCCGCATGTGCAACTGTCTTGCACCCGTTGTATGTGAACGCAGAGTCTATCACACCCGATCATCACGTGGTGTATCGAAACGATGAACTTTCGCAACGGTGCACACTCGAGGAGAACACAATTTTAGTGAGGGATCACCTTATAATGCTACCGTTGTCCTAAGCAAAATAAGGTGCATAAAAGTTTTAACATCACATGTAAATCATAAGTGACAAGATATGGCCATGAACTTGTGATTTTGATCTCCATCTTCAAAGCACCGGCACGATCTCCATCATCATCGGCGCCACACCATGATCTCCATCATCATTATCTCCATCATTGTGCTGCCATCGAGGTTGTCTCGCTAACTTATGTTATTACTACTAAAGCTACTGAACTAGCGATAAAGTAAAGCATCACCACGCGCAAAACAATTAAAGACAACCCTATGGCTACCGTCGGTTGCCGTAGGATCGACATGTAAGTTGATACGTCTCCAACGTATCTATAATTTATGAAGTATTCATGCCATGTTTACAATAATTCTATATGATTTTGGTATGATTTTATTAGAACTAACCCTGACTGACGTTGTTTTCAGCAGAACTTGTGCTTTTGATCTCCATCTTCAAAGCACCGGCACGATCTCCATCATCATCGGCGCCACACCATGATCTCCATCATCATTATCTCCATAATTGTGCTGCCATCGAGGTTGTCTCGCTAACTTATGTTATTACTACTAAAGCTACTGAACTAGCGATAAAGTAAAGCATCACCACGCGCAAAACAATTAAAGACAACCCTATGGCTACCGCCAGTTGCCGTAGGATCGACATGTAAGTTGATACGTCTCCAAAGTATCTATAATTTATGAAGTATTCATGCCATGTTTACAATAATTCTATATGATTTTGGTATGATTTTATTAGAACTAACCCTGACTGACGTTGTTTTCAGCAGAACTACCATGGTGTTGTATTTGTGCAGAAATAAAAGTTCTCGGAATGGTCTCAAATTTACGGAGAATGTTTTTGGAAAATATAAACAATAATGGAGCAAAAAGATGGGCCAAGAAGTGACCGAGGAGGCCACAAGCCTGTAGGGCGCGGCCCCCCCTAGGTCGCGCCCACCGGGCTTGTGACTCCCTCGGGAACCTTCCTGGCATGATTCCAACGCCAAATATTCCTATAAATACGAAAACCTCCGAAAAGAAACCTAGATCGGGAGTTCCGCCGTTGCAAGCCTCCAGAGCCATGAAAGATCAATCTTGGACCTCCCTGGCACCCTGCTGGAGGGGGTGGTCTTCACCGGAGGCCATCTTCATCATCCCCGTGGTCTCCATTGTCGTGAAGGATGTCCACTTCGGCGTTTGAATCAACGCATGCACCCAACAATGACCCGATCCATTTTTATCGGTGTGCGAAAAAAATATAAAGTATTTTCCGAAAATAATAAACATGCATAATTAAGCATTAAAAGCCAGCCACGAAGGCCGGCGAGAGTCCACGCGTCCGTATTACATTAATTAAAAATAAAAAATATAAAACTACGAGGCAATCCTAGGCGGCGGCGGCGTCGTCGGGGCCGGTGAGGTGGACCAGTGTAGGCGCAGGGCCGCCCTAGGGGAACACTGTGTTCCAGAGCGCAGCTGCGTGTGCCTCCGTCGTTTGTCCCGCACAGCAGCACGGGCTGTGCTAGTGGCGGTGGTAGCGCAGCAGCACGGGCGCGCTCCTCCTCCTCCATCTACCGTAGTTCCTCCTCCGCCTCCTTCTCCAGCTCCACCAACCGAAGGCCTTCGGCGCGCTTCGCCCGCTGGTGCTCCGTCCTCCAGTGCTCGAGGTAGGCTTGCTTCGGCTGCGGTGTCGCGCCCAGCCAGATGGGCGGCGCACTTACAAACTTGCTGACGATGTCGGTCCACTGGTAGACTTCCCATGGCTCCAGGGGCTCGGGCTTCGGCGGAGGTGGCACGACGTAGTCGCCGGCGGCCGACAGCACGATGGCTTCCGCGAGTTGCTACTGGTACGCCGCCTCCTCATCGGCCCTGCGTAGTTCTTCCTCCTCACTGTTGCGGAGCACAGTTGCCAGCGCCGCCTGGTAGGTGGCCTCAACCTCCTGGTCCTCGTCGCTGACGACAGGCGGGGGCGGCGGAGGGCCTCCTGGCTGCACGTCGCGCACGCCACGACGGCGCTGCTCCTCGTGCTCCTCCGTGAACCAGAGCTACCAGTTGGGGGAGTCGGCCGTGTATGCAGGGTTTTGCCGCTGCTCCGGCGTCAGCAGACGCCGACGGCGGCTCACCTCCTTCGCGTGCACCCGTGTCGACCGCGGCACGACCGCACCGGGATCTTCTCCGGATCCATATGCCAGTGGTGCGGTAGGGCGACGTCGGGGTAAGGAAGCGGCACGCGGTGCTCCCAGTGCCACCGCGCTTGGTGCACTGGGACGTTCACACGCTGGCGAGCCCGGCGGGAAGACACCGGCGGAGAGATGGCGCGGGGGTAGAGCGGGGCCGTGCCCTTGTTTGGGAAGGAGTCGGCCATGGTGCTAGGGTTTGGTCGCCGACGAGATGGCTAGATGGGGACAGGTGGGTTTTGGAAGTAGATGAGGCGGAACCCACTGCACGCTCGAATTAAAAAATGCCGACCATGGTCGTTGATGCGTGGGCCGGAGTAGGGCGGCCGTCATAAATAATATTGATCGCGGTGGTTGGGCCGACGCATTTCATCCTAAATTTGGATCGGAAATGGGTCAGCACGGCACGGAGCGGACGTATTTTAAAATTGAATCGATGTGTTGAACTATCCGTTTTGTCCTCGTCGATTCAAACGGACGGTGACGAACGAAATGTGTTTCCATTAGAGTTGTTGTCCGTGCTGTCTGGTTAAAAGTCACGGATCACACATTGGTCGCTTTGTGTTTCCGTTTCTTGTGTATGCTCGTGATCCTGAACCGAAGGATGGTCGCTTGTGCATGCTCCTGAACCGGAGGACGGTCGCTTGTACATGCACGCGCTGGGCGGTGCGGCCTCATCCACGCCAAGCCAAATCAAAGGTCCTGTAGCTACATGCCTACATGCAAAAGTGAAGTAGTACTCTCTATAGACCGGCAGGGTACAGCTACAGTACACACGCCATGGGATGAGAGGTTGGGCCATAGAAAAGTGGCTTTGGAGAAAGCAAAAGGGACCGGAATGGATTACTAGAAGGGGGTTTGTGGCTAGGAAGTCCATGTAGGTGCATCCCCAGTGTCAGGGACGCGCACTTGGCGGGTTGTACAAAAAATCGATGATTCAAAAAGAAGTAGCAAAACCACTGCTCACGGCGCGGCCTCATCCACGACACGTCAAGGGATACAGAGAAACTGGTTTAGCTTTTGTCTGTGCAGCAGCAGCAGAGAGACCAGCAGTTTCTCCTACACGGCCAAAACCCTAAAAACTACCTTTGCAGCTAATCTCCGTAGGCTCATTGGAGGTTGGGCCACAGAAAGGTGGCTTTGGACAGGGCAAAAGGGTCGGAATGGACTTCCAGAAATGCCAACGGATTTCTGGCTTTGACGGAGCGGGTAGGGAGCTCATGTGCATGCATGCAACTCTTTTGTTTTTCTTCTGCCTTCCCTCACCAGAGATGCACTCCCCTACGCTGCATGCCTACTCACAACGGCTGGCAAAACTTTGGATATCGCGCAAGGCAGCCATCACGGGCTCGATCTCCATACGGTGCACAGACGAGGAGCTCGCCGTGCCGGAGCGGACTCGTGGCTGTTGTGCAACTGCCGTCGCCGGCGTTGTCTCGGTCGCCACACCCATGCATAAGAAGAAAGACGTACGGTGTGCATTCAGATGCTTCTCGCCCGCTCGCCGCCCTCTACAAAACCACACGGGGCCGTCCACACGAACTCACGGGCCATCTCCGGAGTAAACGATACACTTGCAAAATTCGTTACTCGTTGGCCGGCGCGGCCTCATCCACGCTACGCCAAAGCAAACCCGTACCAGTGTACCACCGCACAGCTGGTCGTAGCACTACGTACTATTACTATGCTGGTAGGTGGAGCTGCCTTAGCTTATGTCTGTGTACCGTCCCTCTGTGATGTGCAGAAACACAGAGACCAGCAGCGCACCCGGCGAATACTTTTGAGTCGATCTCTGTCGACTATTTCTTTTTTTCACAACGGCGGGATGCCGCATGGGGTTAGCCATGTACGTATCTGGTCTCAAAATCCTGCCAAACTACGCAACACACACACACACACTCGCATCAAGGGATTTATACAGAATGGGATTAACGGGATCCTGCCACCGTAAGCTCTCGCGTTATTATCTATTAGGAGACGAAGACTGCGAAATAGCCATATCACTGATAAGTACTAGTAGGTTGAGAATAAGCACGGCGCGTCCTTCTCCTGCATGCCTCCTGGTTGATTGTCTGTGAAAAGCAAGGGACGTACGTCCTGCACAAAGTTGGGGGCGCAGCAACACAACCCGGCCAGGACGGAGAGGAGGTAGCACGCGTGCAAAGATCACGTGGCGGTGGTGCTCGCCGTCGCCGGCGCTGCCGGGTCGTCGATCAACGCTGGCAGGGCTCGCGCCGCACCGTCCAAGAGTGGAGCACGTCCCCCGTGTTAATCTATCGCCTTGTTAGGCGTACATACGATACGAGGATTTGTGGCACGGCATCTAGTTCCTCTCACGTCCTTTTCTTTAATATTGGCTTCTGAGTTCCATTTTTTCAACAACAACAAAAAAAACTGAACGAGAAGTCTAAATTAGGTTATGTTTTACATTTGCGAGATACGTTATGACGAATTTTGAAAAATAAATGTTAAGTTCAATCTTTTACATTTATTATGGGCAACCAATAAAATCATGATTTTTATGCCTACAACTGGTAGAAAAGATATCTTAAAAATTTATCTATGAAACTTGCTAACAGTGAGTGAGAAAATCGTAAGTTTCAATTGAAAAACCGTAAGTTTCAACGATTGAAACTTAAAATTTACCGTGCACTCACGTAGGATGCAACAACTTCACGAATCACGAGGCAATTGAGCGACCGAGCATGGCTTCGCATGTGTGTGCCCGGGCACCTACATAGCCCTGCAAATTTCCGTTAGGCGTACAGAGTACTGTATGTGGAGAGACGAATGCCTCTCGTGTCATTTGTCTGCATTTTTCATGTTATTAGGCAAGCTGCGATCCGCGTCACACGTGTTTGACCACCACTTGTTTCTAGCTTGACCTTGATATAATGTACTTGCATATGAATATATGATAGAATTATAGTGACCTCAACATTGATGGATTTCCGATAAATTCTGTCACATTGTGACCTCCACAATCTCGGCTTCTCTGGTATGCCATGGACGTACGATAACAAACAAGCATGCAAATGAAATGTTAAAGTATGCCTCGACCGTGTTGTGGCATACCCAAAGTGGTCGAACTTTCTTGCGGACTACGAGGTAAAACATGAACATCTTTCAATAGATCTTACTCCCTCCGTAAACTAATGTAAGAACATTTAAAATACTATTTTAATAATCTAAACATTTTTATATTAGTTTACAGAGGAAGTATATAGAAAATAAATGAAAGAAGGTTGGCCGTCGTTGCCGTAGATATGAAATTTATTGGGAAAAGAAAAGAAAAAGCTCTAGCAGATGAAGTGGAACTTGCATGACCCATGCATAGGCAGGTAACACACTTAGAGCAACTTTAGCAGACCCGTATAACCCGCGAACCCGTAAAATAACCGCTATATTTTAGCTACATGCGGAAAAAGTGTTTCGAACAAACACCGTAAGCATGGCAAACCCTTCAAACAAATATTAAGGGGCGTGATAAAAGTGCAGCTTTGACCCGTGAATACACATTTTTCGCCCACGTCCCGTCGGTGCCCTGTATCACGAGAAAGCGGTTGGCGAAGGGACATTTTAAACCATGTTGATTCCTTCCCCATTCTTGCAGCGCCGCCGCCCGCCCGCTGCCAACGTTTTCGGCCATACTCGTCGCCGGATTCACTCCGTCGGACCTCTCCCGAGTCAGCTCCACCTCGCCGCCTCGCCGCCCCATCGAATCTGTCGTGCCATGGGGCCCCCGGGTGCCCGCCGTACATGATCGATCCCGGCCGAGCCGCCGGCGGCTCCAGCCTTTCTCTACCCGGATTCGCAAGTTTGCGGCTGCCCCTGGCCCGCCGCCGGTGAGTCCTTTCTTAGCCTTGTCTAGTTAGAATTAGCGGTGCATTTGACGAAGAAAATCCTTTCATGCGAGCTGGGGTGCGCCATTTTTTTAGATGGATTTGAGCCCTTGCGAGGAGTTTTTGCTCGAGGATTCGTCCTCGTTCAACGACTTGGACATAGTGTCGTTGCTCGAGAGACATTGGCAGCAAATGATGGTGGTCGTGCTCGCAGTGAAGGAGTACGAGGATACAAAACGGAAGAGACGGCGAGGATCTACCATCGGTCGCTTGTGCATCCCTCGCAACCACCAACTTGGGTACGAAATGCTCATGCAAGACTACTTCGTGGACAACTCAACATATCCGCCGCACCTCTTCCGAAGAAGGTATCGAATGCGCCGATCCCTCTTCATAGAATTAGTGCAAGCTTGTGAGGTAAATTCTCATTTTCTTACTCAAAGGAGAAACGCCGCTAGCTTAAAGGGTTTTCGTGCATATCATAAAATCTCGACAACTATGCACGTGATTGCATATGGCGTTTCAGTTGACTATGCCGACGAATATCTTCGCATTAGTGAATATACTACAACCGAACAAGGAAGATATAAAAAGGTTGATGACAACAAGTGAGAGAAGAGATTGGCCTAATACGGGATTTTCGCATAACGGGATTGACGGGAACCTGCCACATTAATCTCTCGCGTTATTACTTGTTAAGAGACAAAGACTGCAAAACAGCCAAATCACTGATAAGTACTGGAGTAGTAGGTTGATGATAAGCACGGCGCGTCCGTCTTCTTCCGTTCATGCGTCTGCATGCGTGATTGATTGCCTGTGGAAAGAACCGGAGGTCCGTAATTTATCTGCACAAAGTGGGGCGCAGCAACACAACGCGCGCAAGGGACACCCGGCCAGGACGTAGAAGAGGTAGCAGGCGCACCGGGGATACATGTACGCATGGGTCGTACACACACGCGCGCGCGAAGATCACGTGTCGGTGGTGCTCGCCGGCGCTGCCGGTTCGTCTGTCAACGCTGGCAGGACACGCGCCGTCGCCGTCCAAAAGTGGAGCACGTCCCATGTTCATCTCTCTCGTTGTTACAGCATCTAGAGTCAGATCTTGCAAATTGGACTCTTCAAACGACCACGAACACGTCCATATGCATCTGCGAACATTGACCGGACATTTTCTAAATTCACGCCTTCACAACTAGTTATCTTATATCCGGCATCATATATTCATATAAATTCGTGCAACATAGTACGTAGATCATCAAATGATCAAAATCAACAGGTCAAATGGGCATAATTCACATAAACATCACCAAAAATCACCGAAGTCAGAATTTACACAGTTTAACGATCCACACATTCAAACTACATACTAATACTAGATTATGTAAAAGGAGAGGGCGAGTTTCGGTTGGGGAACGTAGCATGGAAAATAAAAAAATTCCTATGCACACGGAATACCTATCCATGGTGACGATCATCTACAAGAGGGGAGAGTGAATCTACATACCCTTGTAGATCTCTAATCGGAAACGTATATAACGCGGTTGAGGTAGTGGAACATCTTCGCGATCCAAATCGCAGCCCCTCCCGCGATTTCATCACGATCCGTCCCGCGATCTCATCACGATCCATCCCGATCTAGTGCCGAACGAACGTCACCTTTGCGTTAAGCACACATACAACTCGATGACGATCTCCGCCTTCTTGATCCAGCAAGAGGAGCGAAGAGGGAGATGAGTTCTCCAGCACGACGGCGTGGTGGTGGTGGTGGTAGAACAATTCCTGCAGGTCTTCGCGTAAGCACCGCAGAAAACTGATGTAGAGGAAGAACTACGATCTGGAGGAGAGGGTAGCACGTGGTTGAAATTGTTTCAAAAACTCTTCAAAACTCTAGTATATATAGGAGGAGAGGAGGGAGGAGGCTGCCCCAAGGCTGCCCATTTTTTTTCTCTCTTTGGCGCAAGGAGGAGAGGAGTCCTCCTCCAATTCCACTTGGATTAGGACTCCTTCCCAATTTGTCCGCATCTTTTGGATTCTCCACCTTTTTTCTCATGGGCTTTTTTTGGTTGACTAAACAACCCATCAAGGGTTATTGCGCCACCAACAAAACCATGTGACCCTCTTGGGGCGTGGTGGGCCCACCTGGTGGGCCCCCCAAACTCATTCGTCACTCCCGGTACACTACCGGTAATGCCCGAAATTCTTCCGGAATCCAAATACCAACTTCTATATATCAATCTTTGTCTCCGGACCATTCCGGAACTCCTAGTGACATCCGGGATCTCATCCGGGACTCCGAACAAAACTTCGGTCACCAACACCTATAACTCAACTATACCGAAACGTCACCGAACCTTAAGTGTGCACACCTTGCGGGTTTGAGAACTATGTAGACATGACCCGAGACACTCTCTGGTCAATATCCAATAGCGGGACCTAGATGCCCATATTGGATACGATAATCTTATCGGTTGAACCTCCATGTCAAGGATTCAGATAATCTTGTATATCATTCCCTTCGTCCTTCGGTATGTTACTTGCCCGAGATTCGATCGTCGGTATCCAATACCTATTTCAATCTCGTTACCGGCAAGTCTCTTTACTCGTTCCGTAATACAAGATCACGTGGCTAACTCCTTAGTCACATTGCTTGCAAGCCTTGTTTGTGATGTTGTATTACCGAGTGGGCCCCGAGATACCTCTCTGTCACACCAACTGACAAATCCCAGTCTTGATCCATGCTAACTCAACGGACAACTTCGGAGATACCTGTAGTGCACCTTTATAGTCGCCCAGTAATGTTGCGATGTTTCATACACGCAAAGCATTTCTCTGGTGTCAGTGAATTACATGATCTCATGGTCATAGGTATATATACTTGACATGCAGAAAACAATAGCAACAAAATGACACGATCACATGCTACGTTTATAGTTTAGGTCTTGTCCATAACATCATTCTCCCAATGATGTGATCCCGTCATCAAGAAACAACACTTGTCCATGGCTATTAAATCTCAACCATCTTTGATCAACGAACTAGTCAACTAGAGGCTCACTAGGGACAGTGTTTTTTCTATGTACCCACACATGTATTTGAGTTTCCAATCAATACAATTATAGCATGGATAATAAACGATTATCATAAACAAGAAAATATAATAATAACCAATTTATTATTGCCTCTAGGGCATATTTCCAACAGTTTTACCACTTCCTCGTCGGGCCTTTTCCCTTCCGGTCGCTGGTGATACTATAGGCGTCTGCAACATGAGGTGGGTCGATGTCGGAGCCGTCGGAGTCAGCCCCGTCGGAGGAGGAATCAGAGATGACAATGTAGCCTTGCAAGCGCTGGACGATGCGGTCTTGCTTGCGCTTGAGCTTGGCCACCCTTGCAGTTTGCTCCGCCGCCTCCCACTTGGATTGCTCAATGCCGAGTTTGAGCTGTTCGGCGTTGATCCTCCGGAGCCGCTAGGCGTCCGTCTCCACCGTTGTTAGTGACTGATGATACACCCAATGGAGCAGTCCACGTCGGGCTCCGGTATCACGTCGGGCACTGGTATCACACATCGGCATTGGGCAGACTGCGCAGCATTGTCGGACCCACCCCCTCTCGTGGCGGAGCAGGCACTAGAACCCACCGCTGGCCGCGCGAAGCAGCGTCCAAAGGTGAAGGAGGTCGTCAGGTGGGCGGAACAGATTGCGGAAGCATCGTAGGTCTGTGCTCGGGGCAGGAAATCTCGACATTGGCGCTGTGCCGATGGGATACACGAGGCGTCGCACCGGAGCCGAAGATGCCACCCGTATCAACCCGCGAGCGCTCGAGCGCGATACGGAGCGCCAACTCCTGTTGTCTCCGAAGTTGCCGTCGGGGTGACTATCGGTGCTATAGATTGGACAGAGTAGGGAAGGGTGGAGTCCGGGAACACAACAGAGTGAGACAAGCTAGGGTTTGCTCTAGAGAGGGATTTTGTGGGGTCGGGGTGCATCAACGATGAGCCGGGCTGACATGGTGGACATGCTCGGGCGCGCCCTCACAGCCTCATATCCATCCTATATTTGGGTTGGATATGAAGGGTGTCGATCAGTCCGGGCATTTGACTGTGATTTAAGAGTTTTCGTTGGTTCGATTTTTTGTGACCGGTCAATGATCACATGACCTATCCAAACATTTATGACAAATATGAGGGATCTAGTTTTAGATGCTCTTAGGTGTACATACGAGGATTTGTGGCATGGCATCGAGTTTCCCTCACGTGCTTTTTTCTTTAGTATTGGCTTCTGATTTTTAGTTTTTTTTTTCTTTTTTGAATGAAAAGTATAAATTAAGTTATTTCAATATTTCCTTTTCTTTTGACGAGGGCTTTCAAATAAGCTCAATTTTAAATACATTTTGACGTTTCTAGGAGCTGGTATGGTACGTCCTCGGGAGACGAACATGGGGTTATTATTTTTTCATTTTGCCGTATTATCATTGGAGTCTGACCTTGCTGCATGTCCACAAGGTCTCTCTCTAGCTACCAACGTTAGTGAAAACCGGGGATTTAGTTCCAGTTTTAAAGGAATTTTAGTTGCGATTGTGCAGCCGGGACTAAGCCTTCGCAACTAAAGGATCCATCTTTTAGTTTCGGCCGTGCAGTAAACCAGGATTAAATTAGAATCCTGCAATTGTAGATGAACAAGGATCTTCTTCTTTTGATATTTATGATCCTAGAAATTGGGACACTCTTGACAATAGCATGATTATGAAGGTGGCTTTTCTCATGATTATGAATGCTTGGAGGATGGAGGTTCGTTAGCATGTCATTTTTTTTTTGCTTTGTAGTTATATGGAATTTGATTTAGACCTGAAGTAAGACATAGTTATCCTCACTGTTTATTATAGCTTAAAAGATTATTTTTATCAATGTATGGAATTAAACTTTTCCTCTAATGCCTTTGCTGGGCCATTCATTTGAGTTCGCCCTGGGCCCTTCGAAACTACAAGACCGACGCTGCTTGCATGGGCATCTCGACCTGATACCCCCTGCGTTGCCCTGGCAACCTCGCCGGTGCCGGCCACCGCCGTCCGCCGACCTCCCTCGCATCTTCCACGCTGGCCCCACCAAGCCTAGCCGCCCCCTCCCCGCCAGCACTGTGATCGACCCTCCCTTCTCTCCTCTCTCCCCCTTGGCCGACCAGCATGCCCCTCCTCTCCAGCGAGTTCAAGCGGCGCCCCGCTGGCCGCCCTGATCCCATCCCATAGTAGCCCCGCAGCGCCTGACCCCACTCCTGCAGCGCCCCGCTGGCCGCTCCCACACCCCCGCCACGCGCACGCCAGGCATCCAGTCGCGGCCCCCCTCCCCTCTGGTCACCGTGCCACACCGGCATACGCCTCGTCGCGGCCACTCGCTACCGCACCGTCCCCCGCTACCGCGCATGCCGGTCGTGCTCCTGTCCCACGCTCGTGCTTGCCTTGCCACCATAGCTGCTACTTGGCCGCTGCTACAGCTCTGCCCGTCACTCCACACAGGTGGCGCTGCCCCTGTTGCGCTGCCGTCGCCGCTCTGCGGTCGACCCCTGCTAAACCCCACCACCGGTGGTTCCCGTTGGTGCCGCCCCCCATGCTCTCGCCCCCTCCCCCGGCCAGCGCCCCTAAATGGCATCATGACATCATGGTGATGCCATAAATGGAGGTTTGAATTAAATATAATCTATTTTAATTCCTTAATGTTAATACAACTTTAAAAATTAATAAAAAAATAATCTGTAATCCGGATGAAAATAATTTGTACATGAAAGTTGATCAGAAAAACGAGATAAACCCGATATGCTGTCCGTTTGTGTGTCACATGTCCGTAGCATAGAGAACATGGAACTTCTTCACTGTTTTCGTGTGTCCCGTTGTAGCCAGGGACCCGGGAAATATGGTCAGATATTTTTCCGATCCGTCTATGACGTATAATTCCACGTTAATGCATGCCTAGCCCTGCATATTTCCATGCCATGCATCGTGTTGCATCTGTGCTTTTATATTTATTGTTTCTTCCCCCTCTTCTCTCTGGTAGACGATGACGCTGACGCTGCTGCAGGGTATGACTACCCACCTAACGACCAGCCCTTTGCCGCAGAGCAACAAGGCAAGCAAACCCCCCTTGGTCATTCCTATATCGCCTATTCTTTCTCCCTTATGCTTGCATTAGATTTTGCTACTGTTGTAGATAGCTCCTATTTTGATGCATAGCTTGTTTTTCATGAACCGCTACTTTACTCTAGCACACTTTAACTGTTTAGTATAGGTGGAGCAGTATTCCCTATGACCACTTAGTCTGAGTTGCCCCTACTTTTTCATCAAGTCTCGATCACCTGATCGACAAGCCAAGACCCGTCACATCACTCACACCCCCTTAGTTGTATGATGCTACAGATCTACTATCGAGTACCGAGCGTGACACCTCGTTACGTACTCCGATGTTAGTTTTGTAATGTAGTTTTCCGGTGGTGGCTCTCGGAGGGTGATTCCTCCTTCACCACCTCCGATAATGACTCCGTCGTACAACCCATCAAGCGTGCTTCATCGAGGTGATTCCTCCCTGGCCACCTCGACGATTACATCATTTGGAATCCATCAAGGGTCATACCTCGGATCCCTCTGATACTACAGCCAAACGGTTACTTGACCTTGCTACTTGGTACATGAAGTCTGTTGCGGGTGGATTCCCGTGTGGTTGTGATGGGGCGTGGCCGGGCATTCTGGGCCCTTGCCAGACATCCTCGAGGCGGGGTGACGGGACTACATATCGTGGATTGTTGATCGTCGCTGTAGTGTTAATTGAAATGCTAATGGGATTTGGGAATTTCATCTGAGTTAGCCGGGAGACCTTTTCGCACTAACCTTCACATGGGAGAAGTGATTGGTACTTGACGTCGTGGTATCAGTTGAAGCTCTTCAGACGTCACCAATGGAGCGGCGCGTGCTTGAGTCACCCGGATAAGCATTGTTCTTGTATAAGAGGTGCCAGGACTGATCTCGGCCGCCCTTGCATCGTGTAGGATCGCAAAGTGTGATGGGCCGATGACCCCTGCACTTAGGATTTAGATAGGCGGGCTGGCCTATGTGTTGAGCCTAGGTAGGGCTGTGACGTGTCGATGTTCCAACGCCGGGCATGACCTAGGAAAGTGTGTCTGGCCAGAGTTTATCAAGTATGTTGGGTACTGTGGTGCACCCCTGCAGGGATGAAAATTAACTATTTGAATAGCCGTATCCACGGTTTTAGGACGACTTGAAGTTGTGCCCTGATCTTATACAACTTCAACTGTTACTTAACTGGAATGTTTGCTCCAGGATTGCTTTCTTTCAGGGGGTCGAGGAAGAATCTCTCGGCGTGACCTTATTAAAATTGTTGCAACAATATGGCTATATATTTGTGTTACTTGCTCTAACCTCGTCTATTGCTGCAAGACGCTGAAGATGCTAGTCTTTGATAGGACTAGTCCTCCCTCTGTATTCTCGCATTGTTGCAGTCAGTCCACATATAACCCTTTCCCTTTGATACTGATGCATACTTAGCATAGTTCTGATGTCAGTCTTGCGAGTACTTTGGATGAGTACTCATTGTTGCTTTTCTCCCCCTTTTACCCTTGATATACGTTGTTGTGACCAGATGATGGAGCCCAGGAGATGGCGTATCCCGCCGACGATGCCTACTACCCCGTCGGTGCCTACTACTACGTGGAGGCCGCTAACGACCAGGAGTAGTTTAGGAGGTTCCCGGGTAGGAGGCCTTGCCTTGTTCGATTGTTGTATCTTTTATGCTAGCTTTCTCTAAGGCATTTCCATGTTTTATGTGTCTACTCGGATATTTGTTGCTTCCGTTGACTCATGTGTTTCTCGAGCTTCTGTATTCGAGCCCTCGCGGCTCCTAACTTGTAATATGAAGCTTGTATGTTTTTTTATTTGTGTCTAGAGTTTTGTTGTGATATCTTCGTGTGAGTCCTTGAGCTTGGTCGTACGCATTTGCGTGTATGATTAATGTATGGTCAAATCGAGGGCGTCACATGTTTGCACATTGTAGTACTAATTATTCATCGACCCACAATGTTCAGGTTCGGATTTATTTTTTTGAAAAAAAGGAAAGTACCTAAATATCGAGAATAGTGAGCTAGCACACACTTGATCCAAAATATAGACGACAATGATAGGGGGTTGCACCTGAATCCGAATTTTTAGAAAGATTGTCACTACTTTTGACTTTTGAGAGACCATACTATTGTTTTGAAGAAAGAATCATATAATGAAATACAAGAACAACGAAAGTGAGAGGGCGTGATATAAACTGGATGAAAAAGGGGCTCTAATCAATGAAAAAATACCATGACATTTCACTATTATAACAATGTTATGGCGTATTAGGAAAAGAGACACTATGTTTTGGCAAATTCGACAAGAGACACTATGTTTTGGCAAACTCGACCGCTACAGTGCTAATAAGGTAATCAGATGGCAACGGCGGGAGGAACCGCCGGTGCTCGGGCGTCCGCGGGTGCAGCGAGGGGGCGAACATACAAGGAGAGGCGGAGGATCACTATGGGAGAAGGTGGCAGAGTCGATGGAGGAGGCTGGCCGGTGGCATCGAGCCGGGTCGATGGAGTGGCGGGGTTAGGAAGAGGAGCGGTGATGGCGGCCTCGGGGTCAGAGACGAGAGGAGCGGCGACGGCGGTGTTGGGGTCGGAGACAAGAGGAGAGGAGACGATGACGTCGGGATCGCGGGGAGGGGGGGTGGAGACGACGGCGATGTCCTCTTGCAACGTGGCGGTGTCATGTCTCGGTCGGCGTCACAGGAGTGGAGTGGAAGATTGGCGGGGGAGGTCCGCGGGAGGTTATATACACCAACCTTTAGTCCTGGTTGGTGGCTCCAGCCGGGACTAAAGGCCCCCGTTAAGTCACGGTCCAAGCCACCAACCTGTACTAAAAGTGAATTTCACGAGCCCAAAAGGCGCGAAACCCACGACTTTAGTTCTAGTTTTTTTGTTTTAGACCTTTTTAGGATATTTACGTTTTATACCTTTTTAGGATATTTTGTTTAGACCTTTTTAGGATATTTATGTTTTAGGATATTTATTTTTTAGGATATTTATGTTTTAGGATATTTATTTTTTAGGATATTTATGTTTTAGACTTTTTCCTATTTTGATCAAAAGTAGAGTTTTATAAAAGCTTTCTAGTTGATTCTTTTTGCTATTGAAGAATATTACAAAATAATTTTTGGTAACATAATAACCTTATTGTTTTCTTTATTTGTTTATTCATTGATTGCATTTTGATTGCTTGAATGCTTGCTTCCAGAATCACAAGGCGATCAATGCTATCAAAATCTTTCTTCCAGAATCATCATTTCACCCACATATTAATTTGAAAAATACTAGAAATGAACTCCGAAAAGGTTAAAATTTGGCATGGTATCATCATTTCACCCACATAGTATGTGCTAAACAGTTGAGCGTGTTACAACAAAAACAGGATGCACTTCGTGTATAAACTGGACAATCTCTTTTGAAGTATGAGGATTTAGGACGAAAACTCATGTGTTACAAAGGCATTTCATTTTTAAGCTTATTTCAACTCCAGACTTTTTGTGCGTTCAATATGAACCATTCAAAGCCGCATCATCAATTTTTAATCCTTTCTGACTTCATTTGCTACTTTTCATGAATTTAATGATTCTTTTGAGCTAAATGACTGTGAAATTGAAAAGCACTACAAATGAACTCCAAAAAGGTTGAAATTTGGCATGGTATCATGATTTCACCCACATAGCATGTGCTAAAAAGTTGAGATCGTTACGAGACAAACAAGATGCACTTTGTGTACAAACTGTACAATCTCTTTTGAAGTATGAGGGTTTTGGACGAAAATTCATATGTTACAAAGCCATTTCATTATTTAAGCTTATTTCATATGTTACTAAAAGGACAGGAATAATTGAAAATTCATACCTTAATAAATAATTATTCTACAATCTCGTTTCAAATGCCAAAATGCCCTAGCTAAGATTCATTTCGGTTTGTCCCTTGGTTATTGCATGTAACCATGAATAATATTCATCATTTAGCAGGATGCTTGGGCCAGTCTTCTCTGTGGAGGGAGTAATGTCATGAAACTTTTCATAATCTATTGACATGTCTATCTTGTCCTCCACTCCGAGGATGTTTCTTTTCCGTGAAAGAACTATGTGGCTCTTTGGCTCATCGTATGATGTATTCGCTTCCTTATCTTTTCTTTTTCTCAGTTTGGTAGACATGTCCTTCACATAGAAAACCCGTGCCACATCATTGTCTAGGACGAATGGTTTGTCCGTGTACCCAAGATTATTGAGATCCATTGTTGTCATTCCGTATTGTAGGTCTAACTGTACCCCGCCTCCTGTCACATTGACCCATTTCACCGAAACAAAGGGACCTTAAAATCATCACGCCCATAATCAAGTTCCCATGAGATGTGTTTGCAGCCAACCGCCGAAATTCCCCATGTGTTCACGTGTAATCCAGTCATCACACTCTCCGGGTGTTTGGAGCATAGAATATTCTTGTCTTCATTGATATACGGGGGCCACCAAGGTAGAATTTTGTATAACTATGTGGTGTGCTTGCACCCAAGATTGCTTGTCCCTACATATTATTGAGTTTGGTCCTAGCATGCCTCTTCCACTGAGTCACCCATCATGCAGCGACCGAGGAACACCATTCGGCTTAATGTCACGAACAAACTCAATGACCTCCTCCATTTCATGGCCCTTGGAGATGCTTCCTTCTGTCCTAGCATGGTTACGAGCATATTTCTTTAAGACTCCCATGAACCTCTCAAAGGGGAACATATTGTGTAGAAATATAGGACCCAGAATGGCAATCTCGTCGACTAGGTGAACTAGGACGTGCGTCATAATATTGAAGAACGGTGGTGAGAACACCAATCGAAACTGACAAGACATTGGACCAAATAATTCTGTAAACATAGTAGGATTTGTGGATTGATTACCTTCTAAGAAATTGCATTGAGGGATGCACATAGCTTCAGAATGGCTAATCAAACATTTTTTGGTAGAAGCCCCTCGATGCAACCGAAAGCCGTTGCATCATAATCACATGGCAGTCATCAGACTTTATGTTCTAGAATTTTTTCTCTGATATATTTATTATTCCCCTTATATTCAACGAGAAGCCACACAGGACTTTGATACTGATCAGGCATTCAAAAAATATTTACTTATGTGCTTTGGTAAGAACGTAGCTGGCAGGACCTTGATACTGCTTTGGATGCATGATGTCTTTTTCATTCATACGTTGCTCGTCCTTGTCACAACCCTAGCTTAGCTCTGTTTGCCACGCATTCATGCATGCATTCAAATCAACTCATTGGAATGGGGATGATCTACAAAAGGGAAGTGATCAAGCCCAAATGAATTGAAATTTGACAAAAGGGCAATAAAAATATTACCTTAAAAGGGACCAGGAAAATGTTTCAAATAATTGAGAAAATAGTGACAGGGAATAAATTTGTCAAACCAAAATTTGAAGTCACATAAACATTTTGAAATGGATTTTTGATTTGATCAAATAACTGTTTGGAATGGAGTTATTTTATTTTCTTTTAAAATAAAAGTTTCAAAATGTTGAAACTATTTTTTGGCATTGATTATTTTATCTCTGTCACATAACACTATTTTAGGGTTTTATAAAATAGTTAAATATTTTATTTAAAACCTAAATCTAAATGCCAAAAAGAAATAAAAACAGAAAAAGGAAAAGAGAGAGAGAGACTTACCTGCGCTCACCTCCAGGCCTAGCCCACAAGGGGGTCCCGTGTCGTCTCCCTCCTCCTGCCAGAAGGCAGGGGAGAAGATGAGCACGTCGCCGTGGCGAGGGGCGCCACCTCCTCCCTGCCTGCCTGTCCCTCCTAGCGAGCGCGATGCCTCACCCCCGTGCCTTGCTTTTCCTCCTCCCTCGAACCCCTCCGCCTCATCCATTCCTCCTTCTCCCCCTTTTCTCTTCTTCCTCCCGCCATGGCCGAGCTCTGCTTGAGCTCATCGGCGCCATTCCGGCTGCGCCGATGCCAGGAATGGAACCTCTGTGAGCCTCCGATGTTTTCCCCTCTCTCTCCCGCTCTTAATCTCCCTCCAGAGCATCTCCCCGACGAGTTCCACTTTCGGCTGCCGTGCACGGTCGTCGCTGGCACTCTCTCCGGCGACCCTAGCTCCTTCTGATGGCCCTGGTCGATCAGGCGCTTCGCCAGCTTCGTGTAGCCGCAAACCGCGCCCGATTTGGTGCCCTGTAGCGCCGTTTAGGTCGTCTCCGACGAGCCCTCCGCCGCGGCTATGGTCGCCGGCGACCACCCTCCGGTGGGGGCCGACGTGGCCACCTTAACCCGCCACTAATCAGGCCTTAGAGCCACTAACAGAGGGCCCCACTCCTGGTCAAACCCTAATTAGGGGCTGGTCAGCGCGGGGTTAGCCCCTGGGTCACTGACCAGTGGGCCCCACTGGTCAGGTTTGACCTGGACCGGCTGGTTGACCTGCTGACGCTGGGATGACATCAGCCTGACGCAGTAATAGCTTTTCTGATTTATTATAATTCCACAAAATTGCTAAAATTTCTAAAAATCATAGAAATTAATATGTAAGTCCAATGAAAATAATTTATATATGAAAAAGGATCAGAAAAATCCAAAGAATCTGAATATGGCATTTTCATGCATGTTTCAAAAAGTTAACATCACCAAATAGGAAAAATGGTGAATAGGATAAATTTCATATTTAGTTTGGAGATGGAATTTGATACCTATTTGAATTCAACTTCAATTGTTATGACCAAACATTGGTCAATGCAAATCAGTACCTCAAAATACTAACTCCATGCATGTTGGAACAATTTGTTATGAGTATTAGGTTGAATCAATTATAAGGGTACTTGCAAAAATACCCGGCTTGAAGTGATGTTTGAATCCTAATTCAAAACAACTTCAACTTAAAAAATGATAGCCACATTAGCCCTGCCACCTTTCATTTCATGTCTTGAGCATGCATCATAGTGTTGCATTTCCATGAAGTAATTGTTGTTCTTTCTTGTTTGCCGGTGTTGTTCCCTCTCGGTAAACGATGTTTCCGACGATGTGATCGTTGACATTGATGAAGACTCATTGCTATCTTGAGACGTGTGAGGCAAGCAAACCCCCCTTGAGCATATTGATATAAACCCACTCTCTCGCTTCTGCTCTCTTTTACTACATTAGGAGAAACACGATTCAACTGTATATGTTATCGGTAGTTGAACCCATTCCGCTCCATGACCTGATTTTGTCAAAGTAAATAGTTGAAACCACTTAGCATGAGTAGCAACTGCTTAAGCCTTGTTGTGCTTACTCATCCATGCTTGTTTACAATGCCTGTTCTGCTTAGAGGAGTGTCGGGTCTGATCCATCTGGATGATGAATCGGAATGGTTGTGATCATGTTCTACAGTGTGAGAGTAAAAGTGTGAATCCGATTTGGTAAAGGTAGCGATGAGAGGCCATGTAGGAGTACATGGTGGGTTGTCTCATTGAGACCGTCCTTAAGAACTGAGTTCTGTGTATGTTATCCAAGACAAGATACTACCATGCATTGGGCCCTGAAATATGACCCCGCTCGGCTTATTAATTTCCTAGATCCCTGTCCAGGAGTTGCAATTAGTTTCTGGTGTTTGTAGGAAAAGTGTTGGCGGTCGTGTTTAGCTCTGCCCGACGGGGTAGGCTTCTCTGCGGTGGATACACAGTGGCACGGTGTACCAAGTGGCACCCGGATGGTGGGCTTGGGAACCCTGCACACATTGTTTGGCGCCATGGAGGAAACCTCGGCCGGACTTCCTTGCGGGTTCAGTCTCAAATAGGCGATAAACCTGGACTAGGGTCTTGTGTTGTTAACGGATGTGGCTGACACCCACGCCAGTGCTTCCGCTTGAAGGTTGCCGAGATGCATGACGTGCATATGGTGCTAAGTGGTGAGAGCATGTGTGAAGAAGTATACCCCTGCAGGGTGAATCAATCTGTTCGAATAGCCGCGTCCTCGGATATGGACTACTTGGAAGCATTACGTGGTACATAGACAATTTAAATGGATACTCTAAAACATGCAAGATAAGTGTGAGTGCTATGGAAGGCTTTCTCGTAGGGAGACGAGAGTGGATCCATAGTGGTGTATTGCATTGGTGAATATGTGGACTCGTGTGCGCTATCCCACCTCAAAGAAAGAACTTGTAGTCGTAGTACAGGTTAGCCAAGAGTCAAAGCTGGCTTGCCGCAATCAAACCCCACAATCCTTTCATTGAAACATGATGCATGTGTAGATAGTTCTGATGTAAGACTTGCTGAGTACCTTTGTACTCGCGGTTGCTTTATTTATGTTTTTGCAGAGAAGACTTAGACTCATTAAAAGGTTCTACGCGATGTGTTCGATGTTGACCGGAATAGCTTGGGAATCCCAGACAGAGGTCTGGCTCCTTTGGTAGGGTCGTAGTAGCTTTTCAGGCTCTTCCAGCCACTTTTAGTAGATGTCTGTACCCAGACATGATTTGCTTCCGCTTGTTGTTTGTATGACTTGAGTGTCGGGTCACGAGACCCCTGTTTGTAATATCACACTATGTTGATTCTTATGAGTCCTTAATAAAAGCTTGAGTCATAGAGTTATGTTGTGATGCCATGTTGTATCTACACATATCGTGCATATTGTGTGTATGCTATGAAATGCATTATATGTGTGGGATTCGACACCTAGTTGTGTGCCTTTAGTAGTACTCTTTACAGGGAAATGCCTCTTTGTGCTTCAATCGAGCCTTGGTAGCTTGCTACTGCTCTAGACACATTGATTGACCGGCGTGTATCCTTCTTTGCTGTTGTGTATGTCCCCTCGGGGAAATGTCACACGGTGTAATGAAGTCCTTGTAGCTTGCTTGTAGCGGCCCGACTCAAAACGACTCAAGCCTCTGTGTATCTGTGCCATCCCTGGATCAGTATGCTGGCACACACAGTACATCAATGTATATATCAAAGTGCAATCACATGGAAATAGCGTAAAACTGATATATACCTTAAATATCTCAGCGGAAGCAGTCAAGGGAGTGGAGTCCCAATAAACACCAATGGCAAGTTGAGTGTAGACCGTAACCCTGAATCGTACTCTTAATCGTCGAAGAAAAATATCTGCAACATAAGACGTTGCAGCCGTGTAGGTCAGCATACAGAATATGCTGGCAAGTCACATATGAGAGGGGGTAAAATATCATCTATACTATATGCATATATGGCAGGTGGGGTTGTAAGTTTTTAGCGGAAAGCAAAGTTTTCTCCTACAACAAGAGAGGGGCTAAAAGCAAAATATTACTACGCTGTTGGCTGTTAATGAGATGGTTCCGCCAACCAGTTCTCATACCCAAGTTAGCAATATTACCCACATCAAATATATATAATGGTGTTGAGAATTTCAGATAACTTCAGTTCCTTTGGCTCAAGTTGTCCATGACCGTGGACACGACTAATCGATTAGGTTTGAGTACTCTGCAGAGTTTGGCACACATTCCCCACAAGATTTGATCGCCTCCGTGTATGTCCTCGCACTTCAGGGTGTTTGAAGACCGGATGATCAAAACATGGTCTTTCAACGGGTCCCTCTGAATCCCTATCGGTGCCCATCCAATCCTACCGTTCTTCTACATCTGCTGGCACCGCCTGTCCAGAGTCGCCGCTTTGTCCAACCAAGCTAGAGCCCATAATGACTTGTGGCTGTGCAGGTAAGCCTTGGGTCTTGAAAATATCCGTCCGTCTCTTTGAGCCTGGGTGAAGCTTTCCGCAAGATGTCATGGCACGTCTCCAGCATCCCGGGTCATCCACTGGTTTCTCCAAGGAGCCGATCAACTGTCCTTCACCCAGAGTTGCATTGCATCACGAGGTCTTGGAAAGTCTTGACTTAACCGGTCTTGGTTATTAAATTATTCTCGCATCACTCGTGATAAACTCTCAACCATAATCCCGTCTACTCAAGCATAGCAATATGAAATTTGTCGTCCCGGGCCAAGTAACGGGGTTGTTGGGTGCCTACCACATGATACTACATTATGTAACCATAATTTTCAAGTACTTAGTCAGCATGCAAATTGGGCATAGGATGGTAGAACTACGATGCATAAAACATAGGTGATACATGATCAAATGACTTGCCTGGTATTACTTGATGAAGATAGTCGCTCTCAAAATCCTGATAATTCTACTCGCCACACTCCGAGCAATCTATCGTAAATGAATAGCATTCAATAAACATTGATGCCAAAAGGGAAGAACCAAGAGAATATAAGAACAAAGCATGTCTTGGTGCAAAATAACAACGTACTAAGGTTTAATAAAAAGGTCCTAAGTGTGTTGTAAACTGAAGGTGCATGAATGAGATCAAAAGAGTTAATGGACGATGAACTATTGCTATATAAGCTCGACTTGCATACACTATGGGAGATGATCAAAAATACTGGGAGAACAACATGAATGTTATTTGACAAATAGTATAAGACATACGAATTTATTTGTAGAAAGAATTTCTTGAAATGGAGCACTACAACACAAGTTATAGCGAATTGAAGTATGAATTGAATTTGCATTCAAAAGGTCAAGAGAAGTTGAACTGAAGTACGATGGTTACGTACAAAAGTATATGACATGAGTGTTTAGGGGTAAAAGGAATCAATTGAAAAGGTGGTACGATTTGCAAGATAAGATCAAATGAATGTTCGAATACAAATTTGAATCGCTTAAATTTGTAAGGTTCAAAGGTCGAAACTAATGATGCTACTGGATATAGAGATCAATATGAGCGTGTAGAAAAAAGAATTACTAGATTTGAAATAGCGGATCAAAAGATACAAATACTTTAATATAACATTGAATCGGCTTAGAACGATGTGAACACTTTTGGGCACTAATAGATAAATCTGATTTGATCAAAATTATAAGTTGAAAAGTTAAAACTAATGATACAAATGGGAAGATTACTTTGATACAAATCCGACGCAATTGAATTCAGCTGAAACGAAGCTACGGATAAAAAGATATGATCAAAAGAAGTTTGAATGTCAGTGTGAACAAATTTCGAAATTTCAATATTTCAAAAAGTTGATATGATAGGTTCACCGGATTGGTGGGATCAAGACGAAACTCTAGGCGTTGGTTTCATCTAATTCGGATAAACGAGTAAAAACTTATGGCTATTTGAAAAATCAGGGCCAAGCTGATTTACGGAAGAAAAGTGTTATGTCTAAAAGAATTCTAGTACTAATGTGTAAATACGAAGACTAATTAATATATCTAATTACTCTACCGTATACTAGTGTAGGAATAGTAGTCTAGAAATAATAAACTACGGGAGTATAAAAAAATACGAAGAAAAATATCTTTAGAATGCAGAGTAAGAATTAATTCCAATGAGGAGACGACTTCGAAAAATCCCGCCGAAGAGAAAATAATATTTTTATTTAATAAACCTAGTCAAACCAAAAGATTGATTTAACCCGAAATAGATGATTTTTGGATGCTCCTATGGGTCTATATTTATAGGTGGAAAGAATGTCTAAAGGTCAATAGCTAGGCAATGTGAGACTAAACATATACATAAAGAGGAGAAAAGGAGGGACCAAATGCCCATGGGCCAAGTAAATTTCGGCCAGCCAACATGCAAGCTCGGATGAACAGTGTTTCCTGATGAACAGTGCCTTTTTTTATTTTTCCCAAAATAAACAACAAAAACAAATATAAACGAAACTAAAAGAATATTTTATATAGGCATATTATATATCAAAATTTTCAGAACCAAATTTCCTACAACATGGACATTTTACTTTTCACAAAATAAAAACTTTATAATTTTTTTTTAAAAAAATTCAATAAAATCCAAATTTTGTCTATAAAAGTTTTGGCACTATTTTTCTTGTGACTTTTAGTTTTTTGGGGTGTGTCATGTTACCTGCTCTCTTTTTGCTTGGCAAGTATATTGTCTGGAAATATTTTGTGGTTGAAATCTTGTGCCAAAAATAAAATAAAAATTCGAATCAAAAACCAAAGGAAAATTCAAGTGCCACATTCATCCAAATTCTTTATAGTTGAAGAAGTCATGTTATCTTCTCTCACTGATTTTAAATGGATGAATTTGAATTCAAAAGAAAAATGGGAAAGTCATTTTATCCCTCTCATTCAAAAGTTTGAAAAAGTTATAAATTTCACTCAAGTTTCAATCACTCAAAAAAACAAACAATCAATCTAATAGTTATATTAACATTCCAAAATTTATAATTTTGGGATGTTACAAACTACCACACTTAAAATGAATCTCGTCCTCGAGATCCGAAGAGGCTAGAAAGAAAAGGTTTAGGTTTTGGAGGTCTTCTAACAAATCCAATCTCCTGCAAAGTGGGGTGCTACCACACTTAAAATGAGAGTTACCGGTCCCTCAGAATTATTAACAATCCTCTGGGATCTTGGCATCTGACTTGTCACATTCTTCATGATAACTACTTTGGTGAAGCTCTTCCATTATATTCATAATGTTTCCATCAAAATCAAGGGTTCTTCTGTTGATATAAGCTTCTTCCGTCACTTGGTCTTCTTAACTGACAGGTCTCGTGATCATTCTAAATAACTTATTGATGATTCTCATGGTGGTCTATCGTTTGTGGTTATCCTGCAGTGAAATGGGTCTTGGCTTTATCCTCACCGTAAAAAAAAATTCCTACGTGTGACAACAAGTGCCATGTACATGGGCTTTCATTATACCATTCTAAGGCTAAAAAAGGCTTCAAAGAACGTCGTCTCTCACTGTGGGTAAGTCTCTCAGATTTACCTTTCCGAATAGCAAGAGAATGATAAGAGTAAGTCATCATGGTGGCCAAGCCATGTCGCACTGAAATCATTACCTTGTATAAGGTTTAGTGAATCTCGTATACTAACACTTGGGCATCCTCACAAGCGTTGCAGAGTTTCTCTTGTCCACGAACGAAGTTCGGATAAACCATTGGTTCTGCAAGCTGAACAAAACATCTATCGTTTCTTCACCACTCTCAAGTTGTCGTATGCTCCTAAGAAAACGTTTGCTGATACAAGTTCCTTCTCCAAAAAGATAGTACTTGATCCTTGTTAGTCCCGGGGTCTGTGGGTTTCAGGCATACTTGGGGTAAATGTGACACGCCGCTAGGTAGTGGGTGGTTCCTTCACACAAGAAACAAGTCACCTGACTAGTTGGGCATTCCTCAGCTGGGTGATTTTCTTCACAATGAGTGCATTCATCCTTGTGTTCCTCCTGGGCGTGTCCTATTTCTCCATAGATCTTGCACGCACAAGTCTTCTTCTTCGGATTATCATAGCACTTCTGAATAAGACGGGATATTAACAAAGTATTCTTGAATTCGTCCCAAGTTTCTGCTCCACTAAATTCTTGTATGGCATGATGCATTTTCCACCAGATAGCAGCACCTTGGGTAAAGTACTGAAGAGCGTGTGCCACTTCATATTTCCTTGAAATCAAATTGTTCCCGAAGTGGTTCTCCATGTTCTGAATCCATATTTCAGCCTCCGGCTGGGTCATTGGTCCAGAGACTACAAGTCCAGCTTCATACGCCATCTATTGGGTCCAAGGTTTTTGGGATGAGACAGGTAAGAGAGAGAGGGAGATACACGCAATACAAACAATATTTTTGAGAATAGGTTTTATTTGTGGGTGTCGAAAAACACACACCAATGACGGCTCACAAATCATCGTATCTAACGTGGGTATATAACAGGGGTTTGGACTTCTAATGGTCATATAAATATTCGAACGCTTCACGGTCTTCGAATTCTTCGGGTCTTGAGAGTCTTCAATTGGTGTAGCTTCAATTCTTCAATGCATGAGGAAATCCTCTTTACTTTGAAGTGGGACTCAGTTGATCCTTCATGTGGTCAAAGGGGTAAGGGTATTGTCTAACTATTTGAGGTGAGAGGGAACATTCGATGGAAACAGAAGAGATGAGAAGTAAAAGGTGTTGTTGAAAATAAATTTTTTGAGAGATCCTTTCCTAAGAAATTTCTAGTTTCTAGGGTCACGTCCTACAGTCAACATGTGCTCTGATACCATTTCTGTAGCAACCCGACTCAAAACGAGTCAAGCCTCTGTGTATCTGTGCCATCCCTGGATCAGTATGCTCGCACACACAGTACATCAATGTATATATCAAAGTGCGATCACATGGAAATAGCGTAAAACTGATATATACCTTAAATATCTTAGCGGAAGCAGTCAAGGGAGCGGAGTCCCAATAAACACCAACGGCAAGTTGAGTGTAGACCGTGTTGGAAATATGCCCTAGAGGCAATAATAAATTAGTTATTATTATATTTCTTTGTTCATGATAATCGTTTATTATCCATGCTATAATTGTATTAATTGGAAACACAATACTTGTGTGGATACATAGACAAAACACTGTCCCTAGTAAGCCTCTAGTTGACTAGCTCGTTGATCAAAGATGGCCAAGGTTTCCTGGCCATAGGCAAGTGTTGTTACTGGATAACGGGATCACATCATTAGGAGAATCATGTGATGGACTAGACCCAAACTAATAGACGTAGCATGTTGATCGTGTCATTTTGTTGCTACTGTTTTCTGCGTGTCAAGTATTTGTTCCTATGACCATGAGATCATATAGCTCACTGACACCGGAGGAATGCTTTCTGTGTATCAAACGTTGTAACGTAACTAGGTGACTATAAAGATGCTCTACAGGTATCTCCAAAGGTGTTAGTTGAGTTAGTATGGATCGAGACTGGGATTTGTCACTCCGTGTGACGGAGAGGTATCTCGGGGCCCACTCGGTAATACAACATCACACACAAGCGTTGCAAGCAATGTGACTTAGTGTAAGTTGCGGGATCTTGTATTACGGAATGAGTAAAGAGACTTGCCGGTAAACGAGATTGAAATAGGTATGCGGATATTGACGATCGAATCTCGGGCAAGTAACATACCGAAGGACAAAGGGAATGACATACATGATTATATGAATCCTTGGCACTGAGGTTCAAACGATAAGTTCTTCGTAGAATATGTAGGATCCAATATGGGCATCCAGGTCGCGCTATTAGATATTGACCGAGGAGTCTCTCGGGTCATGTCTACATAGTTCTCGAACCCGCACGGTCTGCACACTTAAGGTTCGACGTTGTTTTATGCGTATTTGAGTTATATGGTTGGTTACCGAATGTTGTTCGGAGTCCCGGATGAGATCACGGAAGTCACGAGGGTTTCCGGAATGGTCCGGAAACGAAGATTGATATATAGGATGACCTCATTTGATTACCGGAAGGTTTTCGGAGTTACCGGGAATGACGAATGGTTCCTGGAGTTCACCGGGGAGGGGGGCAACCCACCCCGGTGAAGCCCATAGGCATTGGGGGTGGCGCACCAGCCCTTAGTGGGCTGGTGGGACAGCCCAAAAGAGCCCTATGCGCCATCGGAAGAAAAATCAAAGAGAAAAGAAAAAAAGAGGAGGTGGGAAAAGGGGGAAGGACTCCTCCTTCCAAACCTAGTTGGACTCGGTTTGGAAGGGGAGGGCTGCCCCCCTTGGCTCGGCCGAAACCCTTAGGGGTCCTTGGACCCCAAGGCAAGGCTCCCCCTCTTCTCCCTATATATACGGAGGTTTTAGGGCTGATTTGACACAACTTTGCCATGGTAGCCTGACCACATATCTCCACGGTTTTACCTCTAGATCGCGTTTCTGCGGAGCTCGGGCGGAGCCCTACTGAGACGAGATCATCACCAACCTCCGGAGCGCCGTCACGCTGCCGGAGAACTCTTCTACCTCTCCGTCTCTCTTGCTGGATCAAGAAGGCCGAGATCATCGTCGAGCTGTACGTGTGCTGAACGCGGAGGTGCCGTCCGTTCGGCACTAGATCGTGGGACTGATCGCGGGACGGTTCGCGGGGCGGATCGAGGGACGTGAGGACATTCCACTACATCAACCGCGTTCACTAACGCTTCTGCTGTACGGTCTACAAGGGTACGTACATCACACATCCCCTCTCGTGGATGGACATCACCATGATAGGTCTTCGTGCGCGTAGGAAAAATTTTATTTCCCATGCGACGTTTCCCAACAGTGGTATCAGAGCTAGGTTCATGCGTAGATGTCTTCTCGAGTAGAACACAAAAGTTTTTGTGGGCGTTGATGTGCGTTTTGCTGTCCTCCTTAGTCTTTTCTTGATTCCGTGGTATTGTTGGATCGAAGCGGCTCGGACCGACATTACTCGTACGCTTACGAGAGACTGGTTTCATCGCTACGAGTAACTCCGTTGCTCAAAGATGACTGGCAGGTGTCAGTTTCTCCAACTTTAATTGAATCGGAATTGACCGAGGAGGTCTTGGATGAGGTTAAATAGCAAATCATATATCTCCGTTGTGGTGTTTGCGTAAGTAAGATGTGATCCTACTAGATACCCATGGTCACCACGTAAAACTTGCAACAACAAAATTAGAGGACGTCTAACTTGTTTTTGCAGGGTATGCTTGTGATGTGATATGGCCAACGATGTGATGTGATATATTGGATGTATGAGATGATCATGTTGTAATAGTTAATATCGACTTGCACGTCGATGGTACGGGAACCGGCAGGAGCCATAGGGTTGTCTTTAAACTAACGTTTGTGCTTGCAGATGCGTTTACTATATTGCTAGGACGTAGCTTTAGTAGTAATAGCATGAGTAGCACGACAACCCCAATGGCGACACGTTGATGGAGATCATGATGATGGAGATCATGGTGTGACGCCGGTGACAAGAAGATCGTGCCGGTGCTTTGGTGATGGAGATTAAGAAGCGCATGATGATGGCCATATCATGTCACTTATGAATTGCATGTGATGTTAATCCTTTTTGCACCTTATCTTGCTTAGAACGACGGTAGCATTATGAGGTGATCTCTCACTAAAATTTCAAGACGAAATTGTGTTCTCCCCGATTGTGCACCGTTGCGACAGTTCTTCGTTTCGAGACACCACGTGATGATCGGGTGTGATAGACTCAACGTTCACATACAACGGGTGCAAAACAGTTGCCCACGCAGAACACTCGGGTTAAGCTTGACGAGCCTAGCATGTGCAGACATGGCCTCGGAACACATGAGACCGAAAGGTCGAGCATGAATCGTATAGTTGATATGATTAGCATAGAGATGCTTACCACTGAAACTATTCTCGACTCACGTGATGATCGGACTTGAGATAGTGGATTTGGATCATGTACCACTCAAATGACTAGAGAGATGTACTTTTTGAGTGGGAGTTCTTAAGTAATATGATTAATTGAACTAATTGTCATGAACATAGTCTAATGGTCTTTGCAAATTACGATGTAGCTTGCGCTATAGCTCTACTGTTTTTATATGTTCCGAGAGGAAATTTAGTTGAAAGTTGATAGTAGCAAACTTTGTAGAGGATTGTCCTCGTTGCTGCGCAGAAGGCTTATGTCCTTAATGCACCACTCGGTGTGCTGCACCTCGAGCGTCATCTGTGGATGCTGTGAACATCCAACATACACGTTTCTGATGACTACACGATAGTTCAGTGCAAAATACTTAATGGCTTAGAAGCAAGGTGCCGAAGACGTTTTGAGACGTCACGGAACATAAGTGATGTTCTAAAGAGATGAAATTGTGATTTCATGCTTGTGCCCTTGTTGAGAGGTACGAGACCTCCGACAAGATTCTTTGTTCACAAAGTAAAGGAGAAAAGCTCAATCGTTGAGCGTGTGCTCAGATTGTCTGAGTACGACAATCACTTGAATCAAGTGGGAGTTAATCTTCCAGATGAGATAGTGATGGTTCTCCAAAGTCACTGCCACCAAGCTGTGAGATCTTCATGATGAACTATAACATATCAAGGATAGATACAATGATCTTTGAGCGATTCGCGATGTTTGACACTCCAAAAGTAGAAATCAAGAAGGAGCATCAATAGTTGATGGTTTGTAAAACCACTAAGTTTCAAGAAAGGCAAGGGCTAGAAGGGATACTTCGTGAAACGGCAAAACAGTTGCTGCACTAATGAAGAGACCCAAGATTAAACCCAAACCCGAGACTAAGTGCTTCTGTAATGAGGGGAACAGTCACTGAGGCGGAGCAACTCTAGATACTTGGTAGATAAGAAGGCTGGCAAAAGTCGACAGAAGTATATTTGATATACATGATGTTGATGTGTACTTTACTAGTACTCCTAGTAGCATGAGGGTATTGGATACCGGTTCGGTTGCTAAGTGATTAGTAACACGAAATGAAAGCTACGGCATAAACGGAGACTAGCTAAGGGCGAGGTGACGATACATGTTGGAAGTGTTTCCAAGGTTGATATGATCAAACGTCGCACGCTCCCTCTACCATCGGGATTGGTGTTAAACCTAAATAATTGTTATTTGTGCTTGCGTTAAGCATGAACATGATTGGATCGTGTTTATTGCAATACGATTATTCATTTAAAAAGAATAATGGTTACTCTATTTTCTTGAATAATCACCTTCAATGGTTTATTGAATCTCGATCGTAGTGTTACACATGTTCATGATATTGGTGCCAAAAGATACGAGGTAATGATGATAGTACCACTTACTTGTGGCACTGCCGCTTGAGTCATGTTGGTATAAATTGCATGAAGAGGCTCCATGCTGATGGATCTTTATACTCACTTGATTTTGAATCACTAGTGACATGCAAATCATACCACATGAGCAAGGCCTTGTTTTCATTGAGATGAAATAAGATAGTAACTTGTTGGAAGTGATACATTTTGATGTATGCAGTCCAATGGGTGCTGAGGCACGCAGTGGATATCATTATGTTCTTACTTCAATGACGATTTGAGTAGATACTAGAGTATTTGCTTAATGAATCACAAGTCTGAAATATTGAAAAGTTCAATTCTGTTTCGGAGTGAAGTTCGTCGTAACAAGATGATAAACTGTCTACGATATGATCATAGAAATGAATATCTGAGTTACGAGTTTTGGTACGCAGTTAAGACACTGTGGAAATTGTTTCGCGGTTCATGCCACCTAGAACATCATAGTGTGATGATGTGTCTGAACGTCATAGCCACAAACTATTTGGTATGGTGCATGCTATGATGTCTCTTATCGAATTACCACTATCGTTTATGGGTTAAGCATTAGAGACAACCACATTCACTTTACAAAGGGCACCACGTATTTCCGTTGAGATGACACAGTATAGACTGAGGTTTAGAGAAATCTAAACTGTCGTTTCTTGAAAGTTTGGGGTTTCGACACTTATGTGAAAAAGTTTCAGTCTGGTAAGCTCGAACCCAAAGCGGATAAATGCATCTTCATAGGATATCCAAAACAGTTGGGTACATCTCCTATCTCAGATCCGAAAGCAGAGTGTTTGTTTCTAGAAACGGATCCTTTCTCGAGGAAAGGTTTCTCTCGAAAGAATTGAGTGGGAGGGTGGTAGAACTTGATGAGGTTATTGAACCATCACTTCGACCAGTGTGTAGCAGGGCGCAGGAAGTTGTTCCTCTGGCGCCTACACCGATTGAAGTGAAAGCTAATGATGGTGATCATCGAGCATCGGATCAAGTTACTACAAGCCTCGTAGGTTGACAAGGTCGCGTACTACTACAGAGTGGTACGGTAACCCTGTCTTGGAGGTCATGTTGTTGAGCAACAGTGAACCTACGAGTTATGGAGAAAGCAATGGTGGGCCCAGATTCCGACAAATGGCTGGAAGCCATGAAATCCGAGAGAGGATCCATGTATGAAAACAAAGTGTAGACTTTGGAATAACTACTTGATGGTCATAGGACTATTGAGTAAAGATGGATCTTTAAAAGGAAGACAGACGATGATGGTGATAAGTCACTATTAAGAAAAGCTCGACTTGTCGCAAAGATGTTTCCGACAAGATCAAACAGTTGACTATGATGAGACTTTCTCACTCGTAGCGATGCTAAAAGTCTGTTAGAATTATGTTAGTAGTTGCTGCATTATTTATGAAATATTGCACATAGGATGTCAAAACATTGTTTCCTCGACGGTTTCCTTGAGCAAACATTGTATGTGATACAACCAGGAGGTTTTGTCGATCCTAAAGATACTAGCAAGTATGCAAGCTCTAGTGATCCTTCAATGGACTGGTGCAAGCATCTCGGAGTTGGAATATACACTTTTATGAGGTGATCAAAGATTTTGGGTTTGTACAAGGTTTATGAGAAACTTGTATTTCCAAAGAAGTGAGTGGGAGCACTATAGAATTTCTGATAAGTATATGTGGTTGACATATTGTGGATTAGAAGTAATGTAGAATTTCTGTAAAGCATACAAGGTTGTTTAAAAGGAGTTTCCAAAGGAATACCTGGATTGCGCTACTTGAACGTTGAGCATCAAAAATCTATGGAGATAGATCGAAAGCGCTTAATAGAAGTTTCAACAAGGTGCATGCCTTGAAATTTTTTGAAGGAGTTCAAAATAGATCAGCAAAGAAGGAGTTCTTGGTTGCGTTGTAAGGTGTGAATTTGAGTAAGACTCAAAACCCGACCACAGCAGAATGAAGAGAATAGACGAAGGTCATCTTCTATGCCTTAGCCGTAGACTCTAAAGTATGCCATGCTGAGTACCGCACCTAATGTGTGCCTTGCAGCAAGTCTATTGAGAGGTACAGAGAGTGATCCATGATTGAATCACTAGCAGCGGTCAAAATTTATCCTTAGTAACTGAAGGACTAAGGAATTTTTCTCGATTATGGAGGTGGTTAAAGAGTTCGTCGTAAAGGGTTACGTCGATGTAAGCTTTGACACTAATCCGAATAACTATGAGTGGTGAAACGGATTCGTATAGTAGTGTAGATATTTGGAGTATTTCCGAATAGCACATAGTAGCAGCATCTATAAGATGACATAAAGATTTGTAAAGAACACACGGATCTGAATATTTCAGAACCGTTGACTAAAACCTCTCTCATGAGCAAGACGTGATCAGACCCCATAACTATATGGGTGTTGAATTCGTTGGAATCACATGGTGATGTGAACTAGATTATTGACTCTACTGCAAGTGGGAGACTGTTGGAAATATGCCCTAGAGGCAATAATAAATTAGTTATTATTTTATTTCTTTGTTCATGATAATCGTTTATTATCCATTCTATAATTGTATTGATTGGAAACACAATACTTGTGTGGATACATAGACAAAACACTGTCCCTAGTAAGCCTCTAGTTGACTAGCTCGTTGATCAAAGATGGCCAAGGTTTCCTGGCCATAGGCAAGTGTTGTTACTTGATAACGGGATCACATCATTAGGAGAATCATGTGATGGACTAGACCCAAACTAATAGACGTAGCATGTTGATCGTGTCATTTTGTTGCTATTGTTTTCTGCGTGTCAAGTATTTGTTCCTATGACCATGAGATCATATAGCTCACTGACACCGGAGGAATGCTTTGTGTGTATCAAACGTCGCAACGTAACTGGATGACTATAAATATGCTCTACAGGTATCTCCGAAGGTGTTAGTTGAGTTAGTATGGATCGAGAATGGGATTTGTCACTCTGTGTGACAGAGAGGTATCTCGGGGCCCACTCGGTAATACAACATCACACACAAGCCTTGCAAGCAATGTGACTTAGTGTAAGTTGCGGGATCTTGTATTACGGAACGAGTAAAGAGACTTGCCGGTAAACGATATTGAAATAGGTATGCGGATACTAACGATGAATCTCGGGCAAGTAACGTACCGAAGGACAAAGGGAATGACATACGGGATTATATGAATCCTTGGCACTGAGGTTCAAACGATAAGATCTTCGTAGAATATGTAGGATCCAATATGGGCATCCAGGTCCCGCAATTGGATATTGACCGAGGAGTCTCTTGGGTCATGTCTACATAGTTCTCGAACCCGCAGGGTCTGCACACTTAAGGTTCGACGTTGTTTTATGCGTATTTGAGTTATATGGTTGGTTACCAAATGTTGTTCGGAGTCCCGGATGAGATCACGGACATCACGAGGGTTTCCGGAATGATCCAGAAACGAAGATTGATATATAGTATGACCTCATTTGATTACCGGAAGGTTTTCGGAGTTACCGGGAATGTACCAGGAATGACGAATGGGTTCCGGGAGTTCACCGGGGGGGGGGGGGGCAACCCACCTCGGGGAATCCCATAGGCATTGGGGGTGGCGCACCAGCCCTTAGTTGTCTGGTGGGACAGCCCAAAATAGCCCTATGCGCCATAGGAAGAAAAATCAAAGAGAAAAAAAGAGGAGGTGGGAAAAGGGGGAAGGACTCCTCCTTCCAAACCTAGTTGGACTCGGTTTGGAAGGGGAGGGCTGCCCCCCTTGGCTCGGCCGAAACCCTTAGGGGTCCTTGGACCCCAAGGCAAGGCTCCCCCTCTTCCTCCTATATATACGGAGGTTTTAGGGCTGATTTGACACAACTTTGCCACGGCAGCCCTACCACATATCTCCACGGTTTTACCTCTAGATCGCGTTTCTGCGGAGCTCGGGCGGAGCCCTGCTGAGACGAGATCATCACCAACCTCCGGAGCGCCGTCACGCTGCCAGAGAACTCTTCTACCTCTCCGTCTCTCTTGCTGGATCAAGAAGTCTGAGATCATCGTCGAGCTGTACGTGTGCTGAACGCGGAGGTGCCGTCCGTTCGGCACTAGATCGTGGGACTGATCGCGGGACGGTTCGCGGGGCGGATCGAGGGACGTGAGGACGTTCCACTACATCAACCGTGTTCACTAACTCTTCTGCTGTACGGTCTACAAGGGTACGCAGATCACACATCCCCTCTCGTAGATGGACATCACCATGATAGGTCTTCGTGCGCATAGGAAATTTTTTGTTTCCCATGCGACGTTCCCCAACAGACCGTAACCCTGAATCGTACTCTTAATCGTCGAAGAAAAATATCTGCAACATAAGACGTTGCAGCCGTGTAGGTCAGCATATTGAATATGCTGGCAAGTCACATATGAGAGGGGGTAAAATATCATCTATACTATATGCATATATGGCAGGTGGGGTTGTAAGTTTTTAGCGGAAAACAAAGTTTTCTCCTACAACAAGAGAGGGGCTAAAAAGAAAAATATTACTACGCTGTTGGTTGTTAATGAGATGGTTCCACCAAGCAGTTCTCATACCCAAGTTAACAATATTACCCACATCAAATATATATAATGGTGTTGAGAATTTCAGATAACTTCAGTTCCTTTGGCTCAAGTTGTCCATGACCGTGGACACGGCTAATCGATTAGGTTTGAGTACTCTGCAGAGTTTTGCACACGTTCCCCACAAGATTTGATCGCCTCCACGTATGTCCTCGCACTTCAGGGTGTTTGAAAACCGGATGATCAAAACATGGTCTTTCAACGGGTCCCTCTGAATCCCTGCTGGTGCCCATCCAATCCTACCGTTCTTCTACATCTGCTGGCACCGCCTGTCCAGAGTCGCCGCGTTGTCCAACCAAGCCAGAGCCCATAATGACTTGTGGCTGTGCAGGTAAGCCTTGGGTCTTGAAAATATCCGTCCGTCTCTTTGAGCCTGGGTGAAGCTTTCCGCAAGATGTGATGGCACGTCTCCAGCATCCCGGGTCATCCACTGGTTTCTCCAGGGAGCCGATCAACCATCCTTCACCCAGAGTTGCATTGCATCACGATGTCTTGAAAAGTATTGACTTAACCGGTCTTGGTTATTAAATTATTCTCGCATCACTCGTGATAAACTCTCAACCAGAATCCCGTCTACTCAAGCATAGCAATATGAAATTTGTCATCCCGGGCCAAGTAATGGGGTTGTTGGGTGCCTACCACATGATACTACATTATGTAACCATAATTTCCAAGTACCTAGTCAGCATGCAAATTCGGCATATGATGGTAGAACTACGATGCATAAAACATAGGTGATACATGATCAAATGACTTGCCTGGTATTACTTGATGAAGATAGTCGCTCTCAAAATCCTGATAATTCTACTCGCCACACTCCGAGCAATCTATCGTAAACGAATAGCATTCAATAAACATTCATGCCAAAAATGAAGAACCAAGAGAACATAAGAACAAAACATGTCTTGGTGCAAAATAACAACGTACTAAGGTTTAATAAAAAGGTCCTAAGTGTGTTGTAAAGTGAAGGTGCATGAATGAGATCAAAAGAGTTAATGGACGATGAACTATTGCTATATAAGCTCGACTTGCATACACTATGGGAGATGATAAAAAATACTCGGAGAACAACATGAATGTTATTTGACAAATAGTATAAGACATACAAATTTATTTGTAGAAAGAATTTCTTGAAATGGAGCACTACAACACAAGTTATAGCGAATTGAAGTATGAATTGAATTTGCATTCAAAAGGTCAAGAGAAGTTGAACTGAAGTACGATGGTTACGTACAAAAGTATATGACATGAGTGTTTAGGGGTAAAAGGAATCAATTGAAAAGGTGGTACGATTTGCAAGATAAGATCAAATGAATGTTCGAATACAAATTTGAATCGCTCAAATTTGTAAGGTTGAAAGGTCGAAACTAATGATGCTACTGGATATAGGAGATCAATATGAGCGTGTAGAAAAAAGAATTACTAGAATTGAAATAGTGGATCAAAAGATACAAATACTTTAATATAACATTGAATCGGCTTAGAACGATGTGAACATTTTTGGGCACTAATAGATAAATCTGATTTGATCAAAATTATAAGTTGAAAAGTTAAAACTAATGATACAAATGGGAAGATTACTTTGATACGAAGCCGACGCTGTCACATCCCTAACCCTTAAGCAAGTTAGTCTTGTGCTCATGTCTTCTTTGCATTTGCATCTAAGAATTTTCAACAAGAACAAGAAAGTGGCAAAGGAAAAACTCAAAACCCTAGCCACTACTTTAAATAAAGGAAATCTCAAAGTAGTCAAAATCAATGAACCCAAAATGGCCTCAAGAAATGTTCAAACTTTCTGATAAATCATGAAAGTAAATGAGCATTGGAGAAAACTATTTTCTTGACACTTTAAGCATTTTAAATAAATGCAAAAGGCTACTGGTTTCAAGTTTTAAATTTGAAATCAGAAACTATAAATTTTCAAAAATGTTGAAAACTTTGGAAATGGTTGGGAATATTATAACAATATTTCAGGAGGTCTAAAACAATTTTTACTTTTTGTTTTGGAGCTGAAATAATTAGCAAAACAATAGTTAGCAAAACAGAAAATCAAAAACATAAAAAAAATGGGAACCCTTACCTGTCGCCTAGCCTGGCCCGGCCCATCTCCCTCGCTCGTCCCCTCCCTCGCGCCAGTAGGCAGCAGGAGGTGGCCGCCGCCTCCTCCGGCGCGGCCACGCACCTGTGCGCCTGCCTGGCCGCCACCTCGCGCTGGCAAGGCCGGGGATAAGCCCCCCGAGGCCTCCCCTATCCATTCCCCAGCACCGTTCTTCCTCACCTCTCGGATCTTGCCCTCCCTCCTGCCGCCGCCATTGGAGCCGAGCTCGAGCTCGAGCCGCAACACCTCTAGCCATGGGAGCCCGCCTCCGAGTAGTCTGTTAGCTCCGCCTCGTCGCCCTGGTCATCTCTGCAGAAGCCGAAGCTTCCCCAAGCTCTGCATCGCCCCCAACGCCGTCGTCTTCCACCTCCGGCCGCCGGACCTCTCCCGTCGATTCGCTCCCTCCGGCGCATCCCCGAGCCCCTCATCAGCACCATCGGAACCGCCGTGAGCTCGTCGTCGTTTCCCCTCTCGCCCCACGCTCTCCCATGCATCGTAGCCTAGTTCCCCACCAAGGCCGAGAGCTCCTCGCCGCCGGCCATATCGTCGCCGTCGCTGTGGTGTCCGATCCACACGCTCGAGCTGGGATTCGAGCTCCTGGAGCCTCCAGGAGCGTGTCGAGCCCTCCAGCTGCCCTCCCCGTGCCCTAGAGCCGTCTCTCTTAGAAGGCCGAGCTTCGGCCGCCGCTCTGGCTCGTCGCCGGCGCCTCTTCCGGCGACCCTAGCCTCCCCTGATGCCCCTGCCAGATCGGCCACTTCGCCAGCGTGCCGTAGCTGCAAACCGCGTTCGTTTTGGTGCTGTGCAGCGCCGTTTAGGTCGCCTCCGGCGAGCCCTCCGCCGCGAGCCTGGTCGCCGGCGACCAGCCTCCGGTGGGGGTCGGCGTGGCAAAGCTAACCCAGCAGCTCAGGACTTAATCACTCGCTGACAAGTGGGCCCAAGGCCAAGTCAAACCTCAATTAGGGCTGGTCAGCACGGGATTAGTCCCAGAGAGGCTGACCAGTGGGTCCCCCCTGTCAGGTTTGACCTGAACAGGTCGGCTGACCTGCTGACGTCAGTCTGATGCAATAATTAGGATTTCCAGTATAAAACTAATTCCAGGAAATTGCTAAAACTTGTAAAAATCATAGAAATTAATCTGTAACTCCAATGAAAATAATTTATATATGAAAAAGTATCAGAAAAATTCAAGGATTCTGATTATGCTATTTTCAACCATGTTGGAAAAAGTTACAGAACCCTAAAATGTGGGATAAGGAATAATTCAATTCTTATAATTATTTTTTAAATGGAATTTGGAAAAATATTCAAATTTCATCATGAATGCAATGATCACACACTGTCCTAGTTACAAATGAGTACCATAACATGACATTTCATGCATGCTAACATCAAGTTGATCTGAGCATTAGGTCGAATCAATTAAACCGGTATCGGAGAATACCCCGTTTGAATCGCTATTCGAATGTGATTCAAATCAACTCTAAACCTAATACATGTTGAAAATAATAAATTATCACCTTGCATTCTCATGCCATGCTCATGCATCATTTTGAGTGCATATGATTGTTATTGAATGTTGCCATTCATTTCGGTAGGCTCAGCACCCCCCGATTCCTCCGAATATCCGTCTCACGGATATCGTTCCTCCTCTGAGCAACAAGGCAAGCAACCCTTTTGATCATCCCGATAAATCCCATGTTCTTGCTCCTGCACCTATTTATTGCATTAGGATCAAATGCTTCAACTGCTTTTGCCATGATAGTTGAACCCACTTCCTTTTCATGACCTAACCTTGTCACAGTAAATAGCCGAACCTTGCAACCTAGCATACCTGGTAGTTGCTTGAGCTATGATGTGCCTTATCCTGCTATGCATGCTATGCTTAGAGTTGTGTATGGTCTGTCATCTGGGAGATGAACAGAATTGTGGAATGTGTTCGGTGAGCAAAGGTTGTGTGTTGAACTTGATTTGGTAAAGGTACCGGTGAAAGGCTGTGTAGGAGTACATGGCGGGTTGTTTCATTGGAATCGTCCTTAGGAACTGAGTTCCGTGTATGTAATCCAAGACTAGATACTACCACATGCTGGGCCCTGAAATATGACCCCGCTCGGCCTATTAATCGTGTAGTACTCGGTCCAGGAGTTGCAAGTAGTTTCTGGTGTTTATAGTAATGCTAGAGGCCGTGCATGGTGCTGACCTGAGAGGTGGACCGTGATGCGGTAGGCAGTGGCACGGTGTACCAAGTGGCACCCGGATGGTGGGCTTGGGAACCCTGCGCACATCGTTTGAGGCCGTGGCGGAAACCTCGGCCGGACTTCCGTACGGGTTACTCTCAGATAGGCGATAAACCTGGACTAGGTACTAGTGTGGTTAACGGTCGTGGCCGACTCCCTCGCTGGGCTTCCGCTTGAAGGTTGCCGAGGTGCATGACGTGCACTTGGCGATAAGTGGCGAGAGCGTGTGTGACGAAGTACACCCCTGCAGGGTTATGATCTATTCGAATAGCCGCGTCCGCGGATATGGACTACTTGGAGACATATGTTGTTCATAGATAACTTCAATGGCTACTCATAAAATTGCCAAGATAAGCGTGAGTGTCGTGGACGGCATTTCCGTACGGAGACGGAATGATTCCACGATAGTGTATTGTTGTGGTGTTAGTGGACTCGTGTGCGAGAAATCAAGTTGTCAAAATTATTTAAAAATGCAAGTTGTCTAGCCACGAGTCAAATGTTGGCTTTCCGCATGAAACCTCACAATACCTTTTGATACCTTGCATGAGTAGTTAGTCATCCTAAAGTCTTGCTGAGTACCTTCGTACTCATGTTTTCTTAATAAATGTTGTAGAGGTTGCTAATGACCCTAATGGAGGGTTCTTCGTAGACATCGACGACGACGAGTAGCTGGTGTCCCAGCTACGATCTGGCCCTACGTCGGCTCTGTAGTATAGTCAGGCCATGTGCCTTCTAGTCGCCCTGTCTGTACCCAGACAGTTTATAACTCTTCCGCTGGCTTGTATTTGTATGACTGCTATTATGGGTCGAGAGACCTTAATGTGTAATATTATGTGTGTGGCTCTTCCGAACCTCTTAAATAAAGGTTGTATGTTTATGGTTATGTTGTGATGCCATTGATGTATCTATACATATCGGTATGCCATGCGTACGTGTGACGTACTTGATATGTATGGGGTTCGATTACCTAGTCGTGAACTTTGGTAGCACTCCTTACAAGGAAATGCCCCTTTGTGATCCTATGAGCCTTGGTAGTTCGCTACTGCTCCGGACACATTGGTTGACCGGCATGTGTCCTTCTTAGCTGTTGTGTCTGTCCTCTTTGGGGAAATGTCACGCGACGTAATGGAGTCCTTGTAGCTTGCTACGACTCGTCTACGTTCGCTGACGACCGACACCTGCTTTGTTGGGTCATGTATGCATGTCCTTGTGCGGTATTGCCACTTTGGTTTATGACTAGACATGTCGATCCGGGTTCTTTGACATTGGATTGCTAGCGACACTATCGCATACGTGAGTCAAAAGACGCAAACGGTCCCGGCTAAGGTAAGGCTGCAGCCGTGAAGTTAACCATGCGTGAGACCATAAAGGGATGCGATGTGTTACAGGCTGGATTCCTATGGCTTAGGATCGGGGTCCCGACAGCGTTGTTATCAGAGCCTGACTGACTGTAGGATTAGTAAGCCAAACTGGTCGAAGTTGAGTCTAGAATTGCTTTAGTTATATATAAGGGAATTGTTTGTGGAAGGGAACGTAAGACTCTTGTTCTCTTCTCAAGTTATTCTATTCTGGTCATCCTCGTCTTTTCTGCGGGAATTAAGGACTAGGTTACTCATCTTCTTCTAGGCTCGTGTTCTGATCGGTAGATTATAGGACTACGGGTCAAGACACATACCTTTAGAATGCAGAGTAAGAATTAATTCCAATGAGGAGACGACTTCGAAAAATCCCGTCGAAGAGTAAATAATATTTTTATTTAATAAACCTAGTCAAACCAAAAGATTGATTTAACCCGAAATAGATGATTTTTGGATGCTCCTATGGGTCTATATTTATATGTGCAAAGAAGGTCTAAAGGTCAATAGCTAGGCAATGTGGGACTAAACATATACGTAAAGAGGAGAAAAGGAGGGACCAAATGCCTATGGGCCAAGTAAATTTCAGCCAGCCCACATGCAAGCTCGGATGAATAGTGTTACCTGGTGAACAATGCCTTTTTTTCCCAAAATAAACAGCGAAAACAAATATAAACGAAACTAAGAGAATATTTTATATAGGCATATTATATATCAAAATTTTCAGAATAAAATTTCCTACAACATGGACATTTTACTTTTCACAAAATAAAAACTTTATAATTTTTTTTAAAAAAATTCAATAAAATCCAAACGTTGTCTATAAAATTTTTGGCACTATTTTTCTTCTGACTTTTATTTTTTTGGGGGGTGTCATGTTACCTCCTCTCTTTCTTGCTTGACAAGTATATTGTGAGGAAATATTTTGTGGTTGAAATCTTGTGCCAAAAATAAAATAAAAATTCAAATAAAAAACCAAAGGAAAATTCAAGTGCCACATTCATCCAAATTCTTTACAGCTGAAGAAGTCATGTTATCTTCTCTCACTCATTTTAAAAGGATGAATTTGAATTCAAAAGAAAAATGGGAAAGTCATTTTATCCCTCTCATTCAAAAGTTTTAAAAAGTTATAAATTTCACTCAAGTTTCAATCACTCAAACAAACAAACAATCAATCTAATAATTATATTAACATTCCAAAATTTATAATTTTGGGATGTTACATTGCTACGACTCATCTACACACGCTGTTGATCGACACCTCCCTTGCTGGGTTATTTATGTGTGTCCTTGTACGGATGTACCGCTTGGGTTTATAACTAGTCATTTCGACCCGGGTTCTTTGTCGTTTGAACGCTAGCAACATATTCATATACGTGAGCCAAAAGACGCAAACGGTCCCGGCCAAGGTAAGGTGGCAGCAGTGGAGTTTACCGTGCGTGAGGCTGCAAAGTGATGTGATGTGTTACATGCTGGATTCTTATGACTTAGGATCGGGGTCCCGACAGTCCTCCCGTGCCTCTAGTGTATCTTTTGTCTTCCCATACACGCCCAAGAATCCTAGCAGGTTCACACAAAGATTCTTTGTCACGTGGATCACGTCGATTGCAGTGCGGACCTGTAGGTTTGTTCAATAAGGTAGGTCCTAAAATATAGATTTCTTCTTCCACATGGGTGCGTGTCCGTCAACATCATTTGGACTAGATTGTCCGCCAGGACCATTTCCAAAGATTGATTTGTAAATCCTTGACCATATCAAATATATGATCACCTGTACGGAGGACAGACGTCTTCCGGTGACATGCCCCACCTTTGAGATGCTTTCCTTTCTTTCTCAAGGGATGACTTCTCAGAAAGATTCGACAAAGTCCCAGTACACATGCTTCTTAGATTTTTCCAAATATATACTTTTAGTCTCATCTAAACAGTTTGTGCATGCATTGTATCCCTTGTTTGTGTGTCTTGAAAGTTTACTAAGAGAAGGCCAATCATTGATGGTTACAAACAGCAACGCTCATAGGTCAAATTCCTCCTATTTGTGCTCATCCCACACATGTACACCTTTGATATCCCACAACTGTGGAAGTTCTTAAATTAATGGCCTTAGGTACAAATCAATGTCGTTGTCGAGGTTGCTTAGGGCCTTGTATGAGCACTGATACGTCTCCAATGTATCTATAATTTTGGATTGTTTCATGATGTTATATTATCATTCTTCGATGTTTTACAATTATTTTATAGCAACTTTATATCATTTTTGGGGACTAACCTATTGACATAGTACCTAGTGCCATTTTCTTTTTTTGCTTGTTTCTTACTTCAGAGAAAATCAATACCAAACTGAGTCCAAATGTAACGAAATTTTTAGGATAATTTTTCTGGGCCAGAAAACCTGGGGGACTGCTTCGAGGGGAGCACAACCCACGAGGGTGCGCCTAGGAGCCCAGGCACATCCTGGTGGGTTGCGCCCACCTCGGTGGCCTGCCGCACCGCCTCTTCGCTCTATAAATGCCTAGATTATCCATAAACCCAAGGGGAGTCGACGAAAAATTGTTCCAGCTGCCTCAAGTTCCAGAACCACGAGATCCAATCTAGAGTCATTTTCCGGCACTCCACCGAAGGGGAGCACGATCACGGAGAGGTTCATCATCCTCATTAGTTCTTCTCCGATGATGCATGAGTAGTTCACTTCAGACCTACGGGTCCGTAGGAAGTAGCTAGATGGCTTCTTCTCTCTTTGTTTCTCAACAAAGTGGTCTCTTGGAGATCTATTTGATGTAATGACTTTGTGTGGTGTGTTTGTTGGGATCCAATGAACTATGAGACTATGATCAGATTTGCCTTGATTTAATATCCATTCTTGATTATTATAGCCTCGTATTTCTTCTCTGATATTTGGGTTTTGTTTGGCCAACTTGATATATTTACCTTTCAATGGGAAGAGGTGCTTTGTGATGGGTTCGATCTTGCGGTGTCCTTCTCTAGTGACAGAAGGGGCAGCAAGGCACACATGTATCGTTGCTATTAAGGATAAAAAGATGGAATCTATTCCTATATGAATAGATCTTGTCTAAATCATGTCAGTGTTCTTATTGCATTACTCTGTTTTCCATGAACTTAATACACTAAATGCTTGCTCGATAGCGGTCAATGTGTGGAGTAATAGTAGTAGATGCAGGCAGGAGTCGGTCTTCTAATCTTGGACGTGATGCCTATATACATGATCATTGTCTTGGATATCGTCATGATTATTCGCTTTTCAATCAATTGCTCAATAGTACTTTGTTTACCCACCGTTTGCTATTTCTCGAGAGAAGCCACTAGTGAAATCAACGCCCCCGGGTCTATTTTCCTATCATATACTTTCAGATCTATATTGCTATTTTCTTTTTTCCTTTATTTGCAACTTTTATTTTTAGACATATATTAACAAAAACACAAAAATACCTTGCTGCAATTTTTTATTACTTGTTTTATTTCGCATTTTATCAAGATGTATTTATCCAATCTACCACAAATCTATCTATCTATTTACCCGAGAGGGATTGACAACCCCTATTATATGTCGGGTTGCAAGTATTTGTTATTTGTGTGAAGGTATGAGAACGATTTGATGGCTATACTTCTTGCCCCTCGTTGGTTACCCCAAGTGGAAGGTCCACATGTAGTCAGCAACATATTGCCCTTACACGGGCACTGTAAGGTTTATCGAACCAGGAGGACTCCGAGGATCAACAAGTAGGTGTCTGCTGCTCTGGCGCAGAAGACGTGGACCTGCACACACAACAAATAAGTTTGCTCCCAACGAGTTCAGAGAGGTTGTCAATCTCTCCGGCCTTGTAGTTTTCAAAGGATCAAAACACAAGCAGGAATAGTGACAGTGATTCCAACAGAAAAGTAAATAAAAATAGTAAATGGTGGAGTTGTAATTTTTTTGGTAATATGGACCAGAGTCCCATGATGTTCACTAGTGATGTCTCTCTCCCAAAATACGATAAACAACTATGCTGGGTAGACAAATTACAGGTGGGCAATTGACAGAATTATAAACGCACCACAATGCTAATCATGCTACTAAGTTAGAGGCTCAAAAGTAATGGGTAGTACACCAAGACAAGTAGACCATTTATCCATCAGCATCTACTCTCTAATCATCCACCTTGAGATATTTATCTAGAACATCTTGCTGGTATTAAGTTACGAGCCCCACCCAAAGTGTAAACTCAAAGCAACGGACAACTGCATTAACGAACTTTGTGTAAGGTAAACAATTCTTGCAACCATGGTCACAAGCACCATTGTTTTCTCCCTGGTGGCAATAGCACATCCCCTAGTCTCATGTTTCTGTCACTCAAGCTAGACATCAGGGGGCATGAACCCAGAATCATGCATAACGCTCCCTCTTGGAGTTACAATCTATTAATCGGCCAAAGCAATAAAAAGCAACGGAGAACATGCAAGAATTACTCAAGAACATAATAAAAAAGGAGAACCAAATATATAACTCATCACAATCTGAAAATAATCTCATAATCTATCGGATCCCCGCAAACAAAGCATAGCAATAGCAGGAAAAATACATAGATGCCTTGATCATGTAGAGCAGCTCACAAGGGCTAAGCATTGAAGCACAAGATTGGAGAGAAGACATCACATAGCTACTGGTCATGGACTCATGGTACAAGGAGGACTACTCACAGCATGTCCGAGAAGCGCCCATGGTTGTGGAGAAGCTCCCGGAGGTAAATCCTCCCTCCGGCAGAGTGCCGGGAAGGGGTCTTCTCGCGCTCCCGATCTCGGAAGCGCTGTGGCGGCAGAACGATGGAGAAATTTGCAATTCTGGATATGTTGATAGGGTTTTCTTACGGAGAGGTAAATATAGGCCGAAGGAGGGAACCTGAGGAGGTGGGCCCCACCCAGGCGCCTTGGTGGCGCAGCCAGCACGAAGGAGGGCTTAATTTCTGCTCCTCCTCGAGTAGGTAAATGATAACACAAATAATTTCTGTGGTGACATTCTAACACACATATAAGAACTTCAAAGTAAAGCAAGTAAGATATGCAATTCAAGTCAAGACAATAACAAGCAAGAGCCTATATTTAGTATTGAAAATAGCAAAGTAAGAACATAAAGGTGCAAGAGCTCTCTTTGTCCGTGACTTGAATGTCTCCGAATGGTGTTTGCGTGCAAGAAGTGGTAGATGGGTTTAGAGCATAATTTTTTTTAGTTTAATTGAGAACTCAATCTACTAAAACTTCACACTTGGTCTCCTTCGAAATCTTATTTTGGCTCATCCCCATACCACTAGTCAGGCACAAGTCAAAATGATCCTCTCCCTTTCGACTTTCAACACTCATGCAATGGATGAGCGCAAGCAAGATATGTTGGCACTTAGGATGGGAAAGAGAATAATGATGGGCAAGGAAGACAAGAAAGGTGTGAACGGCTCACATCAATGAGGACAACTATAGGCGAGAGAAAGCCAAATGATAGATATGATGTGAGGAATAGGGATTGCCATGTAACGGGTCAACATATGAGCTAAGGTAAGCTCTCCAATGGAACTAGTGGGGTTGCATCCAACTTGCTCTCTCATGAAGACCTAGAGATCATTTGAGGAGGCTCATCATTCGAATATACAAGCCAAGTTCTATAGCGTAAAGGTCCCCACATAGTTATGCATTAATGATAATCTCTATGGAGTACTAATATAACAATGGAGTGCGAGTGTGGATCTTTCAAAAGGAATAGTAGTGTTGCCCCCTTCTATCTTTTTATTTCTTTTATTTTTTATTTTTTTGTGGCCTCTTTGGCTCTTTCTATTTATCTCTCATTTGTCCTCTTTGGCATCTTTTCATGTGTCCTCTTTGGGATCTTTTAATTTGTCCTCTTTGGGATCTTTTCCTCAATTTAGGGCAACACTCTATGTTTTATAAGAATCAAAAGAAGATCTTCACACTTTATAAGAACTACTCAACATAAAGACAAGTGAAAACTATCATGATGTATGAAAATCTATGCCTCTGCCAATGTAGCAGGATATGCAATGATACTAGCGTGTCATGTAGCAATAATTGTGTCAAGGTCCAACTATCATGCGGCTCTACGATCAATCAAAAGCATGTATAATAGGGATGTGACGGGTGCTAATAGTCTTGAGATCCTCAACAACTTGTATAGTAACAAGGGTAGTGTGTGTAGGAAGGCTCTTAATCCTATCTTCTTCTCATTTTTCTCTAGCGCATCTATCCTTAAGTTTGGCAAGCATTCTTATGTTCTCATTAATTTGGACTTGGATAGCATTCATGGGTGTGGGTTTCCTTTCCTCAAGGGTGGGGTTCTAATTTTAAGCATCTCTACATCATGAGCTATGTTGTCTACCTTCGAAGAGAGATTATTTAATTTTTCTAATTTCTCTTCTACACACTTGTTGAAGGCTTTTTGAGAAGTAATAAAGTCTTTAAGCTTTCTCTCTAATTCAGAAGTGGAGTTTTTGGTGCTAGGATAAATGTTGTTGTTCCCATAGTTGTTTGATAGAAATGGTCTAGGATTGCTACCAACATTACTCCTATAAGCATTATTATTAAAGTTATTCCTAGAGATAAAATTAACATCAACTTGCTCTCTTACTTGACCAATCAAAGCATTTAAAGGAACATCATGAGGTTCAATAGGAGCTTGCTTAGTAAGTAAAGTCATGATCATGTCAACCTTATCATTAAGGGAGGAGATCTCCTCAACAGAGTTTACCTTCCTACCCGTTGGAGCTCTCTCGGTGTGCCATTGAGAATAATTTGTCATCATCTCGTCCAATAGTTTCATGGCAGTACCAAGTGTAGTTGACATAAAGGTTCCGCCAGCGGCCGAGTCCAACAGATTCCGCGAGGTAAAGTTCAATCTTGCATAGAAAGTTTGGATAACCATCCAAGTAGTCAAACCATGTGTAGGGAAATTCTTAACAAGAGATTTCGTATGTTCCCAAGCTTGGGCAACGTGTTCATTATCCAGTTGCCTAAAATTCATAATGTTACTTCTTAACTGGATAATCTTAGCAGGCGGGTAATACTTCCTAATAAAAGCATCTTTGCACTTCTCCCAAGAATCTATGCTATTCCTAGGCAAAGATTGAAGCCACACTTTAGCTCCTGCTCTCAAGGAGAAAGGAAAAAAGCTTAAGTTTAACAATATCACCATCTACTTCTTTGTATTTTTGCATATCACTTAGCTCAACAAAATTATCCAAGTGCATAGCAGCATCATCTCCAGCACCGGAGAATTGATGTTTCATAACAAGGTTCAGTAAAGCGGGTTTAATCTCGTAGGAAGTCGCCTCAGCGGCGGGAGCAACAATAGGAGTGCAGATAAAGTCATTGTTGTTGTGACTAGTGAAGTCACACAACTTAATGTTATCAGTGGAACCCATAGCAGCAGCAACAAGCAAGAACAAAGCAACTAATTTTTTATGGTTTTTGGTATAAGACTCGAAGCAAAAAACTAGAAAGCAAACTAACAAGACTAAAAAGCAAAGGTAAAACATAGTGTGCCACTCCACTATCTTGAAGACTGGAGTCCCCGGCAACGGCGCTAGAAATTTGCTTGATGACGAGTTGATGGATATACTTCTCGCCCCCCGTTGGTTACCCCAAGTGGAAGGTGGAGATGTAGTCAGCAGCAGATTTCCCTTACACGGGGACTGTAAGGTTTAATGAACTAGGAGGACTCCGAGGATCAACAAGTAGGTGTTCGCTGCTCTGGCGCTAGCCGAAGATGTTGACCTGCACACACAAAAAATAACTTTTTCCGAATGAGTTTACAGAGGTTGTCAATCTCTCCGACCTTGTACTTTGCAAAGGATCAACACACAAGTGGGAATAGTGATAGTGATTGCAATGGAAAAGTAAATAAAACAGTAAATGGTGGAGGTGTAAACAATGGTGGTAATATGGACCAGAGTCCCATGATGTTCACTAGTGACGCCTCTCTCCCAAAAGACGATAAACAACTATGCTAGGTAGACAAATTACAGCTCGGCAATTGATAGAATTATATACGCACCACACTGCTAATCATGCTACTAAAATGTTAGAGGCTCAAAAGTAATGGGCACTACGCCAAGACAAGTAGACCGTTTATCCATCAGCATCTACTCTCTAATCATCCACCTTGAGATATCTATCCAGAACATCTCGCTGGTATTATGTTGCGAGCCCCACCCAAAGTGTAAACTCTAAGCAGCGGACAACTGCATTAAAGAACTTTGCGTTAAGGTAACCAATTCTTGCAACCGTGGTCACACGCACTGTTGTTTTCTACCTAGTGGATACAACACATCCCCTAGTCTCATGTTTATGTCACTCAAGCTAGACATCAAGGGGCATGAACCTAGAATCATGCAAAACGCTCCCTCTTGGAGTTACAATCTACTACTCGGCCAAAGCAATAAAAAGCAAAGGAGAACCAAATATATAACTCATCAGAATTTGAATATAATCTCATAATCCATCGGATCCCAACAAACCAAGCATAGCAATAGCAGGAAAATTACATAGATGCCCTGATCATGTAGGGCAGCTCACAAGGGCTAAGTATTGAAGCATAATATTGGAGAGCAGACATCACATAGATACTGGTCATGGACCCATGATCCAAGGAGGACTACTCACGGCAGGTCTGGGAAGCGTCAATGGTGGTGAAGAAGATCTTGGAGGTCAATCCTCCCTCCGGCAGGGTGCCGGGATAGGGTCTTCTAGCGCTCCCGATCTCAGAAGCGCTGCGGCAGCGGAACGATGGATAAATTCGCGATTCTGGATATGTTGATAGGGTTTTCTATCGGAGAGGTAAATATAGGACAAATGAGGGCAGTAGAGGAGGTGGGCCCGACCCAGGCGCCCTGGTGGCGTGGCCAGGAGGGAGGCCGCGCAGGGAGGCTGCCTGGGCAGGCCCTGGCTCCCCTCTGGCCCACCTTGATGACTTGTGAAGCTTCCGTCACGCTGATTTTTATATATTTTTCTTGGGATTTTTGGGACTCTGTAAATTGGGGTAAAAGTTCCTACAAAAAGACATCAGCAGACAGAAACTGGGATTGGGTGCACTGAGTTAGTAGGTTAGTCCAATTATGTGTAAAAAGGTATCAAAGTGTAGCAAAACATATAACAATGTCACCCAAAAGAGCATGGAACAAACAGAAATTATAGATACGTTTGGGACGTATCAAGGTATCGTCTACAGAGTGCGTGTGGTTCCCTACTGGTTTAATAACCTTGGTGTCATCACTGAGGGAAATACCTACCGTAGTTGTGATGCATCATCCCTTCCTCTTTGGGGAAATACCGACGTAGTTCAAGCGACTTCAAAAGGAATTTCTGCCGGCGTTGCCGGGGAGACATCATCAGCATCTATCAGGTTCCTAATCAAAAAATCTCATCTCCTTGAAATTTACATTATTTTCCATTTGCCTCTCATTTTCATCTCCCCCACTTCACAAAATTTGCCGTTTTATTCGCCCTCTTTTTTGTTCACCATTTTCTTCTTAGATCTATATTGTGTTCTTGAGTGCATAGTCACGATGACCCAAGGGAACACCAAGTTGTGCGATTTCTCGAATGATTTTATTAGCATGCCAACTCCTCCCGCCACTAGTGCGGAATATTATGACAACAATGCTGCACTGTTGAATCTTGTTATGAAAGAGCAATTTTTTGGCACTCCTAATGAGGATGCCACGTCCCATCTAAACACATTCGTAGAATTGTGCTATATGCAAAGGAAAAAAGATGTGGACAATGATATTATTAAGTTGAAATTATTTCCGTTTTCTTTGCATGATCGTGCTAAAATTTGGTTTTCATATTTGCCTTGCAATAGTATCGACTCTTGGAATAAGTGCGAAGATGCTTTTATTACTAAATATTTTCCGCCCCCGAAAATTACTTCCCTTAGAACTTAGATCATGAACTTCAAGCAACTTGAGCACGAACATGTTGGACAATCTTGGGTAAGAATGAAATTGATGCTCAGGAATCATCAACTCATGGGTTAAATCTTCTGATGGTCATACAATTTTTTTATGCAGGGTTGAATTTCGTTTCTAGAAATCTTTTATATTCCGCCACGGGTGGCACTTTTATGGAAATTACTTTGGGTGAAGCTACTAAATTTCTAAATAATATCATGGCAAATTATTCACAATGGCATTCTGAAAGGGCGCCTACTAGTATAAAAGTTAATTCGGTTGAAGAAATTAGCATGTTGAGTGAAAAAGTTGATGCCCTTATCATATTAGTTGCTAATAATGATGCTCCTATTGATCTTAATGACGTGCCTTTTTCTACTTTGATTGAGCAAAATAGTGATGCCATAGATGTGAATATTATCTCGCGAAACAATTTCAATAAGAATGCTTATAAGGTAATTTTAATCCTAGGCCTTTCCGTGGAAATTCCACTAATAATTATGGTAATCCCTATGGTAATTCCTCTTACAATAATAATAGGAACACCTTTGATCTTGAGAATAATATTAAATAATTCATCAATACTCAAAAGGTTTTCAATGCCGCGAGAGAAGGAAAGTTGAATAAGATTGATGATATGGCTAGAAGTATTGACAAAATTTCTAATGATGTAGAAAATCTCAAGTTGAATTTTTTGTTCCAAAGGTTGATGAATCAATTAAATATTTATATGTTTCTATGGATGAATGTAAGAAAAGAACCGCTATGCTGAATTTTTAGAAAATGCATTTTCTATTGATTGATTTCATAGGAATGATGAAGATCTTAAAATGATTGGTGTTTCTTCTATTGATTCCTTGTTTAGTAAAGTTGAAATTGAAGAGAAAGGGACTAAATAAGAGTCAACTTTAGCTAGAAGGCTTCCTGATAATTCGGAGGGTGAAAATCTTGTCAAAAATATTGATAAAAGTGGATTTGGGGAGGTAAAAAAATTAACTAGGGATGTGCCCACTCTTTTGGATTACAAAGACTTAACTATGATAATTTCTCTTTGATTGATTGTATTTCTTTGTTGCAATCCATGATAAATCCACCTCATGCCTATGAACAAAACAAAGCTTTTACTAAACATATTGTTGATGTCATGATGAAAGCTTTAGAAGAAAAGTTGGAATTAGAACTTTCAGTTCCTAGAAAATCATATGATGAATGGTAACCTACCATTAAGATCAAGATCAAAAATTATGAGTGCAATGCTTTATGTGATTTGGGTGCTAGTGTTTCCACAATTCCGAAATCCCTTTGTGATGTGCTTGGTCATACCAATATTGAAGATTGTTCTCTTAGTTTGCACTTGGAGGATTCCACTATTAAAAGCCTTTGGGAATAATCAATGATGTTCTTATTCTTGCAAATAGTAACTATGTGCCCATATATTTTATTGTTCTTGATATTGATTGCAATCCGTCTTGTCCCATTATACTTGGTAGGCCGTTTTTTCGAACTATAGGTGCCATGATTGATATAAAAGAAGGGAATATTAAATTTCAATTTACACTAAGAAAGGGTATGGAACGCTTCCCTAGAACCAATATTAAATTGCCATATGAATCAATCATGAGGGCAACCTATGGGTCATCAACCAAAGATGACAATACTTGAATCTATGTGTTATGCCTAGCTAGGGGCGTAAAATGATAGCACTTGTCGGATGGCAACCCAATGAATAAAATTTATTTTTGCATTTTTATTTCTGTTTTTGAGTGTTTGCACAATTATGGTACTGTTATGATTGTGTTCTTATGTTTTGTTTAGTTTTTGTGCCAAGCTAAACCTTTGGGATCATGCTAGATGATAGTTGACTTGATCTTGTTAGAAAACAAAACTTTTGCGTCTAGTAGCTGAATTTTAGAAATTCACAGAAGCGACAAAAACTTCTGAATTGTTTTCACAAGATTGATATCAAATTTCCTACATTGTCCTAATTTTTTAGAACTTTGGGTGTTACAAAAGTATGAGCAAAATTCGTGTCTCTACAGACTGTTTTGTTTTTGACACATTCATTTTTTGTTAGGTTATGTGCTTGTTTCGATGAATCTATGGTTTTTATTGAAGGGTTTTTTCCATGGAGAAGTTGGAATACAGTAGATATATTACAATATTAAAATATGAATGTGTTTACAATAGTACTTAAAGTAGTGATTGGTTTTCTTATACTAACGGATCTCACAACGGTTTTTGTTATGTTTTGTGTGATTGAAGTTTTTAAGTTTTGGGTGAGATCACGATGGATGAAGGAATAAGGAGTAACAAAAGCTTAGAACCACATGATAAAGGTGCACCAGCGGCCAACAATGGGACATCGGGAGGAGTGTAAGAACCAATCCATCTTTCCTTCTCCATCCATCTACTCCTGTTCCCTCATCCCTTAAAAGCACGAACCGCGCCCAAGCATGACATTTTTGTGTGTCTTTAGTCTATACCGATAGATAGACCGTCTTATCATGTTGGCAGGATGACGGGGCTCACAGTGCTAAGGAAGGACATCTTTAAAGAGACAATACGCCTCCGGGATGGCTATAACATGTTGTCCGAGGTGTACATGACACACGTAAATGGACAACACGTATGATTCTAGCATATTTTGCTATTAATGTTCTCTACGGTGGCTTCATGTCAATTTAATGTACACTTGGCTTGTTGATTACTGCATGAACATGGTAAATGCCAAGGTAGAACTGGTCTCTACCGCTTATAAGTTTTTGGGTTTCGCCGCATCATGCATCATTGACCGTGCCACATCCATGGGGTTATACATACAAGAATTAATGGTGGATGATGCCGCCGAGGAAGTTGACGAGAGGATGAGGCTTCAATTCAAACCATTTGGGGGCCGAGGGCAATGTAAAAAAAATTATTTTTTATACTAAACTTGTATGCTTATTTAAACTACATGTACTATTTTATAATTTTAGATAATATGATTTTCTATTACTCGGTCACACAAGAATGTTTCCAAACAATAGCTATATTGTCCACTGTTACACACTATAATGTATATTATTTTAAATTTTGATTCTAAAAAATTTAAATTGTATGATTTACCAAATAATATCTTTCTTCTTAAAAAATATTCAGATTAGTTTTTCAATTTGCATAAACTATATAGTGTATACACATATATTGACATATCTATGTGTGTGTTCATATATATGGTAATATTATTGAATACCATGGTAGATATTTCTAAATTATACATACTAACAAAAACATTATAGTGTTTTCTAGTGTATACCCCCTCTATTATAAAATATAAGGCGTATTGATTTTTACGCAAGTCAAACTTGTGTATGTTTGACCAAGATTATACAATAAAATATCGACATGTATAATACAACATAAATGAAATATGAAAATAATTTTCATGATAGATCAAATGATACAAATTTGGTGCTATAGATATTTGTGTTTTCTTGAAAAAACTTGGTCGAACATGCAGATAGTTGACTTTTGAAAACACTATTAGACCTTATAAACTCTTTCGACGCAAGCGCATCTTTGCACTACTCTCGTCGACAGCTCTGCAGCGGAGCCAACAATGGAGGCGCAGAAGCCGCTCAAATGGTCCAACACGCACATCACCTTTGACGTCGAGGACCACCCTGATCGCAGTACTGCGGTTGGGTGCTTGTTGTTGTTAGTATCAAAATCGATACACAACCTCAAGGTGACAAAGATATTGCTTGACGATGGGTGATACGTCTCCGTCGTATCTATAATTTTTGATTGTTTCATGCCAATATTCTACAACTTTCAAATACTTTTGGCAACTTTTTATACTATTTTTGGGACTAACATATTGATCCAGTGTCCAGTGCGAGTTCCTGTTTGTTGCATGTTTTTGTTTCGCAGAATTTCCATACCAAACGAAGTCCAAACGTAATAAAAACTTACGGGGATTTTTTTAGAATATTTATGATTTTTGGGAAGAAGAATCAATGCGAGGCGGTGCACGGAGTGCCCACAAGCCCTGTTGGCGCGGCCAGGGAGTGGGCCCGCGCCAGGCCGGCTTGTGGCCACTCCTTAAGGCGGTTAGAGCCCGTCTTTAGCCGCAAGAGAGATAATATCCGGAAGAAAATCGTGTTAAAATTTCAGCCCAATCGGAGTTACGTATCTCCAGGAATTTAAGAAACGGTGAAACGCAAAATCTGGGAGCGCAGAAACAGAAGGACACAGAGAGAGAGAGATCCAATCTCGGAGGGGCTCTCGCCCCTCCACCGCCATGGAGACCATGGACCAGAGAGGAAAACCTTCTCCTATCTAGGGAGGAGGTCAAGGAAGAAGAAGAAGGAGGGGGCTCTCTCCCCTCTCTCCCGGCGGCGCCGGAACGCCGCTCGGGACATCATCGTGTGACGGCGATCTACACCAACACCTCCGTCATCTTCACCAACATCTCCATCACCTTCCCCCATCTATATTCAGCGGACCACTCTCCCGCAACCCGCTGTACCCTCTACTTGAACATGGTGCTTTATGCTACATATTATTATCCAATGATGTGTTGCTATCCTATGATGTCTGAGTAGATTATCGTTGTTCTTTCGGTGATTGATGAATTGCTATGATTGGTTTAATTTGCTTGTGGTTATGTTGATGTCCTTTGGTGCCCATCATATGAGAGCGCGCGTGGATCACACCATAGGGTAAGTTGTATGTGGATAGCACTATGTATTGGACGGCTAGAGTGACAGAAGCTTCAGACCTAGCATAGAAATTGATGCATATGGGATTGAAGGGGGACCAATATATCTTATTGCTATGGTTGGGTTTTACCTTAATGAACGTTAGTAGTTGCGGATGCTTGCTAATAGTTCCAATCATAAGTGCATAGAATTCCAAGTAAGGGATGACATGCTAGCAGAGGCCTCTCCCACATGATACTTGCTATCGATCTAGTAACGTAGTCAATTTCTTAGGGACAATTCCGCAACTCCTACCACCACTTTTCCACACTCGTTAGACACTCGTAGTTGTTTCTTTATCTAACCAGCCCCTAGTTTTATTTACGCGTCCTTTACTTTCTTGCAAGCCTATCCTATCACTCCTACAAAGTACTTCTAGTTTCATACTTGTTCTAGGTAAAGCGAACGTAAAGTGTGCAGAGAGTTGTATCGGTGGTCGATATAACTTGAGGGAATATTTGTCCTACCTTTATCTCCTCGTTGGGTTCGACACTCTTACTTATTGAGAAAGGCTACAATTGATCCCCTATACTTGTGGGTTATCAATGGGGTCAGATTAAACTTGATTTTCTCAGAAGCCATCAAGAGCTACAAATCCCTGACGAAGACCTCAAGTACACGGGCTCGTTCCAAGGGATCAACCCAAGAAGAAGCCAGCCCAAGGGCAAAATAACTTTGGTGTGACGTTTTGCAGCGAGGTCAGTTTCAGGATGGAGAAGATTGTCTTATACATCATCAAAATGCTGGTGTCGTACAATGGAATACTCAGTCGTCCGGCTCTAGCAAAATTCATAGTGGCATCCCATTACGCCTACAACACCCTGAAGAAGTCGGGGCCGACGCACATCATCACCACCCACTCTAAGGGGAAGGATGTAGTTCTGTGTGCCGACAAGCTCTATCGGTAAGTAGTCGCACCATCTTCTGACAAGGCACTTGCTCCTACTGAGAAAGCTCCCCAGGGGAAGAAAGACAAGAAGACCAGCAAGACCTCCATCAAGGACTCTAGAAAGCATACCATAGAGTTCAGAACATCCGTTGAGGATGTGGCAGAGAGCTCTGCCGCCACAAGCAAGAAATCCAAGGTGGCGACCCCCAAGATGAAACAAGTCTCTACAAAGGAGGACACTTCGGGCGGCAGTTTCACCATAAGTGCCACCCTTGACGACAAATAGGAAATAGCCCTCGTTGCCTTCCTATGGGTGAATGTCGATGTGTTTGGGTGGCAGCCATTTGACATGCGGTGTTCCCTGGGAGGTAATTTAGCACCACCTTACCGAACTCCCTCATGCAAGACCCATGAAGGATAAGGTTAGAAGCAAGCATTGTAGCGGCAAGAGTTCACTTACAAATAAATCAAGAAAATGGAAGCACTCGACCTGATCAGAGGAGTGATCCATCCTATATGGTTAGCAAATCCAGCCGTTGTACATAAGCAGAATGGGAAGTGGCGGCTTTGTATTGATTTCACTGATGTAAATAAAGCTTGCCCCAAAGAACCTTTCCCTTGGCCACGCATCAACCAGAATGGGGACTCAACTGCCGGCTATGATCTCCACTCTTTCTTGATGCCTATTCTTATTACCACCAAATTTTTATGGCCAGGGAAGATGAGGAGAAAACTGTGTCATCACTCCATGTAGCACACATTGCTTCATGCGTATGCTCTTCGGTCTAAAAAGCGCTGGATCAACTTTTGCAAGAGCGGTCCAGATTGGTTTTGAGCCCCAACTGCACAAAAATGTGGAAGATTATATGGATGACATAGTAGTCAAGACAAAGGACAAAGCAACATTCATCCAAGATTAGAAGAAACATATACAATCCTGGGCAAAATACACTTGAAGCTCAACCCTGAGAAGTGCATGTTTGGTGTCCCATCCTACAAGCGTCTCGGGATCTTTGTGTCTCAATGCAGAATTGAAGCTAATACTAACAAGATCAAGGCTAACGATCAATTGGAAGCACCAAACTGCATCAAGGATATGGGATGCCTTGCCGGTTACCTTAGCGCCTGAACATGTTCATTTCTAAGTGTGTTGAGCACGCCCTACCCTTTTTCAAAATATTGAAGAAGGCGGGTCCTATGAAATGGACTCCAGAAGTGGAGGCAATGGTATAATATTTGAATAAGTACATGTCGTCCATGCCAGCAGTAGTCGCGTCAAGACCGCATGAGCCGTTGCTGCTATACTTCGCGGCAACCAATCAAGTGGTCAGTGTTGCACTAGTGGCGTAAGTTAAACAATCCTTGCAACCGTGGTCACAAGCATCATTGTTTTGTCCCTGGTGGAAACAGAACATCCCCTAGTCTCATGTTTATGTCACTCAAGCTAGATATCAGGGGGCAAGAACCCATATTCATGCATAACGCTCCCTCTTGGAGTTGAAATTTACTACTCGGCCAAACCAATAAAAAGCAATGGAGAACATGCATGAATTACTCAAGAACATAACATAAAAGGAGAACCAAATATATATAACTCATCACAATCTGAACATAATCTCATAATCCATCGGATCCCAGCAAACTCAGCATAGCAACAGCAAGTAAATTACATAGATGCCTTGATCATGTAGGGCAGATCACAAGGGCTAAGCATTGAAGCACAAGATTGGAGAGAAGACATCACATAGTTACTCGTCATGGACTCATGGTCCAAGGAGGATTACTGACGGCACGTCCGCAAAGCATCCATGGTGGTGGAAAAGCTCCCGGAGGTCAATCCTCCCTCCGGCAGGGTGCGTGGAAGAGCTCTTCTAGCGCTCCTGATCTCGGATGCGTTGCAGCGGCGGAAAGATGGAGAAATACACGATTCTGGATCTGTCCTTGGGGTTTTCCGTCCGAGGGGTAAATATAGGCAAAATGAGGGCGTCACGGGGTAGACCCTCCACCCATGCGGCCTGGTCAGGAGGGGGCCGCGCCAGGTGGCCGCCTAGGTGAGGCCTGGCTCCTCTCTGGCCCACCTTGGTGCTTCCTGAAGCTTCGGTCAAGCTGATTTTTATATATTTTTCTCGGGATTTTTGGGGCTCTGAAAATTGGGGTAAAGTCCGTGCAATTAAAAGACATCAGCAGACAGAAACTGGCACTGGGTGCACTGAGTTAGTAGGTTAGTCCAAATATGTGTAAATAGGTATAAAAGTGTAGCAAAACATATAACAATGTCACCCAAAAGAGCATGGAAAAAACATAAATTATAGATACGTTTGGGACGTATTGATACGTCTCCAACGTATCTATAATTTTTGAGTGTTCCATGTTGTTTTAGTATCAACTTTGGATGTCTCCTATGCATTTATATGATGTTTTATATCTTTTTTGAGACTAATTGATTAACTCAGTGCCCACTGCTAGTTCTTGTTTTTTTCCTTGTTTTTGACCTCTTGTAGATAGGAATATCAAACGGAGTCCAAACGGAATAAAACTATCGCCACGTTTTTTTCCGAACACAAGACGAATACGAGACTTGAGAACCAAAGCAACGGGGCACGTGGGACGCCACGAGCCACCACCGCGCGGGGCCCCCTGGTCGCGCCATGAGGGCTTGTGGGCCCCACGTGGCTCTGGTGCCCTACTTCTTCCGCCTATAAATTCTGATAAATCGTGCCACGGAAGAAAAGAGAGCCGCAATCACTTTTCTGCCGCCGCAAGCCTCTGCTTCCGCGAGATCCCATCTGGAGGCCGTTCTGGTACTCTGCCGGAGAGGGATCCGGAGTTGGAGGGCTTCTACATCAAGACCATTGCCCCTCCGATGATGCGTGAGTAGTTCACCACAGACCTTCGGGTCCATAGCTAGTAGCTAGATGGCTTCTTCTCTCTCTTGGACCTTCAATACAAAGTTCTCCATGATCTTCATGGAGATCTATCTGATGTAACTCTTCTTTGCGGTGCGTTTGTCGAGATCCGATGAATTGTGGATTCATGATCAGAATATCTATGATATTTATTTGAGTCTTTGCTGAACTCTTTTATGCATGATTTCATATCCTTGTAATTATCTTCGAGTTATCGATTTTATTTGGCCAACTTAATCTATGATTCTTGCAATGGGAGAAGTGCTTGGTTTTGGGTTCATACCGTGCAGTGACCTCATTCAGTGACAGAAGGGGTAGCGAGGCACGTATCGTGTTGTTTACATCAAGGGTAAAAAGCTGGGGTTTTCATTATTGGTTTGAGTTCATCCCTCTACATCATGTCATCTTTCTTAAGGCTTTACTCTGTTTTCATGAACTTAATACACTAGATGCATGCTGGATAGCGGTCGATGTGTGGAGTAATAAGAAGTAGATGCTGACAGTATCGGTCTACTTGTCTCAGACGTGATGCATATATGCATGATCATTGCGTTTGATAACTTTATGACTTTGCGCGATTCTATCAATTGCTCGACAGTAATTTGTTTACCCGCCATGATATTTGCTTTTATGAGAGAAGCCTCTAGTGAACACTATGGCCCCCGGGTCTATTTTTCATCCATTGTTTTCAGATCTATACAACTTTCTTTGTGAGATCTCACTTTTGCAAACAATCGTGAAGGGATTGACAACCCCTTTGTCGCGTTGGGCGCAAGCTTGTTGTTTCTTGCACAGGTAACTTGGAGCCTCGTCTTGGAACTCCTATTGGATTGATACCTTGGTTCTCAACTGAGGGAAATACTTGTTGTTGCTGTGCTACATCACCCTTTCCTCTTCAAGGGAAAAACCAACGCAATCTCGAGTCAACTTGCCAATTTCTGGTGACGTGACTGGGAAGTAGCAGGAAGAATTTTTGGCGTCGTTGCCGGGGAGTATTCAAGTGAAGCAAGTCAAGATAGTCTCCCGTCAACGTGCCAATTTTTGGCGCCGTTGCCAGGGAGTATTCAAGTGAAGCAAGGCTTACCTGCACATCCACAAGTCATTATGGGCTCTGGCTTGGTTGGACAACGCGGCGACTCTGGACAGGCGGTGCTAGCAGATGTAGAAGAACGGTAGGATTGGATGGGCACCGACAGGGATTCAGAGGGACCCGTTGAAAGACCATGTTTTGATCATCCGGTCTTCAAACACCCTAAAGTGCGAGGACATACACGGAGGCGATCAAATCTTGTGGGGAACGTGTGCAAAACTCTGCAGAGTACTCAAACCTAATCGATTAGCCGTGTCCACGGTCATGGACAACTTGAGCCAAAGGAACTGAAGTTATCTGGATTTCTCAGCACCATTAAATATATTTGATGAGGGTAATTATTGACAACTCGGGTACGAGAACTGGTTGGCGGAACCATCTCGTTAACAACCAACAAACTAGTAACATTTTGCTTTTAACCCACTCTTGTTGTAGGAGAAAAACTTGCTTTTCGCTAAAAACTTATAGCCCCACCTGCCATATATGCATATAGTATAAATGATTACTTTTCTCCCCTCTCTTATGTGACTTGCCGGCATATTCAATATGCTGACCTACACATCTGCAACGTCTTATGTTGCAGATATTTTTCTTCGACGAGTAAGAGTACGATTCAGGGTTACGGTCTACACTCAACTTGCCGTTGGTGTGTATTGGGACTCCACTCCCTTCACTGCTTCCGCTGAGATATTTAAGGTATATATCAGTTTTACGCTATTTACATGTGATTGCACTTTGATATATACATTGATGTACTGTGTGTGCCAGCATACTGATCCAGGGATGGCACAGATACACAGAGGCTTGACTCGTCTTGAGTCGGGTCGCTACAATGATTTCATATCCTTGTAATTCTGTTCGAGTTATCAGTTTTGTTTGGCCAACTTGATCTATGATTCTTGCAATGGGAGAAGTGCTTGATTTTGGGTTCATACCGTGCGGTGACCTCACCCAGTGATAGAAGGGGTAGCGAGGCACGTATCGTGTTGTTGCCATCAAGGGTAAAAAGATGGGGTTTTCATCATTGGTTTGAGTTTATCCCTCTACATAATGTCATCTTGCCTAAGGCTTTACTCTGTTTTCATGAACTTAATACACTAGATGCATGCTGGATAGCGGTCGATGTGTGGAGTAAAAAGAAGTAGATGCTGACTGTATCGGTCTACTTTTGTGGGACGTGATGCCTATATGCATGATCATTGCCTTAGGTAACTTTATGATTTTGCGCGATTCTATCAATTGCTCGATAGTAATTTGTTTACCCGCCGTGATATTTCCTTTTATGAGAGAAGCCTCTAGTGAACACTATGGCTCCCGGGTCTATTTTCCATCATTGTTTTCATTCCTATATTACTTTCTCTGTCAGATCTCACTTATGCAAACAATCGTGAAGGGATTGACAACCCCTTTGTCGCGTTGGGTACAAGCTTGTTGTTTCTTGCGCAGGTAACTTGGAGCCTTGTCTTGGAACTCCTATTGGATTGATACCTTGGTTCACAACTGAGGGAAATACTTGTTGTTGCTGTGCTACATCACCCTTTCCTCTTCAAGGGCAAAACCAACGCAATCTCGAGTCAACTTGCCAATTTCTAGTGACGTGACTGGGAAGTAGCAGGAAGAATTTTTGGCGTCGTTGCTGGGGAGTATTCAGGTGAAGCAAGTCAAGATAGTCTCCCGTCAACGTGCCAATTTCTGGCGCCATTGCCGGGGAGTATTCAAGTGAAGCAAGTCAAGATAGTCTCCCGTCAATGTGCCAATTTCTGGCGCCGTTGCTGGGGAGTTCTCAAGTGAAGCACATCTACCAAGTACCTCTCACAAACTCATCTCTTGCATTTACTTTGTTTGCTAGTTGCCTCTCGTTTTCCTCTCCCCCACTTCACCCATTTTCCTTTTTCTCTCGCCCGTCTTTTTCGCTTGCTTTCCGTTTGCTCGTGTGTTTGTGTGCTTGCTAAGACACCATGTCTGAGTTCTTCAAACACAGAAACGCCCTACCAGGGTTCAATGCCTTGGGAAGCCCCTCTGTCCTTTCCAAACTCATAGATAATGAGTCTGTGGGGAGACGGACTGAGGTGGCTAAGGATACCTTTAGTGAGGATGACGATGAGGAGCCTGTGCTTTTATTTTCTGCGCTTAATGATTCCTTAAAGGATGCTTGGGATAGGCTGCTAAGAATTCAAGTCAGTCATGTCCCTCCTTATCATGTCAAGCTGTATTTAAAATATTTTTACGCGGGACTGCCCTCATCTTTTAAAAAGGTCTTAGACTCTATATTTGATAAGGGTTTTCTTGCCGGAGATGCCTTCGACACTTATGAAAGGATGAAAGCAATATTTGGACTTTCCAATGCAGGAAATGAGTCCGCCGCCCTCATGATCTTCTATCAAAACGAGTCAATTAAAGAAGTGAAAGCTAGTTTAGACGTGAACTTTCGTCATGTGCTTAACCTTTCCTCAGCCATAAATGGTCACGTGCTTTCACAGAATAGGAAGATAGATGCTCTCAACAAAAGGGTCCTCCCTAGGTCCTCAAGGAAACATGACAACACTTGATTATTTTTGCCTTGTGCCTAGCTAAGGGCGTTAAACAATAGCGCTTGTTGGGAGGCAACCCAATTTATTTTTGGTTTTTGCTTTCTGTTTTCTGTTTTCCACACTTTCATAATTATGTTATGATTGTGTTTTTTGTGTTTTAATTAGCGTTTGTGCCAAGTGAAACCTTTATGATTAGTCTTGGTGATGATTTTTGATCATGCTGGAAAAGATAGAAACTTTCTGCTCACAAAAATAATTTTCATTATTATTATGGAAGAGATTTTGAGTTGATTCTTTTTGCTGCTGATTGGTATGCCGATTCTCCAGATGATCATAATTTTTCAGATTTTTTGAGGTAACAGAAGTATATGGAGTATACAGATTGCTACAGACTGTTCTGTTTTTGACAAATTCTGTTTTCATTGTGTTGATCGCTTGTTTTGATGAAACTATGGATAGTATCGGGGGGTACGACCCATGGAAAAGTTAGAATACAGTAGTATAACAACAATATGAATGGAATTCAAGTTCACTTCAGTACCTTTCAAGTTAGTAGTTTGTTTCCTTGTGCTAATGATATCACGAGTTTCTGTTTAAGTTTTGTGTTGTGAAGATTTCAAGTTTTGGGTGATCTTCCTATGGAAAATGGAAAAAGGAGTGCTAAGAGCCTAATCTTGGGGATGCACAAGACATTCCAAGCCAAATTCAAGGACACCAAAAAGCCTAAGCTTGGGGATGCCCCGGGAAGGCATCCCCTCTTTTGTCTTCAATCCATCGGTATGTTACTTGGAGCTATATTTTTATTCACCACATGATATGTGTTTTGCTTGGAGCGTCGTGTGTTATATTAGTTTTTGCTTTAGTTGTGCCAAAATTATCCTTGCTGCACACCTCTTTTTAAGAGAGACACGCACTCATCGTGTGTTTGTTAGAATACTCTTTGAGCTTCACTTATATCTTTTGAGCTAGACACTTTTGCTCCCATGAGCTTCACTTATATCTTTTGAGCTAGACACTTTTGCTCCCATGAGCTTCACTTATATCTTTTGAGCTAGACACTTTTGCTCCCATGAGCTTCACTTATATCTTTTGAGCTAGATGATTTGCTGCTCTAGTGCTTCACTTAAATCTTGTTAGATCACGGTGATGGCATATTTTGTAGAAATAGAAACTCTCGATCTTCACTTATATCTTTTTGAGAGTGCTCTCTTGAAGAAACTTGGTAATTAGCGTGTGCTATGAAATTAGTCCTATGTGTGATAGGCATCCAAAGAGGATACAATAAAGACCTCCATATTTAAGTGCATTGATTAGTAGGAGAAGTTTGATTCCTCATGCTTAGTTTTGACATGTGTTTATGGTAATATTAGAGTTATGATTAGTAGGGTGTTGTGAATCTAGACATACTTGTGTTCAAGTTAGTGATTCCCGTAGCATGCACGTATGGTGAACCGCTATGCGATGAAGTTTGAGCATGATTATTTTATTGATTGTCATCCTTTGTGTAGCGGTCGGGATCGCGCGATGGTTTATACCTACCAACCCTTCCCCTAGGAGTATGCGTTGAATGCTTTGTTTCGATTACTAATAAAACTTTTGCAACAAGTATATGAGTTCTTCATGACTAATGTGAGTCCATGGTTTAGATGCACTTTTACCTTCCACCATTACTATCTTCTCTAGTGCCGCGTAACTTTTGCCGGTTCATAAACGCACTATATAGCCTCCCTCAAAACAGCCACTATACCTACCTATCATGGCCTTTTCATAGCCATTCCGAGATATATTACCATGCAACTACCACCGTTCCGTCTCATGACATGTGCCACCACTTCCATATTGTCATTGCATGATCGTAAGATAGCTAGCATGGTGTTTCTATGGCTTGTCTGTTTTTTGATGTCATTGCTATGCTAGATCATTTTCACGGTACACTACCGAAGGCATTTCATATAGAGTCATCATTGCTCTAAGTTTTGAGTTGTAAGTGTGATGATCATCATTAATAGGGCATTGTCCCATGTGAGTAAATAAAAGAGGCCAGCGAAGCCCATTTACAAAAAAACAAGCCAAAGATGCGCACCAAAAAAAAGAGGCCAAAGAGCCCACAAAAAAATGAGAGAAAAGAGAGAAGGGACAATTGTTACTATCCTTTTTCCACACTTGTGCTTCAAATAGCACCATGATCTTCATGATAGAGAGTCTCCTATGTTGTCACTTCAATATACTAGTGGGAAATTTTCAATATATAACTTGGCTTGTATATTCCATTGATGGGCTTCCTCAAAATTGCCCTAGGTCTTCGTGAGCAAGCAAGTTGGGTGCACACCCACTAGTTTCCTTTGTGAGCTTTCATACACTTATAAGCTCAAGTGCATCCGTTACATGGAAATCCCTACTCATTCACATTGATATCTATTAGTGAGCATCTCCATAGCTCATTGATATGCCTAGTCAATGTGACCATCTTCTTCCCTTTTGCCTCACAACCTCCACCATACTCCACTCCACCTATAGTGCTATAACCATGGCTCACGCTCATGTATTGCGTGAGAGTTGAAAAGTTTGAGAAAGTAAAGGTCTGAAAACAATTACTTGGCCAATACCGAGGTTGTGCATGATTTAAATTCGTTGTGCTAGGATGATAGAGCATAGCCAGACTATATGATTTTGTAGGGATAACTTTCTTTTGGCCTTGTTATTTCGAAAATTCATGATTACTTTGCTAGCATGCTTGAAGTATTATTGTTTTCATGTCAACATTGAACTATGGTTTGGAATCTTATGGATCTGAACATTCATGCCACAATGAAGGAGTTACAAACAACAAAATATGCTATGTAGCATTCCACCTCAAAAATTCGGTCTTTATCAGGGGATGCTTGATACATCTCCAACGTATCTATAATTTTTGAGTGTTCCATGCTGTTTTAGTATCAACTTTGGATGTCTCCCATGCATTTATATGATGTTTTATATCTCTTTTGGGACTAATTTATTAACTCAGTGCCCAATGCCAGTTCCTGTTTTTTCCTTGTTTTTGAACTTTTGCAGATAGGAATATCAAACGGAGTCCAAACGGAATAAAACTTTCGCCACGATTTTTTTCCGAACAGAAGACGAATACGAGACTTGAGAACCAAGGTAACGGAGCGCGTGGGACGTCACGAGCCACCACGGTGCGGCCCCCCTGGCCGCGCCATGAGGGCTCATGGGCCCCACGTGGCTCCGGTGCCCTACTTCTTCCGCCTATAAATTCCGATAAATCGTGCCACGGAAGAAGAGAGAGCCGCAATCACTTTTCCGCTGCCGCAAGCCTCTGCTTCTGTGAGATCCCATCTGGAGGCCGTTCTGGTACTCTGCCGGAGAGGGATCCGGAGTTGGAGGGCTTCTACATCAACACCATTGCCCCTCCGATGATGCGTGATTAGTTCACCACAGACCTTCGGGTCCATAGCTAGTAACTAGATGGCTTCTTCTCTCTCTTGGATCTTCAATACAAAGTTCTCCATGATCTTCATGGAGATCTATTTGATGTAACTCTTCTTCGCGGTGTGTTTGTAGAGATCCGATGAATTGTGGATTCATGATCAGATTATCTATGATATTTATTTGAGTCTTTGTTGATCTCTTTTATGCATGATTGTAACATCCCAAATTTTGGAATGTTAGAATAATTATTAGATCGCTTGTTTGTTTGCTTGAGTGATTGAAAGCTTGAGTGAACTTTGAAAACTTCTCAAAACTTTTGAATGAGAGGGAATAAAATGACTTTCCCCATCTCCGATGAATTCAAATTCAATCTTTTAAAAGCAAAGAGAGAAGATGACATGACTTCTTCAACTATAACGAATTTGAACGGAGTTTGCATTTGAATCCTTTCAAAATATTTGCCCTTGCTTCTATATTTTTCTTCCCCGAGAAAATGCCCCGACAAAATTCTTGCACGCAAGAAAGAGCGGAGGAAAATGACCCTCCAAAATGTGAGGCATTTCTGAAATATTTTGAGCCAAGAAGACCCAAGTTATATGGAGAAATTAATTGCCAAAAAGAAATAAAGCATTTCGGGATTTTCTAAAAAACATTTTTTTGAAGTATTTATTTTGGTAGTGGAAAAATGCCCATCTTTTTGGATTTATTTTTCTGAAAATTTTAATATATTATACCCCTATATTCCGAGGATATTCTATTTCCTTTTAATCGTATTAATTCCTGTTTTAATAAAAAGGGAAAGAGATCTCTTATTTTAGGAATGTATTTGGGCCACGTTAGGAAACCAATCTGGCCGAATCCCACCTTCTTCTTCCTCCTCACGAGCTTCCTTGTGTGGACATGGCAGAAGCTTCCCAGGAAGTTTCCCTCCCCCGATTCGCGGGCTACACTTCCTTCCCGAGCCTCCCACCACCCCTATAAGAACGCCCCTCCTCTCCTCGTTCCATTTTCCCCATCAGCTCGCCCTCTCCCTGCCCGTAGCCACGACGCCCCCACCATTGTTGTTCCTGCAAGGAGCCGAACAGAAGAACGCCCAGGAGCCCCTGACGCCCCCTTCCTCGCCTCCGGGACCCCCTCCGCCATTCCCCCTCCCCGCCGGCGACCTCCCCACCTCACCGGAGCAGCTACCTCGCCGGAGTTCTTCCTCTCTGTCACCCATGGTAAGATTCACGAAATCCCGTATTGCAGTTTTTTCAGAAAATTGCAATCTTAGAAAATTCATATCTATTAGTCTATGACTCCGAATTAGGTGATTCTTTTTTCGTTGGATCACAAATTTTATGCAGTTTCTGTAGATATATAATTTGTCTATGTTTGGATTTATAAAAATTGAGTTAGATCACATTTGAATTAAATCTTGTTTTGCTTATTCCGGGAGTTTAAAAATAGATTTTAATTTGATTCTTTTTGCTGTTGCTTCCTATTGATCATATCTTTCAGTAGTTTCAGTTTCAGTTTTTTTTTAATATTTTACTTGGGTTTTTTACCAAAACAGATTCTGTTTTAGTTCTTTTAGGATTATGGCTATTTCTTTTTCTATAATTGTTTTTAAATTAATTTCTTTTATATTTCAGAAAGTTTATGTTTAGTTTCTGTTAGTTAAACAGTAGGTTCTCAACAAGTTTTTATTTTTGTTTTATTTGTTATCATGAAATCAATTCTAGTTCTCTAATAACTTGCAATTGATTTCTCTACTGTTTCAACTCCCATTTGAAAATACTTCCAAAATAGTTTTATGTAAAATACTTTATTTTATCTTGGTTAAATTTATATCTTAGTTCTCTGTTATTTAATGTTTTATTTTCAGTTAGCACAAAAAAAACTATTTAGTGTTTGATGTAGTAGAAGACTCCTAGTTTTAGTTGAAGTTTCTTTCGGATTCTTATTCGCTCTCTCTTTTGTTTTGATTGCTAGAATGATTGCTAGTATGAGTGCTTATGTGAATGATATGTTTGTTATATAGATTTCATCGGAGAGTGACGAATAGTCTATCAAGTTATTTCTCGAGAACAATAATTCTTCTTCATCAACATCACCAGGCAAGTCACTTTGATCATGCTATCACCTATGTTTTATGCATCGTAGTTCTACCATCCTATGCCCAATTGCATGCTGAGTAGGTACTGGGAAATTCTAGTATAGATTGTAGTATCATGTGGTAGGCACACAACAACCCCGATACTTGGCCCCGGGACGACAAATTTCATATTGCTATGCTTGAGTAGACGGGATTTCGGTTGAGTGCATAACACGAGTGATGCAAGGTTGATTAAATAATCAAGACCGGTTAAGACAAGATTTTCAAGACCTCGGACGCAATGCAACTCTGGGTGAAGGACGGTTGATCGGCTCCCTGGAGAACCCAGTGGATGACCCGGGATGCTGGAGAGGCCATGACATCCTGCGGAAAGCTTCACCCAGGCTCAAAGAGACGGACGGATATTTTCAAGACCCAAGGCTTACCTGCACATCCACAAGTCATTATGGGCTCTGGCTTGGTTGGACAACACGGCGACTCTGGACAGGCGGTGCTAGCAGATGTAGAAGAACGGTAGGATTGGATGGGCACCGACAGGGATTCAGAGGGACCCGTTGAAAGACCATGTTTTGATCATCCGGTCTTCAAACACCCTGAAGTGCGAGGACATACACGGAGGCGATCAAATCTTGTGGGGAACGTGTGCAAAACTCTGCAAAGTACTCAAACCTAATCGATTAGCCGTGTCCACGGTCATGGACAACTTGAGCCAAAGGAACTGAAGTTATCTGGATTTCTCAGCACCATTAAATATATTTGATGAGGGTAATTATTGACAACTCGGGTACGAGAACTGGTTGGCGGAACCATCTCGTTAACAACCAACAAACTAGTACATTTTGCTTTTAACCCACTCTTGTTGTAGGAGAAAAACTTGCTTTTCGCTAAAAACTTATAGCCCCACCTGCCATATATGCATATAGTATAAATGATTACTTTTCTCCCCTCTCTTATGTGACTTGCCGGCATATTCAATATGCTGACCTACACGGCTGCAACGTCTTATGTTGCAGATATTTTTCTTCGACGAGTAAGAGTACGATTCAGGGTTACGGTCTACACTCAACTTGCCGTTGGTGTGTATTGGGACTCCACTCCCTTCACTGCTTCCGCTGAGATATTTAAGGTATATATCAGTTTTACGCTATTTACATGTGATTGCACTTTGATATATACATTGATGTACTGTGTGTGCCAGCATACTGATCCAGGGATGGCACAGATACACAGAGGCTTGACTCGTCTTGAGTCGGGTCGCTACAATGATTTCATATCCTTGTAATTCTGTTCGAGTTATCAGTTTTGTTTGGCCAACTTGATCTATGATTCTTGCAATGGGAGAAGTGCTTGATTTTGGGTTCATACCGTGCGGTGACCTCACCCAGTGATAGAAGGGGTAGCGAGGCACGTATCGTGTTGTTGCCATCAAGGGTAAAAAGATGGGGTTTTCATCATTGGTTTGAGTTTATCCCTCTACATAATGTCATCTTGCCTAAGGCTTTACTCTATTTTCATGAACTTAATACACTAGATGCATGCTGGATAGCGGTCGATGTGTGGAGTAAAAAGAAGTAGATGCTGACTGTATCGGTCTACTTTTGTGGGACGTGATGCCTATATGCATGATCATTGCCTTAGGTAACTTTATGATTTTGCGCGATTCTATCAATTGCTCGATAGTAATTTGTTTACCCGCCGTGATATTTGCTTTTATGAGAGAAGCCTCTAGTGAACACTATGGCCCCCGGGTCTATTTTCCATCATTGTTTTCATTCCTATATTACTTTCTCTGTCAGATCTCACTTATGCAAACAATCGTGAAGGGATTGACAACCCCTTTGTCGCGTTGGGTACAAGCTTGTTGTTTCTTGCGCAGGTAACTTGGAGCCTCGTCTTGGAACTCCTATTGGATTGATACCTTGGTTCACAACTGAGGGAAATACTTGTTGTTGCTGTGCTACATCACCCTTTCCTCTTCAAGGGCAAAACCAACGCAATCTCGAGTCAACTTGCCAATTTCTGGTGACGTGACTGGGAAGTAGCAGGAAGAATTTTTGGCGTCGTTGCTGGGGAGTATTCAGGTGAAGCAAGTCAAGATAGTCTCTCGTCAACGTGCCAATTTCTGGCGCCGTTGCCGGGGAGTATTCAAGTGAAGCAAGTCAAGATAGTCTCCCGTCAATGTGCCAATTTCTGGCGCCGTTGCTGGGGAGTTCTCAAGTGAAGCACATCTACCAAGTACCTCTCACAAACTCATCTCTTGCATTTACTTTGTTTGCTAGTTGCCTCTCGTTTTCCTCTCCCCCACTTCACCCATTTTCCTTTTTCTCTCGCCCGTCTTTTTCGCTTGCTTTCCGTTTGCTCGTGTGTTTGTGTGCTTGCTAAGACACCATGTCTGAGTTCTTCAAACACAGAAACGCCCTACCAGGGTTCAATGCCTTGGGAAGCCCCTCTGTCCTTTCCAAACTCATAGATAATGAGTCTGTGGGGAGACGGACTGAGGTGGCTAAGGATACCTTTAGTGAGGATGACGATGAGGAGCCTGTGCTTTTATTTTCTGCGCTTAATGATTCCTTAAAGGATGCTTGGGATAGGCTGCTAAGAATTCAAGTCAGTCATGTCCCTCCTTATCATGTCAAGCTGTATTTAAAAGATTTTTACGCGGGACTGCCCTCATCTTTTAAAAAGGTCTTAGACTCTATATTTGATAAGGGTTTTCTTGCCGGAGATGCCTTCGACACCTATGAAAGGATGAAAGCAATATTTGGACTTTCCAATGCAGGAAATGAGTCCGCCGCCCTCATGATCTTCTATCAAAACGAGTCAATTAAAGAAGTGAAAGCTAGTTTAGACGTGAACTTTCGTCATGTGCTTAACCTTTCCTCAGCCATAAATGGTCACATGATTTCACAGAATAGGAAGATAGATGCTCTCAACAAAAGGGTCCTCCCTAGGTCCTCAAGGAAAGATGACAACACTTGATTCTTTTTGCCTTGTGCCTAGCTAAGGGCGTTAAACAATAGCGCTTGTTGGGAGGCAACCCAATTTATTTTTGGTTTTTGCTTTCTGTTTTCTGTTTTCCACACTTTCATAATTATGTTATGATTGTGTTTTTTGTGTTTTAATTAGCGTTTGTGCCAAGTGAAACCTTTATGATTAGTCTTGGTGATGATTTTTGATCATGCTGGAAAAGATAGAAACTTTCTGCTCACAAAAATAATTTTCATTATTATTATGGAAGAGATTTTGAGTTGATTCTTTTTGCTGCTGATTGGTATGCCGATTCTCCAGATGATCATAATTTTTCAGATTTTTTGAGGTAACAGAAGTATATGGAGTATACAGATTGCTACAGACTGTTCTGTTTTTGACAAATTCTGTTTTCATTGTGTTGATCGCTTGTTTTGATGAAACTATGGATAGTATCGGGGGGTACGACCCATGGAAAAGTTAGAATACAGTAGTATAACAACAATATGAATGGAATTCAAGTTCACTTCAGTACCTTTCAAGTTAGTAGTTTGTTTCCTTGTGCTAATGATATCACGAGTTTCTGTTTAAGTTTTGTGTTGTGAAGTTTTCAAGTTTTGGGTGATCTTCCTATGGACAATGGAAAAAGGAGTGTTAAGAGCCTAAGCTTGGGGATGCCCAAGGCATTGCAAGCCAAATTCAAGGACCAAAAAGCCTAAGCTTGGGGATGCCCCGGGAAGGCATCCCCTCTTTTGTCTTCAATCCATCGGTATGTTACTTGGAGCTATATTTTTATTCACCACATGATATGTGTTTTGCTTGGAGCGTCGTGTGTTATATTAGTTTTTTCTTTAGTTGTGCCACAATTATCCTTGCTGCACACCTCTTTTTGAGAGAGACACGCACTCATCGTGTGTTTGTTAGAATACTCTTTGAGCTTCACTTATATCTTTTGAGCTAGACACTTTTGCTCCCGTGAGCTTCACTTATATCTTTTGAGCTAGACACTTTTGCTCCCATGAGCTTCACTTATATCTTTTGAGCTAGATGATTTGCTGCTCTAGTGCTTCACTTAAATCTTGTTCGATCACGGTGATGGCATATTTTGTAGAAATAGAAACTCTCGATCTTCACTTATATCTTTTTGAGAGTGCTCTCTTGAAGAAACTTGGTAATTAGCGTGTGCTATGAAATTAGTCCTATATGTGATAGGCATCCAAAGAGGATACAATAAAAAACCCCATATTTAAGTGCATTGATTAGTAGGAGAAGTTTGATTCCTCATGCTTAGTTTTGAGATGTGTTTATGGTAATATTAGAGTTATGATTAGTAGGGTGTTGTGAATCTAGACGTACTTGTGTTCAAGTTAGTGATTCCCGTAGCATGCACGTATGGTGAATCGCTATGTGATGAAGTTTGAGCATGATTAGTTTATTGATTGTCATCCTTTGTGTAGCGGTCGGGATCGCGCGATAGTTTATATCTACCAACCCTTCCCCTAGGAGTATGCGTTGAATGCTTTGTTTCGATTACTAATAAAACTTTTGCAACAAGTATATGAGTTCTTCATGACTAATGTGAGTCCATGGTTTAGATGCACTTTTACCTTCCACCATTACTATCTTCTCTAGTGCCGCCTAACTTTCGCCGGTACATAAACGCACCATATAGCCTCCCTCAAAACAGCCACTATACCTACCTATCATGGCCTTCTCATAGCCATTCCGAGATATATTACCATGCAACTACCACCGTTCCGTCTCATGACATGTGCCACCACTTCCATATTGCCATTGCATGATCGTAAGATAGCTAGCATGATGTTTCTATGGCTTGTCCGTTTTTTGATGTCATTGCTATGCTAGATCATTTTCACGGTACACTACCGAAGGCATTTCATATAGAGTCATCATTGCTTTATTTTTGAGTTGTAAGTGTGATGATCATCATTAATAGAGCATTATCCCATGTGAGGAAATAAAAGAGGCCAGCGAAGCCCATTTACAAAAAAACAAGCCAAAGATGCCCACAAAAAAAAGAGGCCAAAGAGCCCACAAAAAAAAGAGAGAAAAGAGAGAAGGCACAATTGCTACTATCCTTTTTCCACACTTGTGCTTCAAATAGCACCATGATCTTCATGATAGAGAGTCTCCTATGTTGTCACTTCAATATACTAGTGAGAAATTTTCATTATATAACTTGGCTTGTATATTCCATTGATGGGCTTCCTCAAAATTGCCCTAGGTCTTCGTGAGCAAGCAAGTTGGGTGCACACCCACTAGTTTCCTTTGTGAGCTTTCATACACTTATAAGCTCAAGTGCATCCGTTACATGGCAATCCCTACTCATTCACATTGATATCTATTAGTGAGCATCTCCATAGCTCATTGATATGCCTAGTCAATGTGACCATCTTCTTCCCTTTTGCCTCACAACCTCCACCATACTGCACTCCACCTATAGTGCTATAACCATGGCTCACGCTCATGTATTGTGTGAGAGTTGAAAAGTTTGAGAAAGTAAAGGTCTGAAAACAATTACTTGGCCAATACCGAGGTTGTGCATGATTTAAATTCGTTGTGCTAGGATGATAGAGCATAGCCAGACTATATGATTTTGTAGGGATAACTTTCTTTTGGCCTTGTTATTTCGAAAATTCATGATTACTTTGCTAGCATGCTTGAAATATTATTGTTTTCATGTCAACATTGAACTATGGTTTGGAATCTTATGGATCTGAACATTCATGCCACAATGAAGTAGTTACAAAGAACAAAATATGCTATGTAGCATTCCACCTCAAAAATTCGGTCTTTATCAGGGGATGCTTGATACATCTCCAACGTATCTATAAGTTTTGAGTGTTCCATGCTGTTTTAGTATCAACTTTGGATGTCTCCCATGCATTTATATGATGTTTTATATCTCTTTTGGGACTAATTTATTAACTCAGTGCCCAGTGCCAGTTCCTGTTTTTTCCTTGTTTTTGACCTCTTGCAGATAGGAATATCAAACGGAGTCCAAACGGAATAAAACTTTCGCCACGATTTTTTCCAAACAGAAGACGAATACGAGACTTGAGAACCAAGGTAACGGAGCGCGTGGGACGTCACGAGCCACCACGGCGCGGCCCCCCTGGCCGCGCCATGAGGGCTCATGGGCCCCACGTGGCTTCAGTGCCCTACTTCTTCCGCCTATAAAGTCCGATAAATCGTGCCACGGAAGAAAAGAGAGCCGCAATCACTTTTCCGCCGCCGCAAGCCTCTGCTTCTGCGAGATCCCATCTGGAGGCCGTTTCGGTACTCTGCCGGAGAGGGGTCTGGAGTTGGAGGGCTTCTACATCAACACCATTGCCCCTCCGATGATGCGTGCTTAGTTCACCACAGACCTTCGGGTCCATAGCTAGTAACTAGATGGCTTCTTCTCTCTCTTGGATCTTCAATACAAAGTTCTCCATGATCTTCATAGAGATCTATCCGATGTAACTCTTCTTCGCGGTGTGTTTGTTGAGATCCGATGAATTTTGGATTCATGATCAGATTATCTATGATATTTATTTGAGTCTTTGTTGATCTCTTTTATGCATGATTTCATATCCTTGTAATTCTGTTCGAGTTATCAGTTTTGTTTGGCCAACTTGATCTATGATTCTTGCAATGGGAGAAGTGCTTGATTTTGGGTTCATACCGTGCGGTGACCTCACCCAGTGATAGAAGGGGTAGCGAGGCACGTATCGTGCTGTTGCCATCAAGGCTAAAAAGATGGGGGTTTCATCATTGGTTTGAGTTTATCCCTCTACATAATGTCATCTTGCCTAAGGCTTTACTCTGTTTTCATGAACTTAATACACTAGATGCATGCTGGATAGCGGTCGATGTGTGGAGTAAAAAGAAGTAGATGCTGACTGTATCGGTCTACTTTTCTCGGATGTGATGCCTATATGCATGATCATTGCCTAAGATAACTTTATGATTTTGCGCGATTCTATCAATTGCTCGACTGTAATTTGTTTACCCGCCGTGATATTTTCTTTTATGAGAGAAGCCTCTAGTGAACACTATGGCCCCCGGGTCTATTTTCCATCCATTGTTTTCAGACCTATATTACTTTCTCTGTCAGATCTCACTTATGCAAACAATCGTGAAGGGATTGACAACCCCTTTGTCGCGTTGGGTGCAAGCTTGTTGTTTCTTGCGCAGGTAACTTGGAGCCTCATCTTGGAACTCCTACTAGATTGATACCTTAGTTCTCAACTGAGGGAAATACTTGGTGTTGTTGTGCTACATCACCCATTCCTCTTCAAGGGCAAAACCAACACAATCATGGGTCAACTTGCCAATTTCTGGTGACGTGACTGGGAAGTAGAACGTATCAAGATCCCCAAAGTTAATTCCTGCTCGTCCTTGAGTAGGTAAATGATAACACAAAGAATTTCTGTGGTGACATGCTAACACAGATATAAGAACTTCAAAGTAAAGAAAGTAATATATGCAATTCAAGTCAAGACAATAACAAGCAAGAGTCTATATCTAGTATTGAAATTAGCAAAGAAAGAACATAATGGTGCAAGAGCTCTCGCTGTCCATGACTCGAATGTCTCCAAATGGTGTTTGCGTGCAAGAAGTGGGAGATGTGTTTAGAGCATAAAAAATATTACATGGTTTAATTAAGAACTCAATCTACTAAAACTTCTCATGTGGTCTCCTTTAGAATCTTATTTTGACTCATCCCCAGACCACTAGTCAGGCACAAGTCAAAATGATCCTCTCCCTTTCGACTTTCAGCACTCATGCAATGGATGAGCGCAAGCAAGATATGTTGGCACTTAGGATGGCAAAGAGAATAATATGGGGAAGGAAGACAAAAAAGGTGTGAAGGGCTCACATCAATGAGGACAACCACAGGCGAGAGAAAGCCAAATGATAGATATGATGTGAGCAGTAGGGATTGCCATGCAACGGATGCACATATGAGCTAAGGTAAGCTCTCCAATGAAACTAGTGGGGGTGCATTTAACTTGCTTTCTCATGAAGACCTAGAGCTTATTTGAGGAGGCTAATCATTGGAATATACAAGGCAAGTTCTATAGTGTAAGGGTCCCCACATAGTTATGCATGAATGATAATCTCTATGGAGTACAAATATAACAATGGCGTGCGAGTGTGGATCTTTCAAAAGGAATAGTAGTGTTGCCCCCTTCTCTCTTTTTTTGTGGCCTCTTTGGCTCTTTATATTTATCTCTCATTTGTCCTCTTTGGGATCTTTTCATGTGTCCTCTTTTGGGATCTTTTAGTTTGTCTTCCTTACGCTTTTCCTCAATTAAGGGCAACACTCTATGTTTTACAAGAATAAAAAGAAGACCTTCACACTTTATAGGAAGTCTCAACATAAAGACAAATGAAAACTATCATGATGTATGCAAATGTATTCCTCTGCTAGTGTAGCAGGATATGCAATGAAACTAGCGTGTCATGTAGCAATAATAACAGCAAGGCCAAACTAGCATGCGGCTCCTAGATCAAGCAAAAGCATGTATGCCATGAAGATCAAATCATGAGGTGGTGGATGTTGCATGGCAATGTATCTCGGAAAGGCTATGGAAATGCCTTAATAGGTAGGTATGGTGGCTGTTTTGAGGAAGGATATAATGAGGCTTATTATGACAGTGCGTATCATGCCAAGGGTTTGGATGCACCGGCGAAGTTTGCACAAACTCTCAAGATGAGAAAGGGCAATGCACGGTACCGAAGAGGCTAGCAAAATATGGATGGTGGAAGTGCCAACAATCGAATACTCGCATTAGTCCAAAGAACTCATGCACTTATTATCAATAACTCTCTATCTAGTCAGGAGATTCACAAAGAGACAAGTACCCAGAGGAGGAGTGCTTGGGGGTTTGGTTATCCTTGCGCATCCTCGACCCATGATAACGTGAGGGTATGCTAATCATATCAACTATATGATTCATGATCGACCTTTCGGTCTCATGTGTTCCGAGGCCATGTCTGCACATGCTAGGCTCGACAAGCTTAACCCGAGTGTTCCGCGTGCGCAACTGTTTTGCACCCGTTGTATGTGAACGTTGAGTCTATCACACCCGATCATCACGTGGTGTCTCGAAACGACGAACTGTAGCAACGGTGCACAGTCGGGGAGAACACAATTTCGTCTTGAAATTTTAGTGAGAGATCACCTCATAATGCTACCGTCGTTCTAAGCAAAATAAGGTGCATAAAAGGATTAACATCACATGCAATTCATAAGTGACATGATATGGCCATCATCACGTGCTTCTTGATCTCCATCACCAAAGCACCGGCACGATCTTCTTGTCACCGGCGCAACACCATGATCATCCATCAACGTGTTGCCATCGGGGTTGTCGTGCTACTTATGCTATTACTACTAAAGCTACATCCTAGCAAAATAGTAAACGCATCTGCAAGCACAAACGTTAGTATAAAGACAACCCTATGGCTCCTGCCGGTTGCCGTACCATCGACGTGCAAGTCGATATTTCTATTACAACATGATCATCTCATACATCCAATATATCACATCACATCGTTGGCCATATCACATCACAATCATACCCTGCAAAAACAAGTTAGACGTCCTCTAATTTTGTTGTTGCATATTTTACGTGGTGACCAAGGGTATCTAGTAGGATCGCATCTTACTTACGCAAACACCACAACGGAGATATATGAGTTGCTATTTAACCTCATCCAAGGACCTCCTTGGTCAAATCCGATTCAACTAAAGTTGGAGAAACCGTCACTTGCCAGTCATCTTTGAGCAAAGGGGGTTACTCGTAACGATGAAACCAGTCTCTCGTAAGCGTACGAGTAATGTCGGTCCAAGCCGCTTCAATCCAACAATACCGCGGAATCAAGAAAAGACTAAGGAGGGCAGAAAAACGCACATCACCGCCCACAAAACCTTTTGTGTTCTACTCGAGAAGACATCTACGCATGAACCTAGCTCATGATGCCACTGTTGGGGAACGTCGCATGGGAAACAAAAATTTTCCTACGCGCACGAAGACCTATCATGGTGATGTCCATCTACGAGAGGGGATGAGTGATCTACGTACCCTTGTAGATCGTACAGCAGAAGCATTAGAGAACGCGGTTGATGTAGTGGAACGTCCTCACGTCCCTCGATCCGCCCCGTGAACAATCCCGCGATCAGTCCCACGATCTAGTACCGAACGGACGGCACCTCCGCGTTCAGCACACGTACAGCTCGACGATGATCTCGGCCTTCTTGATCCAGCAAGAGAGACAGAGAAGTAGAAGAGTTCTCCGGCAGCGTGACGGCGCTCCGGAGGTTGGTGATGATCTCGTCTCAGCAGGGCTCCGCCCGAGCTCCGCAGAAACGCGATCTAGAGGAAAAACTATGGAGGTATGTGGTCGGGCAGCCGTGAGAAAGTCGTCTCAAATCTGCCCTAAAAGCCCCATATATATAGGAGGAGGGAGGGGGACCTTGCCTTGGGGTCCAAGGGACCCTCAAGGGGTCGTCCGAGCCAAGGGGGGGAGGACTCCCCCCCAAACCGAGTTGGACTTGGTTTGGTGGGAGGAGTCCCCCTCCCTTCCCACTTCTTCCCTCTTTTTTTTTCTTTTCCTTTGATTTCCTTCTCTTGGCGCATAGGCCCCCTTGGGGCTGTCCCACCAGCCCACTAAGGGCTGGTGTGTCTCCCCAAAGCCTATGGGCTTCCGCGGGGTGGGTTGCCCCCCCCCCCCCCCCCGTGAACTCCCGGAACCCATTCGTCATTCCCGGTACATTCCCGGTAACTCCGAAAACCTTCCGGTAATCAAATGAGGTCATCCTATATATCAATCTTCGTTTCCGGACCATTCCGGAAACCCTCGTGACGTCCGTGATCTCATCCGGGACTCCGAACAACATTCGGTAACCAACCATATAACTCAAATACGCATAAAACAACGTCGAACCTTAAGTGTGCAGACCCTGCGGGTTCGAGAACTATGTAGACATGACCCGAGAGACTCCTCGGTCAATATCCAATAGCGGGACCTGGATGCCCATATTGGATCCTACATATTCTACGAAGATCTTATCGTTTGAACCTCAGTGCCAAGGATTCGTATAATCCCGTATGTCATTCCCTTTGTCCGTCGGTATGTTACTTGCCCGAGATTCGATTGTCAGTATCCGCATACCTATTTCAATCTCGTTTACCGGCAAGTCTCTTTACTCGTTCCGTAATACAAGATCCCGCAACTTACACTAAGTTACATTTCTTGCAAGGCTTGTGTGTGATGTTGTATTACCGAGTGGGCCCCGAGATACCTCTCCGTCACACGGAGTGACAAATCCCAGTCTTGATCCATACTAAATCAACTAACACCTTCGGAGATACCTGTAGAGCATCTTTATAGTCACCCAGTTACGTTGCGACGTTTGATACACACAAAGCATTCCTCCGGTGTCAGTGAGTTATATGATCTCATGGTCATAGGAATAAATACTTGACACGCAAAAAACAGTAGCAACAAAATGACACGATCAACATGCTATGTCTATTAGTTTGGGTCTAGTCCATCACGTGATTCTCCCAATGACGTGATCCAGTTATCAAGCAACAACACCTTGTTCATAATCAGAAGACACTGACTATCATCGATCAACTGGCTAGCCAACTAGAGGCATGCTAGGGACGGTGTTTTGTCTATGTATCCACACATGTAAATGAGTCTTCATTCAATACAATTATAGCATGGATAATAAACTATTATCTTGATACATGAATTATAATAATAACTATACATTTATTATTGCCTCTAGGGCATAATTCCAACAGTACCGTTGCTACAGTTCGTCGTTTTGAGACACCACGTGATGATCGGGTGTGATAGACTCAACGTTCACATACAACGGGTGCAAAACAGTTGCGCACGCGGAACACTCGGCTTAAGCTTGACGAGCCTAGCATGTGCAGACATGGCCTCGGAACACATGAGACCGAAAGTTCGATCATGAATCATATAGATGATATGATTAGCATAGGGATGCTTACCACTGAAACTATACTCAACTCACGTGATGATCGGACTTGAGCTAGTGTAAGTGGATCATGAACCACTCAAATGACTAGAGAGATGTACTTTTTGAGTGGGAGTTTAGCAAATAATTTGATTAAGTTAAACTCTAATTGTCTTGAACATAGTCTAAGTCCACTTTGAATATATTTGTGTTGTAGATCATGGCTCACGCGACAGTCACCCTGAATTTTAATACGTTCCTAGAGAAAGCTAAGTTGAAAGATGATGGAAGCAACTTTGTAGACTGGGCTCGTAATCTTAAGCTAATCTTACAAGCTGGGAAGAAGGATAATATCCTTAATGCTGCGCTAGGAGATGAACCACCCGCTACGGCTGATCAGGATGTTAAGAACGCTTGGTTAGCACGTAAGGAGGACTACTCAATAGTTCAATGTGCAGTCTTGTATGGCTTAGAACCGGGACTTCAACGTCGCTTTGAGCGTCATGGAGCATTTGAGATGTTCCAGGAGTTGAAGTTTATCTTTCAGAAGAACGCCCGGATCGAGAGGTATGAGACCTCCGATAAATTCTATACTTGCAAGATGAAGGAAAACTCGTCTGTCAGTGAACATGTGCTCAAAATGTCTGGGTACTCAAACCGTCTAGCTGAGCTGGGGATTGAACTCCCGCAAGAGGCTATCACTGACAGAATCCTTCAATCACTGCCTCCAAGCTATAAAGGCTTTGTGTTGAACTACAACATGCAAGGGATGAACAAGTCTCCCGGCGAGTTGTTTGCGATGCTGAAAGTCGCAGAGTCTAAACTTCGTAAAGAGCATCAAGTGTTGATGGTGAATAATACCACTAGTTCAAGAGAAACGGCAAAGGCAAGAAGGGCAATTCAAAGAAGAGCGGCAAGCCTGTTGCCAATCCGACGAAGAAACCCAAAGCTGGACCTAAGCCTGAAACGGAGTGTTACTATTGCAAGGGTATGGGTCACTGGAAGCGCAATTGCCCCAAGTATCTGGCTAGATAAGAAGGCGGCCAAAGAAAAATCAGGTATATTTGATATACATGTTATTGATGTGTACTTAACCGGCTCTCGTAGTAGGGCCTGGGTATTCGATACCGGTTCTGTTGCTCATATTTGCAACTCGAAACAGGAACTGCGGAATAGACGAAGGCTGGCGAAAGATGAAGTGACGATGCGCGTAGGAAATGGTTCCAAAGTTGATGCAATCGCCGTCGGCACAGTTTCACTTCAGTTACCATCAGGATTAGTGATGAACTTAAATCATTGTTATTTAGTGCTTGCGTTGAGCATGAACATTATATCTGGATCTTGTTTATTGCGAGACGGTTACTCTTTTAAGTCAGAGAATAATGGTTGTTCTATTTCTATGAGTAACATCTTTTATGGTCATGCACCTAATGTGAGAGGATTGTTCATATTGAATCTTGATAGCGATACGCATATACATAACATTGAGACCAAAAGAGTTAGAGTTAACAATGATAGCGCCATATTTTTGTGGCACTGCCGCTTAGGTCATATTGGTGTAAAGCGCATGAAGAAACTCCATGCTGATGGACTTTTGGAGTCACTTGACTTTGATTCACTTGACACGTGCGAACCATGCCTCATGGGCAAGATGACTAAGACTCCGTTCTCCGGAACAATGGAGCGTGCAAGTGACTTTTTGGAAATCATACATACCGATGTGTGTGGTCCGATGAGCTTGGAGGCACACGGCGGATATCGTTATTTTCTCACCTTCACTGACGATTTGAGTAGATATGGTTATGTCTACTTGATGAAGCACAAGTATGAAACATTTGAAATGTTCAAGCAATTTCAGAGTGAAGTGGAAAATCATCATAACAAGAAGATCAAGTTCCTACGGTCTGATCGTGGGGGTGAATATCTGAGTTTCGAGTTTGGTACTCACTTAAGACAATGTGGAATTGTTTCACAGTTAACACCGCCTGGAACACCACAGCGTAATGGTGTGTCTGAACGTCGTAATCGTACTCTATTAGAGATGGTGCGATCTATGATGTCTCTTACTGATTTGTCGTTATCGTTTTGGGGTTATGCATTAGAAACAGTTGCATTCACTTTAAATAGGGCACCATCAAAATCCGTTGAGACGACACCATACGAACTGTGGTATGGCAAAAGACCAAAGTTGTCGTTTCTTAAAGTTTGGGGATGTGATGCTTATGTCAAAAAGCTTCAGCCTGAAAAGCTGGAACCCAAAGCGGAAAAGTGCGTCTTCATAGGTTACCCAAAAGAGACAGTTGGGTACACCTTCTATCTCAAATCCGAGGGCAAAGTGTTTGTTGCTAAAAACGGAGCTTTTCTCGAGAAGGAGTTTCTCTCGAGAGAATTGAGTGGCAGGAGGATAGAACTTGACGAGGTTGTCGAACCTCTCATCCCTCTGGATGGTGGCGCATGGCAAGGGGAAACCTTTGTCGTTGCGACGCCGGTTGAGGAGGAAGTTAATGATGATGATCATGAAACTCCGGTTCAAGTTTCTGTCGAACCACGCAGGTCGACGAGACCACGTGCTGCTCCAGAGTGGTACGGTAATCCCGTCTTATCAATCATGTTGTTAGACAACAATGAACCTGCAAATTATGAAGAAGCAATGGTGGGCCCAGATTCCAACAAATGGCTAGAAGCCATGAAGTCCGAGATAGGATCCATGTATGAGAACAAAGTGTGGACTTTGGAGGTACTACCAGAGGGCCGTAAGGCTATTCAGAACAAATGGATCTTTAAGAGGAAGACGGACGCTGACGGCAATGTGACCATTTATAAAACTCGACTTGTGGCAAAGGGTTTTTCACAAGTTCAAGGAGTTGACTACGATGAGACTTTCTCACCCGTAGCGATGCTTAAGTCCGTCAGAATCATGTTAGCAATAGCTGCATTTTTCGATTATGAAATCTGGCAGATGGATGTCAAAACGGCGTTCCTTAACGGTTTCCTTAAGGAAGAGTTGTATATGATACAACCCGAAGGTTTTGTCAATCCTAAGAATGCTAACAAGGTGTGCAAGCTCCACCGATCCATTTATGGACTGGTGCAAGAATCTCGGAGTTGGAACAAACGTTTTGATGAGGTGATCAAAGCATTTGGGTTTATACAAGTGGTTGGAGAATCTTGTATTTACAAGAAAGTGAGTGGGAGCTCTGTGGCATTTCTAATATTATATGTGGATGACATATTGCTGATTGGAAACAACGTGGAGTTTTTGGAGAGCATAAAGGATTACTTGAATAAAAGTTTCTCTATGAAGGACCTAGGAGAAGCTACTTACATTCTAGGCATTAAGATCTATAGGGATAGATCAAAACGCCTGATAGGACTTTCACAAAGCACATACCCTGATAAAGTTTTGAAGAGGTTCAAAATGGAACAGTCCAAGAAAGGGTTCTTGCCAGTTTTACAAGGTACGAAATTGAGTAAGACTCAGTGCCCAGCAACTGATGAAGATAGAGAGCATATGCGCTCCGTCCCCTATGCTTCAGCCATAGGTTCTATCATGTATGCAATGTTGTGCACTAGACCGGATGTTAGCCTGGCCATAAGTATGGCGGGTAGGTTCCAGAGTAATCCAGGAGTGGATCACTGGACAGCGGTCAAGAATATCCTGAAGTACCTGAAAAGGACTAAGGAGATGTTTCTCGTGTATGGAGGTGACGAAGAGCTCGCCGTAAAAGGTTACGTCGATGCAAGCTTTGACACAGATCCGGACGACTCTAAGTCGCAAACCGGATACGTATTTATTCTTAATGGGGGTGCGGTAAGCTGGTGCGGTTCCAAGCAAAGCGTCGTAGCAGATTCTACATGTGAAGCGGAATACATGGCTGCCTCGGAAGCGGCTAAGGAGGGTGTCTGGATGAAGCAGTTCATGACGGATCTTGGAGTGGTGCCAAGCGCACTGAATCCAATAACCTTGTTCTGTGACAACACGGGTGCCATTGCCTTAGCAAAGGAACCACGGTTTCACAAGAAGACCAGACACATCAAACGACGCTTCAACCTCATCCGCGACTACGTCGAGGGAGAGGACGTAAATATATGCAAAGTGCACACGGATCTGAATGTAGCAGACCCGCTGACTAAACCTCTTCCACGGCCAAAGCATGATCAACACCAGAACTGTATGGGTGTTAGATTTATTACAATGTAATTCGCATGATGATGTGAGGGCTAGATTATTGACTCTAGTGCAAGTGGGAGACTGTTGGAATTATGCCCTAGAGGCAATAATAAATATAGTTATTATTATAATTCATGTATCAAGATAATCGTTTATTATCCATGCTATAATTGTATTGAATGAAGACTCATTTACATGTGTGGATACATAGACAAAACACCGTCCCTAGCAAGCCTCTAGTTGGCTAGCCAGTTGATCAAAGATAGTCAGTGTCTTCTGATTATGAACAAAGTGTTGTTGCTTGATAACTGGATCACGTCATTAGGAGAATCACGTGATGGACTAGACCCAAACTAATAGACGTAGCATGTTGATCGTGTCATTTTGTTGCTACTGTTTTCTGCGTGTCAAGTATTTATTCCTATGACCATGAGATCATATAACTCACTGACACCGGAGGAATGCTTTGTGTGTATCAAACGTCGCAACGTAACTGGGTGACTATAAAGATGCTCTACAGGTATCTCCGAAGGTGTTAGTTGAGTTAGCATGGATCAAGAGTGGGATTTGTCACTCCGTGTGACGGAGAGGTATCTCGGGGCCCACTCGGTAATACAACATCACACACAAGCCTTGCAAGCAATGTAACTTAGTGTAAGTTGCGGGATCTTGTATTACGGAACGAGTAAAGAGACTTGCCGGTAAACGAGATTGAAATAGGTATACGGATACTGACGATCGAATCTCGGGCAAGTAACATACCGAAGGACAAAGGGAATGACATACGGGATTATATGAATCCGTGGCACTGAGGTTCAAACGATAAGATCTTCGTAGAATATGTAGGATCCAATATGGGCATCCAGGTCCCGCTATTGGATATTGACCGAGGAGTTTCTTGGGTCATGTCTACATAGTTCTCGAACCCGCAGGGTCTGCACACTTAAGGTTCGACGTTGTTTTATGCGTATTTGAGTTATATGGTTGGTTACCGAATGTTGTTCAGAGTCCCGGATGAGATCACGGACGTCACGAGGGTTTCCGGAATGGTCCGTAAATGAAGATTGATATATAGGATGACCTCATTTGATTACCGGAAGGTTTTCGGAGTTACCGGGAATGACGAATGGGTTTCGGGAGTTCACCGGGGGGGCAACCCACCCTGGGGAAGCCCATAGGACTTGAGTGTGGCACACCAGCCCTTAGTGGGCTGGTGGGACAGCCCAAGAGGGCCCTATGCGCCAAGAGAAGAAAATCAAGGAGAAAAGAAAAAAAAAGGAGGAGGTGGGAAGGGAAGGAAGGACTCCCTCCCACCAAACCAAGTCCAACTCGGTTTGGGGGGGGGAACCTTCCCCCTTGGACTCGGCTGACCCCCTTGGGGCTCCTTGAGCCCCAAGGCAAGGTCCCCTCCCTCCCACCTATATATACGGAGGTTTTAGGGCTGATTTGAGACGACTTTTCCACGGCAGCCCGACCACATACCTCCACGGTTTTTCCTCTAGATCGCGTTTCTGCGGAGCTCGGGCGGAGCCCTGCTGAGACAAGGTCATCACCAACCTCCGGAGCGCCGTCACGCTGCCGGAGAACTCTTCTACCTCTCCGTCTCTCTTGCTGGATCAAGAAGGCCGAGATCATCGTCGAGCTGCACGTGTGCTGAACGCGGAGGTGCCGTCCGTTCGGTACTAGATCGTGGGACTGATCGCGGGATTGTTCGCGGGGCGGATTGAGGGACGTGAGGACGTTCCACTACATCAACCGCGTTCACTAACGCTTCTGTTGTACGGTCTACAAGGGTATGTAGATCACTCATCCCCTCTCGTAGATGGACATCACCATGATAGGTCTTCGTGCGCGTAGGAAAATTTCTGTTTCCCATGCGACGTTCTACAACACCACCCACCCGGGAGTGAGCCCAATGGCCTTGTGGTGGCGCACCAACCTTTATTGTGCTGGTGGGCAAGCCCAAGAAGGCTATGGCACAGGAAAAAGAAAAAACAAAGAAGAAAGAAAAAAAAGGAGAGGAAGTGGGACAAGGGACGAGGACTCCTCCCTCCAAACCAAATTGGAGGAGGACGCCTCCCTCTCCCTTCGGACAAGCCACCTTGGGGCTCCTTGAGCCACAAGGCAAGGCCCCTCCCTCCTCCTATATATACTAGAGGTTTTGGGTGTTTTGAGACACAACTTTGCCACGTGCATCCCGACACCTCTACTTCGTACTTTTCTCTCTAGATCGGATTTCTGTAGAGCTTAGGCAAAGCCCTGAAGGAATAGGATCACCACCACCGCCGGAGCACCGTTAGGCTGCCGGTGAACTCGTCTTCCTCCCCGCCCCTCTTGGTGGATCAACAATGCGGAGATCGTCATCGAGTTGTACATGTGCTGAATGCAGAGGTGCCTTCCGTTCGGTACTTGATCGGGACGGATCGCGAGACGGATCCTGGGGCAGTTCATGGGATGGCGATTTGAGTCGCGAAGACGTACCACTACATCATCCGCATTTATTAACGCTTCTCGCTTAGCGATCTACAAGGGTATGTAGATCTAATCTCCCTCTCGTAGATGATCATCACCATGATAGGTCTTCATGTGCGTAGAAATTTTTTTGTTTCCCATGCAACGTTCCCCAACAGTGGCATCATGAGCTAGGTTCATGCGTAGATGATATCTCGAGTAGAACACAAAAGGGTTTATGGGCGTTGATGTTTAATTTGCTGCCCTCCATAGTCTTTTCTTGATTCGGCGGTATTGTTGAATCGAAGTGCCCCGGACCGACATTACTCATAACCACGAGAGACTGGTTTCATCGTTTACATGCAATGTGATTGCATCAAGATGACTGGCGGGTGCCTGTTTCTTCAACTTTAGTTGAATCGGATTTGACCGAGGCGGTCCTTGGAGAAGGTTAAATAGCAAGTTGCACATCACCGTTGTGGCTTTTGCGTAAGTAAGATGCGATCATACTAGATACCCATAGCAGCCACGTAAAACGTGCAACAACAAATGTCTAACTTGTTTTTGCAGGGTATGCATGTGATGTGATATGGCCAACAACATGATGTGATATATTGGATGTATGAGATGTGTCATGTTGTAATAGTTAATATTGACTTGCACGTCGATGCTACGGCAACCGGCAGGAGCCATAGGGTTGTCTTTAAACTAATGTTTATGCTTGCAGATGCATTTACTATATTGCTAGGCTGTAGCTTTAGTAGTAATAGCATAGATAGCACGACAACCACGATGGCGGAACAATGATGGAGATCATCGTGTGGCGCCGGTGATGATGGAGATCATGTTGGTGCTTTGGTGATGCAGATCGAGAAGCACGATTTCATGGCCATATCACGTCACTTATGATTTGCATGTGATGTTAATCCTTTTAGCACCTTATTTTTCTTACAACGACGGTAGCATTATAAGGTGATCTCTCACTAAATTTCAAGACAGAATTGTGTTCTCCCGACTGTGCACTGTTGCTCCAGTTCGTCGTTTCGAGACACCACGTGATGATCGGGTGTGATAGACTCAACGTTCACATACAACGGGTACAAAACAGATGCACACGCGGAACACTCGGGTTAAACTTGATGATCCTAGCATGTACATGCATGGCCTCGGAACACAAGAGACCGAAAGGTCGAGCATGAATCATATAGTTGATATGATCAACATGGAGATGTTCACCATTGTAGCTAAACTCTACTCACGTGATGATCGGACTTGGGTTAGTGAATTTGGATCATGCGACACTCGAATAACTAGAGAGGTGTCTATTTGAGTGGGAGTTTATTAGTAATATGATTAGTTTGTTGGGGAACGCAGCATTGGAAACAAAAAAATTCCTACGCTCATGAAGATCTATCATGGTGATGATCATCTACGAGAGGGAGAGTGGATCTACATACCCTTGTAGATCGCTAAGAGGGAAGCGCTAATGAATGCGGTTGGTGTAGTGGTACGCTCGTGAGATCCAAATCTCCGTCCCACGAACAGTCTCGCGATCCGTCCCACGAACCGCCTTGCGATCCGTCCCGATCTAGTGCCGAACGGACGGCACCTCCGCGTTCAGCACACGTGCAGCTCGATGACGATCTCCGTCTTCTTGATCCAGCAAGAGAGACGAAGAGGGAGATGAGTTCTCCGGCAGCTTAACGGCGCTCCGGAGGTGATGGTGATGCTATTCATGCAGGGCTTCGCCTAAGCTCCGCACAAATGCGATCTAGAGGAAAAACGGAGAAGAATAGCTGTCTAGATCTGAGTTGTACTTGGCAAAGTTGTCTCAAATCAACCCTAGATGCTTGGTATATATAGGAGGAGAGGGGAGGGGATTGGCTTGAGGGCCAAGGCCCTTGGTGCACCGGCCAAGAGGAGGAGGTGGAGTCCTCCTCCAATCCTACTCCAATTAGGATTGGAAAGGAGGAGTCCTTCTCCACCTTCCCACCTTTCCCCCCTTTTTTCCTTTCTTCTTTTGGTTTTTCCCTTCCTTGCGCAAGGGCCATTGTGGCTGGTCCCACCACCTGGTGCGCCACCCCTTAGCCTCTTGGCAACCCCGGGAGGGTGGTCCCCCCTCCCGGTGAATGTCCGGAACCCATTCGTCACTCCCGGTACACTACCGGCAGTGCCTGAAACCCTTCCGGTAACCAAATGAAGTCATCCTATATATCAATCTTCGTTTCAGGACCATTCCACAACTCCTCGTGACTTCCTAGACTCCAAACAAAACTTCAATTTTCACCACCTATAACTCAACTATACCGAAACTTCACCGAACCTTAAGTGTGCAGACCTTGCGGGTTCGAGAACTATGTAGACATGACCTGAGACACCTCTCAGTCAATATCAAATAGCGGGACCTGGATGTCCATATTGGATATTACATATTCTACGATAATATTATCGGTTGAACCACTATGCCAAGGATTCATATAATCCCGTATACCATTCCCTTTGTCCTTCGGTATGTTACTTGCCCTAGATTCGATCGTTGATATCCAATACTTTATTTCAATCTCGTTACCGGCAAGTCTCTTTACTCGTTCTGTAATAAAAGATCACGTGTGTTGGGGATATTCCTAATAGGTTGACCCGCCTTACTTTGTGTCGGGTCAGCCCAAAGGACGACTCATCTTGTGGGCTTGGGCCTTGGGCTCCTAGGACCCAGAGATTAGATGGCGGTTCAGAGGTGGTGTTCCTGGAACCGTCAAGGCGATTGCCAGGCTTGGGGAACACGGCGACTTAGAGATATGGGAAGCCACGAGTTGTAATAAGGCCAGGACTCTTTGTAAACCCTAGGGCCTTGACCTATATATAAAGGCAAGCCCGAGGGGTAGAGGCAGGTTAGAAATCATCGAGATCTAGGTCAGGCGAGTTACGCCCTCCTTGTAATCGAATCCACATCAATGAAACACCAAGCAGGACGTAGGATTTTACCTCCACGCAAGGGGCCGAACCTGGGTAACTCTGAATCTTGCTTTCGCTCACCCCCTTTGAGTCGCCGCCAAGGTGCGATGGCTCCATCTTCAAGTCCTTTCACTAGGACATCTGCCGTGATAAAACCACGACACCATGTCTAACTCCTTAGCCACATTGCTTGCAAGGCTTGTTTGTGATGTTGCATTACCGAGTGGGCCCCGAGATAACTCTCCGAAACACGGAGTGACAAATCCCAGTCTTGATCCATGCCAACACCACAAACATCTTTGGAGATACCCGTAGTGCATCTTTATAGTCACCCAGTTACGTTGCAACGTTTGACACACACAAATTATTCCTCCGATGTCAGGGAGTTGCATGATCTCATGGTCATAGGAACAGATACATTGACATGCATAAAACTGTAGCAGTAAACTTACACGATCATATGCTATGTTAATAGTTTGGTCTTGTCCATCACATCATTCTCCTAATGATGTGACTCCGTTATCAAGTGAAAACACCTTGTCCATGGTTAGGAAACCTCAACCATCTTTGATCAACGAGCTAGTCAACTAGAGGCTTACTAGGGATAGTGTTTTGTCTATGTATCCACACATGTATCAATGTTTCCGATCAATACAATTATAGCATGGATAATAAACGATTATCTTGAAACAGGAAATATAATAAAAACTAATTTATTATTTCCACTAGGGCATAATTCCAATAGTCTCCCACTTGCACTAGAGTCAATACTCTAGCATCACATCTCTATGTGATATTTACAATTTAACAATCTAACACCCATACAGTTCTGGTGTCTTTCATGCTTGGCACGTGGAAGAGGTTTAGTCAGCGGGTCTGCTATGTTCAGATCCGTGTGTACTTTGCATATATCTATGTCTTCTCCTTCGACCCAGTCGCGGATGACGTTGAAGCATCGTTTGATGTGTCTGGTCCTCTTGTGAAACCTTGGTTCCTTTGCTAGAGCAATGGCACCAGTGTTATCACAGAACAGAGGTATTGGACCCAGTGCACTTGGCACTACTCCAAGATCTGTCATGAACTGCTTCATCCAGACACCTTCTTTAGCTGCCTCCGAGGCTGCTATGTACTCTGCTTCGCATGTAGAGTCTGCTACGATGCTCTGCTTGGAACTGCACCAGCTTACCGCACCCCCATTAAGAATATATACGTATCCAGTTTGTGACTTAGAGTCATCCGGATCTGTGTCGAAGCTTGCATCGACGTAACCTTTTACGGCGAGCTCTTCGTCACCTCCATACACGAGAAACATGTCATTAGTCCTTTTCAGGTACTTCAGGATGTTCTTGACCGCCGCCATCCAATGATCCATACCTGGATTACCAGAAAACTTGCCTGCCAAGCTCACAGCGAGGCTGACATCCGGTCGTGTGCACAGCATTGCATACATGATAGAGCCTATGGCTGAAGCATAGGGGATGGTACTCATCTTCTTTCTATCAGCATCAGTGACTGGGCATTGAGTCTTACTCAACTTTATACCTTGCAACACAGGCAAGAACCCCTTCTTGGATTGTTCCATGTTGAACTTCTTCAACATCTTATCAAGGAATGTGCTTTGTGAAAGTCCTATTGTGCGTTTTGATCTATCTCTATAGATCTTGATGCCCAATATGTAAGCAGCTTCTCCTAGATCCTTCATAGAGAAGGTTCCGTTCAAGTAATCCTTTATGCTATCCAAAAACTGTATACTATTTCCGATCAGCAGTATGTCATCCACATACAGCACCAGAAACGCCACAGAGCTCCCACTCACTTTCTTATAGAAACAAGCTTCTCCTTCAACTTGTACAAATCCAAACGCCTTGATCACCTCATCAAAATGTTTATTCCAGCTCCGAGATGCTTGCACCAGTCCATAAATGGATCGCTGGAGATTGCAAACTTTGTCAGCATTCTCTGGATCGACAAAACCTTCGGGTTGCATCATATACAACTCTTCCTTAAGAAACCCGTTAAGGAATGCCGTTTTGACATCCATCTGCCATATCTCATAGTCGAAATATGCAGCAATCGCTAACATGATTCGGACAGATTTAAGCATCGCTACTGGTGAGAAAGTCTCATCGTAGTCAACTCCTTGAACTTGTGAAAACCCCTTTCCCACAAGTCGAGCTTTATAGACGGTCACATTACCGTCCGCATCTGTCTTCTTCTTGAAGATCCATTTTTTCTGAATAGCCTTTCGGCCTTCAGGTAATTCTTCCAAAGTCCATACTTTATTTTCATACATGGATCCTATCTCAGAGTTCATGGCTTCTAGCCATTTCTTGGAATCTGGACCCACCATTGCTTCTCCATAATTCGCAGGTTCACTGTTGTCCAACAACAGCACAGTTAAGACAAGATTTCCGTACCACTCTGGTGCAGAACGTACTCTTGTCGACCTGCGAGGTTCGATAGCAACTTGTTCCGAAGGCTCTTGATCTTTATCATTAGCTTCTTCTTCAACCGGCGTTGCATCAACAGGAATTTCTTCCTGTCCTCCGCCACCTTGAAGCAGAAGTTCGGGAACCTCATCAAGTTCTATCTTCCTCCCACTCAGTTCTTTCAAGAGAAACTCTTTCTTAAGAAAAGCTCCGTTCTTAGCGACAAACACTTTGCCCTCGGATCTGAGATAGAAGGTATACCCAACCGTCTCTTTCGGGTATCCTATGAAGATGCACTTTTCCGCTTTGGGTTCCAGCTTTTCAGGCTGGAGCTTTTTGACATAAGCATCACATCCCCAAACTTTAAGAAACGACAACTTTGGCTTCTTGCCATACCACAGGTCGTATGGTGTCGGCTCAACGGATTTTGATGGTGCCCTATTTAAAGTGAATGCAGCAGTCTCTAATGCGTAGCCCCAAAACGATAACGGCAAATCAGTAAGAGACATCATAGAACGCACCATATCTAATAAAGTACGATTACGACGTTTGGACACACCATTACGCTGTGGTGTTCCAGGCGGTGTCAATTGTGAAACAATTCCACATTGTCTTAAGTGAGCACCAAACTCGAAACTCAGATACTCTCCTCCTCAATCAGATCGTAGGAACTTGATCTTCTTGTTCCGATGATTCTCTACTTCACTCTGAAATTGCTTGAACTTTTCAAACGTTTCAGACTTGTGCTTCATTAAGTAAATATAACCATATCTACTTAAATCATCAGTGAAGGTGAGAAAGTAACGATATCCACCGCGCGCCTATATTCTCATTGGTCCGCACACATCTGTATGTATGATTTCCAACAAGTCACTTGCGCGCTCCATTGTTCCGGAGAACGGAGTTTTAGTCATCTTGCCCATGAGGCATGGTTCGCACGTGCCAAGTGATTCGAAATCAAGTGACTCCAAAAGTCCATTAGCATGGAGTTTCTTCATGCGCTTTACACCAATATGACCTAAACGGCAGTGCCACATAAAAGTAGCACTATCATTACTAACTCGACATCTTTTGATCTCAATGTTATGGACGTGAGTTTCATCACCGTCGAGATTCAATATGAATAAACCCCTCACAATGGGTGCTTGACCATAAAAGATATTACTCGTATAAATAGAACAACCATTATTCTCTGTCTTAAATGAGTAACCGTCTCGCAATAAACGAGATCCAAATATAATGTTCATGCTTAATGCAGGCACTAAATAACAATTATTTAAGTTCATCACTAATCCCGACGGTAACTGAAGTGAGACTGTGCCGACGGCGATCGCATCAACCTTGGAACCATTTCCCACGCGCATCGTCACTTCATCCTTTGCTAGTCTTCGTTTATTCCGCAGTTCCTGTTTCGAGTTGCAAATATGAGCAACAGAACCGGTATCAAATACCCAGGCACTACTACGAGAACCAGTAAGGTACACATCAATAACATGTATATCAAATATACCTTGTTTGTCTTTTGTCGCCTTCTTATCTGCCAGGTACTTGGGGCAGTTGCGCTTCCAATGACCAGTCCCCTTGCAATAATAACACTCAATTTCCGGCTTAGGACCAGCCTTGGGTTTCTTCGTCGGACCAGCAACAGATTTGCCGCCCTTCTTAGAGTTACCCTTCTTGCCTTTGCCGTTTTTCTTGAAACTAGTGGTCTTATTCACCATCAACACTTGATGCTCTTTGCGGATTTCTGACTCAGCGACTTTAAGCATCGCAAACAGCTCAGCGGGAGTTTTGTTCATCCCTTGCATGTTATAGTTCAACACAAAGCTCTTAAAGCTAGGTGGCAGTGATTGGAGAATTTTGTCAGTGACAGCTTCTTGCGGGAGAACAACTCCCAGCTCAGCTAGTCGGTTAGACAACCCAGACATTTTGAGCACATGCTCACTGACAGACGAATTCTCCTCCATCTTGCAGGCAAAGAACTTATCGGAGATCTCATACTTCTCGATCCGGGCGTTCTTCTCGAAGATAAATTTTATCTCCTCGAACATCTCATATGCTCCATGACGTTCAAAACGTCTTTGAAGTCCCGGTTCTAAGCCATACAGGATTGCACATTGAACTAGCGAGTAGTCTTCCTTACGCGCTTGATAGGCATTCTTAACGTCTTGCGCAGCCGCAGGGGGTGGTTCATCACCAAGCTCAGCATCAAGGACATAATCCTTTTGGCCAGCCTTGAGGATAATCCTCAGATTACGAGCCCAATCGGCGAAGTTTGTACCATCATCTTTCAACTTAGCTTTCTCTAGGAGCGTATTAAAATTCAGGGTAGCGGGCGCGCGAGCCATTGATCTACAACATAGATATAGCAAAGTAGACTTAGACTATGTTAGAGATAATTGAGTTTAGCAAATCATATTACTAAAACCTCCCACTCAGAAAAACACATCCCTCTGGTCATCTGAGTGGTGCATGATCCAAATTCACTAGCTCAAGTCCGATCATCACGTGAGTTGAGTTTAGCTACAATGGTGAGCATCTCTATGTTGATCATATCAACTATATGATTCATGCTCGACCTTTCGGTCTCCTGTGTTCCGAGGCCATGTCTGTAAATGCTAGGCTCGTCAAGTTTAACCCGAGTGTTCCGCGCGTGCAACTGTCTTGCACCCGTTGTATGTGAACGTTGAGTCTATCACACCCGATCATCACGTGGTGTCTCGAAACGACGAACTGTAGCAACGGTGCACAGTCGGGAAGAACACAAATTTTATCTTGAACTTTTAGTGAGAGATCACCTCATAATTCTACTGCCGTTACTAAGCAAAATAAGGTGCATAAAAGGATTAACATCACATGCAAATCATAAGTGACATGATATGGCCATGAACTTCGTGCTTCACGATCTCCATCACCGAAGCACCGGCATGATCTTCATCGTCACCGGTGCCACACCATGATCTCCATCATTGTGTTGCCATCGTGGTTGTCGTGCTATCTATGCTATTACTACTAATGCTACAACCTAGAAAAATAGTAAACGCATTTGCAAGCACAAACGTTAGTTTAAAGACAACCCTATGGCTCCTGTCGGTTGTCGTAGCATCGACGTGCAAGTCGATATTTAACTATTACAACATGACACATCTCATACATCCAGTGTATCACATCATGTTGTTGGTCATATCACATCACAAGCATACCCTGCAAAAACAAGTTAGACGTCCTCTAATTTGTTGTTGCCAGTTTTACGTGGTTCCTATGGGTATCTAGTATGATCGCAGCTTACTTACGCAAAAACCACAACTGTGATGAGTAAGTTGCTTTTTCATCTTCTCCAAGATCCGCCTCGTTCTAATCCGATTCAACTAAAGTTGAAGAAACAGACACCCACAAACCCACCTTGATGCAATCTTATTGCATGTTAACGGTGAAGCCAGTCTCTCGTGGTTACGAGTAATGTCGGCCTGGGCCGCTTCGATTCAACAATGCTGCCGAATCAAGAGAAGAATAAGGAGGATAGCAACTTAAGCATCAACGCTCACAAACCCCTTTGTGATCTACTCGAGAAAATCATCTACGCATGAACCCTAGCTCATGATGCCACTGTTGGGGAACGCAGCATTGGAAACAAAAAAATTCCTACGCTCATGAAGACCTATCATGGTGATGATCATCTACGAGAGGGAGAGTGGATCTACATACCCTTGTAGATCGCTAAGCGGGTAGCGTTAATGAACGCGGTTGGTGAAGTGGTACGCTCGTGAGATCCAAATCTCCGTCCCACAAACAGTCCCGCGATCCGTCCCACAAACAGTCCCGTGATCCGTCCCACAAACAGTCCCGCGATCCGTCCCACGAACCGTCTTGCGATCCGTCCCGATCTAGTGTCGAACGGACGGCACCTCCGCGTTCAGCACACATGCAGCTCGATGACAATCTCCGTCTTCTTGATCCAGCAAGAGAGACGAAGAGGGAGATGAGTTCTCCGGCAGCTTAACGGCGCTCCGGAGGTGATGGTGATGCTATTCATGCAGGGCTTCGCCTAAGCTCCGCACAAATGCGATCTAGAGGAAAAACGGAGAAGAATAGCTGTCTAGATCTGAGTTGTACTTGGCAAAGTTGTCTCAAATCAACCCTAGATGCTTGGTATATATAGGAGGAGAGGGGAGGGGATTGGCTTGAGGGCCAAGGCCCTTGGTGCACCGGCCAAGAGGAGGAGGTGGAGTCCTCCTCCAATCCTACTCCAATTAGGATTGGAAAGGAGGAGTCCTTCTCCACCTTCCCACCTTTCCCCCCTTTTTTCCTTTCTTCTTTTGGTTTTTCCCTTCCTTGCGCAAGGGCCATTGTGGCTGGTCCCACCACCTGGTGCGCCACCCCTTAGCCTCTTGGCAACCCCGGGAGGGTGGTCCCCCCTCCCGGTGAATGTCCGGAACCCATTCGTCACTCCCGGTACACTACCGGCAGTGCCTGAAACCCTTCCGGTAACCAAATGAAGTCATCCTATATATCAATCTTCGTTTCAGGACCATTCCACAACTCCTCGTGACTTCCTAGACTCCAAACAAAACTTCAATTTTCACCACCTATAACTCAACTATACCGAAACTTCACCGAACCTTAAGTGTGCAGACCTTGCGGGTTCGAGAACTATGTAGACATGACCTGAGACACCTGTCAGTCAATATCAAATAGCGGGACCTGGATGTCCATATTGGATCCTACATATTCTACGATAATATTATCGGTTGAACCACTATGCCAAGGATTCATATAATCCCGTATACCATTCCCTTTGTCCTTCGGTATGTTACTTGCCCGAGATTCGATCATCGGTATCCAATACTTTATTTCAATCTCGTTACCGGCAAGTCTCTTTACTCGTTCTGTAATACAAGATCCCGTGTCTAACTCCTTAGCCACATTGCTTGCAAGGCTTGTTTGTGATGTTGCATTACCGAGTGGGCCCCGAGATACCTCTCCGAAACACGAAGTGACAAATCCCAGTCTTGATCCATGCCAACACCACAGACATCTTCGGAGATACCCGTAGTGCATCTTTATAGTCACCCAGTTACGTTGTGACGTTTGACACACACAAAGTATTCCTCCGATGTTAGGGAGTTGCATGATCTCATGGTCATAGGAACAGATACATTGACATGCATAAAACTGTAGCAGTAAACTTACACGGTCATATGCTACGTTAATAGTTTGGTCTTGTCCATCACATCATTCTCCTAATGATGTGACCCTGTTATCAAGTGACAACACCTTGTCCATGGTTAGGAAACCTCAACCATCTTTGATCAACGAGCTAGTCAACTAGAGGCTTACTAGGGATAGTGTTTTGTCTATGTATCCACACATGTATCAATGTTTCAGATCAATACAATTATAGCATGGATAATAAACCATTATCTTGAAACAGGAAATATAATAACAACTAATTTATTATTGCCTCTAGGGCATAATTCCAACATAGTTAAACTCAATTATCTTGAACATAGTCTAAGTAATCTTTGCAATATTTATGTTGTAGATCAATGGCTCGCGCGTTAGCAACCCTGAATATTAATACGCTCCTGGAGAAAGCTAAGTTGAAAGATGATGGAAGCAACTTCATTGATTGGGCTCGTAATCTGAGGATTATCCTCACTGCTGGCCAAAAGAATTATGTCCTTGATGCTGCGCTAGGAGATGCACCACCCACTACGGCTGAACAAGACGTTTTGAACGCTTGACAAGCCCGTAAGGATGACTAGTCACTAGTTCAATGTGCAACCCTGTATGGCTTAGAACCGGGGCTTCAAAGGCGTTTTGAACGTCATGGAGCATATGAGATGTTCGAGGAGTTAAAGTTCATCTTTGAGAAGAACGCCCGGATCGAGAGGTATGAGACCTCCGATAAGTTCTATGCCTGCAAGATGGAGGAGAATTCGGCTATCTGTGAACATGTGCTCAGAATGTCTGGGTACTCAAACCGTCTAGTTGAGCTGGGGATTGAACTCCTGCAAGAAGCTATCATTGACAGAATTCTTCAATCACTGCCGCCTAGCTATAAAAGCTTCATGTAGAACTATAACATGCAAGGGATGAATAAGTCACCCGGAGAGCTGTTTGCAATGCTAAAAGTAGCAGAGTCAGAAATCCGTAAAGAGCATCAAATGTTGATGGTGAATAAGACCACTAGTTTCAAGAAAAACGGCAAATGCAAGAAGGGTAACTCCAAGAAGAGCGGCAAAGCTGTTGCTACTCCGACGAAGAAACCCAAGGCTGGACGTAAGCTAGAAACTGGGTGTTATTATTGCAAGGGGACTGGTCACTGGAAGCGCAACTGCCCCAAGTATCTGGCCGATAAGAAGGCGGCCAACAAAAAACAAGGTATATTTGATATACATGTTATTGATGTGTTCCTTACTGGTTCTCATAGTAGTACCTCGGTATTTGATACCGGTTCTGTTGCTCACATTTGGAACTCGAAACAGGACTACGGAATAAACGAAGACTGGCGAAGGATGAAGTGACGATACGCGTAGGAAACGGTTCCAAGGTTGATGCGATCGCCGTCGGCACAGTCTCACTTCAGTTACCATCGGGATTAGTGATGAATTTAAATAATTGTTATTTAGTGCCTGCGTTGAGCATGAACATTATATCTGGATCTTGTTTATTGCGAGCCGGTTACTCACTTAAGACAGAGAATAATAGTTGTTCTATTTACATGAGTAATATCTTTTATGGTCAAGCACCCATTGTGAGGTGTTTATTCATATTGAATCTCGACAATGATGAAACTCACGTCCATAACATTGAGGCCAAAATATGTCGAGTTAATAATGATAGCGCTACTTTCTTGTGGCACTGTCGCTTAGGTCATATTGGTGTAAAGCGCATGAAGAAACTCCATGCTGATGGACTTTTGGAGTCACTTGATTTTGAATCACTTGACACGTGCGAGCCATGCCTCATGGGCAAGATGACTAAGACTCCGTTCTCCAAAACAATGGAGCGTGCAAGTGACTTGTTGGAGATCATACATACTGATGTGTGTGGACCAATGAGCATAGAGGCGCGCAGCGGATATCATTATTTTCTCACCTTCACTGATGATTTGATATATATGGTTATATTTACTTGATGAAGCACAAGTCTGAAATGTTTGAAAAGTTCAAGCAATTTCAGAGTGAAGTAGAGAATCGTCAGAACAAGAAGATTGAGTTCCTACGATCTGATCAAAATGTTTGGCAGACACATTTCGATGACTACTTGATAGTTCAGTATGACATGCTTTACATCATAGAACCGAGGCTCCAAAGACATTTTGAGCACCATAGATCAGATGATGTGTTTCAAGAGCTGAAATTGGTATTTCAGGCTCATGTCTAGGTTGAGGGGTATGGATCCTCCAAAAAGTTCTTCGGTTGGAGGAGAACAACTTAGTAAGTGAGCATGTGTTGGAAATGTCTGGGTACTACAATAACTTGAATCAGTTGGGAGTTAATATTCTAAATGAAGTGGTGATTGATAGAGTTCTCTAGTCACTGTCACCAAGCTACAAGAGCTTCATGATGAATTGTAACATGAAAGGGAAGGAGAAGACGACTCCTGAGCTATTCACGATGCTTAAGGCTACGGGAGTAGAAATCAAGAAGGAGCATCAAGCCATCAAGTATTGATGGTTAATAAGACCACTAGTTTCAAGAAGGGCAAGGGAAAGAATGGAAAATTCAAGAATGGAAAGCCAATTGTCATTCGAGTGAAGAAAACTAAGGTTGGACCTAAACCCAAGACTTAGTGCTTCTATTATAAGGGGAACGATCGCTCGAAGGAACTACCCCCAAATACTTAGAAAATAAGAAGGCTCGCAATGTCAACAAAGTTATATTTCATATAAATTTTATTGATGTGTACCTTACTAGTGCTTGTTGTAACCCCTGGGTATTTGATATCAATTCAGTTGTTGATATTTGCAAATCAAAACAAGAGATGCAGAATAAAACAAGACTGGCTAAGGACGAGGTGATGATGCTCGTTGGAAGTGTCTCCAAGGTTGATGTGATCGCCGTTGGCACGCTCTGTCTACCTTCGGGATTAGTTTTAAAACCTAAATAAATGTTATTTGGTGCCTATGTTAAGCATGAACAATATATATGGATCTTGTTTATTGTTAGCCAGTCATTCATTTAAGTCGAAGAATAATGGTTGTTCTATTTATATGAATAATATTTATATGGTCATGCACCCAATGTGAAAGGTTTATTGAATCTCAGTCATAATGATACACATGTTCATACTATTGATGCCAAAATATGTAAAGTTAATGATGATAGTACCACATACTTGGGGCACTATCTCTTAGGTCATATTGGTGTAAAGCACATGAATAAACTCCATGTTGATGGACTTTTGAAATCACTCAATTTTGAATCACTTAAGATATGCGAGCCATGCCTCATGGTCAAAATGACTTAGACCCCGTTTTCGATACAATGAAGCGGGCAAGTGACTTATTGAAAATAATACATACTGATGTATGCAGTCCAATAAGTGTTGAAGCACGTAGTGGATATCATTATTTTTTGACCTTCATAGATGATTTCAGTAGATACATGTAAATTTACTTGATGAAACATGAGTCTAAAATTTTGAAAAATTCAAACAATTTCAGAGTGAAGTTGAATACCATCGTGACAAGAACATAAAATGTCTACGATATGATCATGGAGATGAATATCTGAGTTACGAGTTTGGTAATCATTTAAGACATTGCGGAAATTGTTTCGCAACTCACGCCATCTGGAATACCATAGTGTAATGGCATATCCGAACAACATAATTGTACTCTATTGGATATGGTGCATTCTATGATGTCTCTTACCAATTTGCCAATATTTTTTGGGGGTTATGCATTAGAGACAACCGCATTCACTTTACATAGGGCACCATCTAAGTCCCTTGAGATGACACCATATGAATTGTGGTTAGTGAGAAATCTATTTGTCATTTCTTAAAGTTTGGGGATGTGACGCTTATACTTGATAAGCTCGAATCTGAAGCACACAAGTGTGTATTTATAGGATGCCCTAAAGCAACAGTTTGATATACCTTCTATCACAGATCTGAAGGTAAATTCTTTGTTGCCAAGAATGGATCCTTTCTAGAGACGGAGTTACTCTCAAAATAAGTGAGTGGGAGGAAGGTAGAACTTGATGAGGTTATTGAACCTTCACTTCAATTGGAAAGTAGCGTAGCACAGAAAGATGTTCATGTGATGCCTACACCAGTTGAAGAGGAAGCTAATGATGGTGATCATGAAACTTCGGATCAAGTCACTACCAAACCTCGTAGGCCGACGAGGACACGTATACCCTGAATGGTATGGTGATTCTGTCTTGGAAGTCAAACTGTTAGACAATGGTGAGCCTATGAACTATGAGAAAGTGATGATGGGCCCGAATTCCGATAAATGTCTAGATACCATAAACTCCTAGATAGGATCCATGTTTGAGAACAAATGTGTTTTTAAAAATACTTACATTGATGGTAATGTCACCATCTATAAAGCTTGACTTATCGCAAAGAGGTTTCCCACAAGTTCAAGGTGTTGATTACAATGATACTTTCTTACCCATAGCGATGCTAAAGTCTGTTAGGATTATGTTAGCAATTAATGCATTTTTTGATTATGAAATCTGGCACATCGATGTCAAAACAACGTTTCCTTAACAGATTCCTTAAGGAAAGGTTGTATATGATGCAACCGGAAGGTTTTGTCAATCCTAAGGATGATAAAAGGTATGCAAGCTCAAGCGATCCATCTATGGACCAGTGCAAGAATCTTGGAATTGGAATATATGCTTTCATTAGGTGATCAAAGCATTTAGGTTTACGCAAAGTTTACGAAGAAACGTGTATTTACAAGAAAGTGCGTGGGAGCTCTATAGCATTTCTGATAGTATATGCAAATGACATATTGTTGATTGGAAATGATGTAGAATTTATGGGAATCATAAAGGGTTATTTGAAAGTATTTTTTCAATGGAATACTTGGGTAAAGCTACTTACATATTGGGCATCAAGATCTATAGAAATAGATCAAGACACCTATAAGACTTTCATAGAGCACATACCTTGACACGATTTTGAACAAGTTCAAAATGGATCAGTTGCAGAAGGAGTTCTTGCCTGTATTGTAAAGTGTGAAGTTGGGTAAGACTCAAAGCTTGACCACGAGTGAACAAAGAGAAATGACGAAGGTCATCCCCTATGACTCGGTCATAGGATCTATAATGTACACCATGTTGTGTATCATACCAAATGTATGCCTTGCCATTAGTCTGGCAAGGGAGTAATAGAGTGATCCATGAGTGGAAGACTGGACAACGGTCAAAAATTATCCATAGATAAGTATAGAGTACTAAGGAAATGTTTCTCCGTTATGGAAGTGTTAAAGAGTTCATCGTAAAGGGTTATGTCAATGCAAGCTTTGACACCGATCTAGATGACTCTGAATTGCAAACTGGATACGTATAGTGGAGCAGTCATTTGGAATAGCGGCTCCAAGAGGAGCGTGGTAGTAGCATCAAAAATATGACATAGAGATTTTCAAAGTACACACGGATCTAAATGTTGGAGACCCATTGAGCAAAGCCTCTCTCACAAGCAAAACATGATCAACCCAAGAACTCATTGGGTGTTAATCACATTGCAATGCAAACTAGATTATTGACTCCAGTGCAAGTGGGAGACTGTTGGAAATATGCCCAGAGGCAATAATAAATTGGTTATTATCAAATTTCCTAGTTCATGATAAATGATTATTATCCACGGTAGAATTGTGTTGGCCGTAAACTTAAATACATGTGTGGATATATAAACAACACCATGTCCCTAGTGAGCCTCTACTAGACTAGCTCGTTGATCAAGGGTGGTTAAGGTTTCCTAATCATGGGCATGAGTTATCATTTGATAACGGGAAGAGACCCAACCATAAACTTAGCATATGATCATTTCACCTAGTTTTTGCTACAGCTTTCATCTTGTCAAGTATCTATTCCTTAGACCATGCGATCGTTCAACTCCATGATACCGGAGGAATACTTAGTGTGTATCCAAACGTCACTTCATAACTGGGTGATCATAAACGCGTTCTATAGGTATCTTCGAAGGTGTTTGTTGGGTTGGCACGGATCGAGACTGGGATTTATCACTTCGTATGACGGAGAGATATTTGTGGGCCCTCTCGGTAATACAACATCACAAGAAGCTTGCAAGCATGTGACTAATGAGTATAGTTAGGAGATCTTGTATTACGGAATGAGTAAAGATACTTTCCGGTAACGAGACTGGAGTACGTATGGAGATACCAACGATTGAATCTAGGATACTATTGAGATATTAAAGTCCGGAGGTAAAGATTTATATATGAAGAGTTGTTATCGGGATTCCAAAAAAAGTTTAGCTTTCTTTGGTATTGCAGAGCAAAGCTTCCAGAAGGTTCCACGGGATTCCGGAGGGGTCCAAAAATCCACAAGAGGATTCCACCAACCCCTAGGGCGTGAATGGGTTGTAGGGGGTCTCCCTGTCCTTATTGGGCCAGGCGCACCAGCCCTCACAAGGCCCATGCGCCTGGGAAGGAGAAACCCTCAGTGGGAAGGAGTTCACTTGCCTTGGGAGGCTTCACTCCCTTTGCCTCCTCCCCTCCTTGGAGAAGGGGCTAGGGCTGCGCCCCCAGCCCTCCCCCTCCCCTATCTATAGTGGGAAGGGGCTGCAAAGGTTGCACACACCAAACACAAGCCTCATTTCTCTCCCGATAAGCCTCCACCTCATTCCGTGAGCGCTTGGCGAAGCTCTGTAGGTGTTCCGCTGCTATTACCATCACCATGTCATCGTGTTGGTTTACATATCATCTACCTATGCTCCCTCTCTTGTTGGATCAAGAAGGAGGATATGTTAACGAGCGGGACGTGTGCTAAACTGGAGGTACCACGCGCGTGGTGCTTGGATCGGATTGGATCGCGACGCGAGTACGACTACGCCAACCACGATATCTAGACCATTAACGCTATCGGTCTACAAGGGTATGTAGTCACCTGTCCCTCTCATTGCTAGCATCTCCGTGGAATATATCTTGGGTTTTTTCTAAGGAAACTTTTTGTTTTACATGCAACGTTCCCCCCAACAACTTTTGTTATTGATCAAGCAAAGATGGTGCGTACGACTAATGAGTTTAATTCAAACTAGTACACTTCAAATGCAACTGTTGGGATGGAGGTATCACACATACCATCGAGAGTGGACAGGGTGATGAATGTGTTGGAAATATGCCCTAGAGGCAATAATAAATTAGTTATTATTATATTTCTTAGTTCATGATAATCGTTTATTATCCATGCTATAATTGTATTGATTGGAAACACAATACTTGTGTGGATACATAGACAAAACACTGTCCCTAGTAAGCCTCTAGTTGACTAGCTCGCTGATCAAAGATGGTCAAGGTTTCCTGGCCATAGGCAAGTGTTGTCACTTGATAACGGGATCACATCATTAGGAGAATCATGTGATGGACTAGACCCAAACTAATAGACGTAGCATGTTGATCGTGTCATTTTGTTGCTACTGTTTTCTGCGTGTCAAGTATTTATTCCTATGACCATGAGATCATATAACTCACTGACACCGGAGGAATGCTTTGTGTGTATCAAACGTCGCAACGTAACTGGGTGACTATAAAGATGCTCTACAGGTATCTCCGAAGGTGTTAGTTGAGTTAGTATGGATCAAGACTGGGATTTGTCACTCCGTGTGACGGAGAGGTATCTCGGGGCCCACTCGGTAATACAACATCACACATAAGCCTTGCAAGCAATGTAACTTAGTGTAAGTTGCGGGATCTTGTATTACGGAACGAGTAAAGAGACTTGCCGGTAAACGAGGTTGAAATAGGTATACGGATACTGACGATCGAATCTCGGGCAAGTAACATACCGAAGGACAAAGGGAATGACATACGGGATTATACGAATCCTTGGCACTGAGGTTCAAACGATAAGATCTTCGTAGAATATGTAGGATCCAATATGGGCATCCAGGTCCCGCTATTGGATATTGACCGAGGAGTCTCTCGGGTCATGTCTACATAGTTCTCGAACCCGCAGGGTCTGCACACTTAAGGTTCGACGATGTTTTATGCGTATTTGAGTTATATGGTTGGTTACCGAATGTTGTTCGGAGTCCCGGATGGGATCACGGACGTCACGAGGGTTTCCGGAATGGTCCGGAGACGAAGATTGATATATAGGATGACCTTATTTGGTTACCGGAAAGTTTCCGGGCATTACCGGAAAAGTTTCGGGCTCATCGGTAGTGTACCGGGAGTGCCGGGAGGGGTGCCGGGGACCATCGGGAGGGGTGTCACGCCCCAAGGGGTCTCATGGGCTATGGGAAGAGATAAACCAGCCCCTAGTGGGCTGGAATAAGTTCCCACTAAGGCCCATAAGGTTTGAGAAAGAAAAAACACAAGGTGGAAAGAGTTTCCAAGTGGGAAGGTGGAATCCTACTCCAAGTAGGATTGGAGTAGGACTCCTCCACCTCCAATTTCGGCCAAACCTTTGGGTTTTGAGGCTGCCTCCTCCCCTCCCTCCCACCTATATATACGGAGGTTTTAGGGCTGATTTGAGACGACTTTCTCACGGCTGCCCGACCACATACCTCCATAGTTTTTCCTCTAGATCGCGTTTCTGCGGAGCTCGGGCGGAGCCCTGCTGAGACAAGATCATCACCAACCTCCGGAGCACCGTCACGCTGCCGGAGAACTCTTCTACCTCTCCGTCTCTCTTGCTGGATCAAGAAGGCCGAGATCATCGTCGAGCTGTACGTGTGCTGAACGCGGAGGTGCCTTCCGTTCGGTACTAGATCGTGGGACTGATCGCGGGATTGTTCGCGGGGCGGATCGAGGGACGTGAGGACGTTCCACTACATCAACCGCGTTCACTAACGCTTCTGCTGTACGATCTACAAGGGTACGTAGATCACTCATCCCCTCTCGTAGATGGACATCACCATGATAGGTCTTCGTGCGCGTAGGAAATTTTTTGTTTCCCATGCGACGTTCCCCAACAGAATGCACGTCTAAATAAGAAGTATATCAAAGAAGAGGTTAAAGAGTCTCTATTTCAAATGTTTCCTAATAAAGCTCCGGGACCAGATGGGTTCCTGGCGCATTTCTTTTGGAGGCACTATGAGTTATGTGGTGATGAGGTTATTTCCATGACCATCAGGGTGCTCAATGGAGATGACTCACCAGAGGAGATTAATTGCACATTCATTGTTTTGATTCCCAAGATTGCAAGTCCAAAAGTTTTAGGACAGTTTAGACCTATAGCCTTTGCACTATGAATTACAAAATTGCTTCCAAGGTCCTAATAAATAGAGAGAAACTAATTCTCCCCGAGATAAGCTCACAAGAGTAGTCGGCTTTCATCCCTGGAGACCTCATCACGGACAACTTTATTACAGCCTATAAGTGCTTGCATTATATGAAAAAAAAAAGGTCAAGAGCAATAATTTATGTGCTTGAGAGCTGGATATAATGAAAGCGTATGATAGACTGGAATGACCTTACTTGAAGGCCGTTATGCTTAAACTAGGAATTAGCCCACGTTCACCGAAACATCACGAACAACTTTGTTACAGCCTATGAGTGCTTGCATTATATGAAAACAAAAACGGTCAAGAGCAATCATTTATGTGCTTCAGTCAAGAGCAATCATTTATGTGCTTCAGAGCTGGATATGATAAAGGCGTATAATATACTGGAATGACCTTAGTTGAAGGCAGCTATGCTTAAACTAGGGATTAGCCCACGTTTCACCGAAACTGTTATGAGGTGCATGTCTTCAATTTCTTTTTCGATGCTTTTTCATCGTGGTAGTTTGGATGCTTTCAGGCTTATCAAGGGGAGTGCGGCAAGGGGACACTATTTCTCCATACGTTTTTCTTTCTAGCGGTAGAAGCGCTTTCATGCTTGCTCAAAAAACCATGTTAATGGAGTCCAGGGTATAACAGCGGCACCAACTGCATCAGCAATAAGATCACCTTCTGTTTACCGATGGCAGTCTCTTGTTTTTTGAAGCAACCAGTGTCAATGCTGTACGGATCAGGGATCTATTGAGAAGGTATTGTGATGCGACCAGACAAAAAATCAATGTTGATAAGTCTTCTATTTGTTTTAGCAAGCGTGTGCCTGAAAACTTGAGAGCTGATGTAAAAATATATTCTTGAAGTCCAGAATGAGTCACTTTCACAGAAGTACTTGGGCCTTCCCACGGATGTTGGAAAATCGAAACAGGGGTCTTTTATACGTAGACGCTTGAAGGACAGAATCTGAAAACATGTGCAAGAGTGGATGGAAAAAATGCTTATCAGCCCGCGACAAGGTTTAAAGGCGTACATGCGATGCCTTAGAAATCTACACAATCACAATCATCTATGGTTTTCTTTCGACAGAAACTATACTACTACTAAATTCCAGTCACCAGCTATGGTCATTAGGTATTCATGACGGCCGAATTTCACAGCCATAATTCCTCAGGGCCTGATGCATCCGTAATCGACACCATGCTTGAAGCTGCATCTACGGTCATACGGTCAGAACTGAAAACAAATTTCTTTCCAGCAGTTATATTTTTGGAGGGTATGGGTAAAGATAAACTGATCGATACAGCTCGACATATACCATATTACATTCAGGGTGTGCGACGTTTCCGTCATATTCTACTCTCGGCGACAGATACTGGAGCCAAATCGAAATGCTCCTCCAGCACCGACAGTACTTCGGGGAGTGAAGACACCATGAAGTCAGGCTTAACATCTTCAGGCAAAGAATCGCGGGGGCCGTATCGCCCTGTTTCGTCAAGTAGGCAAGTGAATGCTCCTGCTCTCTTTCCACAAACGATCTGCGCAAGGTTTTCAAAGGTTAGGCAAATGAATCAGTACACACGCACAAGCTACCAGAAAAGATTAAGATTCACAAAAATTGTCCTGAACTCCAGCTTATGTAAGTACTAGAATTAAGGAGCATTTAAGGAAAGCAGCACAAGCACAATTCCTTTTGATTCATAGGTATGATGGAAGTATGAAACTATAACTAACTGTGGAGCTTTCAAATTTTGAACTCATAATATCTACACTAATTTAGGAATCCCGATAGTATGCCTTGATAACTCAAACCATGGCACAAAGTAAACTGCACAGGAATCGTTCATATGCTAAGCTACAAAATGGGATAAAAAATGCTCACGTCATCCTTGAGGCTGTCACCAACCATGATCACCTCGGTTGGTGGAATGTCCCAAGTGGAGCAAATATGAAGCAATGGAGCTGGATCTGGCTTATAGGGGCGGAACTCTCTGCTTAATGCAGGCACAAATGTCATCTGCGTAAGTTTAAGATGTGTGAGATTAGCATATTGAAGATGATTGCAATATTACGAATACTGGAAAGTTATTTCACTTTACCACACCAATATATGACTAACAAAAAATCTAGTTGGTTGAGCATAAAGTAACACATGAATATTAAAAGACATGTATTATGCAGAGTTACAACATAACCTCATAATTTGGCTAAATGTGAACATTCAGCCTTTCTACATGACACAAGGATTGGGGAGCTCGACATGAAGGTATGTTCAGAAATCAGAAAGGTACAAGAAACTAGTTGCAGAACATTACCAGAATAAACACAGATTTGGGTTGAGTGTCCCAAGGTATATCACAGTAATATACATGGGCAAGAACAATGGATATCATCCTAAAAGTATAAGCACGAGATGAACAGAATGAGTTTAATGCAACAACTTACACCAAACCTTTGGTGAAACAAATCAACTGCATCCTTCACATTGCGGGTGATTAAACCCCTCCTGTGCAATACCAATGTTAGGAATCAGTAAAAACATAAATATCTCTAATCTGATAAAGTAACTACATACAGATGCCACTAATAATTGCAGTTTTTTCTGTACCATTAATCTGGTAGAATTTTACAATTACAAACAGATGCTACACATGAACTCACTGTCACATATCAAAAGAAGTAAGTGTGTCTGTTATATACTTACAGACAAGTAAACAACAAACTACTCCCTCCGTCCCACAATATAAGAGCGTTTTGCAAGCTAAAACAGTTTGCAAAACGCTATTATATTATGAGATGGAGGGAGTAGTAAGCAACATGCAAATCTGATGTGTAGCTGTTTAAAAAAAAAAAAAAAACGTGTCTGTTATATATAAACAACAAACTAGCAAGGCACCTGCTGCTAGAGTGCTTCTTCCTGATCACTAGGATTGATGGAATTAAGAAGACGGTCGGAGAATCATAATATTTATGGCTCCATAGAATGCAAATTCCCACTCCACGATGTATGGGAATTCCATGAAATAACATGATTGCATCATAAAAGTTGACAGAGAAAGACGTACTGAACATTAGGAAATACTCCCTCTGTCCCAAAATAAGTGTCTCAAGCTTAGTACAACTTTGTACTAGAGCTAGTACAAAGTTGAGACACTTATTTTGGGAAGGAGGGAGTATAAGGTTTCTAAATGAGGTAGAATGTTGTATGAGCAGATAACTTTATATTGTGATTGCTAATTTGCAATAACACGGGTTCTACTTGCAGATCAAATTTCCAGCCAGTCAATCTATATAGCTACAGCACTCTTTATATCATTCAAAAACAACCCCTATAACTTCCTGAAATGTTGGTCCGTACATCAATCGACAGTTGAATATTCATACAGCAAATCCCCAAATCATGGCATGAATCAACTTTTAAATAACTCCATGGTACTAACAGGTGCAAAGGCGATTACACCTGCACCAAATCAATTCTGAAAACAAAGTTCAGTTGGGCTCATAGTGAACTGCACAGCTAACTGAACTGAACAGAGCATCCAACGCATGCGAATTGAGCTACATTTTGGGGGCAAACAACCCCACCTGATCTGCCTCGCGTCGAGGAACCCGCAGAGCTCCGAGGCCCCTGCAAATCGCAAGCAACGTCACAACCCGATAAGGAAATCGGAATCCAACGCAAGGGGTGGGGGGGGGGGGGGCGACCGGGAGGGGCTCACCGGGCATGATCTGGAGGCGGTCGAGGCCGTCGCGCTCGAACCGGGCGATGGCCTCGTAGGCGCGGCGCTGCTCGTCGGGGCCCCAGGCCTCGATGCAGTGGAGGATGTCGACGGCGCCCCCGCCGGCCTCGCGAGCCGCCGCGTAGGCCGCCTCCCCGCCGAGCACCTCGCGGTACATGGCCGGGAAGTCGATGACGGGCACCGTCAGGGTCCCGTCCATGTCGAACACCACACCCCGCAGTGGGACCCTGCGGCGGGCGGTCGCCGCGGAGGAGGAGGACATGGAGACGGCGGCTGGGGGGCGGGGAGCGAGGCGGCGGCGTGGGAGGAGGAAGAGGGGGCGGGGGCCGCCGGCGAGGAGGCGGTGCGCGGGGAGCAGGCGGGGGAGGAGCATACGTGGCGCGGTCTCCGCCGCCGGACGGATCGCTCCGGCGTGTGGGTGGGTGGGCGGCCGGGAGTGTCCGTGAGGTGCGTGTGGCTCTCGTCCTGGATACCTTTGAGTAAAATGAAGCAAACATGAATAAAATTGACATATGGGTGAAACAATTTCACAAAATGAACCATAGATAAAATGATTCATCCGTATGATCCTTCTATGTGACGCCTGACATATAGACGCTACACTATACTTCATCCGTTTTTAAAAATTTCATTACGGAGTACATATCTATGTATATAGACATAATTTAAAGTGTACATTCATTTATTTTGTTTCGTATGTAGTCCGTAGTTGAATCTTTAACAAGACAAATATTTAGAAACGAATGGAGTATTATGCAGCGCCTTACTAATAGATGTGATACACCTGACCAGTGTGACACCCGGACCCTATTCATGTTTGTCCATCGCCTAGCTGAAAAGAGTTGCACTATATTATATGGCGCATAGTTGAAAGGAGCCACATTATTTTATATTAAAATCATTATAACTTTTAATCCATATATTCGATGAAAATATGTCTTATATGAATGGTGTACATGTTTTTGTGTTCTACACAATGGTAACATTTTCATCTATTTTAGATCAATTTGCTTGATAAAAAGTCTGTTGCAAAAGTGCATCATAATATAACTGACATAATATGTTAAAACTTACAACCTTCGCATGATGATAGCCATTGACCTATAACCTTTATGCATTTGCATTCTACATGAGTTTTGCATTACATAATGAGTACTTTCACGCCAAGGATATGCTTGGCATGTTAATCATCTTTAACATATTCACTTCTTGCATTTAAGTGACTAACATGATATAAACAGACTTATCTTACAAAGTTGCATTTTGTAAGACCATAGTAGTTAATCCTTGCATCATATGAATATGAATTAATTATGTCTAATTTAAGTCCATGTCATTTTCATACCCAATAAATATATGCACCATTATGTTTTGAAACACTAAAATACCTAAGGCAATGTTATGCCCGATTAACACTTGTTAATTTCATCAAGTCCATGAATGTCAACAGAACTTTGCATTTTATAAATCCTACTTCATGCACGTAATTTTTGAAGGTTTCATGTATATCGTATATGTATAAGAGGTTTTAGAGCACTTTTTTTTCTTTGAGAGGGGGAATATATTAATTTCACGAAGATATCAATTATACCTATCATCTACTTCTATAAGATGTCACAAAGACATCCAAGATGCACACAACTAAAAAGAGAAAATAAAAAGGAAGTAAAAAATTAAAGGTCTCGACATAGCGATCGACGCCTCTCAACAGCAGCACACATACCACCACCTAATACAACACCCGGAAGACATAAAATGTCTCCAAAAGCAACGCCCTCAAGAAGGAAACAGTGCAGAGGCGTCGTCATTGCCCGTAAAAAATCTTAGGTTTTCACCCTGTAGAAAGTTCGTGCTCTCAAAATAATTCCTTCAACAAGGCAATCACGTGGCACAACCAATGAAGATCAGGCCTTATGTTTTCACCTTGAAAGTCACAATCTGTCACCCGAGGAGTACCATCAAAAATGAAACATGTCAATGTTGCCGCCCCCACTTATCAGTTATGCTCCTAAGAGTTATCTAACACCTAGCTGACTTCGTCGCCGTCAAGGTTGTCTAATTGATCCTCTAATATCGGTCACCATGATCTTCTCCAGCGTTGTCTTCACGAAAATCGAGAAGCCGACAAGTCCCAAGGTGTCATCAACCAAAAGAGCTCTGGGTCATGCTCTCATGACCTTGTAGGTCGATATGGACATGTATACCGAAATCTAACTGATTCAGGTATCCTAAGAAAGAACTTCAACGGCCGTCCCAGAACACGTCGATGACTAGATCAAGGAGGACCGATCTTGCAGGACGTTGACATGAAGAGAAAAAGAGCACGAGGACCAACAACATACGCATCACGGCATCATGCCCCCATGTCGTATCGATCTAGCCCGTCGCCTCCTAGCCGGTTACCGGCACCGCCATGTTGCTTAGCTAGTAGCACATGCACACACATCTTTTGTGATGAACCGGGGCTGGAGAAACTGTGTTCCATTGCCCCCATGCATCGCCACAAAGATCCACCTCCTTGGCCGAACATCCCCGGTGGAAGGGGTGTCGCGGCGCCGCCGCCACCAGAGCCGCTATTCCGGGATCCATGCGTCGCAAATCAAATGACACCACTAACCAAGATTGTTATACTCGCAAAGCCGTCGGAGCGACAATGCATCACAAGGAAAAGCAGCCATCACAATATTAATCACCGCTCCAGATCGCGCCTCCCACTGCCCCTCCCGCTGCACCATGGTCACGAGGCTCCAGGGCCCGCCGTCCCCTTCACCGGCGGCGCCGGGGATTTCCCGACGGCCGATTCTGGGACGATGAGAGGAGGTGGATGGGAGGAGGGGGTGGCGGCTAGAGCGGAAGGGATCTCTCCCCCGGTCTCCCCTGGAGGGAGGCGACGTGAGGGATCCTCTTTTTTCATCGGGGAGGAGTCATCTTTCACCTTAGGGCACTACTTTAGTGATCTGAATGCTCTCATATTCCTTTCTAGAGAGTATTTTGCAAAAAGGCGCTCGTGGGCGGGTGACACAACCAAAACCTTTGCCCGGTCCCGTGTACGTCTCGTGCGAAATTCTGATCCGTCAGCCGAAAGTTGCTCGGGTTGCAGGAAACTAGCTTGTTTCGCACATGATCGGATTGACCGGATACTCCCGCAACGATGTCCCTCGGATGTTGCCTTTGGAAAACTATTGTCCTTAGAGGCAACATCATCATTATCCCCCAAGAGGGTTTGAATTTCATGCGATACGTACACTACAAGATCAAGAAAACGATGACGTTGCCTCCGATGGCAAAAAAAAATTCAAAGGCAACTCTTTGGGGACGTTGGTGCAACATTGTTGCCAGCCTTATCATGCACGGAACATGCTACTTTCGTGTATCTCCCGTCAAGGTTCGAATTTCACGCAAGACACACACGAGAAGACCGGAACAACAGTGACGTTGCCTCCAAGGACAAAGTTTTTTCGAAGGCAACTCTTTAGGGACGGTGCAACATTGTTGTCGGCCTTATCATGCACGAAACATGCTAGTTTCCTGTATCCTCCTAGAGGGTTTGAATTACGTGGAAGACGCACACGAGAAGACCCGGACAACGATGACATTACCTCCAAGGGTAACGATTTTCCGAAGGCAACCCTTCAGAAACATCGGCGCAACATTGTCGTGAGTCCTATCATGCACAAAACAGGCTGCTTTTCTATATCCCCTAAAGGGTTTGAATTCCGTGTAAGACGTTCACAACAAGACTGGGACCAGTGACGGAGGCAGCAATCTCGCAAGGTTAGGCCTCCGCCGCACCTAATTTTTCTCATATTCAGGCTATATATATGCACGCTGATGTTGGAGAAATTTGAAAACTTGGTGTTGTGGTATGCATGTCTGCTTGCATTGGTCATACCATAAAAATTATTCTGCCTCCACCACTAACTGTGGGACGACGTCAGCCGGGTGTCAAGTGTTCGTCAAATAATTCAGGTCCAAGTGCATCGAGGAAACACTGAAGGCGCTAGAGTAGCTAGCAGAAGCCATGATTCCGCTGTTCAGCTGGGTGATTACCGTGGGATGTTACGAACTATTTGGAGATTCATGCCCGATTATTTTACCTGTAGAGGAACAGGAAACGGGCCACAGAGTTTGAGATCTGAAAAGGAAAAGAAATAATGTATATGCATACTAGCATTTGAACATGTTTTTAGAGCACAGCTATTTTCATTTGACCAGCCGACACGTCCATCGCATCGCTTCCTGTCTGGGCGCCGACTGCACGGCGAGAGCAGATTCGAAACCGATCGCGCGCCGGACTGCCTGGAGAGGTGGCCGGCCGGCCGGCCTGCCGTCGCCGTAGCCGTACGCACCACCGTCGCTTCCTTAAATAGCCGGTGAAACGGCTTCGATCCGACCCGTCGAACCCACCAAGTTTTGAACTAGCAGCAGATATGGTGGTTGAGTAACCTCAGGCTGAGAGTGCATAACTCTTTTTGCAGTAAAAACCAGCACGGAATTAAAAAGCCACGAGAGTTGGTGCGAGGGAAGTGCATGCATGAGCATGAGGCGCGGTTGGTGTCTGAATGACCAACATAACTACGTACGGCTGGATTCTCGGATACAGGGGCAACATACGTGCAGCCCGTAGATCTGACTGCTATTGCCATCACTACCCCATACGTACTCCCTCCGTATCATAATGTATTGAGGTTTTAGCAGTTCACTTAAGCTGTTAAAATTTCATATATTATGATACAGAGTTAGTACATGCTTCCTCCCTGACTCAACTTTATAGTATAAAGTTGTGTCGTTTATTTCGGGACGGAGGGAGTACTTACTTAGTACTTATGTATAGCCTAGACATTTGAGTTGTTTAAGTATATACCGGCGGGCAGATATGTTGAAAAGTAAAGTTGGCGTGCAATTAGTTGGTTCCCAAAAATTTGGGACACCAGAAAATTGCTAGACAGAGCGTAACAGCAGGGATCAATATAAACATGGTTCCACTTCTATATATATATATATATATATATATATATATATATATATATATATATATATATATATATATATATATATATATATATATATATATATATATATATATATATATGTACATCTAATTAAGTAGGTGCGTGCCATGCACGTCTAACATCGATCACTGTCATCGGCGCATGGTATTAATCAGACAGTGACGCCCTATCAACCTCATCATCGATCCCTCGATCGACGACAGCTGCTAGCTCGTATATGCATGCTGCGGCAACATCGTATGTACCAAAAGGGAAGGATAATTGATTGATCGAGCCATTTTGATAGCTGCATACGCGATTAGCTTTAAGGCCGGACCTAAACCGTCGTTTTCGTTGTAGGTAGGAGACTAGGAGTAGTGAGATACGTACCACCGGGAGCTACAGCCCATGCAGCGACCTCGACGTTGATCGTCGCACTCCGATGATCCTACCTGGGAATGTTCAGAGAAATGTGCCAACGCACGCACCTCATTTCTGAAAAATGGCGCGCGAACGTAATGCTGAAAAGCTCGAATTCAGACGGGGGAGCTGACAGTTGAGGGGCACATGCTGACATGCGTACGTGCTCCGTGCAGCCGTAAGGCAGATTCAGGTTTCAATGAGCTGCAGGTACACAAGAACATCTCACCGGCCTTCACCAGTACCCGGCGGCAGTGGTAACTCAACTGTCTGCTCAGTGAACCCTGCACTGCACCTGGCGGATCGACTAATTTGCCGGAGCCGGCAGGAGGGAGCCAAAGTCGAAATCCATGTACGTACTTCACCTGCTGCTTCTGCTTCGGCTTCGGCTCCAATCCATCCCGGAGTTAACTCCGTTTTCATCCTCCATGGTGTCTCTCCGGGGAGGGAAGGGAACACCGGAATTCAATGGCCTCCATAAGAAGGTGAGTGAACCTACCATGGATCCCATCCGTCCGGCGGCAGCTTATTAACTTCCCCCGCCAGGTCACACGTCCGTGATGGTGGAGTACTTCTCTGTCGATCGAGCCCGGCCCACCCTGTGAAAACCAGGGCATGTGCGCTGCAGCTCGCTAGCTATTACTCCTAGAAGATTCATCTACTGTCTAAACTGTTTGTAGCTTGGCTGGTTTTGTTTCACCATGCCTGCCTGCCTGCCTGCCTGCCTAGATTTGCCTAGATTTAACTGCTGTTCAGACACGCGTACCTGAATTCATCTATAGATATTCCAATAAAGCCTTTCTAGATTTAACTGCTGCTGCTCAGAGACACACGTACCTGAATTCTGGAGTAAATGCCGCGCGGCTGAGGGTTGGGGATTGGGCCCCTGCCTATGGCATTGCACTACGTACTGCAATGCAGTACTGCTTGGGCACAGATCTATCTAATTTTACATGCATATGGATATGGGGTTCCACTTCCACAGTGAAGCTTGCTGAACCAAAGCCCTGGCTAATCTAGAGCCTGGAGGAGACAGGCAATTACATGATGAGGCAGTCGAATCGAATGGTGCTCCTCGACTCATCCACTGATCGATCAATGTGCTTCACTGGCTTCTCATTGGCATGGTTACAGCAGCCACTACTAGTCACTACACTACATACTCCAACTGAATCCAGGTTTCATTACGTAGATGATAGATAGATCCAGGTTTCATTGCGTAGATGATAGATAGATCCAACAGCCCTCTTGAATGAATAATAACAAGTTGCCGTAGGTCACTGTGAATCAACAACCGTGTTGGACAGGATGGCAACCGTGTGAAATGGATTGACCATCATCATCATCATCTTCATCTTGCCAAGCAATGCTCTTCACTCGCTCCTCTGGGGTACCCTGTCCGAAATTCGCAAGATCCTTGATCTCTTATCCCTGAAAAACGCCGGCCGTTTCTTTTCTTTCTTTCTTTCTTTCTTTCTCGCAGATCCAATTGATGACGAGTCCTAGTTGCACTAGGATCCATGTGATGTGCAGATATTCAGATGGATCGGAATTCATCATTCACCCTAGGTACGGTACTGCAAATCGTTCACCCTATGTGATGCTTCACGCAATTAAACAGAGTTGCCTGTCCTCTGTTTGCTGCGTACTGAACAATGAGATGCCTCCCTAATGAACGCACTGTTATTCGGAGGGTAAGCACAACTATTGATCGCGCAAAGGCAAATCGATTAATTGCAGGACGCCCTAGTAAGAAATCGATTCCACCCCTGTTTTTTTTTTGGCTCATCATTCATGCGAAAACAGCCTGCAAAGATCCAGTGCACATCTGAAACTGCCTACACCAACCAAACCCCAAAACCGGCAAGGGATTACTGTATATACCACGGGACATAATTACCAGAGAATTAAAGGTCCACGCGCGAGCACTGTGACCAGCACAGCAGGTGCACCAACCGCACGCCGTACGGGCCACGCGGAGTAAATTCCGGCGACGACGACGACATGATCCAAGCGGGAGGTCAGTCGACGGATGCGCTATAAATGGCGACTGCACGCAACGTTTCAGTGCATCCACCAAGTGTACAAGCATACCACACTGCTAGTACATCTCTTTCAGTGGCAAACGGCAAGTGAGTGAGCGACTGGAGGGGAGTGTGGAGCGATGGCAGCAATGGCGGCCTCCTCGTGGCGAGTGGCTCTTGTCGCCGTCGCGCTCTGCGTGCTCCCGGCCCTGCCGGCGGCGAGCGCGGCCCGGGCCTTCTTCATTTTCGGCGACTCGCTGGTGGACAATGGCAACAACAACTACCTCATGACGACGGCGCGCGCCGACTCGTGGCCCTACGGCATCGACACCCCGGACCACCGCGCCACGGGGAGGTTCTCCAACGGCAAGAACGTCGTCGACCTCATCAGTTGAGTGGCGAGCTATATATAACGGCCATGGCCAGATTATTTTAGCTAGCTCATGCATACACGCATGGTTGATTGATTGACAATGTTGTACGCAGGCGAGCAGATAGGATCTGTGCCGGTGCTGCCGTACCTGAGCCCTGAGCTGGACGGCGAGAACCTGCTCGTCGGCGCCAACTTCGCCTCTGCCGGCATCGGGATCCTCAACGACACCGGCATCCAGTTCGTACGTGCTTCCTTTAACCGATCGACGATCGTTTAGTGCACACTTTCATTCGATAATTAACTGTATAATGCATCATCGGACGTGCAGGCCAACATCATCCGGATCTCGAAGCAGCTGACCTACTTCGAGCAGTACAAGCACCGTCTGGCCAAGCTCTACGGCCCGGAGCGGGCGGCGCGGGTGGTCGGCGGCGCGCTGACGCTCATCACCCTGGGCGGCAACGACTTCGTCAACAACTACTACCTGGTGCCCTACTCGGCCCGCTCCCGGGAGTTCTCCCTCCCCGACTACATCAAGTACATCTTGTCCGAGTACAAGCAGGTGCTCCGCCGCATCCACGGCCTGGGCGCGCGCCGCATCCTGGTGACCGGCGTCGGGCCCATCGGGTGCGTGCCCGCCGAGCTCGCCATGCACAGCCTCGACGGCAGCTGCGACCCGGAGCTGCAGCGCGCGTCCGAGGCCTACAACCCGCAGATGGAGGCCATGCTCAACGAGCTCAACGCCGAGGTCGGCCCCAGCAACGGCAACGGCGCCGTGTTCGTGGCCGTGAACACGCGCCGCATGCACGCCGACTTCATCGACGACCCCAGGGCCTACGGCTTCGTGACGGCCAAGGAGGCCTGCTGCGGCCAGGGGAGGTTCAACGGCATCGGCATCTGCACCATGGTGTCCAGCCTCTGCGCCAACCGCGACCAGTACGTGTTCTGGGACGCCTTCCACCCCACGGAGCGCGCCAACCGCCTCATCGCCCAGAACTACCTCTCCGGATCCACCGACTACATCTCCCCCATGAACCTGTCCACCATCCTACACCTCGACCGCCACCTCCACGACTAGAAAGAAGGCTGGGCGATCGATCGATGCATGGTTCAGCCTCGCTCCACCATTTGCTTTGCGGTTTCATCACTTGCTTGGTGCATTTTCATAAATAGCAGCGCGCGGCCTTCTTGATTTTGTCCAAGGAATTAAACGTTTAGTTTACGTGTATTCATTCAAAGTACGTATGTATGATCCATGTATTTCAGCTGGTATAGCGTGTCGGGTTGAGGTCGTTCTAGCTAGTTTGTGTAATAATCAGCTAGCTAGCTAGCTAGCAGATAAATATATCCATAAAATGCATGCATGGTTGCTTGTGAGATACTCCCTCCTACTACGGTCGATGTTCATATACTGAACCATGGATGTCGATTTTGATTCTCAATTGTCCTTTTCCCTTGAGAGGATACAATTTATAGCTAGCTTCATGACGCAGTAATTAATCTGACGCAGAAATTGCTAAAACCGGAACAAACTCATCATCTGGAGATCGACGATCAGGCTGGCATGGGTACTAGCTACTAGTCGCGAGCAGTAGGCAGCATGTCGGCAATGCTACACATACATAAGTTCACATATGTTTTATAAAAAGGTAAATTTTAATTAAAGATTAAGGAAAATGACGGCCTCATTCTTTTAAAAATCAGGAGGGAAGTGGTTAGTTAGAAAGAAAGAATCCTAGTTAGCGTGTAACCTTATGTAACTCTTTGTATGTCTAGTATTTTTCGTCGTCAGGTCTCCCTCTCCTCAGTCCTGATTCGTAAACAGTGGCACCTCCAGCTGCCATGCTATTTAAGCGCCCGGATGGGCCCATGTTTTATTTAGAGAACTTTGCGTATTCAGAACATCTACAAGCGGGCTAGCTAGCCAAATCCGCAGACGCCTCCGTGGGCAGCCGCACATTCAATACAATGTTTAAAATCACAGTCGAAAACAAACAAAGCAAATCATAGATTAATAATTCTGACATGTTAAAATAAAATCGGTATCCGAGCATATAGGATGCCTCGCTCGCTGGCTGGATCACTAGGCAGACGCCATCCATGCGTGCTGTTTTGCGTGCATCCGGGCTATATGCTACTCCTGCATCCTTGCCGCATGCTTCGCTCCATTCTTGATGAATGCTCCGCTGCCGCCCTCGCCATCACGTATTCTCTACGCTCATTGAATTTTTTTTCTTCTTCTCTGCAAGCAGGGGCGGAGACAGGGGGATGAGCAGGGGCCTGCCCCCCCCCCCAACGGTCGACAAAACCTGAAGTATCTAGTGTATATTTGACTGATATGCGTAAGTATGTATGTATTTGCCCCCCCTATGAGTGGTCATATCCAAATCCTGGCTCCGTCACTGTCTGCAAGCCACTTCTTTGCATGCTCATCTAAAAGGGTTTCACCCGCCAACATGATCTTGGCATCCTTTATCTCCTGTGCCAGTTGCAGCATGTCCTTTTCAAGCTCAATCTCTTCAAATGTCTTGACCTTTTCGAGCTCCCATTTAATCGGCGCCTCTTGCTTTTCCAATTCGACCTTCGCTGTCTCAATTTTCAACTTCTTTTGCGTCCTCTTCATGTCCCAATCCATTCTTTTTTTGCACATCCAACATGAGCTTGTACCTTTAATATTTCTTATTCTCTCTAGCCAAAAAAAATTCCGTTCATGTGGACGTCATTTTTGTAGCAGCTGTGTCACGGGTGGCCCTTGCCTACTCCCACATGTTCTCCATGAATTGTCGGTTATCCGCTGACCCAGTGGCTCTTCCATTCTGGACAACAATACCGTCCTCTACATAGTCCAGCTCAATTGATTGGTGGGAGATTGAGCCATCATTCCTCTTCTTTCCAACCTTGAGATCGACCACAAGTTGTGTCCACTTTGGCACTCCGTTCAATATGATCCAACAATGGCTAAAAGCAAACAACTTCTTCTGTGTTTCGTGATACAAAGTGACTGCCATCGCCGTCTAGCAAACAACGTATGTATGAGCACGAGAATGCAAACACAAGATATATATATGCAAATCATGACAAGATGAAGCAATTGAGCTTGCGTTAGTTGGCAATCACATCCCACTTTAAGGGCGGTTGGTCACTTGTGAGTAGTAGCTGATGTACTTGTTCACTTCCGTCTGAATGACCCCCCCAACGTGTTGGGGAACGTCGCATGGGAAACAAAAAAATTTCTACGCGCACGAAGACCTATCATGGTGATGTCCATCTACGAGAGGGGATGAGTGATCTACGTACCCTTGTAGATCGTACAGCAGAAGCGTTAGAGAACGCGGTTGATGTAGTGGAACGTCCTCACGTCCCTCGATCCGCCCCGCGAACAATCTCGCCCACGGTCTAGTACCGAACGGACGGCACCTCCGCGTTCAGCACACGTACAGCTCGACGATGATCTCGGCCTTCTTGATCCAGCAAGAGAGACGGAGAGGTAGAAGAGTTCTCCGGCAGCGTGACGGCGCTCAGGAGGTTGGTGATGATCTCGTCTCAGCAGGGCTCCGCCCGAGCTCCGCAGAAACGCGATCTAGAGGAAAAACTATGGAGGTATGTGGTCGGGCAGCCGTGAGAAAGTCGTCTCAAATCTGCCCTAAAAGCCCCATATATATAGGAGGAGGGAGGGGGACCTTGCCTTGGGGTCCAAGGGACCCTCAAGGGGTCGGCCGAGCCAAGGGGGGGAGGACTCCCCCCCCAAACCGAGTTGGACTTGGTTTGGTGGGAGGAGTCCCCCTCCCTTCCCACTTCTTCCCTCTTTTTTTTCTTTTCCTTTGATTTCCTTCTCTTGGCGCATAGGCCCCCTTGGGGCTGTCCCACCAGCCCACTAAGGGCTGGTGTGTCTCCCCAAAGCCTATGGGCTTCCCCGGGGTGGGTTGCCCCCCCCCCCCCGGTGAACTCCCGGAACCCATTCGTCATTCCCGGTAACTCCGAAAACCTTTCGGTAATCAAATGAGGTCATCCTATATATCAATCTTTGTTTCCGGACCATTCCGGAAAACCTCGTGACGTCCGTGATCTCATCCGGGACTCCGAACAACATTCGGTAACCAACCATATAACTCAAATACGCATAAAACAACGTCGAACCTTAAGTGTGCAGACCCTGCGGGTTCGAGAACTATGTAGACATGACCCGAGAGACTCCTCGGTCAATATCCAATAGCGGGACCTGGATGCCCATATTGGATCCTACATATTCTACGAAGATCTTATCGTTTGAACCTCAGTGCCAAGGAGTCGTATAATCCCGTATGTCATTCCCTTTGTCCTTCGGTATGTTACTTGCCCGAGATTCGATCGTCGGTATCCGCATACCTATTTCAATCTCGTTTACCGGCAAGTCTCTTTACTCGTTCCGTAATACAAGATCCCGCAACTTACACTAAGTTTCATTGCTTGCAAGGCTTGTGTGTGATGTTGTATTACCGAGTGGGCCCCGAGATACCTCTCCGTCACACGGAGTGACAAATCCCAGTCTTGATCCATACTAACTCAACTAACACCTTCGGAGATACCTGTAGAGCATCTTTATAGTCACCCAGTTACGTTGCGACGTTTGATACACACAAAGCATTCCTCCGGTGTCAGTGAGTTATATGATCTCATGGTCATAGGAATAAATACTTGACACGCAGAAAACAGTAGCAACAAAATGACACGATCAACATGCTACGTCTATTAGTTTGGGTCTAGTCCATCACGTGATTCTCCCAATGACGTGATCCAGTTATCAAGTAACAACACCTTGTTCATAATCAGAAGACACTGACTATCATCGATCAACTGGCTAGCCAACTAGAGGCATGCTAGGGACGGTGTTTTGTCTATGTATCCACACATGTAAACGAGTCTTCATTCAATACAATTATAGCATGGATAATAAACTATTATCTTGATACAGGAATTATAATAATAACTTCATTTATCATTGCCTCTAGGGCATAATTCCAACAGTCTCCCACTTGCACTAGAGTCAATAATCTAGCCCTCACATCACCATGTGAATTACATTGTAATAAATCTAACACCCATACAGTTCTGGTGTCGATCATGTTTTGGCCGTGGAAGAGGTTTAGTCAGCGGGTCTGCTACATTCAGATCCGTGTGCACCTTGCATATATTTACGTCCTCCTCGACGTAGTCGCGGATGAGGTTGAAGCGTCGTTTGATGTGTCTGGTCTTCTTGTGAAACCTTGGTTCCTTTGCCAGAGCAATGGCACCAGTGTTGTCACAGAACAAGGTTATTGGATCCAGTGCACTTGGCACCACTCCAAGATCCGTCATGAACTGCTTCATCCAGACACCCTCCTTAGCCGCCTCCGAGGCAGCCATGTACTCCGCTTCACATGTAGAATCTGCTACGACGCTTTGCTTGGAACTGCACCAGCTTACTGCACCCCCATTAAGAATAAATACGTATCCGGTTTGCGACTTAGAGTCGTCCGGATCTGTGTCAAAGCTTGCATCGACGTAACCTTTTACGGCGAGCTCTTCGTCACCTCCATACACGAGAAACATCTCCTTAGTCCTTTTCAGGTACTTCAGGATATTCTTGACCGCTGTCCAGTGATCCACTCCTGGATTACTCTGGAACCTACCTGCCATACTTATGGCCAGGCTAACATACGGTCTAGTGCACAACATCGCATACATGATAGAACCTATGGCTGAAGCATAGGGGACGGAGCGCATATGCTCTCTATCTTCATCAGTTGCTGGGCACTGAGTCTTACTCAATCTCGTACCTTGTAACACTGGCAAGAACCCTTTCTTGGACTGTTCCATTTTGAACCTCTTCAAAACTTTATCAAGGTATGTGCTTTGTGAAAGTCCTATCAGGCGTTTTGATCTATCCCTATAGATCTTAATGCCTAGAATGTAAGCAGCTTCTCCTAGGTCCTTCATAGAGAAACTTTTATTCAAGTAACCTTTTATGCTCTCCAAAAGCTCTACGTTGTTCCCAATCAGTAATATGTCATCCACATATAATATTAGAAACGCCACAGAGCTCCCACTCACTTTCTTGTAAATACAAGATTCTCCAACCACTTGTATAAACCCAAATGCTTTGATCACCTCATCAAAGCGTTTGTTCCAACTCCGAGATGCTTGCACCAGTTCATAAATGGATCGCTGGAGCTTGCACACCTTGTGAGCATTTTTAGGATCGACAAAACCTTCGGGTTGCATCATATACAACTCTTCCTTAAGGAAACCGTTAAGGAACGCCGTTTTGACATCCATCTGCCAGATTTCATAATCGAAAAATGCAGCTATTGCTAACATGATTCTGACGGACTTAAGCATCGCTACGGGTGAGAAGGTCTCATCGTAGTCAACTCCTGGAACTTGTGAAAAACCCTTTGCCACAAGTCGAGCTTTATAAACGGTCACATTACCGTCAGCGTCCGTCTTCTTCTTAAAGATCCATTTGTTCTGAATAGCCTTGCGGCCCTCAGGTAGTATCTCCAAAGTCCACACTTTGTTCTCATACATGGATCCTATCTCGGATTTCATGGCTTCTAGCCATTTGTTGGAATCTGGGCCCACCATTGCTTCTTCATAATTTGCAGGTTCATTGTTGTCTAACAACATGATTGATAAGACGGGATTACCGTACCACTCTGGAGCAGCGCGTGATCTCGTCGACCTGCGTGGTTCAACAGAAACTTGAACTGGAGTTTCATGATCATCATCATTAACTTCCTCCTCAACCGGCGTCGCAATGACAGAGGTTTCCCCTTGCCCTGCGCCACCATCCAGAGGGATGAGAGGTTCGACAACCTCGCCAAGTTCTATCTTCCTCCCACTCAATTCTCTCGAGAGAAACTCCTTCTCGAGAAAAGTTCCGTTCTTAGCAACAAACACTTTGCCCTCGGATTTGAGATAGAAGGTGTACCCAACTGTCTCTTTTGGGTAACCTATGAAGACGCATTTTTCCGCTTTGGGTTCCAGCTTTTCAGGCTGAAGCTTTTTGACATAAGCATCACATCTCCAAACTTTAAGAAACGACAACTTTGGTCTTTTGCCATACCACAGTTCGTATGGTGTCGTCTCAACGGATTTTGATGGTGCCCTATTTAAAGTGAATGCAGATGTTTCTAATGCATAACCCCAAAATGATAACGGCAAATCAGTAAGAGACATCATAGATCGCACCATCTCTAACAAAGTATGATTACGACGTCCGGACACACCATTACGCTGTGGTGTTCCAGGCGGTGTTAACTGCGAAACAATTCCACATTGTCTTAAGTGAGCACCAAACTCGAAACTCAGATATTCACCCCCACGATCAGACCGCAGGAACTTGATCTTCTTGTTACGATGATTTTCCACTTCACTCTGAAATTGCTTGAACTTTTCAAATGTTTCAGACTTGTTCTTCATCAAGTAGACATAACCATATCTACTTAAATCGTCAGTGAAGGTGAGAAAATAACGATATCCGCCGCGTGCCTCCACGCTCATTGGACCACACACATCGGTATGTATGATTTCCAACAAGTCACTTGCACGCTCCATTGTTCCGGAGAACGGAGTCTTAGTCATCTTGCCCATGAGGCATGGTTCGCACGTGTCAAGTGAATCAAAGTCAAGTGACTCCAAAAGTCCATCAGCATGGAGTTTCTTCATGCGCTTTACACCAATATGACCCAAGCGGCAGTGCCACAAAAATATGGCGCTATCATTGTTTACTCTAACTCTTTTGGTCTCAATGTTATGTATATGCGTATCGCTATCAAGATTCAATATGAACAATCCTCTCACATTCGGTGCATGACCATAAAAGATGTTACTCATAGAAATAGAACAACCATTATTCTCAGACTTAAAAGAGTAACCGTCTCGCAATAAACAAGATCCAGATATAATGTTCATGCTCAACGCAGGCACTAAATAACAATGATTTAAGTTCATCACTAATCCCGATGGTAGCTGAAGTGACACTGTGCCGACGGCGATTGCATCAACCTTGGAACCGTTTCCTACGCGCATCGTCAATTCGTCTTTCGCCAGCCTTCGTCTATTCCGCAGTTCCTGCTTCGAGTTGCAAATGTGAGCAACAGAACCGATATCAAATACCCAGGCACTACTACGAGAGCCGGTTAAGTACACATCAATAACATGTATATCAAATATACCTGATTTTTCTTTGCCCGCCTTCTTATCTGCCAGATACTTGGGGCAATTGCGCTTCTAGTGACCCATACCCTTGCAATAGAAGCACTCTGTTTCAGGCTTAGGTCCAGCTTTGGGCTTCTTCGGCGGATTGGCAACAGGCTTGCCGCTCTTCTTCGAATTGCCCTTCTTTCCTTTGCCGTTTCTCTTGAAACTAGTGGTCTTGCTCACCATCAACACTTGATGCTCTTTATGGAGTTCAGACTCTGCGACTTTCAGCATCGCAAACAACTCGCCGGGAGACTTGTTCATCCCTTGCATGTTGTAGTTCAACACAAAGCCTTTATAGCTTGGCGGCAGTGATTGAAGGATTCTGTCAGTGATAGCTTCTTGCGGGAGTTCAATCCCCAGTTCAGCTAGACGGTTTGAGTACCCCAGACATTTTGAGCACATGTTCACTGACAGACGAGTTTTCCTCCATCTTGCAAGCATAGAATTTATCGGAGGTCTCATACCTCTCGATCCGGGCGTTCTTCTGAAAGATAAACTTCAACTCCTGGAACATCTCAAATGCTCCATGACGCTCAAAGCGACGTTGAAGTCCCGGTTCTAAGCCATACAAGACTGCACATTGAACTATTGAGTAGTCCTCCTTACGCGCTAACCAAGCGTTCTTAACATCCTGATCAGCCGTAGCGGGTGGTTCATGTCCTAGCGCAGCATTAAGGACATAATCCTTCTTTCTAGCTTGCAAGATTAGCTTAAGATTACGAGCCCAGTCTACAAAGTTGCTTCCATCATCTTTCAACTTAGCTTTCTCTAGGAACGTATTAAAATTCAGGATGACACTTGCGTGAGCCATGATTTACAACACAAATATATTCAAAGTGGACTTAGACTATGTTCAAGATAATTAGAGTTCAACTTAATCAAATTATATGCTAAACTCCCACTCAAAAAGTACATCTCTCTAGTCATTTGAGTGGTTCATGATCCACTTACACTATCCCAAGTCCGATCATCACGTGAGTTGAGTATAGTTTCAGTGGTAAGCATCCCTGTGCTAATCATATCAACTATATGATTCATGATCGACCTTTCGGTCTCATGTGTTCCGAGGCCATGTCTGCACATGCTAGGCTCGTCAAGCTTAACCCGAGTGTTCCGCGTGCGCAACTGTTTTGCACCCGTTGTATGTGAACGTTGAGTCTATCACACCCGATCATCACGTGGTGTCTCGAAACGACGAACTGTAGCAACGGTGCACAGTCGGGGAGAACACAATTTCATCTTGAAATTTTAGTGAGAGATCACCTCATAATGCTACCGTCGTTCTAAGCAAAATAAGGTGCATAAAAGGATTAACATCACATGCAATTCATAAGTGACATGATATGGCCATCATCACGTGCTTCTTGATCTCCATCACCAAAGCACCGGCACGATCTACTTGTCACCGGCGCCACACCATGATCATCCATCAACGTGTTTCCATCGAGGTTGTCGTGCTACTTATGCTATTACTACTAAAGCTACATCCTAGCAAAAATAGTAAACGCATCTGCAAGCACATATGTTAGTATAAAGACAACCCTATGGCTCCTGCCGGTTGCCGTACCATCGACGTGCAAGTCGATATTTCTATTACAACATGATCATCTCATACATCTAGTATATCACATCACATCGTTGGCCATATCACATCACAATCATACCCTGCAAAAACAAGTTAGACGTCCTCTAATTTTGTTGTTGCATGTTTTACGTGGTGACCAAGGGTATCTAGTAGGATCGCATCTTACGTACGCAAACACCACAACGGAGATATATGAGTTGCTATTTAACCACATCCAAGGACCTCCTCGGTCAAATCCGATTCAACTAAAGTTGGAGAAACCGTCACTTGCCAGTCATCTTTGAGCAAAGGGGGTTACTCGTAACGATGAAACCAGTCTCTCGTAAGCGTACGAGTAATGTCGGTCCAAGCCGCTTCAATCCAACAATACCGCGGAATCAAGAAAAGACTAAGGAGGGCAGCAAAACGCACATCACCGCCCACAAAACCTTTTGTGTTCTACTCGAGAAGACATCTACGCATGAACCTAGCTCATGATGCCACTGTTGGGGAACGTCGCATGGGAAACAAAAATTTTCCTACGCGCACGAAGACCTATCATGGTGATGTCCATCTACGAGAGGGGATGAGTGATCTACGTACCCTTGTAGATCGTACAGCAGAAGCGTTAGAGAACGCGGTTGATGTAGTGGAACGTCCTCACGTCCCTCGATCCGCCCCGCGAACAATCTCGCCCACGGTCTAGTACCGAACGGATGGCACCTCCGCGTTCAGCACACGTACAGCTCGACGATGATCTCGGCCTTCCTGATCCAGCAAGAGAGACGGAGAGGTAGAAGAGTTCTCCGGCAGCGTGACGGCGCTCCGGAGGTTGGTGATGATCTCGTCTCAGCAGGGCTCCGCCCGAGCTCCGCAGAAACGCGATCTAGAGGAAAAACTATGGAGGTATGTGGTCGGGCAGCCGTGAGAAAGTCGTCTCAAATCTGCCCTAAAAGCCCCATATATATAGGAGGAGGGAGGGGGACCTTGCCTTGGGGTCCAAGGGACCCTCAAGGGGTCGGCCGAGCCAAGGGGGGGAGGACTCCCCCCCCCAAACCGAGTTGGACTTGGTTTGGTGGGAGGAGTCCCCCTCCCTTCCCACTTCTTCCCTCTTTTTTTTTTCTTTTCCTTTGATTTCCTTCTCTTGGCGCATAGGCCCCCTTGGGGCTGTCCCACCAGCCCACTAAGGGCTGGTGTGTCTCCCCAAAGCCTATGAGCTTCCCCGGGGTGGGTTGACCCCCCCAGTGAACTCCCGGAACCCATTCGTCATTCCCGGTACATTCCCGGTAACTCCGAAAACCTTCCGGTAATCAAATGAGGTCATCCTATATATCAATCTTCGTTTCCGGACCATTCCGGAAACCCTCGTGACGTCCGTGATCTCATCCGGGACTCCGAACAACATTCGGTAACCAACCATATAACTCAAATACGCATAAAACAACGTCGAACCTTAAGTGTGCAGACCCTGCGGGTTCGAGAACTATGTAGACATGACCCGAGAGACTCCTCGGTCAATATCCAACAGCGGGACCTGGATGCCCATATTGGATCCTACATATTCTACGAAGATCTTATCGTTTGAACCTCAGTGCCAAGGATTCGTATAATCCCGTATGTCATTCCCTTTGTCCTTCGGTATGTTACTTGCCCGAGATTCGATCGTCGGTATCCGCATACCTATTTCAATCTCGTTTACCGGCAAGTCTCTTTACTCGTTCCGTAATACAAGATCCCGCAACTTACACTAAGTTTCATTGCTTGCAAGGCTTGTGTGTGATGTTGTATTACCGAGTGGGCCCCGAGATACCTCTCCGTCACACGGAGTGACAAATCCCAGTCTTGATCCATACTAACTCAACTAACACCTTCGGAGATACCTGTAGAGCATCTTTATAGTCACCCAGTTACGTTGCGACGTTTGATACACACAAAGCATTCCTTCGGTGTCAGTGAGTTATATGATCTCATGGTCATAGGAATAAATACTTGACACGCAGAAAACAGTAGCAACAAAATGACACGATCAACATGCTACGTCTATTAGTTTGGGTCTAGTCCATCACGTGATTCTCCCAATGACGTGATCCAGTTATCAAGTAACAACACCTTGTTCATAATCAGAAGACACTGACTATCATCGATCAACTGGCTAGCCAACTAGAGGCATGCTAGGGACGGTGTTTTGTCTATGTATCCACACATGTAAACGAGTCTTCATTCAATACAATTATAGCATGGATAATAAACTATTATCTTGATACAGGAATTATAATAATAACTTCATTTATCATTGCCTCTAGGGCATAATTCCAACACAACGATGCTGGAGAGATGCCACATTGCGTTTTGTCACGATAGGGTGCGGCTTGACATATTCCTTTTGACCGCAATACTCCTTCCAAATCTTATCCCAATACTTGATTCCCTTTTGCTTGGTGTCGCATATTGGATCCACTATTGTGGCCAGCCATGCTTTGGCCAATAAGATGTCCTCAAAAGTTGAGAATGTCGGGCCTCTTGCCTTCATCGTCTTTGTTGCCTTCTTATTCTTCTTGCTCGGTTTGAGATCAAATGTTGGACTAATTTGAAATGTGATGCCTCCCAATTCGTACTCCATTCAGGTCGAACCTTTATTGCCATTGATCATGTTCGGCATGAACACCCCCTAAATTATCATGGTTTGCAAGTATTCATCATATACAGAATGAACTAGCGGTCTATGCAAAGCATTAAACATGTCATATGCAAAGTTGATCGGACATGAGCAACCAACATATTGTTTCTGGTTCTGTCATACCTGGGCAGCCCGGGCGACACCGGTGCCCGTGCTCATCCGTGTCTGAACGAGCTGCGATGAGTTGCATACGTGTACCATCGGCATATGCATGGGCGGAAAGCTCTACGGAATGGCCCAAGCGGCCGTCGGATCCTCCTATCTCCCAACGTTGTACAACGACGTAATCTGCGTCGGCGAAAAGTTGGACGAGGTGCGGGTTTTAAGCCGTGGCGGGGGAGAGGGGACAATTGCTCTTCCATGTCAGTACCTCCCTGCGCTATTGCCTCTTCCTTCTCTAACTATCGGCGTTGCCGCATCTTTCGGGCAATGTTCTTTGGCTTGCACGAGGAGGCCGAGGGTTGTACACCGACCAACGAGGCGGATGCAGTCTTCGTCGTGACGGTCGGGGATAGACTAGATGACATCTACAATGACGGATAGGGACCGGTGGTGAGGATTGGGAGCAAGGGTGGTGGACAACAAGGGATCGGGCGCGAGAATGCATGGTAAGAGATAGGCGGAAGGTGGAAGGTTTTGATGAATTTCTTGCAAATTCTAGTGGATTGTGATGGGGTCGTGATGTTGGGTCCGACGTGACGTACGCGCTTGGACGCCCCATATCCGTTTCATAATTAGGCTGAATGTGAGGGGTGCTGGTTAGTCCGGACATTTGAGGCATGTTTAAACATTCCATGTGGAATGCATTTTTATGACCCGGATCGGTGAATAAAACAGTCTATCCAGGACGTTTGAGATGTACTTGAGAGGTCCAGCTATAGATCCTTTTATTAGTCAGAATGGCATGAACATGTCCGTAATTTATCTGCCGTTGCTGCCAAATAGCCATGGAAAATGTGACACGAGCAAGTTAGTAGAAAATTTATCATGTGGCGCATACGCGCATGGGAGCAGACACTACGCCGATGGATGGATCAATGGTAGGTTCACTCACCTTCTTGTGTAGGCCATTGAATTCCAGTGTTCCCTCCCCGGGGAGACACCATGCAAGATGAAAACAGAGCTAACTCTGAGAAAAGATGAATCGGCCGGAGGAGGAGGTGAAGTACATGAATCTCGACTTGGCTTCCTCCTGCCGGCTCCTGCAAGTTATTCGATCTGACAAGTACAGGGATCACCGTACGCTTGCTAGTTACCACTGCCGGGCACTAGTGACTGCCGGTGATATGTTCTTGTGTACCTGCAGCGGCAGCTCATTGAAACCTGCATCTGCCTTACGGCGGCACGGAGCATGGAGCACGGAGCACGGAGCACGGAGCACGGAGCACGTACGCATGCATGTGCTCCTTAACTGTCAGCTCATCCGTCTGGATTCGACCTTCAGTCTTACTTTGGCGTGCGTGCCATATTTTCCATGTCTCAGGCTGGGGCTGGCCACAGTGGAGGTATACATAGCTAGTAACATAGTCTTGGGACTTACAAACATAATGATGTGACAAGTAATTAAAGAAAAGAAAGAGAGAGTTATACTAACATAGGTAAATACCGTATCATATCAAATGCTATGCTACTATTTCCTTCGTACCTAAATATAAGTCTTTTAAGATATTTTACTAGGTGTATACATATGGAGCAAAATGAGTGAATCTATATCTTAAAATATGTCTATATACATCCGTATGTAGTCCATTAGTGAAACTCTTAGAAAGACTTATATTTAGGAACGGAGGGAGTATATGACATGCATGTCAATAAATGAGATCACCTATGATACTCCTACTAGTTTATGATACTATGCACTATGAAAGCAGTATCATACTCCCTCCGTCCGAAAATACTTGTCACACAAATGGATGTATCTAGAACTAAAATACATCTAGATACATCCTTTCATATGACAAGTATTTTCGGACGGAGGAAGTACAATAGTAACATATGCATGATACTATTATGTGCTCCTTTGATTCATAGGATAGGAAAAATGAAGGAATAGGAAAAATGAAGGATTGACATGCCCTGTCCACTCGAATCCTGTGGAAATGAAAAACACAGGATTTGGCACAAGTGGGTGTTTGATAGGAGCATAGGAAAGACATAGTAACTCAAGACATTATAATATTACTATTTTGAAGGGTGTGCATTCTAGCCGTTGGTCACTAAGCTAGCCGTTAGGCTGCTGCAGTATATATAGAAGTTGTGCACTTCATACAGCTCTAAAAACAAGTTACCATTTATATGCACCAGAATGTTGCATGCAAGTCCGTTTGTAAAATCTGAGGTTAGTTCTTCTCATGTACATGTTTCCTTTGTTGTAATGGACCGTCTCTGAAATCTGAGGTTGTCTCTCAAATCAAAAGCCATATTCTTTTTTAGTTTCTCCATTTTGTAACTTACTCAAGATGTAACTCGGTAATTTTTCAGAGGCTTGTTTTCATAGCGTCCAATGAATCCAAGCTATTGTCGTAGATCAAAAAGTGAGGATGAGTTTGCTCTTTTTGTTCTTCCTACTTTAGGAGAACACTCCTCAAGAAGACCTATGCACACTTCAATACTTACAGGTGCACGGCGTGTAAATGAAATTTTAAATGGACATGACGACCTATGCAAAAGACACTTCAGAATGGAGACCGATATATTTCAAGCTTTGGTACACAAATTGCACGAGAATGATCGCGTTGTTGGTGGAAGAGATGTCTTTGTAGAAGAACAAATTGCTATATTTTTGTACGCATTATCTAAGAATGCAACAAATGATACTTTGGCAGATTGGTTTCAGCATAGTGGACAAACAATCAGTTACTATTTTGGAGAAGTGCTCAGTGCAATTACTCAACTCTATTCTGTATACATACGTCCACCTTCCCTACATCCGCATCCAATCTTGAGCGAAGAAAAGTTCTACCCTTTCTTCATGGTATGTATAAACACTTATGATTCTAGTAACATAATTTCAAAATTTTACAGAGAAGATTATATGGCTGATGTACTTGTATTTATGCAGTATTGCATCGGCGCTATAGATGGTACACATATTCCATTGAAACTACCTGCTCATGAGCAAGAACCATATCGCAATAGGAAGCAAACATTGTCACAAAATGTTATGGTTGCATGTGATTTTGATCTGAAGTTTGTGCATTAGCATGCATGCTGGTTGGGAGGGGTCGGCTTCTGATGCAAGAGTCCTTCAAGATGCACTTAACCATGGTTTTCATGTACCCTCCGAAATTTTTTACCTTGTAGATGCTCGTTATGCAAACATACCACAATTTTTGGCTCCATATCGTGGTACTAGGTACCACTTACAAGAACAAGGAAGAGCTCGCCAAAGGCCAAGAAATTATAAGGAATTATTCAACCTGCGATATGCACAACTCCGAAATCATATCGAGAGGATTATTGGTATACTAAAAATGAGATTTCCAATATTGAGAGTGGCTTCACATTACCCAATTACCAAACAAATTGACATATCAGTTGCTAGTTGTGTGTTGCACAATTTCATACGTTTGCATGATGGAGATTTATATTGGCCTGAGAATACTACTGTGGAGATTGATCAAGAACAATTTGTTGATGTGCCAAGTGGAGACCACAACTATCACAATGATATACATGCTTTTAATTACTCTAGAGAAGCTGGGAATCACAAATGAGATTATATAGCACAGCAAATGTGGACACAATATGTATCACGAAGATCTCAGAATATGTAATATTTTATCCAAGTTCTGCTACCATTCATATACTTTAAATATGACATGCAAGTTGTAATACCATTGTTGGACTTCAGATTTGCAATAGTACTACAAGCTAGTTTTGCTGCATACCTAACCAAAAGTCTCTCAACATACCCTTCAATTGTTGTGATACACTTGTTGATGTTATAGGGGTCCTCTAGCTTCTTCTCCTCAATGGCAGCAAATCGATCAATTTCTTCCTTCTTCAGTTTTAGATACTTCTCATGGAAGTCATCAATAGAACTACGTTTCTGCCTTTTCGCACACCTAGTGTCATGTTTTTCCATTTGTGTGGATCTTGGAGGGGCTTGCGCATGCTGAATAGGTGTAGATAGGTGCGGGGGAGAATCCAAGTTGGTCTCCTCAAGTTCTTCATATAAAGTAAACCTCATATCCGACTCACCGGTAATTGGCACAGTACGTGATGGTGATTGATCAAGATCAGCCATCTGTGTCGACTGTGACGAGGGAACTGGTGCATGCTTTCTCATGCTAGTATAATGGTCCATGCCTTGGCGAGTTCCCCCTTCAGCATAACGACATAGAGAATAGTTCCAGAGACTTGTTTAGAGCAATCAAACATTATATACAATGTGTAGGCTGCAAGGTAAAAAAAGCTACAATGGACATGCGAATATTATGTTGAATTCACCTTCATAGAGTGGAGCTAATTCTTCAAAAAATGGGAATGATCTTTCTTTCCATTGGAGAGCATCCTTGTTGTTCCTACGAGCAGTAAAACTTGCCCAAACACTATCAGGTGCGTCTACCATTTTTCTGTCCTTATCCCATCCAAAGCCACTTTCATCCAACAACTCTTTCACAGTACGATAGTCTTTCTTCAGATCTTGCTCCTTTTGTTTGACTTGGTTGAGAGTAAATGACTGATCAAACTTTTGATTTAGTTGATGAAGAATATTATTCCATGCATCCTTGCTCCAAGCATTATGTGTCCAAAAACCAGGCACATCGTGATCTTTTAGGAGTCTAATAAGGTACAACTTCATTTGATGGCTCCATTTGGCTCGAGAGTTAGCTTTTGTGATTCCTAAATATTCAACATAACATGACAAATTTAGTTTCTAAATCAATAACACATCACAAAAAAATAAAATCGCACACGTAAGTTCAGTGTCACCAAAACATCAGAGCTTACCTAAACCTGTAGTCCCACCATCAACTTCAAGATCAATTGTCCCATTTGATTGCAGATGATGGCCTTGTCGTTCAGACAAGCAATATCGATCAGCCATCTACATGCATCAGATTGTTAGCATACAATTTTTACAGGGCACAATTGATATTTGTTCATAATAGAACGCTTGAGAATTTAATCAAATCTGAGAATATTTTTTTTGACCTAATAGCTGCAAAGAAAATCCCCAAATCCTGAGATAACAAGTTCGATCTAAAAAATCAGAGAAAATCTACAACAGATTGCTAACTAATACTAAACAGATCAATCTAATCTATGTGTACAATAGCTACAAATTCATGGGATGCAAAGGAGGACCGGATCTGGCTTTTGGATCGTACCTTGTTGCTGGACATCGAGCAGGGAGGAACAGAAGGCCAGGCGGACGGCCGAGGTGCTTAGCAGAAGGTGCTTAGTAGAAGGCCAGGCGGCCGGCCAAGGAGCTGAGCAGAAGGCCAGGCGGCTGGCCGAGGAGCTGGGCAGAAGGCCGGACGGCCGTGGCGGCGCAACACGATTAGGTTGATGCGAAAGGGATTGAGAAGTGGTGCTCGTTTTTTTACGACTGGTCCGTCAAAACCTACGCGAGCATATTATTTACCGCAAAAAACTGTGAACGTGCGGGTGAGCGAGCGGCGCGCGCGTTTTTTTTTCCCGCCAGAATTCTTTCCAAGAGCTTCGATCTCTTAGAAACTTTCCAGTGAGACAGAGAAGGGGAAATCCCATAGGATTGATTCCCAAGGTTTCTATTCCTATGAATCAAACGATTACCGGAGAAAAAAATTCCATGGGATTAGAATCCCATGAAAATCCTACAAAAATCCCATGAATCAAAGAAGGCCTATATGTTACTCCTACTGTGAACAGCCTCAGAAACGAGGTACGTTGCCACATTTCTCTCAGCATCGATCCCCAGGTAAGGTAGGATCGGAGCACGTCGACGTCGCTGCATGGGCTGCTAATTAAGGTAGCTAAGGTATATATAGACAACTCCTACCTACAACGAAAACGACGGCCTACGAGGTCCCGGCCCTTAATGCATGCTAATTACGTATGCGGCTACTATCAAAATGGCTCGATCAATCAATTCAATTATTATTCTTCCCTTTTCGTGGATACGATGTTGCCGCAACATGCGTGTATACGAGTGAGGTTGATAGGGCGTCACTGTCACGTTGTCCTAGCTAACCCGCCTAACTAATGTGTATCATGCGATGATGACAGTGATGTACGTTAGCCGTGGCACGCACCTACTTAATCAGATGTACGTACATATATATAGAAGCAGAACCATGCATGCTTATATTGATCATCGCTCATGTTACGTACGTGGTCATCTGTCTAGCTAATTTCTTTCTCGTGTCCTGGAATATTGGGAACTAACTCATTGCATCACGCCAACTTTTATTTTGCCCATATCTGCTCGGAATGTACGTGAACGACGACTCAAATGTGTAGGCTGTATAAGTACGTACGTATGTATTTTTGTGTGTGTGTGTCGACGTACGTACCCCTATGTGGCAGCGATGGCATTAGCAGTCAGATCTATGGGCTGCATCAATGCAAAAAAAAAAAAAGATCTATGGGCTGCACGTATGTGGCCCATATATCGGAGAATCCAGCCGTATATAGTTATGTTGGTCATTCAGACACCAACCGCCCCTCATGCATGCATGCTCTTCCCTCGCACCAACTCTCGTGGCTTTTTAGGACCTGTTCGGAGTCACTCCCGCTTCCTGACTCCACTCCAAGAGCAGCAGGAGCCGTAGTTAAACTTTACGAAACGGGGAAACAGCTACTCCGTGGATCCTTCTATTTGACGGAGCTGGAGGTCTTCCGAACAGCTCCTTAATTCCGTGCCGTTTTTACTGCAAAAAAAATGCACTGTGAGGTCATTCATCTGCCATGCGTGTTGCTAGTTCAGGCAGAGCACTGGCTATCTGGCCTGCAGATGAAACGAAGGTGGGAATAGCGAATTAAGTTGGTGGGTTAGACGGGTCGGATCAAAGCCGTTTCACCGGCTATTTAAGGCTGGGTCGGTGGTGCATACGGCTACGTCGACATCCGGACGGGCGCTGCCTACCATCGCTCCACGTCCGGCGCGCGATCGGTTTCAAATCATCTCTCGCCGTGCCGTCGGGGCGAGACGGTAGGCGGTGCTATGGGTTTGCTGTGATCTGGTCAAATGCAAAAAAGTTATGCTCGAAAAACATGTTCAAATGCTATTTTTCAGTACATGCATATTTATTTATTTATTTATTTTACGGAAAAATTACTGAGAGCTTTATTGAATGAAAGCGCTCGCTGAACAGTCGGTGAGCAGGCTGCTAATCGGTAAGTTTGGAGTATTATTGAGCTTTCCGTCATATCAATCGTGCAAGCATGCTTAGCACAGATATAAGAAGGACCATTGACCGATCTTACGATATGACATCCTCCCTCCGTTTCTAAATATAAGTCTTTTAAACGATTTCACTAAGGGTCTACATACGGAGCAAAATGATTGAATCTATACTTTAAAGTATGTCTATATACATCCGTATGTAGTCCACTAGTGAAATCTCTACAAAGACTTATATTTAGGAACGGAGGGAGTATTACAAAAGAATTGAAACTAGTACCAAGCTCTTCGATTTCTAACAAAATAAGAGCCACGACTGATCTAGAGTCGTAACGAGTGGCCCTGAGATTGGTAACCTCTAGAGAATTCGTCTCCATGTTCACATTTGAGAAGCCTCACAATCTTGCGTAGATGACACCAACATATGCATATTTCTTTTCTTTTTTCAGATCACAACACATGCATTTTTTTTGCAAGGTACTTTACATGCACGTAGAAGACATGGACATATCTATTGTATAAAATTTAGTTTTCTTTTAAATAGTCAACTTGTGAATATATTGTACACCTTGAAGCATGTGATCAGAGCCGGTCTTGGTGTATGGTCAGAGGCGACGGCCTATGCCCCATCAAGGCATGCCCTGGTGTGGCCAGAGGGGCGAGCGCCTGGGGGCCAGGTCTGAGGGAAACCTATGATCTGGTATTTTTTTTAGCGATAACCTATGAACTGGTATATATGCATCTAGTATAGCACAGTAAATATAAAGAAAAAAACGAAAGAAGAATCGTGAATGCATGATGGCTTGGCCCAATACGTTCATCATTAGCGTTTGATAGGTTAAGTGTAGCACCTGTGGAGCAACTAGTTAGCGAGCGCTTCCTCGCGAGTCTTTCAGCGATCACTTTCGCGCGCCGCCACTTAGCACGTTTCCAGCTACCGACACGTGTCGCGCTCTGAGTGTTCCCTTCGGATATTTTTTTTCTTTTTCGCACGCGTCTTCGCCTTTTCTGAGTGGTTTTCCTTTCTGATTTTTATTGGTGTTATGGTTTTTCACCGGTCTATCGTAACTTATTCATGATTTTTTTTTAATTTTTATGGAAAACGTGTTTTCTTTTCTTTTACGCGAAAAAAACTCGTTTTCTGTTTTTTTTTCGAGAGGCACGGTTTTGCTTCAGCAAGAGGCACAGTTTTGCCTTCGCGAGAGGTAAGGTCGTGCCTCTCGGAAAGAAACAAAAACATGTTTTCATTTTTTTGCGAGACGCACGGTTTTTGCTTTCACGAAAGGCACGGTTTTACCTTCGCGAGAGGCACGCCCGTGCCTTTCGAAAAAGAAAAAACACGTTTTTTGTTTTTTTACGGGAGGCATGGTTTTGCTTCGGCAAAAGACACGGTTTTGCCTTCGTGAAAGGCACGCCCATGCCTCTCCCGAAAGAAAATAAACGCGTTTTTTGTTTTTTTTTTGCGAGAGGCACGACCCCTGCCTCTCAGAAAGGGAAAAGGCGCGTTTTCTGTATTTTTTTCTATCGCGTGAGGCACGGTTTTTTTTTGTTCGGTTTTTTCCAGATTATTTCATGAAAAAAAAAGTTCATCAAAACCTATCAACATGGGATCTAGTTTTGAAGATTTCGACGTGAGAAAGCCAACGGTGAAAACGGTTCAAGATTTGAGCGCACGGTTTAGGAGATAAAACATTTTAAAAATACGGATCTACGAAAAAAGAAAAAACTCCCAGGTTGCGATAAGTGGCATGCATGGAGTGCGTCACCTGTCACAACATGTGAAGGTAAGAGTAATCGTTGGAAGGTGTATTCGCTAAATAATAATTTTGGTAGCATCCGTTCACCGAGATAGGTGGAGGACCTCCTATTAAACGCCCTTTGGGTCAAAATATCCAGATCTGATAATGGGCTTACCCAAGAATGTGTAGGAGCGCTTCTGGTTTTAGATACCTTCCAGACATTTTCCAGCCATTTTTTTTGGTTTTCGGAACCTTTAAGATGGTGTCTGAACTGTTTTTCGTTATTTATTCGCTTTTCTGTTTTTATTTACGTTTTTCTGTTCTCTCCATTTTTTCCTTTTTATGCTTTTCCTATTTTTTGTTTGACAATTTCAAATATTTTTTGAAATTTCAAAATATAATATTCATCTTAATTTTTTATTCACAATTTTATAAAATGTCATGCTTGAAAGAATCTTCTGGAATTTTAAAAACAATTATAGTTTCCAGATTTTTTTCAAAATTTCAAAAACAATTTTGGTTTTTTATATTTTGTACATTATTTTAAAAATTATTCCTCTTTCAGAAACGTTTAGGAATTTTCGAAACAATCCATGTTTTGAAATTTGTTCACAATTTCAGGAAATTGTTCGTGTTCCGAAAAATTGTTCATGTTTAAAAATTGATCATTTACTTTTGAAAATTTGACATCTGTTCGTTAAGTTAACTTTTTTGCGGAAATTTTCAAAAAATATTCACTTTTGAAAAAAATGTCCGCTTTCATAAATGTTCGGGAATTTTACAAAATGTTCTTCCTTTCCAAAAATTGCTTGGAATCTTTTTTCTAAATATTCACCCAATTTTTCAAAAAATGTTCATGTCTTCAAAATTTTGTTCAAAATTTCGAAATTAACACTTTTCATTTTTAGGATATTTAAAAACGTGAAGTTTTTGTGATAAAGGGAACATTTTTTAGAACTCCGATTTGCGAACAATTTTTGGAAAAGGGAACATTTTTATTAACGGAAGAACATTTTCTTTAATTTAATGAAAATTTTGCACAAAAATATTCATAACATTGTTTGAAAAACAAGAACATTTATTCAAAACCCAGGACATTTTCTGTATTTATGAACAATATTTGAAAATGACATTCGTTTTTAATTTGGAACTTTTTTGAGACGCAAGAACATTTGTCGAAATTTAAGAACAATTTACGAAGCTAAGGTTAGTTTTATAATAATTTCTTATATATTTCGAACATTGTTTTTTAAATTGCAAACAATTCTGGAAAACGTGTAAATATGTTTTTTTAAATGTGAATAAATTCATGATTGTTTAATCAATTTTAGAATATGTTTAACAATTGTTTTAGCTATTTATAAGAATTATTTTTTTGAATTTTAGAACATTTTTTGAATTTGCAAATATATTTTGAATGTGGTTAGATCTTTTGAAATTCCCAAAGATTTTATGAATTTGTACACAAAAATGAAATATTTTCTAGATTTGAAATTCTACATTTTTGGATTTTCCCAACATGTCTTATAAATTATAAAAAATATATTAAAATTCTATTTTCTTTGGAATTTGTGAACTGGAACTGGGTCGGGCCATCTCTCATAGTTAGCAATGTTGCCCTATGCGTATCGTCGACAATTTTCCGCAATGAGCGGGGAATAGGGTTTTCCATCGCTGTTTCTGAAGATACCCATCACGGTCGCTGTCTCATCTAATCTATTCGTCACGCTCCCGATTCTTGCCACTGCAACGCTGCTCAGGGCCCGACCGGTTACCGCTGCCGCAGTCTGCACGCAGTCAGGCATTGCTACTAATTCTTTGCCGTCCTCCCTGTACTACCGATGCATCACCTTGATATAGTCATCCGCCAGGCACCGAGGAGTCTATCGCTTATTGTCCTGTGGGCCTCTCAAAATTACGTACATGATTCATCCAAGCTTGTTAATATATTTTTCTAGAAGCTTGTTGAAAGTATGTAAAGTTCAAATATTTTGAATAGATATTAAAAAATTTGGAATGGGTATTTGAAATTTTTTGAACATATATTTAGTTATTTTGAATAAGTACTAAAATGTTAAAAAGTATTTTAAAAATATTGAATAAGCGTTCAGATATTATTGAACGTGCATACAAAAGATAATAATTACTTATTAAAAATCTTTCTGACATATACGAAATGTAGAGTGAGAACGAAAACAGACATTAAAAGCATAAGAAGAAAAAAATGGAGAAGAAAAAGAAAGCCAAAAATAATGGAGAAGAAAAACTAAAATAAAGAAATAAAGAAAAGAAAAATCAATGAAAAGAGAGAGTAAACGGAGAAAAACCAAAAACCAGGAAATAAAACGAAGAGGCTTGTGTCGCGTTAAGAAGATCAACCTAGTTGTATATCACAAACATGAGCCTAACGCAGTGGCTAGCCGCGCTTGCGGTGAATCAGGAGAGCAGGTTTGAAATCCCACAGCCACCACTAGATGTTTCTCTGCGCTCGCTTAAGGCAACATATAGACGCTGCGACGCACAGAGGGAGACAATAAAAATTGGATCATGGGAGCGCAACTAACTAAGGACCGCTCCTTCGGGAGCCTCCCCACCGGTCACTTGGGGAGTGTTAAGAGTGTTTTTAGCTTGGGGAGCCTCCTCATTTGTAGTTTGTGTTTGTTGAATTTTTTCGCATGCATTTTTAGCTTTTTGGATGACCCTTTCCTTCCTTTTTTTGGCTTTTCAGTTTTTCATCAATCTTTCTTAGCTTTTAGGCAAATGAAATGTAAAAAAACTGGCGTGAAAAAACATATTTTTTTTGTGAGAGAAACGGTTTTACTTTCGTGAGAGGAACGGTCGTGTCTCTCTGAAACTAAAAAACTTGTGTGGTTTTTTGGTTCGTGAGAGGCACATTTTTGCTTTCCTCAGAGGCACGGATTTGCTTCTGCAAGAGCCAGAACCATGCCCCTCTGAGACAAAAAATGAGTTTTTTTTTCTTTCAAGAGAGGCACGGTTTTGCTTCCACGAGATGCATGGATTTGCTTCCGCAGGAGGCACGACTGTGACTCTCTGAAATAAAAAAATGCTTTCTTTTTTTACCTTCCCCCAGAGACATGGTTTTGCTTTTGTGAAAGACACGGATTTGGTTTTGCGAGAGGTACAGTCGTACCTCTACGATATCTCTCCGAAACAAAAGAAAAATACCCATTTTCTTTTCTTTTCTTCTGTAAGAGGCATGATTTTCGTTTCGCAAGAGGCATAGATTTGCTTTTGTGAGCCGTCTCTCGGAAACGAAAAAAAACGCATTTTTTCCTTCTGCGAGAGGCACAATTTTTTCGTCCTTTTTTTCTTTTTTTTTAACCTATTAATATGGGATCTAAATTTAACGCTTTCGACGCAAGTAAATGAAAGATAAAATGGTTTAAGATTTGAACGCAAGATTTAAATAAGCATTGCGCCATTTATTGCAACATGAAAAGATAAGAATGACCTTTGTAAAATATGCTTCTTTCATGCGATCATGCGTGCCCAGCCTAACCCATACCATTCTCATTCAGAAACAAAGCCCAGCCCATGCCAATTAGCTGTCATCGCCCTAATATCTGCAGCGGCCTTGTTTTTTTGTTGGGCTTCCCTTAACCCAAAGAAACAGAATATTCATGATTTGAGCTCCGTTTCACCATTGCAACCTTACATCCAAGTCTTTAGGCCATGTTTGGTACCAGGGATTTTGAGAAGATTAGTAGGGATAATCTTCACGGAAATTGGATAAAATCCCAACCTTCACCTAATCCCTTCAAATCCCCATTTATCCTCAATCCACTAGGTAGGGGTAGTGTATTGGATATTAATAAAAATGCATTAGAATTTAGGGATTTGTGGAGAAATATGGGAATGAAACATGTCAAATACACTAGAATCAAATGGTGTTATGGGTCATGTGGGGATTTAGGGGTTTGACCGGAATAATTCCATTAATTCCTTAAAATACACTAGTACCAAACAAGGCCTTAAGATTTTTATAGGGATGGTAGGGTGTGCTCGTGTTCATAGCGGGTTTAGTGTTTATGTGTGTATATATGAGTATTTATGTTTGTCTGTGTTTTAAAAAAAATGTCTTTGTGTTGAAGTATGTTTCCCCCCATGCATCCACAATCTCTTGTCCATCGATTTTAACTGTGTACATACCATCCATAGTCTTTAAGATGCATCTCCTCACATGGTCATGTCTAGAGACAGCTAACATCAACATTAGTTCACGGGTTGGTATCATTGCGTCGGTCACTAACTTTTGTTGTTGTATGTGGTCATTATTCTGGCATTGGATGCACTAACTGTCTTGTCTTGTGTACCGAATGCATTCAGAAATAAAATATAACACTACATGCATGGTTGTAGTAGTAGGAGCAGCATTAGAGCATATCCAACTGATGGCTATGACATGTTGTTATGTCATATGTAGTCAATGTAATAATTAACATGTATAGGGACGAGGTTAAAAAAGAAAGTACTATTTTTTAACATATGGCCTATAACACCTTATTATACTTGCTTTTAGAGGTCCTAAGGTCCACTCACAGTCTGGGCCCACCTATTGGTGAAACTCAATATCTTAGTGGTAGCAAGAAACGGTGAAGTTTTTATTGCTGCAAACGTTGAAGTTTTAGCAAGCTGTAATGCACTGCGATTTACTCTCTTGGCTCGGAATTACTTTTAGGTCTAGGTAGTACTCTCTCCGTCTTAAAATAAGTATTTTAATTTTAAACTAACTTTAATACAACATTATATTAAGCTTGATACACGTGTTTTGAAACGAAGAAAATATTAATTTGAGAAGAAACGTTTGGCTAACAGGAATGCAAATGTGCGTAGTTCTCGTGTGCACACCGTTGGATCGGTATCACATCGGTGACTGTACAGGCACGCTGACAGCGCGGGGATATCTCTCTAGTTAAATACGGAGTTTTTTCAGACGCACGAGATCAAAAGAATTCACAGAATAAACTTAATTTAAAAGTATTTCACATTCTGATCATTCTAGAAACGCCAGAACCCGTAACGTTGCTGCTGCACATAGAAACATCAGTCTATTGTGACGTTTCTGTTCTACATTCAAACATTAGTCTACCTCGTGTTGCAGCACAGGCCGAAATGCCAATGCTTTGGCGTTTGACTATGTGCCGCTGGCGTTTTTGAACGCTACAAATCAAGTGCATGTCCCACCACGGGCAAACGTACGGGAAATACTAGAAAACAGGTATTGTAGCAAGTATGGTTGCCCCATGCGTCATTTGTCTACCTACCCAAGCCTAAGCAAGTATGGCTGCCCATGCGTCATTTGTCTGCTGTGGTAAATTTCCCATCAGCGCTCCATGCACCAAGCCTAAGCAAGTATGGCATGCAGGCATGCATGCATGCGCACGACACCGGCCCTGCCTGCCTGTCCACGCATGCACCCTCCACCCTGCGCCAATTTATAGGCAGGCGTTTGCAAGGAATAATAAACGTCATAAGAGATTGACGTTTTTACTGTGGAGCAGCAACGTCACAGTAAACTAGCGTGTTATGGTGGGGCAGCAACGTCACAGCTTATGGCGTTTCGAAAAGAGTTAGATCGTGAATTTTTTTTAAACCGGGTTTATTTTATGTTCATCTTTGCTACAAAGGTCAGAACAGTATAAGGCTGTGTTTGTTCGATCGTCTACGTGCAAGTGCCGGTCTTTTTTTCCTTGAGTTGGGTTCTCCTTCATGGAGCTGAGTCAGCCGGCCAACTGGATCTTGCAAGAAGACAAGGCATAAGATGTTGGGATCTCATAGATGGGATCAGTGTTCTAGACAAATGATGGCTTGTAATTTTTATTGTTGAACATTGCCGGCAGTCGTCGCCCTGGTCGTTGCTGCTGTATTACTTAACCTTCAGCGACTTGACCTAATTTGTTCGTTGGCTTCCAACCATTGAATAAATGATTATAAGAGCAACTTCAACGTGTCGATTCAAACGGATCGGCCGTCCGTCTATAACATTTGGGTCGGTAGTGTGTACAACGCTCGCGATTCATATTTATCGACGTGGCCGGTTGATCGTTATTTTTCAACAAATATGCACATATTTTAAATTATTTAACAAGCAGACATATAAAAAATAACATAGTTTCACAACCAAATATTACATAGTTTTCAAATAAATAAGTATAGTTTCACAAATTGAATAGAAATTAAATCATCTCAAATACACATGAAAAATATATATTTATTGTTTGCCAACATAAGCCCATATATGCTCAACCAAATCATTTTGCAGCTGCATGTGAATTTTTCGATCACGCATTTCATAATGAAATTGGACGAACTATTCAAACGTTGCCGCTCCTTCATGCTCACACACAACATTCTCACCCTGAAACTGAAACTCTTGATCATAGAAACGTTCCGGACGCTCATCTTCTACGATCATATTATGCATAATCACACAAGCTGTCATCACCTCCCACATCTTCTTGCTGTCCCGGGATCGAGCGATAGAACAACGGCCGTTGGCTATTAAGGTGGTGATGGACCAACACGGCAGCCAAGATCTCCTCCTCCTCATCGGACGAGGAATCGTGGGAGTCGCAAAGAAAATTATGGTAAAAAAACTCGTCGACGGAGTCCATTTTGTACCTTGGCAAACCGTCGAACAACTTGTGGGCGTCGTCGAAGGAGTTGGCCGACGAAGATACGCGCCCCTTCTTGCCTCGCCTACCTACGCTACCAGCTGGTTGTCCTTCGGCTTGCATATCTGGTGTCTGGGTGAGGGTGGGGGCTTGTTTGGATCAGGGGAAATTTTGGCTGGCTGCTATGGCCGCAATGTCGGTGGCACTATAGACGTCGCAATCCTCCAATGCCCTCTTCCTCCATGTTCCGGGTGAAAACTCAAATCCAGGGATTGGGTGGCGATGGCGCTCCGGCGTCGTTGATCTTCTTGAAGACGCCACCTTTGGACTATGGCGTGGTGGTCTACCGGATTCTTCAGTGGGGGCTCCCACTTGGCTACTTGCGGTGGATGTAATCCTTGACGACGGCCATGGCAAAGTTTTGGGCGTCGCTTCACACATTGAGGTGGTTGTCCTATATATCTCCACGACAACCCGTTGGTCTTGTTCCTTTCGCTCGGCGGTGAGTGGCTTTGCTTGCCTATGGTGTGGCGCCCTACAGTCTAGATATGAAGACATGGATGCCTTCTTTGGCGGCAGAGATGGATGATGAACCAACTATGGTTGGCCTTTGGAGTTGATCGAGCACGGCATTCCTCGAGCTGCGGGCTACTCCCTTGTACTTGTCATGTTGTATGCATGATCTTGTTCATCGAGAGCCTCGATGTTCAAGCCTCACTTGAGCATTTGACGTTTGTTAGTGGTTCTTTCAGTGTTTTGTACCTTTGTTGTTTTCTGTTTTCCTCTTGTACATGGATCAGTTGATCGATGTTGTGGTGGTTGCTTTATAATATAAAGCAGGGGTAATCTTTTTTCGTCATTATAAAGACCCAACCAAAATCTGCTTAAGAATTCATAATCTTACATATCTTTCGTTCTTAGCAATCTTAGAGCATCTATATATAGCTGGACCCCTCATACCCGTCTCAAATACCCGGGCAGGCCGCTTCGTCACTAATTGGTCACAAAAACGCAACCCAGTCGGACCCCTCAACCGGTCCTCATACACAGGGGCTGACCGGCACACCTCATATCTAGTTCAAATATGGGGTGAATATTGGGGAGCCCGGGCACGCCCGCCTGGCCCGCAATGGGCCGCATCGAGCCCACATATACTCGTCCTGATTTGTTTACCGGACCAAACCCCTGCCACTTCACTTCACTCCCCTCCACTCCCAGTCGCCATCCTAGCTCACCTGCAGCAATCTCCGTCCTTCTTCGGCATGGAGGGCAGTGGATCAGATTTCGACCAGTCCGAATCCATCAACTAGGGAGGTCGTCCCCTATGGAGTGGAGGAGGCAATGGCGGTTCACATTGCACTCAGCCGCTCTCGCGAGGACAACTCCAAGCCGATAGTTGGATCTGTCCATCGCGACTCTGTAGCATCTGCTCAATAGGCGCTCGGTTCCCGTGGGGGCAGAATCATCCAGGTCCTGACGGGCGGATCTATCGACCGGTCCGGCAAACTTCGATTCCCATCGGGAACGGGCTGTCTGCCGTGGAAAGGAGAGGATAAGGGACGCCGAGGCCTATCTCGTGGAAGAAATGACAGAGGCAGAGGCGACTGATGCAGCGACACGGGAGGCCGTAGGAGGAAACCATCCGCGCCAGCATTTTGAAGAAATGGCAACGGAGGAACACGCACACCCTTGTCCGCGAGCAGAATCGGCGGTCTGTGAAATGTCCAGACTTCTATCGAAGGAGGTGGACGAGGTGAGCGATGATGAGGATAGCTTCGGTGACGAGCAGATCCGGCTTGATCCATACCACGTCTTCGACCTGTACTTCCGCCAGAAGAAGGGCAAGGGCTCCAGGAAAGGCAAGGGTAGCCGTGGCTAATGTCCACTGTAGCCAAACATGCCAATTTTTGTTAGTCCGATGGCATGTTAGCAGTGATGGAGTAGCCGAATGATGTGTGTAATGCATCGACGTAGTAGTTGTATGGTTTGTATGTATTTGAGATATGAGATCTGAGGTGTCCGATTGTAGAATACATTACTTGAGGCGTGACCGGTCAGTGTCCGTGTCCGTGGGCATTTTAGGGGCCGTATTTGCATGTTCTGGTTGTGGATGCTCTCACCACGAGTTGGCAACCGTGTATTGGCAATCTTCATTTTATATTTACTAATTTTTTTCCAATAGAGGCAATCATCCACTAATTAAGAAAAATGGAGTTTCTGAATAAATTAATAAAAAATCAAGCAAAAAATCATCACAATCCGCTGAGGAGACACAATATATCTCACAAACACCATTATGTAGAAAACCTCGTCGAGGCAGCACATAAGCGTCATCGCCATCACTTCTCTCCGAACATGCATCAGAAGTTTACTGCGTTAGCACCACACAAGATTTCTAAACAGACCACTTGACATCCGTGTTAGGGACAAATGCAACTCTAATTTTGAAAAAGAGCTTCAAAGAAGAACTATGCAATGCTAGCGTTATAGAAGATTGTTGAAGAGACCACCTGCCACTTGTCATCATTGTACCCAGACCCACCTCCGCAACTTCGACTTTACATCAACCAAAAACCATGCAAACTCGAAGACACACTAAAGAAGAGCTGGCTCCATAACTACTAGATCGTTGATGACGCGCGTTGCTGCGCCCATCTATTTTGGCTCTTACTTGTTAGTGATATAAAGCAACTTGTATACATTTCTTCGTATAACTCATTTTCTCATTTGTAATTTATGCAATTTGCTTCCAGCCACATTCATGTAGGTTTCTACAATGTAGATACATCAAACAAAAAAAGAAGTTAAAGAAGTGATACACAAGTTTTTCATAGTTGTTTAGCATGAATTAGCAAGCCAATTTGGAAATAAAGGGTGCATTGAAGTTGCTCGTATCGTGCCATGAAGGTTCCTGCAAGAAGATATGTTTCAGTTAGTTCAAAAGGAATAGTTTAATGAATGGAGATTTATTCAGCAAACATGCAAACAAGTTGATATGAGAGAGCATGGATTACCTTATACAATGATATGGGGCTGACCTACATATGTGTAAGCAACATAAGAAGAAAAGCCTTGCTCTCTTTCTCCCACATTCTCCAATAGACGGACGTCCCCCACAAAACTCTACAAACAAGAGGACAAAAGGATAAGATGAAGGATCATATGCTCATGAAAGCAGTTGTAGGACACATAAATAGACTTTAAATAGACAACACAATGTTTCAAAAATAAGAAGTTCAACATAATTTCTATTACGTTGAGTATTGAGTGGATACAATGTATTTTGAAGTATGATACATGTGAAAGCAAAGCCAGAAGATCAAAATTTACTTTGTCTATGAACTCAGATCTCAATGAAAAATATTACTCCCTCCGTTTCTAAATATGAGTCTTTTTAGCGATTCAACTAAAGACTACATACACAAAAATTGCTTTTGGAGACCGAGCTCCATGGAAGCCTTATTTTCTGAAATTCAAAATTCAACAAAATTCATATTTTCAAAATTCAAAAAATTCTGAAAACAATTACAGATATAAATGGAGGCATAATAGACATGTGTGTAAATTTTTAGGACAAAATACGTTAAAATGAGAGCTGTGCAAAAAAAGACAAATTTGCGGCTTTTTAACACATGATACTATTCATTCGTAAAGTCCGGAAATTTGTTTTTTTATAGAGGTCGCATTTAAAGGTTTTTCATTCTGAACTTTTACACACATACACATTTCATCATTGTATAATTGCATATTTTTTTGAATTATTTGAAGTCAAAGTTTGAATTTTGAATTTTCCAAAAATAAAGGGGTCCATGAAACTCGGTCACCAAAACGACATGCTCCTACAAACGGATGCATATAGACATACTTTAGAGCATAGATTCATTCATTTTTTCCGTATGTAGTCCATAGTGAAATCATTTAAAAGACTTATATTTAGGAACAGATGGAGTAGAATGTAAATACGGAAAACGAAAACTTACCATGCATGAAAGCTATTATCAAATGTCTGTTCTATCAGCAGTCCATGACTGCCCCATATGGGAATCAGGTCTGATGAAATAATAAATTACATGGAAGAACTATGGATTAGTACAACCAAATATGCAATGTACTGGCAAGATATCTAGATTGATAGAGATGTGCACGTCAAAATCAACATTTGGCTAGGAGTTCGTTACATTTATAAAATGGGAGTCTAGCATTAACGTAAATGTATCATCACGCATGTGTATTTTACTGGCAAACGGTGATGCAGCAGATAAAACGGAAATATACAGAGTACTACATTTTTTTCTCTCACATGTTAAAACAATTTTCTAAGCATGTTTCAACCCAAAAAAAATTCTCTTCTAAATTACAACATCACATATATACGTAGAGAAGTAAGACCTAAGGATAGTCCCACTAAGCTCATGCTTTGTTGGGGCACAATCAGCCAACCTATTCTTCTTGCATACCATGGAGGTTTACTTAGTCACTCCTCTTCTCTACCATGTGTGCAACAATGCTTAAGATTGAACACTGCAAATAAAGATATTAAAATAGTATCAACATGCATACCATGGAGGTTACTTAGTCACTCCTCTTCTCTACCATGTGTGCAACAATGCTGAAGACTAAACACTGTAAACAAATGTATTAAAATAGTATCATCATGCGTACCATGGAGGTGTCCTCAGTTGGGACCTTGATTTTCATGCTCCTCATCTCTGTCTCGATTAACTGGGTATAGACCAAAAGTATAAAAAGGTCCCTATAACTCAGAATATGGCAAATCTACATGGGTTGAATACTGAATCATAATAATACATCTACAGGAAAATACAGAAGATCACAATCTACTTTCTTTATGGACTCGGTCCTGTCTTGGGAAAGATTAGTATGTAAATACGGAAAAGGGGAACATACCATGCATGAAAGCTATAATCAACTATCTGTTCCATCAGCAGTCCATTATTGCCCCATATGAGAATCATGTACTTTTTATGCTAAAACAATAAATTGCATGGAAGAACTAAAGATTAGTACAGCCAAATATGCAATGTACTCGGCGGTTACGAAGGTCAACGTCAATGCTTCAGCAGAGTTGGCATAACAACAACGAACGATGAACTAAACTACAGTATTCAGGTGAATATCGTGCCGATGGTTCTAGTCCGTCGTAGTTTCTTCACTCGGCAGCCTTGCTGACGATGGTGTCCTCCTTATTTGCTACATACTTATATCAGTGCGCCTCCTCCTCCACTCCGTCGCCATCATCAGTCATGTGATACACTCATCTATGGGACACAAAATAAACGTTCAATCTAAGTGTGATCAGAACTTGGGAACCAAACCAAAAGATAAAAGGATGTGACGAGAAGAGATCGTGGAGAGGCGGGGCGTGTGGATTGGTTCGCCAGGGTGGAGGACCCGCGAGCTGGTGGCGGTGGCGGGCCTAGGATCTGCCCGACAGGAGTAATCGAGAGGGACGGCTCCGCTCCCTCGCGCTGGATCCTCTCGCCGATCTCCTCATGGTGCCTCAGCTGGAGCGCGTCCGCTAGATCCCCTCGTGACGCCTCGGCTAAATCCGTTCCTCCTCTGACTGCATGACGAGTATGGTGGCGGCGCCACCTATGTCGCGGGTGAAAGAGGGAGGAGAGATGAGGGTGGGAATCGAACGAGGGGAACAGGAGGTGGAACAGAACGAATCAAACAGTCACCGGGAATGGGCTGGCCTACGCCCAATTAACCACAGGGCGCCGTTTCGGCCTGTGGCGCAGCCGGCCATCGGACAGTGGACCCAGTATTTAACACATGCGGCAAAGTTTGCTTAACACACAGATCTAACGACTAATAACACCCAGATCATGAAAATGGACGGTTAAAAACGCGAATCGCTGAGAAGGCTCGCTTTAGGTTCGGTTTTACTGTCCTTAATTATCGCAACCTGGACATCATGCACCACCGTCGTCATTGTCATAGAAACCCCGACACCATCACCCCATATTCCATCGGCGAACACCAGCACCATCATGACGACCCTCACCATCCTCACACAAACACAGGTCCCTCCAGTCGGTCACCACTCCAAGAACGATGTCCCCAAGGCAAGCATGATGTAAAACACCACTATTGTCCAATCCCAAGAGATTTAGGGTTTCTCCCTGAAATGGTCCGGATAGAGAGCGAGCACCACGCCTTGAGGGCGTCTACAAGAAGAAAGCGGCACCCGGAGATGTCGTCGTCGATGGCCTCAGCCAATAGTCAAAAGTTGAGCATTCATTCGGCGTTGCGAAGCCTTCCGCTCGCTTAAGCCACGAAACTGGCTAGACCACTAAACCGCCACACATCATCCGACCACCAACATCACCGCATCAGACGAGCCTAACCCAACGTAGCATCGGACAAGGTCCATTAAAATGCGCTCCACAGCTACGCACACTGCAACTGCCCATTCGTCTGCCACGCTCACCCCCGAAAGCTCGACCTCCACTGTGCGCCCCTTGCCCTCCACCGTGCTGTGTCCCTTAGCCACCGCCGGATCTGGAACGGACGAAGAGTGGCGGCCAGCCAAAGCTGCCGCCTGGAGGTCATAGACGGGTGGATCCGTGCCTCCATGGACCAAAGTTGTAGGGCCTTGACCCACTGCAGGACGCCGCCGCCTACCAACTCCCTGAGCACTAGGACCCATGTTAGACGCCTCCGCGCCACCGGAAAACCTCATTGCCACAACCATCATGTGGGCTTTCCGAGGCTACGGCCTCCGGTGGACAAATTTCGTGTTTTGACCTTTTCGTTGAAGTAAATCCAGATTCGACCCTTGTTTGTAAAAATTTCGGGATCTGACTCTTTTCCTACCGCCAAGCTCCACAACGTTAGGGTATAACAACCTATAGCTAAGGTATCTAGCGGTAGGGTTGCATGCCTACCGTAATTTTTTTTAAGTCTGCACGCATGCACCCTACCGCCAGGCACCTTGGCGGTAGGGGTGTATCTATTACCGTGAGTGCGTGTGACGGTAGCCCCTTTTCCTACCACCAGGGACCTTGTTGATAGGTCGTTATACCCTATCCCATGACGCTTGGCGGTAAGAAAAAAGTTAGATCTCAAATTTTTTACAAACATGAACCAGATCAGGATTCACTTTAGCAAAAAGTCAAAACACGAAATTTGTCCGCCTCCGATGATTGCGAGTGGACGAGAGAGAGAGGAAGGGAGACCCTGTGCTCACCGGATCAGGGCGCCCCGGCGCTGCCCAAGTGAGGCGCATGGGAGTTGTAGCGAGCACATTTTTGTGGTATTCCTGTGTGATGACTAGCCAGGAAAATTCTCTACCATGTTAGCAATCTACTAATCCCTTCGTTCACCATTTTTCTGATTCATATGTATATGGACACATTTTAATATGTTTGTTCACTCATCCATCTGTATGTATTTCATATTAAAATATGTAAGACAGCTTATATTTGTGAACTGAGAGGGAGTACTAGAGATTAATAATCAGTTTTAGGGAGCTATCTAACATCCAATAATTTGTGCACGCTCAGTGACAAGTGGAACTCACCCGATCATCCTCCCAACACGTACCACATACATTTTTTACACATATATTTAGAGCATCTCCGAGAGCGGAGGTAAAAAAACACACGTGTGGGAAAACGTGAGTTTTAATGACTTCAGTGGACGCGGGAGATTTTGATCCAAGAGAAAAGATCATACGAGCGCGAAAAAGCGGCCCGGGGCGCGCTAGCTTTGCCGCGTGGCTTTCGATGCGCTTTATAAATCCAGTGTCCCTCCACGCGCCCTCTCACCGCTCTGTGTCTCGCCATGCGCCCTCCCACCGCTCTGTGCCTCGCCACACGCCCTCTGCTTGCCTCGTCGCCGCCACGTCACCATATGCCGCCGCGCCGTCGGGAAAGTTTGGGTTACCACGGCGTCCGCGAGCGCCCCTCCGGCACCTTCTATGCCGAGATCTGCTCCAACGACATGCGCCTCGGTCTCGGCACGTTCGACACCGCTGACCAGGCCGCCCACGCGTACGGCACGGCAGCGTGGCGTCTCCAGCGGCCTCGTAGGGAGATGAACTTCCTCGAGGTGATGACATCGGAGTGGGCGCAGCGGCTCTGGCCTCCCCCGCGGGTTGTCACCGAAGAGGACCATCGCCAGAACCGGAGGTGGGAGCGATGCCGAGGCGGACGAACATGCCATGACGGCATGGCGCCAACAGTTTCCACTAGGACGTCCTCGACGATCGTGCCTTCTTTGTGCAAAGGAGGGTGGAGGGGAGGGCGGAACGAGCCGCCTATCATGAGGACCGGCGTATGCGGAAGCAGGCCGCGCTCTTCAACATCGAGCTCAAGGGACCGTCGACTTGGGACCCCGACGATGAACGGTGGACCGACGACTTCATCACGACGGAGGAGTCGGACACCAGCGCGTCGGAGAAAGACAACGTGGAGTAGTATATCATTTTTTATTATGTATGTTTTATCTATTTTCGAGGAGTAGTTTCTATCTATGAAATGCTATCCTTTATATCTTTTTTATTTAAATCTATCTATGTCATCTTGTTTTTCGTAGAATATGTATTACGCGCTCTAAATTTTAGCGCTTCTACTACGCCGACGAGCAAAAAAAATACTATTTCATAAACTCTGTTGAAGATGCTCTAAGCATGATACATGCAGCGCAGGCAATATCGCGAGTATATGCAACCTAGTTTGGGATCTTTCGCCTATATAAACAGCAACAACAAGGTGTGGATCAGCTTGGAATATTCTTGGGCGCCAAGATCGAGCACAATACAATGGCCTCTTCTTCTTCTGCGCCTCCACCAGAGCCAGCACCGGTGCCTGTACCGGAGCCTGCACCGGCGCTTCCAGTGGAGGCTGCACCGGCGCCTGCAGCTCGACCTGCACCGGTGCCTGAACGGGAACCAGCAGGGTTGCCTGTACCGGCACCTGCAGCTCCGCCTGCACCGAAATGGGTCATGCCGTCCGTCGCGAACCTTGCGCAGCTCCTGCCGACGGGCACGGTGCTGGCATACGAGGCGCTGTCCCCGACCTTCACCAACCACGGCAATTGCAACATCGCCAACAAGGTGCTCACCGGGGTGATGATATTGGTCCTCGCCATCATATGCATATTCTTCTCCTTCACGGACAGCATCGTCGGCGACCGCGACGGAAAGCTCTACTACGGCGTCGCGACTTGGAACGGCTTCGACGTGTTCAACTTCTCCAGTCAGCAAGAGAGGCAGTTATGGACCGATGACGATTTCAAGGAGCTCCGCCTCCGGTGGCTGGACATCGTCCAGGCCATCTTCACGGCGGTGGTCTTCCTCACGGTGGCGTTTAGCGACGTGGGGCTGCAGAATTGCTTCTTCCCAAAACCCGGCGAAAATACTCAGCAGGTGCTCAAGATCCTGCCGCTGGGCATGGCGATTGTGTCCAGCTTTATCTTCAGCATCTTCCCCACCAAAAGAAAGGGCATCGGCTTCAACGACATCAGGCCTCAACGGACCGTCGATCAATTAAATCATTCAAATGCAGTTTAACTCCGAGAATTTTTGAAGAACAAAGGACCAGCAAAAACCCAAATGCAAAGCAATGCACCGTGACTCCTCCGCTCTGAGAAGCATAAAAAAAAGGAACAATAGTTGGTTCTAGCCGTAAATAAGAAGTTTGCCTGCAATGCTGGATGGCTTTGCCCTCGCTGTAATATTATTTCACTTTATATTTTTCATATTTGAACTGTATATATACTGGTGCACACTTGGTCTCGTTCTGAATGAGTAATGGTATCGGGGAGGTCGCCTCGATCCCTTTTGATCTAAAAAAACCAATTACACAGCCTTACGTGATCTGTGACTTAAGGATGGCAGTTTTACCCATCGTTAAGGGTACCCGTGGGTACTGTATCGGCATGGTCAGGGTATGGGCACACTTTTATATCATACCGTACCGATTAAATTATGAACATGATACGGGTATAGCCTTGTATCCGTGGGTATACTCATATCCTATCCGTTTATGAACAAATGTTAATGTTAAGTTATCATCAATTAATTATTAATTGGTCATATGACTCGTCTACTCTTATTAACTTACGAGTATATTATGATTTCTAAATTTGATATTGGTCATGTATTCATCTACCTTTTATTGAGTTGAGATAATTGTTTTTTTGTCAAATGTGTTATAATAAGTGTAAAATCATGAACGACTTATATACAATTTGTTCTATCCGCTGGGTAGGCAATGGGTACGGGAAATGTTAGGTATGGGTATGGACAAAGTTTCCTACCCGTGGATACGGATAAAATTTTGTGTCCATTATACGGATATGGGTATGATATTACCATACTCAATCCATTACCGTCCTTACCGTGAGGAACCCAGCTATATATTTTTATTTTTTTGAGAGGAACACAGCTGCAACTAGCTTCTAGTTTGCTGGCAGAAGAGAGGGTGTGCCGGACGCAGAGTTTTTGCTCCCGAGCTCATTTGAGCTCAGTGAACAATAAAATCAAAAATAATTTTAAAAAGTTTAAAAAGTTTTGAATTTTTTTTGAACCCAACATTGTCAAAAAATTTCTGTGAGTGCAAATTTTTGACATGAAATAACATTCTTACAAGGTGTGAAAAAAAAAACAAAATCGATGCTCTGAAAAAAGTATTTTGAGAGTATCGATTTTATTGTTTTACCACACCTTGTAGGAATGTTATTTCATATCAAATTTTTGTACGCACTTAATTTTTTTATCAATGTTAGTCTCACAAAAAATTCGAAATGTTTTGAATATTTTGGTCAATTTTATTGTTCATCAAGCTCAAATGAGCTCGGGAGTAGACATGCACTTTCGGGGTATATCCCAGATTTCCACTAATAGAGATCTCAAGCTACAAAGTATTGTGACCAGCATACACGTCACCATCCGATCACAAACCTAAGATATGAAACCGTAACAGCAAATAAAGCTAGAGAGGCCATCTCAGGTAAAACAAGCTACCCCAATCAGCACCCGAAACACAACAGTATGCAATCACCATAAACCACTTGCCAGTCTAAGGAATCCACGGGATCCAGCTCTTAGTGCTCTGAAAGACTTCAGAAGCCAGAAGCTTTGTTTGACGTGTTTTCTGCGTCAGTTTTATTGTTTTTCATGTCCTTGTTCTTTTTTATTTTTTAAATATGCATAGAATTTTTTCAAATACACGATGAACAATTTTTAGCATATAGGTTGGACAAGTTACTTGAAATAAAACTCGGCATTTGTCAAATTCCCATTTTCATATTTTTATTAAATTGTGAATTTTTTCAACCCGCATTGGAAATTCATAAATGGCATGAGTATTTTTCTAACTTGCAAAACAAAATTTATGTTTGAACATTCATTTTGACTGTCATATTTTTTCCAATGTCCAATGTTTTTTTTAAATTACACGAGCATTTGTTTCAGCTTACATCATTTTATAAAATGTCAGGATTAGCAAACGAGTGAACAGTTTTTGAAATGTCATGATCTTTTATTAATGGTACCAAACATTTTGAAAAATTATTATTTGATATTTTAATAAAGTTGTTGTTTAATATCACGAATATACCTTCGAAATCTGTGAACAATTAAAATGTCATCAAAGAAACCAGACTGGGCTGGCCCACTACAAGCTTCTCCTAAGGCGATCGAGCTGAGCTTCTCCCAGCACTATTTCTCGCATGTTGTCAGCAGTGGGCCGGTCTAGTAGTGTGGTGCCTCTTGCTCAAGTTGCGTTCTTTGTTTTTATATGTATGTTTTTATTATCTGTTTTTATGTTTTTTTTCTTTTTTTGAGCGATTTTTTGTTTTCTGTTTTCTTGTGTTTCTTAATTGGTTTTATTAGGGTGATTAGATTTTTCCGACATATGTCTTTTTTTTATCAAAATTGTACGTTTTTAGTAGACATGTTGACCATTGTTTGATACACGTTGATGTTTTTTGAAGTGTGTGGGCATTTTTAGTTATGCATACATATTCTTACATTTTATAAATATGTTTCTAAATTTTACTAGCATTTTTGTGAAGTTCGTGGGCATTTCTTGAATATAATTTTCTTTATCAAAATTTATTAAATAGTTTTTAAGCTGGTACCGACATTTTTTATACTTCATGAACATTTTTTAAACAAGCAATTAACTTTTTAATAAATGAATAAAATATGTATCCATTTAATTTTTTTTAAAGATATACTCCCTCCGTACCTAAATATAAGTCTTTTAAGATATTTCATTAGGTGTCTAAATACGAAGCAAAATGAGTGAATCTATACTCTAAAGTATGTCTATATACATCCGTATGTAGTTCATTAGTGAAACCTTTAGAAAGACTTATATTTAGGAACGGAGGGAGTACTAAAAGAAGTGCAGTAGAAGCCAACCCCAACCCCCCCTTCCGCAATGGATGGTCCATTTAGGAGCCCCCGAGTTGAGGAGCTATTTCGTCTCGCTATAAACAAGATATAGCCATGTTGTGGAGTGAAGCTAACATGGGCCATCATCGCCCCTACATCTGCAACAGCCCTGCTTTTTTTGTTGGGCCAACTTGGAGATTGATCGGACAACCGCTGCGGAGTCGCTGCTGTCCGCGTGCTGGCCAGCCATCACGGCCAATGCCAATATTGCTACATCCACGTGGACGCGAGCAGATGATAGACACAAATTGACCAAACAACCGTTGTTGATGTTCATGAGGGACGTCTATCTAATATATAGGCACATAGTTGAGTTTAGCAAAACACACTCCTACTCTGTCTCAAGAGCCTCATGTGTCGTTTTTGAATCCGCACGATCCATTTCTAATTCATATGGAATTTGTTTTAGATCAATAAAGCGAGCGTGTTTCTACTATTAAAGAAAAGATGGTACACACAAACCGATTTGCAATACGCGTCCAGTCTTGTGAGGATGCACTATACTATCTCTTCGTCATCGCGAACCAACCTGTGGTTGGATGGTTAGGGTGATTGTGGTATCCCTAATCCATTAGGATTCAAATTTTGGTGCTCGTATTTAGTTCTGAATTTATTTCAAGATTTCCAATGATGCGCATTCAATGGGAGGAGACGTTCCCGTGACGAGGCACCTATAATGACTTGATAAATTTTAAGATGATATGTCGGTTCAATCTCTCGAATGTGCTCATAGGAATATGGTATACGTGTGTGGTTTATAGGGATAAATGTATGCACATGTATATGAACACTTGCGTCCGTATCGTGTTAAAAAAATTCTCTTCGTCATCATCCAATGCAACTTTCTGGCCGCCCAACATCAGCCCATGTCCTAGCACCATCATTTTTGTCCAGGAAGTAAGCCCTAAGCAATGCACCATGATTTGTATCTTTTTTTTTTGAATACCACACCTCCTTTATTAATTGGGTACAATTGTAACATCAGATACAATAAAAAGAATAACAGCTAACAGGGCTGCATCCCACCATACTTCCGGGGAAGTGAATCTAGCTAGTCTAGCTAATTCATGGGCTACTTTATTTTTTTTATAACAATGTTGAAAAATAATATGATTGAAATCTAAGTACAATAAGTAACAATCATCAAAGATCGCGCTAGCCACCGAAGATGAATAACCTTCTTTGAGAGCTGAAATCACCTTAACATTATCTAAGTTTACTTCAATTCTGCTGCATCCAGCTGTGCGGGCGAGATTTAAATCAAATCTAACTGCAATTGCTTCTATTGTAAAGGCGTCATAGCAGATTTTAAGTTTTTCATTCGCACCAACAATGAACCTGTCGTTATGGTCTCTGATGACAACACCAACCAAGCCTTCAAGGGAGTCTTGATCAAAACCAGCATCCGCATTTCACCATGATTTGTTATAGCTAGGAAGATACAACATGCAATACACCGAGACTCCTTTGGCGCCGCTCAAGAAGGTCCAGTACTCGCGGAGTTGTTCACGCACGACCTTTGAATTAATGTTTCCTTCCTTTTCTAGCGACCTTGAATGGAAAATACCTCGACCACGTACGGCGACTACGCACTTGTTTGGTCGTTCGTCGTTGAGCTCCCCGTGTCGTACGTGATGTGGCGACTCAAAACCATAGGTTAGTTGTATGAGGAAACTAATTTTGACCCGTTGTTTGGTTGGCCACATTACATTAGACGTACATATGACACATTGTTTGGTTGTAACTTGCAATAGGTGCTCTCATCAGTTCTCACTAATGGTGACCTTACCACACACGACCTAGTATCACTTCTAGCTACGAAACAAATTACGGTTTATCCTAGCTACTATCAAATATTAGTACAAATTATTAAAAGCCGATTGACTGAATGGGAAAGTTCATCATGCATTCTCTTCCTCTACCTCTTATCTCTTCTGTTGCTGCTGATGTTGTTGGAATTATGCCCTAGAGGCAATAATAAATATAGTTATTATTATAATTTCTGTATCAAGATAATCGTTTATTATCCATGCTATAATTGTATTGAATGAAGACTCATTTACATGTGTGGATACATAGACAAAACACCGTCCCTAGCAAGCCTCTAGTTGGCTAGCCAGTTGATCAAAGATAGTCAGTGTCTTCTGATTATGAACAAGGTGTTGTTGCTTGATAACTGGATCACGTCATTAGAAGAATCACGTGATGGACTAGACCCAAACTAATAGACGTAGCATGTTGATCGTGTCATTTTGTTGCTACTGTTTTCTGCGTGTCAAGTATTTATTCCTATGACCATGAGATCATATGACTCACTGACACCGGAGGAATACTTTGTGTGTATCAAATGTCGCAACGTAACTGGGTGACTATAAAGATGCTCTACAGGTATCTCCGAAGGTGTTAGTTGAGTTACTATGGATCAAGACTGGGATTTGTCACTCCGTGTGACGGAGAGGTATCTCGGGGCCCATTCGGTAATACAACATCACACACAAGCCTTGCAAGCAATGTAACTTAGTGTAAGTTGCGGGATCTTGTATTACGGAACGAGTAAAGAGACTTGCCGATAAACGAGATTGAAATAGGTATGCGGATACTAACGATCGAATCTCGGGCAAGTAACATACCGAAGGACAAAGGGAATGACATACGGGATTATACGAATCCTTGGCACTGAGGTTCAAACGATAAGATCTTCGTAGAATATGTAGGATCCAATATGGGCATCCAGGTCCCGCTATTGGATATTGACCGAGGAGTCTCTCGGGTCATGTCTACATAGTTCTCGAACCCGCAGGGTCTGCACACTTAAGGTTCGACGTTGTTTTATGCGTATTTGAGTTATATGGTTGGTTACCGAATGTTGTTCGGAGTCCTGGATGAGATCACGGACGTCACGAGGGTTTCCGGAATGGTCCGGAGACGAAGATTGATATATAGGATGACCTCATTTGATTACCGGAAGGTTTTCGGAGTTACCGGGAATGACGAATGGGTTCCGGGAGTTCACCGGGGGGCAACCCACCCCGGGGAAGCCCATAGGCCTTGAGGGTGGCACACCAGCCCTTAGTGGGCTGGTGGGACAGCCCAAAAGGCTCTATGCGCCAAGGAGAAGAAAATCAAGAGAGAAAGAAAAAAAAGGGAGGAGGTGGGAAGGAAGGGGGACTCCCTCCCACCAAACCTAGTCCAACTCGGTTTGGGGGGGGGGAGAGTCCTCCCCCTTGGACTCGGCCGACCCCCTTGGGGCTCCTTGAGCCCCAAGGCAAGGTCCCCTCCCTCCCACCTATATATACGGAGGTTCTAGGGCTGATTTGAGACGACTTTTCCACGGCTGCCCGACCACATACCTCCACGGTTTTTCCTCTAGATCGCGTTTCTGCGGAGCTCGGGCGGAGCCCTGCTGAGACAAGGTCATCACCAACCTCCGGAGCGCCGTCACGCTGCTGGAGAACTCTTCTACCTCTCCGTCTCTCTTGCTGGATCAAGAAGGCCGAGATCATCGTCGAGCTGTACGTGTGCTGAACGCGGAGGTGCCGTCCGTTCGGTACTAGATCGTGGGACTGATCGCGGGATTGTTCGCGGGGCAGATCGAGGGACGTGAGGACGTTCCACTACATCAACCGCGTTCTCTAACGCTTCTGCTGTACGATCTACAAGGGTACGTAGATCACTCATCCCCTCTCGTAGATGGACATCACCATGATAGGTCTTCGTGCGCGTAGGAAATTTTTTGTTTCCCATGCGACGTTCCCCAACAGATGTTCCTCTTCCTCTGCTGGTGCTTCCTCTTCTGCTTCTTTTTCTTTAAATTCTTGTCTCACCTCTGTTATCCCATATTGTCTCTACCCACTCTAGCATTTTGGTCTTTCAGGCATCATTGTCAAATGCATCCACACCATGACCATCGAGGTCAAGATCGTCACGCGTCACATCTTCCTCCTCACACACGAGTTCATCAAAACCTAACTGCAAGATCCTGTTATGAAGAATGCAACATGCAAGAACAACCTTAACCCAAGTGGGTAAGGATGGAATGAATTTTGATCCAGGATCTTGAACCTGTTCTTCACAGCTCCATATGCCCTGTCAAAGGTTACTCTAAGGCTGGAGTGTTTGAGATTAAACTGCTCCTGTGGAGTCATAGTGTAGTTCCTACCAGAGAACTCGTTAAAATGGTACTTGGTCTTCCTGAAGGGCGGAGGAACACATGGTTTACATGCACAGCTAGCATCTTCTAGGTAGAACTTGCCATCAGGGATGTTGATGCCATCAGGACGAGGCATGCTATCATTGAGTATGTTAGCATCATGTGCTAACCCTTTCCAGCCAGCCAACACATATGTGAACTTCATATCGAAGTCAACAACATCAAGCACATTCTGGCTTGTGTAGTGCTTCCTCCCCCTAAATGATGCATCTTGTGACCTCGGCACTTTGGCACTGACATGAGGACCATCTATTTCCCCAAGGCAATCCTGAAATGGCGATAGAAGACTGTCTTAGTGATCACCTTGAACAATCCGCTCATATGGAGCAATGAACTACCTACTGCATTGCTCACCTTGAAGTATGGATACCATCTTGGGCTAGTGCGGATCTTGCTAGGAGCCCGGTCAAATGGTGACCGGATCATCTCTCCTCTCAGCTTCCCAACAACATACAACACTTGCTTGAAGTATCTTGATATGGTCTCCATTGATCTCCTAAACATGTTGTGGATAACCCTAAATCTCTGTTTATGGCCAACAACATGAAGGAATATGGCTACTTGCTCTTCCACATTGGTGTGGATACTATCTTCTAACAACGCCCCCTCTTCCTGAAGATCTGGACAAGTCTAACAAATGGTGCTCTTTTCATTCTAAGCATCCACAGAACCTCTATGTTGTTGCAGTTGTATATGTAGTTTAGATTGACGATCCTTTCCTGCTCCCACATAAGCAAGCATTGGAGCATCTGTGATGACATGTGTCTCACCACAACAAACAACTTTCTTGTGCATGAACATGACCCATGCCTGAATCACAGATATCAACGCTGCTGCCTGAAGTACGGACCACATCCGTGCGTCTGTAACCTAGTCCACATCAAGGGTGCATTGAGCAATGGGGAAATGGATCCTACACGCCTAACGACCTAACAACGGAAACTAACAATGTGAGAGGGGGTGTTTCTTACTGGCATCAGAGAAAAGGACGATGAAAGGGGGCCATGGCTGAGTCAAGGACGCACAACAACAACTCCTACTGTCGGATACGCAGCCACCGCCGCTTGCATAGATCTGAGTTGCCGCCGCAGGTGGGGTTGATCCTAGATTTGGTGTCCTGCGGCCGCACCCGATTTCCATCTCCCGCCATTCCCACTCGCTTTCGCTCCGCACCCTTACTTGCGAGCTTGCTTCGCCCTAAGTCTGGCTCGCTAGAAACTGCCGATTCGGCAGTTTGTAGCGAGCCAGTCTTAGGGCCGCTTTAAGCTTCGTGCTCATGCGAGCCAGCCCTCCGCGTTCTCAACCAAACACATATATTCATACCCCAACTGGGCCTGGTTGGACCGGATCCGGGCAACCAAACGCGCCCTTAGAGAATCTACAGCCGCAATCAGCAAATCCGCCGCCACATGATGCCCCGGATGTGACCGAACCCATCCGTGAACACTGACCGATGACCTCTTATTTTTTTACATCCATAGTCATGTATTTTTTTCCTATACTTCCGATCATATGCATGTGATTGGTGGAGATAAAGTAAGAAAATTTTCTCGGGTTTCAAAAATTTATTGTGAATTCAAAAAATGTTACAAATTTTGAATAATGTTTAAAAATTTGATAAATAATACAAATTGATAAGAACACAACTAAGAATTGTTTTTCTAATTTTAAAAAATGTTCACGAATTTAGAAATGATCAGGAATTGGAAAAATATAGGACACAATTTGTTTCCTTTTCATAGGAAATTTGAAAATGGAAAAATAAAAATGAAATGAAAAACCAGAAAAAAGAAAGAAAAAACACAGCAAAATGGGAAACCAGGTCTATGGAGGTTCTAGAACCTTTTCAGCAATGGAAAACACACAAAAAAGACCAAATGGGCCGGCCAAATATAGTGCATGCAATTCCAGGAGGGTGTCGAACATCTTCAATAAAAATGTATATGAAGAAAAATATTACGTTTTGCATCTTCGAGATCAAAAACGCTTCTCCAACAAATAGTGTAGATGTAAAAAAGTTACATCTCCCTTTTTCAGAGATGTCAACTACAACATCGAGCGGTGTAAATTTGAATCTCCGCCTCGAAGAGGTGTAAAAACGAAACCGTCCGCCAACCACCAATTGTCGTTCAACTGCCTTCCGCGCACACAGCCGCCGCCCGACTTCACTCTGCCGTCGATCGAATTTGCCCCAAATCAACGTCGTCGCCACCCGCCCCTTCACCCACCAGTCCTGTTGCGACTTCACCACCCGGCCCCCCTCCGCCTGCCTAGCCAGCCCGTCGCCCGCAGCCGTCGATTCATTTTCGACTGCCGTGGAATCGAAGCATTTCCGGCAGCTGCGGCTGGCCTAAATGGCATCTACAGTGAGGTTTGCCATGCCATAGGCTCCTTCGTAGCCGAAGACTCCCCTCCAAAGTTGGGGAAGGGCGCCACGCCGCCCGCCAACGGCCGCGAGGCTCGGCAGTTCTTCAGGACGTGCGAAGTCGCCCGTCGGCCGTATCAAACTGCCACCTTCTTCTCTGTCGATGTGCGGCCATCCCATCTGCCTACAAGTCATTGCCGCCCGCACTCCTCACCGCCGAACAGCAGTACAACGGTTGTACAACAGTCGATCGTCAAATTTACATCTTTATTTGCATCACCTATTGGAGTTATCCTTTTACATCTTCATTTTATATCATCTGTTGGAGTTGATCTTTTTAATACATAAATTTACTTTTTAGTCTTTAAATTCACATATTTTATTGGAGATGCTCTAACTTTATACCTGTGCAGGGATTAAGAAGTGTCGTGGCACATTTCAGCAGTCACCGAAAAAAGAACCCCCACTGAATATATATCATCAAAAAAATTTGTTTACAGAATCAAGGGGTCTATCCAAGAGAGGTGACCTCGCTGGACGGCGGCAAAGACGAGGCGATAATTGGACACGCATGCATCCAAGGAGAGAGACATGCAATTTACTCCCTCCCTTCCTAAATATAAGTCTTTAAAAAGATTTCATTAATGGACTACATACGGATGTATATAGACATACTTCAGAGTGTAGATTCACTCATTTTGCTCCGTATGTAAACTCCTAGTGAAATATCTTAAAAGACTTATATTTAGAAACGGAGGGAGTATATTTTTAAATGAGGGGGCGATATGTTGCATTTAGAATCTAGAGCCTGTCAATGTAAATATGACTCCTGCATTTAGAACACCTATAGTCGGTTATTGTAAATATGACTTTCTAAACGTTTGCGGACACAGCCGGTCAGTGATCGGATATGTTCTTTATTTATCCGTTCGTGCATTTACACTCCTTATTTTCTTCCTCATATGTCCGGTCACTTGCACGTGATTTGATGGAGAAGATGAGAGAGAAAAAAAGAATGAATAAAAAAAAAGAAAAATGTGGTCCGGAATGGGGTCACGTCCTATGTGACGGACTGACCGGACGTGTCCGGGCACGTTCCCGAGCCCTCATATCCTCCTCATATTTGAGCTGGATATGAGGGTTCGCTGACAGCCCATACGTATATGAATGATATGAGGGGTCTGGTTGGATCATTGTTTTCCTTTTTTCTCCTGTCCGGCCACTGATCGGACGCGTCCGCAGATATATGAAGGGTCACTTGGGACGGTGCTCTTAGTGACACGGTAAAAAAAAGCATCCACACATCATTTATAGCCGGACCCCCTAACTCCTCATAAACTCCTAAACATCCGTCCCATGAGTGTCCAATCATAAAAACCTGACTCAATCAGACCCATATAGTCCTTATTCGCTCGACTGATCGGCACCTCTGAAAACGAACCAAATATAAGGAGAATATAAAGTCGTCCAGATGCGACCGGACAATTCCCTCCAAATCATAGCGGTCCCACATGCACCCATCTGAAGAGTTGTTCTTGCAGGATTTTGCCTCGTCGCATCAGCCGTAGGTCGACCGATTTAACTGTCACACCGTCGGATAGCAATTCTGTTCATCTCATTCATGTACATTGATGCCCTATTACAATGAAAGATAATTTTTTCTTTGTCATTCAAAAAGAGCAGTGTAAAGATCGTGGTCACACTCCATATGCTTCGTACTGATAATTGAAGCTTATCCTTTCTGGACGACCCGGCTATTGAAACCGGTCCATTAGCTCCTAAGACGGCGAGGTGGTACTAAAAACATCCGAAACCCGCCGGCTAATACGGATATGAAAATCTTAAGTAGAAAAATGTTTATTGGTGTGCCGTCGGTCTAACACGGATGTAATAACCGACATGCGTGTCCTTGCATGTATCTGATTTATCGGATATGTGATTGCAAATGAAAAAACTTAGGGTCCTGATATTCAGTAAATATGTGGCATATTAAACATTCATCCACACTTAGTATGTGATGTACGTAGGAGGCAGTTCACTTAGTATGGACATAGATACCTCGTGCCACACGTCCGACAATTACTACTCATTCTCATCCGTGAGTGTGGCACGAAGTAAATCTTCTCACACGTCTTGGCACAACTACGTTAGTTACCCGTGTGATGACCCTTTAGTGGCCCCTCAGATGGCAACTTTAGTTATCCGGGATGATAAATGTAGTTGTAAAAGCATCAACTCTCTCTGTCTTGGTTAACTATAGTTACCCACGGGATAAACTTTAGTTAATCTGGGATAGTTGCCATGTGTGTCTATCTAATTGCCACGTGTGGTTCAATCATAGTTGTCATATATACTTAATTATAGTTGACATGTGTGTTTAGCTAGTTGCCATATACGCGCAACTGCAGTTACCATCTAATAACAAATCATAGTTGCCATGTATGTTTATCTAATTACCATGTATGCAACTACAATTGTCATCTAACAACGTACGAGCATCGTGTGGGCAAAGAGCAGTTCACCCACACACGCGTGGACTAGGTAATGACCGTGTGGGCAGAAATTGGTTCATCCACACGACGTAGCTGGCAACTGCACGTTGCGGGCCATGTGTGCGAACACTTGAATGCTCACACACACGATGGTGCCTATGTAATACTGAAATTCTAACAGATTTCTATAGAATTCATGCACAATAAAATTAACGTGAATCGACGCATGTGAATAAAATGTAAACATGTCACACGTGTATGCGTTATCATTTGAGAAAATTTAAGACCTTCACTGTCCACCGACACGGCCGGGACACGTGCGCGGATGTTTGAGTGCCAAAATTTAGAGGTTGCCGCTGTGGAGGCTCTCACGACACAAGTAACACACGATCGCAACGACAAACCAAACTAAGAGCTTTGTCGCCGCCGCCGGTCGATACTGATTCAAGGTCGCCGGAGAAGAAATCAAAGAAACATTCAAGGCGGAGAGGAAAGAAAGCTGCAGCTCGAAGCATCGCCGGAGAGCCGCCGGAATGTGCGTGGTAGCTCTGCTAAATATATATGGGCCTTTGGACGAAGACAAATTTACGCTAGTACATAACTAATGCTCCTTGGTCCTTCCACAAAAACAATTACGTACTTTTTATTTTTTGTGGAAAAGGAGGAAGAGGAACGAAGCCCCTAGCTGGCCAGTGGCAGCCTGTAGCTTGGTTCTCACGTACGGCTGCCACAATGACAGCGCGTTTTTTTATCCTTCTCGAGGACTCAGATGAGTACGTCTCGATGCATTCCGTGTTGCATCTTCGTATACGAAGATATATGCAAACTCTTCTGTTGGTTTCTATTTTGTTGTCGTATCTATTGGACGTCTCTTCTTCCAACGTCCACTGGCATGTTATGGACCGAACGTGGTGCCGTGAATGTCGGACATGGCAATGATTCCTTCACCTCCCACTACCGTGGCAGCTTCCTTCCTCCTAGGCTCCGCCGGCGGGCCCATGGACTCATCTGCCATCTACATGTCTTTTTACGGTCGGCGGCGGGGAGGGGGAAGGGGGTTTCCCGGTGCCCCAGTCCTATTAGTAGTTTAGGTTAGGTTTTTTTTAGCCTGTGTACAAGTGTTGTTGTGGCAATGATGATGCTTCGTCTTTGAGTTGGTCTTTCGAATTTCGATCCTCCTCAAGTGCTATCGGATGGAGACGATTGAGCTACAATATGGAATGGTGGTCGTTGTCTCATCTGTATAAAAAAATAAGTAATAGCGATATCTCCAATGCCGATACTTAAACCACATGCATAAGGCCGGACTGCATGGTCCAGACGTGTTTTGTCATGCAAGGCGGACCTGTATCGGTCCGCGGACTGATCCGGACGCACCTTTTCCTGCAAAATGGAAGCAACGTTGAGGGAGGGGAGGCTTTGTGGGAGTCCGGACAACATCCACGTAGGACTCCGACAACCTGGCCCACAAAATCCCCCCTCCCGGCCACATTCTCTTCCAATCCGCTTCTTCCTCTTTGCTTTGCGTCTGCACCCTTCTCCTTCGACGCCACCGATGTACCCTCCTGGACGCGGCACATGTATTGCTGGATATCTGCAACCAGCACCAACACACCCGCTGGCCTTTTGCAACGGAGCCGTCCACCCATGACCCATACCACAAACACCACCGACACGCCCGCTTTCCTTTTACAACAGAGCCGTCTACCCAGGACCCGTCCGCAACTAGGTCAACCATTGTGCCATACGAGATGCACATCATCTATGATCACAATGTGAAGTAATTATCGCATAGATGGTAAGCCATTCAGATCGCCGTCACCAAGTTTTGTTGCGCGGTTGATATGGTGGAGGCAAGGTGGTCATTGTGCGTGGCAGTCTGGCAGTCGGGGAGATTATAAGTTTTGCTTCTTCTTACTCAACTTGTTGATTGATTTATTTATTCACTCAATGTTGCTTTACGCATTGTATAGAATATACATGCTGCCATGACGTATCAGAGGCTAGGGGCAGACCATTTATGCACATACATTATTAGATAAAGTTCAAGAGGTAGTATATGTGGGACGACATGATTTGTTTATGGAAAACTTGTTGAGCATCCGGTTAATCTAGTTAAATTTCAACTATTTCTTGTTAAATTTGAACTATTATTCTACTAGATTAATTTGCATGCTATGTATGGATAATTTATGCCTTTTTCTGTACGAAGTTTGATGAATTCCGTTGGTTTTGACTAATCACGTCCGCTTTGTTGAAAATCGATTTAAAATGTACGCAGATAACATTTGATGACCGACTTTCATATTTATGTCGGCAAACAAATGCGGAAATAAATTTACGGGTCGGCATTGGAGATGCTGCCCCCCTCCCCACAACACACATACACTGTATTCACCTTGCTTGCCCTTCGGGTAGACTGACGGTGGTTGCGATAGAAGTGTTCAACATAGCTCATGCGTTTCTGCCTCTGTCGCCTCATGCGTTTTGCGTGACCCATTAGTTGTAGTTGTGTTTTATTTTGTATGAACTAGTATGGTTTTGTTATGAAAATCACGGGAGAACCCTTTTAATAAACAAACCAAAAAAAAATACAATGTTGGTTATTACAATGTATTGCAAGAGAAAAAAAAAAGCTACAACATCCTCGGGTTCCATGGTATCTCTCTTTTGATATGAGAACATATTCATCCGATTAAGGCTTCTTTAATATGGCTTGATAAATCTCTGAAGCTGAGATTTCTTTGTTTCTTTGCGGAGAATAACCCACAGCATATGCATCGATTGGTGCATACAACCATATGCTATTTAGTTTTTAAGAAAATCCAAACATCGACCAATGTTGAACAAATCAGCTTAAAAGCGAAAGAAAAACTCGAGATCATTCAAATCGGACCTGCCTCACAGCAGCACCTCTACAAACCGTATGTCTTGGATACTACATACTTGTACAATTATTATCTTTTGAAGCAAAATTTCTTTGTTTCCATGGCAACAAGTTCTTCGGTGATTCAATCAAACAGCTTCCATTACACATCTATTGCTTTAACTCAATTTCCCAAAGGATTTGATCAACATACACGGCGAACTTAATTAGTTTAAGTGATCGACCTTCTGGCGAGGAGCTGTGTCGCTGAATCCGATGCCCTTCCTTTTGGTGGGGAAGATGGTGAACACAAAGGTGGATAGCAACGCCATGCCCAGCGGCAGGTTCTTGAGCAGCTCCTGTGCGTTCCTGCCGGCGTCCGGGAAGAAGCAGTCCTGCAGCCCCACGTCGCTGAACGCCACCGTGAGAAAAAGCACCGCCGCGAACAAGGAGTGAACAAAGTCCAACGGCCGGAGGTGGAGACTCCGGAGCTCGTCTCCGCTCCACTCCTGCCTCTCTTCCTTGCTGGAGAAGTCGAACACGTTCAAGCCGCGCGGCGTGGCCACGCCGTAGTAGAGCTTGTTGGCCCAAACCAGACGCCGAGTACTTTCCGGCGACGGTAACCAGGGACGATGACGAAAACAAACCGGACTATCGGTTGATTAGTAGTTGTCTTGGTTAGCTACTATATATACGTACAAGTACCCCTGTAATATTGGATCAGATCAAAGCAATACACAGAAATAGTCGGGAGCGACACGCTCCCGTAGCCATCATATCCTCGTGTTCTCTCGCGTGTGTGTCTCGGCGACGCTAGTTCCGATCGATCAAGGCAGCAGCCAGGTTGCTACGTACGTGTGCATGAGAAACCATCCACCTGCTAGCCTGCCTGCTTAGGTTACGCGTACGTGCACGTCTCCTCCAGGAACCGATAGTCCGGTTTGTTTTCGTCATCGTCCCTGGTTACCGTCGCCGGAAAGTACTCGGCGTCTGGTTTGGGCCAACAATTGGTATCTAGAGCTTGGTTTATTGGCGTGATCTTCGGAAAGCAATCGAAGGATCATGTCAAACCCGGGCAAGGAGATCGTTGTGGCGGGAGCTAGAGCACCGATGCCGATGGTTGGGGGGTCGCAATTCCCCCGGCTGGATCGAGAGGACTACGCACTATGGGCGATGAACATGGAGGTCGCGATGGAGGGAGCGGAATTCTGGGAAGCTGTCGATCCCGGCGGCGCCGAGTACGCGAAGGGCGCGGCAAAGTACCGGACGGATCGTCAGGCGTTAACGGCGATCTACTCCGCCATGCCAAAGGATGTGCTGCAACACCTCGTCGGAAAGAAAACGGCGAAGGAGGCATGGGAGACCATCAAGATCCTGCACCAGGGTCATGACCGTGTCAAGGAAGCACACCTTCAGTCCCTCATGAGAAGCTACGAGTGCCTGAAGATGGAGGAAAGCGAGACGGTTGATCAGTTTGCCTCCCGTCTCAAGACCCTCGTCAACGGCATACGCGGCTATGGTTCAACTCTAGAAGAAGTTGCGATCGTCCGACGATTTTTGCGCGCCGCGCCGGCACGCTACATCCAAATCGTCACATCGATCGAGCAATGTCTTGACCTGAACACTCTCACGGTCGAGGATCTCGTCGGAAGGTTCAAGGCCCACGACGAGAGAATTCGTCTCAGCTTCGGCGATTCGAAGGAGAGTGAGCATCTCATGCTTACAATGGCGCAATGGATGGCCCTGTCGAAAGGAAAGCAAGGTGGATCCACAAGCGGTAGTAAAGCAAAGGAGAAGCAAAGCCCGGCGAAAAAGGACCTCGCTGGACAGGAAGAAAAGGATAGAAAGCCAAGGAGAAAATTTGACATAAAAAAAGTAAGGTGTCACAATTGTGGAATCCTCGGTCACTTCAAGTCTGATTGCAAGAGTCCACCGAAGGAAAAAGCTCTCATGGCCAAGGGAGGCGATGATAGCGATATGATGCTCATGGTCGAAGTATGCGAGCTTATGGACGAGGATGGTCCAGCTCCGAAGGCACCGGCTACCGAGGTTGTCATGCTCGACGAAGAGAAGGTTTACCTTCATGACAAGAAGAGGGTGAACACGGCGAGGCACGTGTGGTACCTCGACACGGGAGCAAGCAACCACATGACCGGTGACAAGGACCAGTTTTCTGAGCTAAATCTCTCGGTTGGAGGCACGGTTCGGTTCGGTGACGGGCGGACCGTTGACATCACAGGGCGAGGTACTGTCCTGTTTGAGCTGAAGAATGGCGGTCACAAGGTACTCACAGATGTGTACTATATTCCCAAGCTAAAGAGCAACATCATAAGTCTTGGCCAGCTCGAGGAGCGTGGTTGCAAGATTGTGCTCGAAGATGGCTATCTATGGGGGTATGACCGTCAGAGGATGCTGATCATGAAGGTGCAGAGGTCGCCAAACAGACTCTACGTCCTCAACTTGGATCGTGTGGATCCAGTATGTCTCTTGTCAAGCATGGAGGACTCGGCATGGAAGTGGCACGCGCGCTACGGTCATCTAAATTTCCAGGCTCTTCGGCAACTTGGACAAAAGGAGATGGTACGTGGCCTACCGTGCATTGATCATGTTGAGCAAGTGTGCGACGGTTGCCTTGTTGGGAAACAAAGGCGGGCCTCGTTCCCGAGAGAGGGAAACTTTAGAGCAAGTAAAGCTCTTGAGTTGGTCCATGGAGACTTGTGCGGACCCATTACACCGGCTACCCCAGCTGGGAACAAATACTTCTTACTCATCGTCGACGACTTCAGCAGATACATGTGGATTGTGTTGTTGAAGACAAAGGACCAAGCTTTGCAAGCCTTCAGGAAAGTAAAGATGGCGGCCGAGGTAGAATCCGAAGCCAAGCTGAAGGCCCTCCGTACCGATCGGGGGGGTGAGTTCAAGTCTCGTGAATTCACAGAATTTTGCGAAGCACATGGGATCAAGCGGTATCTTACGGCGCCATATTCACCGCAGCAAAACGGTGTTGTGGAACGGAGGAATCAAACCGTGGTGGCGATGGCACGGAGCATGATGAAGAGCAAAGGGGTCCCGGGCAAGTTTTGGGGTGAGGCGGTCAATACGGCCGTTTATTTGTTGAACCGGGCTCCAACCAAGAGTGTGGTTGGGATGACGCCGTACGAAGCATGGTACGGACATAAGCCCGCGGTTGATCATCTTCGTACTTTCGGGTGTGTGGCGCATGTGAAGACGGTGGCCGGGCATACAAGTAAGTTGGCGGATCGGAGTACTCCAATGATATTGGTTGGCTATGAAGCAGGCTCGAAGGCGTACCGTGCGTGCAACCCCTCTACCAATAAGGTGGTTGTGACTCGTGACGTGGTCTTTGAAGAAGCAAGGTCATGGAATTGGAACTCTACCGAGCCGGTATACCCGATCTCTGATGAAATCTTTCACGTTGTTTACAACGAATACGAGCATGCCGATAATCAACCGGAGACTACAACGACGCTGAGTGATTCTTTGGACAACGGAGCACAGCCGAACGTGCCAGATAAAGCAGAGATAGAGGCGCGCGAAGGCACGCAGCAGGACGCGGCAGACGATGCATGCGATGGCTCGTGCAACACACCAAGCAATGCTCGAAGCGCTCGATCAAGTGACTGCGTACCACAGGGGAGCAGCCTGGGAGCTGCGCCTGGAAGAGAACCTGAATCGCCAGAAAACAGGAGTTTGGCAACTCCACAAGATGAAAATTCCTCGTCTTCGACAGAACAGGAGACAAGGGAACGTCCGCCGACACCAGTTCGTCTTCGACCAGTGATGGATTTATATCCGGAGGAAGCACTTCGTACTATTAATCCTGTCAAAGTTATAAGAAGAGGACGACAATGTTTGCTTAGCGTCGAGGAACCGACGAAATTTGAAGAAGCAAATACTGAGGAGTGTTGGCGTCGTGCTATGGATGAAGAGTTGGGATCAATACGAGACAACAAAGTATGGGAGCTCGCTGATCTTCCCAACGGTCACAAATCCATAGGGCTCAAGTGGGTGTACAAAGTCAAGAAGGATGCTGAAGGAAACTTGGTCAAGCATAAAGCTCGGCTCGTAGCTAAAGGATTCGTGCAAGAGCAAGGTGTGGACTTCGAGGAAGTGTTCGCTCCAGTCACAAGGATGGAATCGGTGAGGCTAGTTATAGCTCTCGCGGCTCAAGAATCTTGGAGGCTACATCACATGGATGTAAAATCCGCATTTTTGAACGGGGAGTTGGAAGAAGAAGTATACGTGAAGCAACCACCGGGGTACATCAAAGAAGGAGAAGAACACAAGGTGTTGAAGCTACACAAGGCATTGTACGGGCTACATCAAGCTCCTCGGGCATGGAACATCAAGCTTGACCGTACATTGATTTCTCTTGGTTTTGAGAAAAGTCCACTCGAGCATGCTATGTACAAGCGAGGTAAAGGCAAGGATCGTCTCTTAGTGGGCATCTATGTTGATGATCTCTTGATAACTGGAGCAGACGAAGAGGAGATTGCAAGATTCAAGCTACAAATGAAGGAGCTATTCAAGATGAGTGATCTAGGGCTCTTGACATACTACCTCGGGATCGAGGTACAACAAAAGCCGAACGGGATCACAATATGTCAAGAGGCATATGCAAAGAAGATACTTGAAAGTTGTAGCATGGAGGATTGCAAACCAACTTATGCTCCAATGGAGCCTCGGCTTAAACTTAGCAAAAGGAGTGAAGCCCCTGCGGTTGATGCAACGGATTATAGAAGTGTGGTCGGAAGCCTAAGGTATCTTGTGAATACACGACCGGACTTGGCCTATTCCGTTGGCATAGTGAGTCGCTTCATGGAAGCACCCACGACTGAACATTGGGCAGCTGTCAAACATATACTCAGGTACATCAAAGGGACAACAAACTTCGGTTGTGTCTATTTGAGAGAGAAAAAGAAGGAGATGGTGGAGCTACTTGGCTACAGTGATAGCGACCTGGCAGGAGATGTGGATGACCGTAAAAGTACTTCGGGTCTGGCATATTTCTTGGGCAGGAGCATAGTAACTTGGCTATCACAAAAGCAGAAGGTGGTCGCATTATCGTCCTGCGAAGCAGAGTATATAGCAGCTGCAACCGCAGCGGGTCAAGGTGTGTGGCTAGAAAGGCTACTCGGTGACCTCACAGATAAAGAACCTGAAAGAGTGGTGCTCAATGTTGACAACAAGTCTGCGATTGCCCTGTGTAAGAATCCAGTGCATCATGACAGGAGTAAGCACATAGATATAAGGTATCACTACATACGACAGTGCGTGGAAGAAGGCAAGATTGAAGTCAACTACGTTTGCACCGACGACCAGCTTGCAGATATCCTGACCAAGTCTTTGGGACGACAGAAGTTTACAGAGATGCGGAGAAGGATCGGCGTCCAAGCTGTGAAGTGAGGACATCATGTTTAGGGGGGTGATTGTTGGAATTAACCACGAGTCCTAGTCCGGCTTGGACTTGGAACCGTCACCGTGTAGGTATAGGATTAGTAGTTGTCTTGGTTAGCTACTATATATACGTACAAGTACCCCTGTAATATTGGATCAGATCAAAGCAATACACAGAAATAGTCGGGAGCGACACGCTCCCGTAGCCATCATATCCTCGTGTTCTCTCGCGTGTGTGTCTCGGCGACGCTAGTTCCGATCGATCAAGGCAGCAGCCAGGTTGCTACGTACGTGTGCATGAGAAACCATCCACCTGCTAGCCTGCCTGCTTAGGTTACGCGTACGTGCACGTCTCCTCCAGGAACCGATAGTCCGGTTTGTTTTCGTCATCGTCCCTGGTTACCGTCGCCGGAAAGTACTCGGCGTCTGGTTTGGGCCAACAGAGCTTCCCGTCACGGCCGACGATGCTGTCGGTAAAGGAGAAGAAGAGGCACATGACGGTGAGGACGGCGACCAGCGCCACGGTGAGCCACTGGTTGGAGGTCTCGCACTTGCCGTGGTTGGTGAAGGACGGGCTTAGCGCCTGGTACGCCAGCACGGTGCCCGTCGGCAGGAGCTGCGCAAGGTTTGTCACGCTTGACATGACCCTGTCCATGGTAGGGATTGTCGTTGGCGGTGGTACCGTGCCCGGGGCTGTTACCTCACCGTTGTCGTCGTCGACGTCCTTGGTGGTGGTCGGTGGAGGTATCTGGATCGCTGTGGACGAAGGGGAAGAAGAAGTTGCCATTGTAGGTACCAAGCTCGATATGGGCGTGAGCGCGCGCGTTCTAGCTAGAAATAGTCCAAGCTGAGCTTGATCTACACCTTGCTGTTAATATAGGCAAATAATTAACCCGTTGATGATTCCAAAGTCCAACGCCGGCGCACGTGAGCGTTGCTAGCTGCGTGCTGAAGGGCTCTACATCCATTCGTGTACGTAGACTTTAACTCTCTAGCTAGTTTTGTTTAGAGGTTTTTTCTTTTTGCGTTGCTTGTTACTCCCTCCGTTCCTTTAAATTAGATGTATTTGTTTTTTGATAAAATTCCACAATGTAATGTGCATTTCTTTTAATTCCTCGTAATTTCATCATTAGCCCTTCAAGAAAAGGAAAATATCTCTCCCCTGATTGCATGTAATTCCTCATAATTCCATCATTAACCGTTCAAGAAAAGGAAAATATATCTCTTCTTGTAAAGAGAAAAAAGGAAAGTATCTCCCTATTGATTGCGTATATCTCTTATTTTCCTAGCCTAAATGATTTAGTTGCCGCGAATCAACGATTTAGCCAAGGTTAATTTCGTCCTAACATGTGTATAATTATATGTCTTGGTCACCATGATAAAAATAATACACCTTACATAAAGGAATGAAGAGAGTATTATTTGCCCATACTATGAGCAAGTCGATCCCCTGTCCAACAGCGGTTACACACGAAGACTGGATTTTCTACTCCCGGATGCACCTACACCCACATGAACAGCGCAGCTGAAAAAAATACAAAACGAAATAAAAAAATTCTGAAATTTTGGAACATCAAATTAGATCAATTTTTTTAGCTCCTTGCAAAATTTCATGACGAAATAACATTCGAGCAGAGCTCACCAAATAAATAAATCAGTGTTCAAAGTTTTGTTCACTTTTCAGCACTAATTTTGTTCTTTTTGCTGAGGGCTTTTGAAATTTTATTTGGTCACGAAATTTTGCAGAAAGCTAAAACTTTTCATCTAGTTTGGTGTCAAACGAATTCAGAATTTTTTGTTCTTGTTTTCGATGGTTTTGAAGTGTACTGTTCATGCGGGCGCACCTACACCCGGGAGCAGCCACACCTTTCTCGGATGTGGTCATGGCGCAATTTAGCGAAATCAGCAGCGGACAAATTTCGTGTTTGGACCTTTTTGAAGAAGTTGATCCAGATCTGATCCGAGTTTGTAAAAAATTTGAGATCTAACCCTTTTCTTATCGCCGGACCCCTTTAGTATAGCCAGTACGTTAATAAATCAGTTTTTTCTTGGATCATTCTCAATTCACAAGTTGTAACCGTTTTTTGTTTTAAATGCTCCGACAAGGCTGTTGCGGCCCTTGCTAGCATATACTAGAGGGTCTACTGACCAGAGAATGATGATCCATGGCCCATGCCCGCATTCACAAGGGGGCATATAACGGCCAGGGATGCCCTAAACAGCAAATTCAAAGGACGAATTTGCTAGTGCCCTAAGATGGATGGATTAATGTCCAATTTTAATGTCTCCCCACTTTGCTTCTTAAACCACACGTTTTATATTTGTCCATACAATATTTTCTAGTGGAAGGGGTCGGATACAATTTATTTTGGTGTTTATCCAATAAATTGAACTGTTCATCATAAACTTCACGGCTATTTTGTTTCATACAAGTATTTATCATTTTAAAATGAATCAAGAATTGAGATAAAAAACAAGTATAAGGCATGTGTGATCAAATAGAAGAGACCTTTTGATTACAACTGGAATTAGTTCAAATGTTTTTACAAAATAAAAACGTCGAGCTTAAAGCAAACAAAGAGAATGGAGAGCTCTTATAAGCCTGAATGGCTGGGACGCAGGGCATAACAGTACGCTTGTTTTGGACAGGAAATGTTTCGTTGTTTACAAAAGAACCGTGGCACACACACTAAACATATATAATTCAAAAACTACATGACTTTCTCCAACATGATACAATCAGGCAACTTCTACGCCTGCGAGGAGCGGTGTCGTCAAATCCGATTGGGTACAAATTTCCTGAAGGATTCAATTCTTTTTCAATCAATTTCTGGCAAGTGGCAACTTCAAGTTAGGAGAATCAAACTTAATTAATTTAAGGGATGGACGACCTTCTGGCGAGGAGCGTTGTCAGTGAACCCAATGCCCTTCCTTTTGGTGGGGAAGATGATGAACACAAAACTGGAGAGAAACGCCATGCCCATGGGAAGATTCTTGAGCAGCTCCTCGGTGTTCCTCCCGGCGTCTGGAAAGAAGCAGTTCTGCAGCCCGACGTCGCTTAAAGCCACCGTGAGGAAAAGCACCGCCGCGAAGAAGGCGTGCACGAAGTCAAGCGGCCGGAGACGGAGCCTCCGAAACTGGTCGAGGTCGTCCCACTCCTGCCGCTCCTCCTCGCTGGAGAAGTTGAACACGTTGAAGCCGCGCGGCGTGGCAAAGCCATAGTATAGCTTTGCGTCGCGGCGACCGACAACGCTGTCGGTGAAGGCGAAGAAGAGGCATGAGAGGGCGAGGATGACGACCAGAGCTCCGGTGAGCCACTGGTTGGAGGTCTCACACTTGCCATGGTTGGTGAAGGACGGGGACAGTGCCTGGTATGCCAGCACCGTGCCCGTCGGCAGGAGCTGTGCTAGGTTCGACACGCTCGACATGACCGTAGCAGGTGCAGGCCCCGTGGTAGGTGCTGGTCCTGCTGTGCCAGCGGCTGTTATTTTACCACCGTCGTCGTCGGTCACAGGATGTATCTGGATCGCCGTGGATGACAACGAAGAAGAAGATGCCATTGTACGCGTACTGTGCTTGATCTGTGTCCTGGCAGTGAAAGTTAGAACGCTCCAAACTGATCGGCACGTTGATGTTTATATAGGCACGAATTGCTGAATCATTCCAAATTTCAAACTAGGTTGGCGTGTTGATTAGTCTTGGTATTGCTGCCTGCATGCTGAAGGGCTCTACACGATTGCATGTACCTGGTCTCTCAACTCCCTAGCTAGTTTTGGTTAATGGTTAATTACTGTAAGTTGCAGTTAATTTATAACCAACTCGTCTAACATGACTAGTTTGCAGCCAGCACGTGAATTTAACTGGTGATAATATGCTATGCAAGTCTTCTTCCACGAAGGTGAGGAAGGACATGGTTTGTTACCCCATCTTTTACTCATGTTGATATCCTCTGTTCCAAATTACATCGAACATGTTGACACATTTTCAATTTATTATAAATAACATGACTGCATGCATCGATTGATGCAGAGGCCCGGGGCTCGTTTCCTCCTTTTCCAAAATAAAATAAAATTACATCGAACATAAAATAAATACTAACAAAGTTATTATTGCTCACAACATAACGGAACAAAAGAGGCCATGCATTTTGGAAGTGAGGAACAGAGGAAGCATTTTCTCCTGAAGATTTTGAAACTGTAGAACTTACACAGAACATATAAATAATTTTCTAAAAACACCAAGTATAACATAGACGCATTCACACCACAGCATCACATGCACGCAAAAGTAGAATGATATCAACACAGAGGGGGAACAACGATTTATTGTGAAAAAACCTTCCAACACGAAGGAAAAAAACATATGGGTGCCAGCCAACCAATCTTATTTGTACCGAGAGAGGTTACAAACACCGGGGATTAAAACTGGTCAACACCTCCCATGGAGCGGCTTAGATCAATATATATGAATTTTGCCTTTATTTTTGTATATGATTTTGGATCATAACATAAGAAACTCTACCTTGAAAAAGCTCACCACAAGCTACTAGATGAAGTGCCACCTTCCATCGAAACAATACACCACATTAATGAGAAACAAAGTGTCAAATTTAGGGTTTGATCTTGGTGGATTGAGGGTACAACCATCCTCCTAATCATAGGTTGGTGGTGGGTTCTTACCTATTTACTAAAAATAAAGGGACACAACACATATTCATGTTTTGTTGTTTTACACGTGCGCAACATGTATTTGCACATACAAATATTATTTTTGTGTAGTTATCCTAAATTTTGGTGTTTATTCCAATTAATTTAAGTATATATCCTAAATTTCTGTACTAAGTATATTTATACAAGCATGTCAATCATTGTAAAATGAAGTGCGGTATGAGAAACGTGTTATGTCACAAAACTGGAGAGATCTCTTGAGGCAAACTGGATTTACTTCATGATCATTTTGGTAAAATAACAACATTGATCTTAAAGCAAACAAGGGAATGGAGGGTTGTCATAACATTAGAAGGCTATGATGCTTACATACTTGTACAATTTATGGAAGAAAAACTTTTCGTTTATATATGTTAGAAGACTCATGGACATACAGTTTTCTGACGAACCTGATAGGGTGCGTTGGAAGCTAACAAATAGTAGAGTATTCACAGTTAAGTCTATGTATCTTGCTCTTATTGATACAAGTGTTATCCCAAAATCTAGATATATTTGGAAAGTAAAGGTTCCCTTAAAGATTAAGGTCTTCATGTGGTTTGTACACAAGAAGGTGATTCTAACAAAGGACAACCTGGCTAAACGAAATTGGGAGGGTAGCACCACCTGTAGTTTCTGTGACAACGAGGAAAATATTTCACACCTCTTTCTCCAATGCCCTCTTGCGATAGTTCTTTGGCAGACTGTTCGAATAGCCTTTAATATTTCACCTCCGGACAGCATTGACACGTTATTTGGGACGTGGCTAGATGGAGTTCCTTTGATTATTGCTAGACACATCCGCATTGGAGTTTGTGCACTTTTCTGGGCTATTTGGAACTGTAGGAACGATGTGGTGTTTGACAGACATACAAATATACATTTTTTGCAGGTACTACACAGAGCGGCTGCATCGATCCGTACTTGGTCATTACTCACTCCTGTGGAAACCAGGGAGCCTTTGGTTACTGGGTCTACCCGATGGAAGACGATAGCGCGGGATATCTTCAACCGGTTTGGATAGCAGTCCACTAATAGGATAGATGGGTAGACATCTAGGCCTATTTTTCCGCTTGTGGCACTTTTTATCTTTTTTGCACTATTTTGTTTCTTTGTTCAAGACTTTGTGAAGCCGCACTATCTTTACTTTTTTAATAAAGGGGCCGTATGCATCGTTCTGATGCAGAGGCCGAAGGTAATCCTCCTTTTGTAAAAAAAATATGTGACAACTATGACATACAATATATATATACTTGAAAAACTTCATGGGTTTCTCCGGTGATGTACAATTTAGCTATTTTATTACCTTCCCAATTTTTCAAGTAGCCCGTTGGCAGGAGTTGCGTAAGGTTTGTGACACCAAACATGACCCTGTTTGTGGTTGGTCGTTGGCAGTGCCACACCGGCAGTTGTTATCTTACTGTCGTCGCCGGTGTTGGTCGGTGAAGGTATCTGGATCGCCGTGGACGACGTAGAAGAAGAAGATGTCATTATACCTTCTACCTACTGTTCTCGATTCTAGCGGGCACGTGTCCTACCTAGTAATGTTCATATTGCCGGTATATAGGCAAACTAATCCTATGCGAATGATTCCAAAGTCCAAATCTCTATCAAGATATACATGCATGCATATACCAGGGCTTCAACTCTCTAGCTAGTTGTGTTTAAAAGTTAGTGTCCGTTGTAATTGATTATAACCATGACCAGTTAAGCCAGCACGTTAATTTCGTTGGTACTAATACGCTATGGAAGTCTTCTTCCTGGAAGGTGAGGAAAGAAAACTAGCTAAGCACCGGATTGTGAAGTGTGAATTTCCTAGAAGTCTCCGCAGGCTGGATCATTTTCGTGGGCATTTCTGAAAGTGACGAAAGAGAGCCTTGCATGCGTGCAAGCATGATAATAGTTAATTACTCCCTTCGTTTTTAAATATAAGTCTTTTATAAATTTCACTAAAAACTACGTACGGAACAAAATGAGTGAATCTATACTCTGAAGTATATTTACATATATCCGTACGTAGTCTTTTAATAAAATATCTAAAAATACTTATATTTAGGAACAGAGGGAGTAGTACTTGTGTGCTTCCACGAAAATAAATATGGGAGACACTTGGGAGAAGTGCGATTTTTCTACTAGCGTACACTATGAAGTCTGCAAAAAAAAAAACTTATGATCTATTCATCATCAATCATGACGGTATAATGAACAAAAATAAACAATAGAACATACATTCAGATCCATCGACCATGTAGCGGCGACTACAGTCACTTAAGCAAACCGAAGGAATGCCCTCATCGTCACCCCTCCCTCATGGGAGCAGATCAAAACATGTTGTAGTAGACAGTCAAGATGTCATCATGCTAAGGCCTCATAGGACCAACGCATTAGAACAACAATTGCCACCAATGAAGAGAAGAGCACATCTAAAGAATATAACCTAAAGACACACACATAGACGAACAAGACTGGATATGAGTGGGTCCAACAAAGACAATCACCGACCTACTCTTGATTGAGCACACTTCCAATGTAGTGTTTGAGTGAATCCTGCTACCTCCTCTTGAACTAAATCGTTAATATACCACAAAAACTATAAAGTGTGCATTGACCAATCGTTGAATGTGTTGGAGATTCATGATTTCTGATTCCTTTCATATACAATGAAGCACTATTATACACTTTGAAACACACACAAAAAACCTCATAAAGCAAGATAAAACCCGACGGGTGCACTCTTGTTTTGTCGGTACACAAGGAACATTATGACGAACTTCGATACAAGGGGATAACCCAACAAAACATTATGTAATACTTTAAAACAAGATAAACTTCGATCAATTTAGAAAACTTGGCATGAATCTTAAACACCTGGGGTGAATGCATCTAGCGTGCATGCCAGAAAAACCACCCCTCCTTGGGGAAGGCTACCCTTCCGCAAGGCTATGTTAGCCCGTGTGCCACCTGCAAAACACCCATGTAGGAGTTTTTTATATTAGTTTACCATACATTTTTATTTGCATAGTTTCCTTTCTATTATGCGTGAAAGGAATACTCGGTGTGCATGCTACAACATGTGTTTGTTCCATTATACTTTTATTTTTTATGATAGTTTTATTATTATTCTGTACACATAGTATATGTTGTGCCAATTAGTAATATAGCCGGAGCCATAAAACACGTCGCCCCCCGACTGACACCAATTCATGGAGGAATGCTACCCTCGCGATGTTGTCTCCAGAAAATCATTTTTGGCTATCAGGTATGTATTTAAGGTATTATACGTGCATTGACATAATTTTATAGCATTGAAATGAGTAAACTACCAGCAACTATCGATTGAAATATAACCCATTTGTGTAATCTGGCAAGATTTCTGATTGGACCTAACAGTTTATTGCTCATCCTTATAGATTCTCGATGATGCCATATGCGAAGCGTGTGGCCGTCACCTAGTGCCTAACTGCTTCGTAGGTGTCACCATTTCAATAGAGGCGTTTCTTAAGCTATCATTGTTGGCCTTTTTCTTTTTCAAGTTGGGTGTATAGATGTCTCTAGGCACTAGTAGAAAAGGGACATATAGTCTCGATTTCCAACACCCTTTAGTCCCGGTTATCCCAACCGGGACTATGGATTCGTGACTAAAGGCATGATCCTTTAGTCCCGGTTGTCACAACCGGGAGTAAAGGTCCTTCAGGCTACAAAAAAATAATGCCTTCCACCAATGCAACTCAAGGGATTCAAACTCAAGACCTGATGTGCATGGCCTTGGGCATCTTACCATCCCACCTAAACAACACATGTGACTTTTGATGGGATGCTTTGCTTTTGAACTAGCCTATGGAGGACCTTTAGTCCGGATTGGTGTTATCAACCGGGACTAAAGGGTCCTTTAGTCTGGGTTGGTAATACCAACCGAGACTAAAGGTAGACCCTTTAGTCTGGGTTATTGTTATCAACCAGGACTAAGGGTGCTAGTGGGGCCCTAGCCTGACATCAGTCTGCCACCACCTCTTTAGTCCCGGTTCGTGTCACGAACCGGTACTAGAGGTTCAACACGAACCGGGACTAATGATGCCCGCCCCCCTAGCCGTTGGAACCGGCACTAATGGCCGTTTACAAACCGGGACTAAAGTATCTAACGTAAAGTAGTTTTTTTACTAGTGAGGGGACTTTTGGCAATTCGTTGTTAGGTTAGTTTTGTAGTTCTATTAGGTTTTCGTCCAATGGTGTGAGTGCCAATTGCGAGCGCATGTGGTTGGTTTCTTGATAGTGTCTTTAACTGACTCTTTCTCAATTTACTATGTACTCATCCTGGTTGATGTAATCCTAAAACTATGCATTTCCATTATGTCAAAGCAATGGAAAGGGGCAAAAGCCCAGTTCATGGCACCGCCAGTCTGTACGAATGCAATGCTTTCAGGTTAATTAGCTAGTATGCGTTTATTCAATTAGTTCCTCTACTTCATGCTGGGATTGATGTTCAAATCAGTGCTCGCAATGGCTTTATAGAGTGACATCACTCTCATCAGCTAGCTAGTTTGCCCTTATATGATACTGTTTTTTTTTTTTTCGAAATAGGGGGAATTCTGGACCTCTACATCTAGTGATGTACTCGCACGTGACAATGGCTCCCTATCAAATTCATCATGATCGTATCCATAAAAACACAGATGAATATAGACTGGTTGAACCAAGATATTTATATGTATATCATATTTAAAAGACAAAACCTCGTACGCTAAAGCAACTTGGCGCAGCCACTCGTACCAATTAGACATGCATGAGCATGACAAGAGAGAGACGTATGCATTGTCACGGTAAAGCGATCTCTCACAATACAAGCGGCTGATCGATCAATGAGGCATCGATATCTTCTGGCAATTCAAGGTCCCCGATGTTAGAAAAATAAAACACGACGCAGCAGTGGAGACCAGTATATGTGCGCACACTGAGTGTGCTGGTCGTCGTGGCATGTGTGTGTGCGTTAGTGGTGTACGTGTGAGTCGTGCGTGAGGGTGTGCATGAGCCTGTGCTCGTGTATTGTGTGAGTCAAAGTTGTTAGAGATCCGTTGGGAGCCCAGCCGCGCCTAACACACACGTCATGGGCGCAGGATGCGGATCGCGTACGGCGGCGTGGGTGAGTGCCTGCGTATAAATCTCTGTCAACCAGTGTAATCTTCGATGGTTCGTTCTCATAGTTTGAGCTGAAACAAAAGGGATGTACGCGCAACCGGGCGTTCGTCGTCAACAATTCCAATGTGTTTAGTTTCTTTCTACATCCAGCATAGTGAGAGAGACAGCAGCAAGGGTTCGGCCCCTACAGACGGAGAAGGAAAGAAATGTTCAAGGTCATATGCATATCCATCGCCGCCCTTCCTAGCTACCCTGCTGGAGGTCCCGCTCCCGTCGGAGCAGGCGGCGCTGCACCAGGACGACGATCCCCCGACACGTCTGGGTTGCTGGCGGCGCTGTCGCGGTCGGCAAAGGAGGCCGCGCGGGCGGCTGCGGAGGAGGCCTTGGACGAAGAGCAAGTCGTGGCGCTGGAGGCGGCGGAGGACGAGGATGGCTGGCTTCTCAGCAGCGACGACGACGACGATGCGGTGGTTATCGACCTCACGAAAGAGGATTAGATTAGTTTTTGTTTTATAAAATTCCGTTCGAATCGATGTAATATATCCTAAAAATGAATGGAATTTGAATTGTTTCTTTATAATTTGCTTTATACATTACACCCACTGTGATTACCATACCAACAAATGCCCAAAAGTAATTGCACATGTAGAACGAGCGATTATGGTTCTTCGGTGTGCGAGAAACCCTCCGATCAACGCCTGCCCGGCACCGCGGACAGACGTAGATCGGCATCTCCACGCGCGCCGGGCTCTGGTCCGCGAGGTGGCGCGGGAGCTTGAAGCACTAGTAGAAATAAGGACTTTCGTCCCAGCTCGAAAAACACATTAGTCCCGGTTCCTTTACGAACCGGGACTAATGTTAGTATTAGTCCCGGTTCGAGCGGCAAAGGCGCCGGTCGGGCATTAGTCCCGGTTCAAATGGGACCTTTAGTCCCGGTTCGTGTCTCGAACCGGGACTAAAGGGTTTGGAGGATTTAGTCCCGGTTCGTGTCTTGGACCTTTAGTCTCGGTTCGTGTCTCGAACCGGGGGGTTTGGAGGATTTAGTCCCGGTTGGTGTCTTGAACCGGGACTAAAGATCGGGACTAAAGGGTAGATCTTTAGTCCCGGTTCGTGACACGAACCGGGACTAAAGGTGTTCGGATTTTTTTTTCTGTTTTTAAATTCTTGTTTGTAGTTTCTGTTTTAAATTGCTTATATCTTTTAGGATATTTGATGTTTTTGATTGATTCTTTTTGCATTAGATTCAAAATTTTGTCTAGTTTCTGTTTGTGTCATTAGTTTTCAAATTTGAATGGTTTAAATTTGAATTTGTTTAAATTGCTTCAAACCCAGTTTTTGAATAACTTGAGTTTACAAATAGTTTTTAATTTAATTCTTTTTTCTCCCACTCATGTGTTAGATTGTTGTCACAGTAAGATTTATTTGGTTATTTTTAGAATATTTTAAATTAGGATTTTATTTAAAGAAATATTGTTTTGCTTATATAGTTGTTTTAGTCATTTAATTGTTGTTTTTTATTATTTTTAGTTAGTTATTTCTGTAGATTTTAACATGTTGTAGTATGGTGCATATTTAATGCACAAAAAATCTACAGTTCAATTAATTTTAAAAAAATGCCTTTGTAGCATATGGATTTTCGTCTGAAACCTTGATACTTTGAGTTTTGTAGAAAATGAACAAAAATGATAAAATATTCAAAAAATAAACAAAAATGATAAAATCTTCAAAAAATAAAATCCTTTGAGATGTTGTTAGGTTTTAGTGTCTAGTCGGTATAGAAATTTTGAGATATGAATTTTGACCTTTTTTGCAAAAAAAGAAAAAAATAAACGGACATAACTTTTGCATACGACGTCCAAAAACAATTAATATATCAAAAAAAACTAGAAAAAATTGGTACTCGATTTCACCCGGGCTTGCCCGGTGAAGTTTTCTCACATGCTCAAAATTCCAAATGGAAAAAAGTTATTTCAAAAAGAAGTTTTTTCCAAAAAAGAAAGAAAAATAATTTTATTTAAAAATATTAGGTTGTTTTCATTGAAATTCACTATTATTGTTACTTATTAAGTTATTTAAAATTAAATCATGTGACATGACATCAAGACCCAAGTTGTTTAGGATTGATAGCTTACTATGGTCAGGAAAACAACAAGTGCACACTTGGCAACTAGGGGCGATAGAACGAGAAAGTTAAGCGTGCTCGGGCTGAAGCAGTGAAAGGATGGGTGATCGGCCGGGAAGTTAGACGATTTGAAATGAGTGATCCACGCTAGAGCAGTGAGGATGGGTGATTAGAGATTAAATTGTCAAATAATTCAAAGATTAGAAAATTGGAATAAAACATAAAAAATATTCAAAAATAAAATTTGAAAAAAATTAAAAAAATCTACCTTTTCGGGTCAAACAAACAAAAAGAACAGACGGATCCTTTAGTCCCGGTTCGTAAGTAGAACCGGGACTAAAGGTACTCCCTCCGAGGCGACCACGTGGAGCACCTTTGGTTCCGGCTTGGAACAGGGCCGGGACTAAAGGTTAGGCCTTTAGTCCGGCCCCTTTAGTCCCGGTTGGTGAACCGGGACTAAAGCCCCTTACGGGCCGGGACTAAAGGCCCTGTCCCCACTAGTGAAGAAGACATCGAGCTCGGAGCCGAAGGGGATCTCAACGCCGCCGCGCCCTTCACAGCAATCTTCCCACCACCGCGCTCTCTCTCGCTAGTGGCACCGCTGCTCTCTATGTCGCTTGCGCCCAGGTCCCCAACCTAGCTGATTGTTGCTCACCGTTGCGAGCTTCGGGGACGCGCGCCGCCACTTATATCGCACACCCGCAACGGCTCTCTGTTCAACGACTCTTTGCTGGGGCCCACAAGCCAAAAGAGCAACGGTCAGATCGTGTAGCGCATCTATGCCGCCTGGTCCCACCTGTAAGGGCCGAGTCAAAATGTTGACCTGACGGATACGGCAGTGTTCACGAAATGATTCGGTGCGGACAGACTAGGGACAAAACTGAGCACGATTCATAACTTTTTTTTTGAGCTTGAAATATGGGGATTTATTCAGCGGAAGCCCCGGCAAAATCTGCCGGGAGGCAAGTTACAAGGAAACTAGGTTGCATATGCATCCAACACTCCGTCACCTCTCGAGTGCTAGCAAGTTTTGCACACAAGTGGGCAGGCGTGTTAGTTGCACGGTTACAATGCTGGATACAAAAAGAAGAAAAGAAAGCTATGTTCTCCCCTATTTCATCCATGATAGGCGCCACAACTGATCGAGAATTGTCGTGCAAATGCCATAGCTGGACCAGTTCCAAGCTATCTGTCTCCAAAACCACTCTTGAAAAACCTCGCAGGCGAGCAAAACGGACACCTTCCCGCAATGCCAAGGCTTCAGCTACCATCGGATCTGTCACTCCTCCAAAAGGTTTGCACCAGGCGGCGATAAAGGCTTGTTCCGAGCGAGCAACCCCTCCACCTCCACCTCTGCTATGCTGAGATGCCACAGTGCCATCAGTATTTATCTTAATGGTACCTTGATCTGGTGGCCTCCACCCGTGCCCAGGTAAGGTGAGCGCCTAGTTGCGAGGGATGTCCAGCATCGCTAGGGCATCTCTAGTCAAGATCATCGACTGGCTCGGGCTAACAGGACCCCTGTCATGCGTAATATTGTTGTGCGAAGTCCAAATAGACCACATGATCGATACCAGTTTGGCCCTCTCCAACTCCGAATACCGCTGGTCACACAGAATATCAATCTTCCATGTCTGGGGGTTCACATCGGGTCGAGATACTTCCAACCAATCTGGAGCTATGTCCCAGAATTTCCTTGCATGAGAGCACTCCAGTAAAGCGTGTCTGAGAGTCTCATCTGGATTAAGGCAAAGCTTACATGCACTATCATTGGCTATATGTCGGTACTTGAGGGCGGATTCAACAAGAAGAATTCCTCGCAAAACCCTCCACCAAAACACTCTCACCTTTGGAAGCACCCTGAGCTTCCATAATCTTGCCCACATATGCTGTTCTGACAATGGAGTATCTGTTACCGTCCCCTCTTCTCGAGCTCGAAGCTCAATTTGGGTCATCAGAGATCGGTAAGCTGTTTTAACAGAGTATAGACCAGATTTTTCAGGAGCCCAGGCCAACACATCCTCCCCTCCCTCCGACCTGAGGGGAATATTCAGAATTGCATCCGCTTCGACAGTAGGAAACACCTGCCGAACAAGATCAATATTCCATGTGCCTGTGTAATGATCGATCAATTCAGAGACCTGTCGTAACTGATGATTGTCCGAACGAACAGGTTTCATTGCTGGCAGGGAAGGGATCCAACAATCATCCCAAATAGAAATTGTAGACCCCGCCCCAACTCTCTTAATCAGTCCTAGTTGCAGCACTTTTCTCCCTTCGATGATAGCACACCAAGTCGCTGAAGAACTTTTTGGCACCGTGGCGTGCATGAAATCACCCCTCGGGAAGTATCTACCTTTTAGAACACGAGCACACAGCAAGGTAGGGTTTGTCAAAAGTCTCCAACCATGCTTCCCCAGCAGCGCCAAGTTAAAGCTTTCTAAGTCACGAAAGCCCATGCCCCCTCGTCCCTTCGGTTCAGACAAGGCATCTCATGACAGCCAGTGCAGAGACCGCCGATCCACAGATGAACTCCACCAGTACTTCGCCATAAGCGATACAAGACCTTTGCAAACCTTCTTAGTCAACTTGAAGCAAGACATACTATACGTCGGGATCGCTTGGGCAACTGTTTTTAGTCTCACCTCACGGCCTGCACAAGAAAGCATCCGTTCAACACCACCTTGCAACTTCGTGCGAACTCGCTCTCGGATATGATCGAAGGTACCACTGGTGATTCGACCAACCACCGTTGGGAGGCCAAGATACCTTTCGCTAAAGGCTTCCACCCCAATATTGAGACAAAGTTTAACTTGCTGGCGAGTCGTATCAAGAGTATTTGGGCTGAAATAAATAGAGCTTTTGTCCTTGTTCACAGTCTGCCCAGAACACTTTTCATAGATCCCCAAAATCTCATTCAACCTGCATCCACTGGGTACCGATGCTTGCATAAAAATGAGACTATCATCCGCAAACAAACACTACGGGAATCAGGTAATTTGCCGTCTGTTAAGATCTTTGCCGTCGGCTTTTCTTCGTGGATGACGGCAAAGAGCACTTTTGCCGTCAGTTGCCGTCAGCTGCTGACGGCAAAGAATGACTGCCGGCGTAAACATATTTTGCCGTCTATAATAAAAATTGCAGACGGCAAAATTATTTTGCCGTCTGTAAAAATAAGCGGATGACGGCAAAGACATAGTTTGCCGCCTGTAATAGAAAGTGATGACGGCAAAGAAGAAGCACAACACACGGATCAATCACGCGGATCGATGACGTGGCAAGATCTGAGACACACCAACCTACCCCATCCCACCACGCACGGACGTGAGTGAAAAAATATTTTGCCGTCTGTAAAAATAACTGGATGACGGCAAAGACGTATTTTGCCGTCTGTAAAAATAACTAGATAACTAGATGATGACAAAGAGTTAACGCCGTCCGGGTGGTTCTGTTAGGTTTCTTTGCTCTCTGCCTCATAATAGATGACGGCAAACCGTTTTCATTAACGGCAAATTTTTTGCCGTCTACCCGAAAAAATGCTGACGGCAAAATTACCCTTTGCGGGCACATGGTCTGACGACATTTTTTGCCGTCATGGGCTGACGGCAAAATTTTTGCCGTCTGTAATTCTCTCTTTGCCGTCTGTAATTCTCTCTTTGCCGTCCTTAGCGTCCTGACGGCAAAATGCCCGATTCCTGTAGTGAAAAGGTGATTAATCCAGGGAGACTGATAGCTAACCCTGATTCCCCGATCCACTTGTGCCCCTCCATAAAAGTTCAGTAGAGAGGTGAAGCCTTCTGCACAAAGTAGAAAGAGATATGGTGACACGGGATCTCCTTGTCGTAGTCCACATGTGGGGGTGAAAAAAGGAAGAAGATCCCCATTAACTCATACTGAGAAGCGCACCGAGGAGACACACTTCATGATCAGCTCGACGAACTCCATATTAAACCCTAGACGGAGCATAGTGGCCTCCAGATAGTGCCACTCCACGCGATTTTATGCCTTCATCATGTCCAACTTGACAGCACACACCGCATTTTTCCCTTTCTTCCGACGCTTCATCGCATGCACACTCTCATATGCAATCAGCACGTTATCTGTAATAAGCCTACCAGGGACAAAAGCACTTTGCTCCTCCCCTATAACTTCATTCAAGCATACCCGCAAACGGTTAGAAATAGCCTTTGCCCCAATTTTATACAGAACTGGGCAAAGAGAGATAGGACGAAACTGAGTAATCCGCTGAGGAAACGGTACTTTTGGGATCAGCGTGATCGAAGTATCATTCATACCTTCAGGGAGGTCTCCCCCATTCAGAAAATCCAGTAGAGCTGGCACAATATCAATCTTTAAAAGTTGCCAATGCCTTTGGAAGAACCCCGCGGTGAAACCATCAACCCCTGGTGCTTTGGAAGGCGCCATTTTGAAAAGAGCAAACGAAATTTCCTGTTCTGTGTAGGGTTTTGTCAGCGCCTCATTCATGTCCCCTGTGACTTTGACAGGAACCGAATCCAGCAACTCATCCATCCGGTAGTGTCCACGCGATGTATATAGTTGCCGATAAAACGAGTCGATCTCCTCCTGAATCTCAATGGGTTGTGAGCATCTCGATCCGTCCGCTTTCAACAAGCTTTCTATCCTGTTAATTCTCCGTCTCTGGGATGCCTGGGCTTGAAAGTAACCCGTATTCCGATCACCATCGCGCAACCACAACACCCGTGACCTTTGACGCATCCAAATTTCCTCCCGCTTCAAAGCCGTTTTAAGCTGGGCTCAGAGATCCTTCTCCTCCGCTGACGGACCCCTCCTCATAGAACGTAAACGGAGACGGTTCAACCGATCCCGTAGTTTCCTTATCTTTTTAGAGAGACAACCAAACTCCTTGGCTCCCCATGACGAAAGATCCTTTTGGAGCACTGACAAGGCGTCCGTAACGTTTTGCAACCTTTGCCCTTCCTGTCCGCACCTCCACTTTGCTAGAATGAGGTGATCATAGTCCGTATGAGTCTGCCAGACATCCTCGTAACGAAAAGATCGAGCTCTCCCCACTCCCTGATCAACATTGTCTCTCATTTTAATCATCACAAAACAATGATCTGATTCCACGGCCCCCACGTGTTTGACCGAGATAGAAGTAAAAAGGTTTAACAAAGCTAGATTGCCAACACCACGATCCAACCTCGCCTTGACATTTGCTATCCCTTCTTGAGCATTATCCCATGTGTAAGCCATCCCGGACCACCCCAAATCTTGGAGTCCACAGTCATCCAAAACCTCACGAAAAGCCCGCATCTGTCGCTCAGAGCGTTGCGATCGTGAAAAATGCTCTGAAGCATACATTGTTTCATTAAAATCGCCAATGCACAACCAGCTATCATGCTGAACTGCATGCAATGTTCTCATCAAATTCCACGTAATATGCCGATCCTCCACACGGGGAGCACCATAAATCCCAGTGAGACGCCAGCTTCTGCCAGCATCACTTTTTCGCCGCACCATCACATCAATGTGGCCGGCACTAAAAGTCATCAGATCAACATCGAATTCGGCCTTCCAGAACAGACCAATCCCTCCACTAAGACCCAAACTGCTGACGGCAAAACAACTTGCAAAACCCAGCTGGTTCTGCAATCGCTCCACTCTTGACGCCGCAATTTTCGTCTCCATAACGAACAGGAGACCGGGGACTTCCTGCTTCACAACATTGCGAAGCTCACAAACTGCCCCAGGGTTCCCAAGCCCTCGGCAGTTCCAACTTAAGCAACTCATTGGGCCGGGCAGGGCTGACCAGCAGCCGTTGCCGAAGATTCCGAAGACGGAGGCGTAGGCCTCTTCTTCTTGGTGTCTCTCTCCAAGTTCTCCATAGCCCCCCCTTCTTCCTCCACATCAGCAGGTTGCTCTAGGGGTAGCTCATCTGTCTCACAAACCATAGCATCTCCATGCTCAGTAAGAGCCAGCAAAGGTTTAACAACCGGTTTATAGATGTGTGTAGCTTGGGGAACTCCCTTGCGCTTCTGTTGAGCTGGTGCTTTCACTGGGGAAGAGACCTCCACCCCTTCCTTCTGCTTAGTACTCGACGCCCTTGACTCTCTGGCACTGTTTTGATTGCTAGGTTTAGGCTGATGTTCTCCAGAGCTTGTCCTCCTGCGATCCTCCCCTGCCCGCAAGCTTGGTTTGAACGGCAATTCACCCTTCTCATCCCTGGTCCCAGGCGAGGGGCAGAAAGGATCGGCATGACCCAATCTACCACACGAAAAGCAAAAGTGTGGGATATGCTCATACTCAATATCATGCTTATCTGTACTTTTCCTCTTGGCTGATTCGATCAAGATCCATCTACGTAGCGGTTTCCTTACATCAACTGACACTCGAGCACGTAGGAAGCCCCCTACTGGATCAATCTGCACCATCGTAGCCGTTTTATCGATTTGTCGCGCGATCGCCAACCCCCACTTGTTGTTGCGAAGATTATAGGGTAGATTTACAACCCGCACCCATACTGGCAAAGTCTCAAACACCAACTCCGATGGCTGCATATGCTCCTCAAGATTCTGCAATATCACCGCATGCTTGTTGATGTGCCACGGAGAGCCGTCCCACACACGGTCGCGATCTCTCTTAGACTCAAACTCCGCTGCGAAAGTATTTTCTCCCAGAGATCGGAAGAGTAGACCTCTAGGGTTTCCCCAAGCTGGGCGCAGGGCACTCTGAATCGTTTGAATATGAAGGAGATTGCGACACAGAACCCTGCCCGCGAGTAACCACTTCGGCTGCGATCCCTCTTCAGAGTCGTCTATGACTAGCGGCGTTGCCTCCTCCTCCGAGATATCCAGCTTTCCCAGTGCCTCCTCCATCGTCGCCCGAGCCGAGCGCGGGGAGAGATCACCACTCCCTTGCCGACCCTTGTTCGCGGACGATGAAGCCATCGTTGGTAGCTTCCAAGCCAATCACCCCGCCGATGGGATCGCGGGCGCCGTAAAGTCCACCTAAACCTAATCGCAAGAGGGGTTTTAGGGTTTAGAGGAAAAACTGCTGTGAGCACGATTCATAACTGAGGGTAAAACTAAGCTCAGAGACACCACTAAGGATAAAAAGTATCCATAAAAACAGATGAATATTGACTGGTTGAATTAAAATAAATGTATATTATATTTAAAAACAAAACCTCGTACGTAAAGCAACTTGGCGCAGCCAGTCGTGCCAGTTAGACATGCATGAGCATGACAAGAGAGGGACGTATACATTGGCACGTCAAAGAAAGCGATCTCTCACAATACAAGCGGCTGATCGATCGACGAGGCATCGATATCTTCTATCTATTCAAGGTCGCCGGAGAAGGGATGAAACATTCAAGGTCCATATGCATATGCATGGACCAAGGACGAATTAAATTAATGATAAAGAAATCAGCTGCATGCATGAGGCTCGAAGTATATATGGTCGCAGCCGGCATGTACGTACGTGGACAGCTCTGCATGATACGGACTTCAACGTATAATAGCCAACTTGGATAAAAGCAATCCGCAACGAGCATAGTATTGATAGAGTCGCAGCTTCGTTCTCACGGCTGCTAGAATGACGACGGCCGGACATCGACCGTTTTTTTTAATCCTTCCTCGAGTCACACAAGTCTGTGCGGACTGCATACTATATTGCTAGCTGTGTCGTATACGTAGATACAACTCTTTCATTGGTTCATATATACAATCCCATTTTATTGTTGTATGGAAAATGGTATCGACCAGCCTTTATGAGAATATATCAATTCGGCTGGTGGTGGATGGTATTTTAGCCGGTATCATGTATTTAGGAATAGCAACCACACTGATGTGACAGATAATTAAAAAAAAGTTAAGATAACATAGATAGATACTATATCATATTTTTATTTTCATTTTTTACGAGGTAGATAGCGTATCATGTTAAATGTTATATTACTTTGGGTTATATATGACAATAAATACGATTATATATGATACTCCCTTCATCCTAAAATAATGGCTTAACTTTATATTAGCTCTAGTATAAAATTATACAAAGCTTAAGATATTTATTTTGGAACGAAGAAAATATTATTTCAGAATACTATGCACTATAAATCCAATGGCAATAAAACTGCGGCTAGCTCATAGCATACGTGCATCCGTACATGATACATGGACGTACCTCTACAAGTACTGGATCTTGAACAAGGAAAAATCTATATTTATGTGAAGTTGGAGAAAAACAATCATCACGGCTGCTAGAATAGAATGGCAGCCGGACACCGATGATTTATTATCCTCTCGGGGTCAGACGAATCTCCCGGTGGATTACGTGATGTATGTCTAGTTTAAGCCAACCAGATACCAACGTGAGTAGTTTGCACTTTGCGGCCATCACGTTCATTGGCTATGGAAGTCTTCTTCCAAGAGTGTTTTCAGACGATCTTCTTCTTTCAAGAGGTTTTCTTTAGTCTAAATACACTCCATTTTATTGCTCAAATAACAAGTTCATGGAAATACAACTTAGATCTGGAGTATTATGGAGCTACGCATGATCGTCCTAAAGAAAGTCCTAGAGTGTGATCAACGACATTGTATGATTCTTGCACAAGGATTTGGAATAATCCGTGATTTCTGTACCAAGGAATTAAAGGAACTTGTTTGACTTTCAAGGCAGTGTCATGGCGCAATTTGGAGCAGCCAGCAGCCTTGCATCTACTGGAGTCATATATATTCGGGCAACATGAGTGAGACCTTGCACCGATTTAACGGAGTCATGTTCGAAAAAATTCAAGTCTCCCCTTACGATAAACTTCTCAGTCTTTGTTTTTACATCCGGCATGAGCGGTAAGCTGTGTCAAATCCATATTTCACTTTTTTTTTTAGAAAATGAGGAAGACCCTCGACCTCTGCATCTGAGGATGCATGCAGCCATTTTATTAATTATTTATAAAGACCTTATAAAGTAATACATCAGTAAGACTGAAGCCACCTTCTAGGCAACATATGTCGCTACTTCTATATAGTTGATGAAGGGATGTTGATAGTCTGGACCTAATACCAAACAGACTTCGCAGCCAAACCTAATATCTAAGCGAGGCGACGCACACTCAGAGGTCGCCGCCGCCAACTGCCACCAATCCATCTTCAGAACTGTAATGACGCATCCACCTTGCCCGGTCTAGCTGCCGTTGACGCCACCACGATGCCAGACAGCGTCGCCCTCCTGCGCGAGTCGATCTTCGCACATCAGACGCCTAATCACCAGGGCGCCACACCATCGAGATCCGTCACCTTTAATGTGTAGGATGAAGCACCGCTCCACCAAAGAAAACATCCACTGGTCCCCCGAACCCGCGCACACCTCCAAGAATGACGCCCCCAAGGGGGAAACGACACAAGCGCGCCGCCGTCTTCTGATCTATCGATCTAGGGTTTCCCCCGGAGGTAGCAGATAGTGGTCTAGAACTTCTCCTCGGTGATGCCTTCAAGAAGGGAACGACGCCGTAGAGCGTCGCCATCGCCGGCCTTGGCATCTAGCCAAGAGCAGGTTTTCACCCAGATCTGTTGGAGAACTCCATCTAGCTTTTTGTGCATGGGTCGCCACCTTCTCTTCTGGAGACTAGATCAAAGGATCCGGTCGCCGCCGCCTGAACGGCCGCAACACCAGCACGGTGCCAAAGCAGCCCGACACTGACTGGACTGCGAGTGGGAAGACGGAGACTGCAAAGGTGACGCCTTCAAGAAGGTAACAACGCGGAGGTGCCGTCGTGACCCGCCACGACCGAAGTCGGATCACGGATTTCATCGGGAGCCGCCCGTCCCCACTCCATGCACAGCCAGCTGGCCAACCACCTCCAACGAAGAAGAAGGACACCACCACCAAGCCTAGGGCCGGCGCCCCAGACATCCCCGTGTTGCAGATCAAGTCCATGAGCAGTGCAGAGCTGACGGCGATTGAGATTGGTAGCACACCGAATCAGCCCGACTGAGTCAAGGCCAGATCCGTCGCTACTGGTGCCGTCCTCCTACGCCGCCGCCGCACCAAGCCATGTCGCCGCCGATCTGCGCCATCGCCGTCGATCTAGCGAGAAAGGAGCGCCGCCTCCCAACCAGATTGAGATCCGAGGAGAAAACCGCCACCGCCGCCACGCCACAAGGGCTTTGCCCTGTGACGCCCCGGGCGACGGCGGCAGAGGGGCACATATGCATCGGATGAACAGTAAAAAAAAAATCTGAATAAAAACATTTTTTTTATAAATGATGCGTATTTCAAATGCGTGTAACTTTTAGTGGTAATATGACATTTCTGCAGGTGTAGGAAATAAACAACACCAATATCCTCAAATTGGAAGCATTAATTTTGTTCTATTGCCCAACCCTCCACAAATGTCATTTCATTACTCCCTCCGTCATGGTTTAGAAGACACGGTTAAATTTACGTGCATTTCCACAATGAACAAGGTTTAAGGCATGTTGCATTTACTCATAGCAGTTAAGTAGTACTTCGTTGTGTTATTTCTATATGCATGCGTAATGTGAATACTATTTTTTAGTCCATCTCACAGCCAATCAATAACTATTTAGATTCCAAAAAATTTCTAAATACGTCTTCTAAACCGTGATGGAGGTAGTACAAATTTTTGCATGCATGTTGAACACTCATCAATGTTTGTTGGCAAAAGAATTAGATGTTCTTAATTCTTTTAGTAAATTGTCGGATTTTACTGTTCACATCAGGTACATGTGAGCTGGTCCTCAGAGAGTGAATCTAGTACTTTTATTCAAGGTCGCCAGAGCAGAAAATCGATGAAAGATTCCACGTCGCAATGCATGCATGGACCGACGACGAAGTAAACGGAACGTGCGTGCGTACATGGACAATTCTGCAGCGTATATACGGAGTTGAAAAAAGTTACACACTAACATATTACAAGTTTACAACCAACTTAGAGAAAAGAATTCACAACAAGCCAAGTAGCTAGCTACCAGCTTCCTTCTCAATCATCGTTTTCTATCCTTCTCGATCGGAGTCAGAGGAATCTCGCCCCATTGCATGCTGCTGCTATCCCATGTGTACCTCTAGCTTAATGGATTTTACAAAATCTCAACTTAGACAAGTCGTGACTTAGGGAGGACGTTAAGATTTACTCCTAGTTAGTTAAGATGTTGTGAATTTCTTGTAACCAGTACATCTATAAATCCAGTTTTTCTTGGATCTCGTTCTCAATTCACATGCTGTTAACCGTTTTTTGTTATAATTGTTCTGGCGAGGCTGTTGCGGCCCATGGTAGCATACTAGAGGGTCTTCTTTCAATCAACCAGAGTTTGATGACACACTGCCCATGCCCGCATTGACAAGGCATCTGATAACGGCTAGGGTTGCCCAAAACAACAAATCCAACTATGGAAATTGCTACTGCCCTAATTAAGATGGATGGACTAATGTCCAATTTTAATGTTTCTAAATGTATAAATGCGGCCTCCCCGCTCTGCTTCGTACACCGCAAGTTTAGATTTGTGCACATAATATTTTGTAGTGTAATAGCTCGAATCCAATTTATTTAGGTGCTTATCCAATAAATTCAAGCGTGTATCGTAAACCTCAGGACTATTTTGTTTCATGCAAGTTTTATTAGCAATTGTAAAATGGATGGATATTCAGATAAGAAAGAAGTGTAAGTGTATGTGCCGCCAAATGGTAGACCTTTTGTTAAAAACTGGATTTAGTTCAAAAGGAATTTTACAAAATAATAACTTTGAACTTCAAGCAAACAAAGGGAATGGAGAGCTCTTATAAGCCTGGGAGGCTGGGACGCAGGGCACCTACATAATTGTGCACTTGCTTTGGACAGAAAATATTTCCTTGTTTACAAAAGAACCATGGCACACACACTGAACATGAATAATTAAAAAAGTTTGTGATTTTCTCCAACATGATACAATCAAGCAACTTAGCGGTGTCGTCAAATCCGATTGGGTACAAATTTCCTGAAGGATTCAATTCTTTTTCAATCAATTTCTGGCAAGTGGCAACTTCAAGTTATGGGAACATACTTAATTAATTTAAGGGATGGACGACCTTCTGGGGAGGAGCGGTGTCACTGAATCCAATGCCCTTCCTTTTTGTGGGCAAGATGATGAACACAAAACTGGAGAGAAACGCCATGCCCATGGGCAGATTCTTGAGGAGCTCCTCGGTGTTCCTGCCGGCGTCCTGAAAGAAACAATTCTGCAGCCCCACGTCGCTGAAAGCTACCGTGAGGAAAACCATCGCCGCGAAGAAGGCGTGCACGAAGTCAAGCGGCCGGAGGCGAAGCCTGCGAAACTGGTCGAGATCGTCCCACTCCTGCCTCTCCTCCTCGCTGGAGAAGTTGAAAACGTTGAAGCCGTGCAGTGTGGCGAAGCCATAGTATAGCTTTCCGTCGCGGCGACCGACGACGCTGTCGGTGAAGGAGAAGAAGAGGCACGAGACGGCGAGGACGATGACCAGCACCCCGGTGAGCCACTGGTTGGAGGTCTCACACTTGCCGTGGTTGGTGAAGGACGGCGACAACGCCTGGTAAGCCAGCACCGTGCCGGTCGGCAGGAGCTGAGCTAGGTTCGCGACGCTCGACATGACCGTGGCCGATGCAGGCCCCGTGCTAGGCGTTGGCGGTGCCGTGCTTGCGGTCGTTATCTCGCCGGTTGTCAGTGGGTGTATCTGGATCGTCGTGGACGGCGGAGATGAAGAAGATGCCATTGTAGGCGTACTCTTCTTGATATGTGTCCTACTTCGCAAAGGTGCAATGCTCCAAACAGATTTACAAGTTGCTGTTTATATAGGCACATATCGCTGAATATGATTCCAAAGTCCAAACTAGGTTTGTCGTGTTGATTAGTCTCGCTCGACATGCACGCATGAACGTGGACTTCAACTCACTATGTAGTTTTGACTTTTGATTACAGTTAGTGTAAGTTGTAATAGCTTATTCTAGCAAACTAGTATGACGTACATGAGTAGTTTGTAGCCAGTACGTTAATTTAACTGGTGATACATGCTATGTAAGTCTCCTTCCAGGAAGGTGAGGAAGGAGAACTATAGGTTTGTGCATGAGTACGTCATTTTATTCTCAGGCTACGTACTAAGAGCAACTCTAGCATAGTCATATTGTTCGTCTCCATAACTCGTACTAAGATACAAACAAGGAGTGGAAATGTATCGAAGACCGATTTAAAAAGAAGCTAAGTTGCTGGAAAGGCAAGCTTCTATCTTATGAAGGACGTTTAGTACTTGTTAATTCAGTATTAACCAGTATGCCGATGTTCCTCTTATCATTCTTCGAGTTACCTGAAGGGGTAAGGAAGAGGTTAGATTTATATCGGTCACGTTTCTTTTGGCAAAGTGATGAAGTGAAAACAAAGTATAGGCTTACTAAATGGGACATCATTTGGAGACCCAGAGATCAAGGGTGTTTAGGGGTGGAGAATTTAGAGGTTAAAAACAGATGCTTGCTAAGTAAATGGCTGTTTAGAATTTCGGTAGAAACCGAAGGCATGTGGGTGCAAATTCTAAGGAATAAGTTCTTGCAACATAAGTCCTTAGCTTAGGTGACCGTTAAACCGAATGATTCTCCATTCTGGAAAGGATTCATGAGGTGTAAGAACGTGTTTTTTAACCAGACTAGGTTTGTCATTGCTAATGGTTAATCAACTAGATTCTGGGAGGATACATGGTTAGGGGATGTGCCCCTAGCACTGAAATATCCGTAGCTATACAATATTGTCCAACGCACACAAGCGTCGGTTGCAGCAGTCTTGAGCAACACGCCTCTAAATATCCGGTTCCGTCGATCTTTGATCGGGGAAAGATGGACCAGATGGCTACACTTAGTTAGAAGGTTAATGCAAATCCAACTGCCGGATAGCCCCGACACTATTCATTGGAAGCTAACTAAGATGGATCCTTTTCGGTAAAATCTATGTACCTTCATCTTATTGATTCGGGATACATTCCAAGATCCAAGCATGTCTGGGAGGTCAAAGTTCCATTGAGGATAAAGATCTTTATGTGGTTCGTTCACAAAGGTGCTATCCTAATGAAAGACAACTTGGCAAAACGTAAATGAAAAGGTAACCAGCGATGCAACTTTTGTGACAACAAGGAAACTATCAAGCACCTCTTTCTCCAATGTCCGATGGCTAAAATCCTATGGCGTTCTATACACATTGCTTTTAATATCACCCCCCCACTAGTGTCTAACATGTTGTTTGGGACGTGGGTAGAGGGAGTTGGTGGTCATTTGGCAAAGAGTATCCGTGTTGGAGCATGTGCATTACTATGGGCAATTTGGAACTGCAGGAATGATTTAGTGTTTAACAGATGCACATCTATCAATTTTTTGCATGTTATATACAGGGCTACCGCACTGACCCGCACGTGGTCATTACTCACTCCTGCGGATTCGAGGGAGCGTATGATCACTGGGTGTGTCCGCTGGGAGATGGTAGCACTGGGTATCTTCAACCGGTTTGGATGGCGGCAAGCTAATAGGATAGGTGGCTAGTCATCTACTTATTATACATTCGCTGCTTGGGCGCTTTGGGCGTTTTGTATCGCTTCGTTTTTGTTCTTTAGTCTCAACATTGATGTACTCGTTCCGGATTTGGTTTCTTTTTTATGAATAAAGGGCTGCATGCATCTCTGGATGCAGAGGCCGGGGCTATGCCTCCTTTTCTAAAAAAAAACTCGTACTAAGAGCAACTCTAGCATAGTTTCTATATTTTCCACCTTCATTGTTAAATTATGATCCAAATTCTACCGTATTAGACTAGATGTAGTACACACGGTGTGGGTCTTTGCGTTGGTACCGACGCGTACGGGTATAACCCGTTTACTTGTCCTCCAAAGACTCTCATGTATTGCCCCTTATATATACTCCATGTAGTCGCACCTAAACACGGTATGTCGTCTCGTGCTTGTAATACTTCACCGAAACCGACACGTTTTCCCCATCGCTGCGCATTGCCGCAGATATCTGCTGCCACTGTTGCTGCGTATAGTCGAGCCGCGGTTGCCGCGTACGTCGGTCGCGAGTTCGGTTGCTGCTGGAGATAAGTATCCCTGCGCTAGTGGCCGATTCGCCGCTGCTGCTTGGAGTCCGTTTCGCTAAAAGCATCTCCAACAGCCGCCCTAAACAAGCGTCGCGTCGCAAATTTATCCATTTTAGCGCGCGCGTAATCGGCAGAGTGTCTCCAGCGGGCGCGTAATAACCGCGCGTGCGGCATATAGAGTTGGGCGCGTGGTCCGAATCGCCATAGCACGCTGCGTATTTGGGGCGTCCGCTTCCGCGCGCGGCACACACGATCGCTCGCGCCGCACTCTCTTCCACGCACCACCATCGCCTCGCACGCGCCGGCGTCGGCGAACTAACCTGATGGACGCGCGCGCCGGCTCCCCCCTCACCCCATCCTACAGCTGCGAACCCTCCGCCGCCGCCGCCGCCGCAAACCCTAGCGCTGGGAGCGTTGGCCTCGCCTCTGCCTCCGCCGGAGCTCCTCCGACCATCATCCTCGCGCGCGGCCTCTTCATGCCGCCGCGGATGACCTCGGCGGCTGGCATTGTCGCGCCGGCGCCGGCGCCCGCCGTGATGAAGCCCTTGAACCTCCCAAATGCGGCGCGGCCGAAGAAGGGCAAGACATCCGTGAAGAAGAACAAGGCGACGGGCGGCTCCGGCACCTCAAAGGCGTCGAGGAAGAAGCTTGCAGGGCGTGTGAGGGGCGAGGCGGCTACCGAAGCGCCGGCGAGCTCACTTGTTGAGCCGGCGGTCGAAGCGGACAATGTGTTCGACGGTATGCCCCAAAGGTAGAAAATTTTCCTAACTTTTTTTTTCTTGTTCTTTTTTGAATGCATACATATAGATACTTATTTGCATTGTTCTATATACTTTGTAGTGTCAACGAACGATGCATACATGTCAACTATGGGTGTTGGCTCGAACAATTCGCATTGGTCTCAAACCAATGACATGCATTTGGAAGACTATGAGTTCGAGGTGGGCGAGGATGGTGAGGGCATTGTCGGCGCACCGAAAGGAAGAGGAGGCAACTAGACCAACGAAGAAGACGTTCGTGCTATGCAAAACTTGGTTGGATGTGTCGAGGGATCCGTCCGTTGGAGGTGATCAAAGTAGACAGGCTTATTGGCTCCGGATGAAAGAACACTTTGATATTCGCAACGTGAGTGGAATTGACCGCTCCGCACGATCGCTTCGCTCCCGGTGGTCGACCATCACCAAAGATTGTAAACAATGGGCGGCCGCACAAAAAGCGGTTGACAAGTTGAACCCAAGTGGCACCAATGATAACGATAGGGTAAGTGATGGGGTTATAGTCCCAGGGTAGGGTCATAGGTCTGCCCTATAGGTCCTACCCAAGGACTACCCTTCATAGAAGACAAGGCCCTTAGACAGTTCCGATTGAACTAAGGACGCCCCATCATCCAATCGGCAACGATCCACTCGGAGCATATTTAACGTACCGACTGGAATCCACTGTGTACATCGTAACCTCCCAGGAGGGCAACGGTCATACGTTTTCATACACCATTATTAGCATTTGAAGCTTACGTTACCTGTAACTTAGGCATTTATTCGCCACTATTCCACCCTTGTCCACCGGGCCATTATGAAGGGCAGCGCACTCTATGTAAGGCGCACTTCCCCACTGGTGCAAGGGTTGGCACTTGTTGTAATCCTATAATCCACTCGACACAAAGCTCCCAAGAGCACTGAGACGTAGGGCTTTTACCTCCACCGTAGAGGGGCCTGAACTCATACATCCTCGCCGTAGCTAAGGATCTGCCCATCCTTTCGTACTCTATACTTCTACTGTCAGACTTATACCCATGATAGTTGGCGCCCACCGTGGGGCAGGCGTCTAAGCGACTTCCGGCGAGTTTGCGATTTCATCTTTTCGTCATGTCGTCTGGCGGAGATCTGTGCATGGGTCATGAGATCCTCTTCGGTGCCCTCTCCTTCATCACCGATGATTCAGCATGGCTTCGGGATGCGCCCCTCGACGTCGAGGCGCTTCCCAGTCGCGGGGCTACGCACTTCCGTGCGAGTTCCTGCGGTGTTCTTCTTCTCCAGCCATCGACCCCGGTGTCGATCTTCGCCCCCGTCACGCACCGCAACAAGCGATCCCGTCGTCCGTGGCTCCAGCGTTGGGTGCGACACGCCCAGGCGCGACAGAGCGCATCCTCCTCTCAAGTGGCGGTGCTCGAATCGGTTGTGGTCCCGCCGCCATCCCAGTTCTTGGAGTCAGTTCCGACTGAGCTACCTTCCGAGTATCTGGGTCGCGGGCCTGCAGCCGAGGTTCTCATGGCTGATTCCCATGAAAGTCCCCTCGGGACTGGTCGGAACGAGCGTGAGTTCGGAGAATCATCCGACGTTCGTCATCAGCACCATCGTTCCTCCAGTCGACGCACTCGTCAGAGCAACGTCGAGGTGTTCCGCACACCCATCCTCAACTTGGCTGCAGCCGCCAGGATTGCCGATTCTCTCCAGACGACTGATTCAGAGGCTGGTAGAGGAATAGAGCAGATCCGTGCCCTCTTGCATACGACGCAGCAGCAAAATTCGGCGGTCTCCCAGTCACACAACAGTTCTTTTCACGCGAACACGCATTGGTCGGTTTTCAGTCCCGACTCTCATCAGCGACGCAGAGGGGGCAGCCGTTCCAGGGACCCGAGTCGGAATCCGCTTCCCATTCGGTCTCATCCCGAAGATCGTCGCCGTTCGCGTACCCCTCCGCGGGGTGGGCCTTACGGACCCCGACATCATGATGATCGTCGTTCGGGCGGTGACGCGCATGATCCAAGGCCTGATGCAAGAGGGTACATCGCCCAGAAGAAGGTCGACAGAAGTCGAGCCCACCGTGATGGCCACGATAGAGACCGTCCGAGTGGAAGCAGAACCGTTGTTTCTGGCCCCGAGTGCTTCAGTCGGGCCATCCGCTCAGCTGACATCCCTCCCAACTTCCGATTGGCGACGGGAATCAGCAAGTTCACAGGAGAGTAAAAACCGGAAACTTGGTTGGACGACTACAGAGTGGCGGTCCAGATCGGTGGCAGAGATGACCATGTCGCCATGAAACATCTCCCACTGATGCTCGACGATTCGGCGCGAGCCTGGCTGAACCAGTTAGCTCCGTCAAGCATCTATAGTTGGGCTGATTTGGCCCGAGTCTTCATCAGGACCTTCGAGGGTACGTGCAAACGCCCTGCTCGTCTTGTAGAGCTCGAGCATTGTGTCCAGAAGCAGAACGAGCCCTTGCGCGATTTCATCCAGCGCTGGACGACCCTCTACCACACGGTGGAGAACGTCATAGAGCACCAAGCAGTCTGCGCCTTCAAGGCAGGCGTGCGATACAGAGATCTGTACGTGAAGCTCGGTCGGACAGGCGACATCTCCATGAGAAAGATGATGGAGATAGCCGCGCGCTATGCAAATGGAGAAGAGGAGGACCGCATACGTAGAGGCAAGCATAAGTCAGTCGCCGATGGAGATGGGAACAGCAATCGGAAGCAGAAAGCTCAATCCACTTCGCAGGCAGAGGCATCAGCCGTTACAAATGCCAAGTTCAAAGGCAAGGGGAAAGTACAGTACGCCCCCAAGAAGAGGCAGTCAGGAAATTCCATCCTGGATCAACCGTGCCCAATCCACACGAAGATGGATGAAGAAGGCAATGCCATATTGCCGAAGCATACCACTCGGCAGTGTCGCCTCCTGATCCAAGGATTCGGCGAAGGACAGCCGAGTGAGAAGGACACCGAGCAGGATGATGAGGACAAGGAGGATCCGTTCCCCCAAGTCCATGCAACGTTGATGATTTTTGCTGATGTGGAAAAAAAGTCGACTGAAGCTGGTTAACAGGGAGGTAAACATGGCAACCCCATCCACTCCCACGTTCCTCAAGTGGTCACAGACTACGATCACCTTTGATCAGTTAGACCATCCAGCACACGTACCCACCCCAGGGAGGCAAGCTCTGGTCGTCGACCCGGTGGTGGAAGGAGTCAGGCTGCGCAAAGTCCTCATGGATAGCGGCAACGGCTTGAACATCATGTACGCCGATACTCTCAAGGGACTGGGCATTCCGATGTCCAAACTTAGCGAGAGCAGTATGCAGTTCCACGGGGTCGTCCCAGGAAGAAAGGCCAAATCACTCGGCCAAATTGCGTTGGATGTCGTCTTCGGCTCTGACAAGAACTTCCGCAAGGAGAAGCTGACATTCGAGATGGTCGACTTCCAGAGTGCATACCATGCGATTCTGGGCCGTCCGGCATATGCGTGTTTCATGGCCCGTCCATGTTACGTCTATTTGGAGCTGAAGATGCCAGGTCCCAAAGGTGTGATTACGGTCACATGCAATCGGCAGCGGGCCGAGGAGTGTCTGCAGCAGGGGTCGAGGATTGCTGATCAGCAGATGGCTATTCTCGAGCTGGATGAGTACAAGAAGACCGCCGACCCTGCTGACCTGGTGCGTTCAAAGAAGCCAGCTTCCGAGTCCGCATTCCAGTCGGCGGGAGACACGAAGAAAGTCAACATCCATCCGACGGACGACACCGCCGCCCCGACAAACATCTCCACCACCCTTGATCCAAAATAGGAAGCCGAGCTCACCCAATTCCTCCGTGAGAACTAGGACATTTTTGCATGGAAGCCTGCTGACATGCCAGGTGTACCCAGGGAGTTGGCTGAGCACCGACTGCATGTGGATCCTGCTGCTCGGCCCGTCCGAGAACGCCTGCGTTGGTCCGCCGCGCACAAGAGGAAGGCAATCGGAGAGGAGGTGGCTAAACTTTTGGCAGCCAACTTCATTCGAGAGGTTCACCACTCCGAGTGGCTCGCTAATGTTGTCATGGTGCCCAAGAAGGACAAGTCTCTCCGTATGTGCATCGATTTCAAGCATCTCAATAAGGTCTGTCCGAAAGATCACTTCCCGCTCCCCCGCATTGATCAAATTGTTGATTCGACTGCGGGTTGCGAGCGCTTATCCTTCCTTGATGCCTATTCGGGCTATCATCAGATCCGTCTGTATGGTCCAGATGAATTAAAAACAGCCTTCATCACCCCATTCGGGTGTTTCTGTTACATCACTATGCCATTTGGTTTGAAGAATGCAGGAGCAACTTTTATGCACATGATCCAAAAATGCCTCCTAGACCAGATCGGTCGAAATGTGGAGGCATATATGGATGATATCGTTATCAAGTCACGCAAAGGTTCCGACCTGCTGACTGACTTGGCAGAAACATTCGCCAACCTACGTAGGTACGATATCAAGCTCAACCCAGCCAAGTGTTCATTCGGCTTCCCAGCGGGAAGTTACTCGGTTTCTTCGTTTCCGAACGAGGGATCGATGTCAACCCCGAAAAGATCGGGACCATTGTCCGAATGGAGCGGCCGGTAAGAGTACATGATGTTCAAAGGCTCACAGGTTGCCTAGCGCCTTTGAGCAGGTTTATCGCTCGACTCGGGGAGAAGGCGTTACCTCTGTACCGACTCATGAAGAAATCAGATACCTTTGAGTGGACAGACGAAGCCCAAATTGCATTCGACGATCTCAAAGCCCTGCTTTCCACCAAGCCGGTTCTTACTGCCCCACTCAGTAAAGAACCCCTTCTTCTGTACATCGCGGCTACAAATCAAGTTGTCAGCACCGTTCTGACAGTCGAACGCGAAGAAGAAGGCAAGGCGTACAAGGTTCAGCGGCCAGTATATTATGTTTCTGAAGTCCTGACTCCTTCCAAGCAGAGGTATCCCCATTATCAGAAGCTTATTTATGGGATCTACATGACTGCAAAGAAGGTGGCTCATTATTTCCAAGACCACTCGGTGTCTGTCATATCTGATGCTCCGTTGTCGGAAATTCTCCACAATCGGGACGCATCAGGCCGAGTGGCAAAGTGGGCAATGGAGATGCTATATTGTGACATCAAGTTCGAAGCCAAGAAAGCTATAAAGTCTCAAGCTCATGCTGATTTCATAGCGGAATGGGTAGAACAATATCAACCGACTCACATCTACTCGGCTCATTGGACCATGTTCTTTGATGGGTCCAAGATGTTGAATGGCTCCGCCGATGGCGTAGTGCTCATATCCCCAAAAGGTGATAAACTCAAGTATGTGTTGCAAATACATTTTGATTCTTCCAACAACGAAGCAGAGTATGAAGCTCTCCTTTACGGGTTGCGCTTGGCCATCACACTCGGCGTCCGTCGCCTGATGGTCTATGGCGACTCAGATCTGGTGGTTAATCAAGTAATGAAGGAATGTGATGTAAGGAACCCCACCATGACTGCATACTGCAACGCAGTAAGGAAGCTCCAGAAGAAGTTCGAAGGTCTAGAACTCCACCATGTTCCCCGACTGAAAAACCAAGCGGCAGATGAATTGGCAAAACTTGGATCCACTCGGAGACCGGTCCCGAGTGATGTCTGCCTCGAGCACCTACACCTCCCCTCGGTAAAAGAAGATCCTTTTACAGAGGAACCAGTACAACCGAAGAGCTCAACAGATCAGACTGAAGTCGAGGTCCCCGCTGTGGTTGATTTGATCATGGAGATTCTAGCTGTCATTCCCGAATGGACTGTGCCGTTCATTGCGTACATCATGAGGCAAGAGTTACCAGAAGACGAAGTCCAAGCTAGGCAGATCGTTCGCAGGTCAAAGTCCTTCACCGTCATTGATGACCGGTTGTACAGAGAAAGTGTGTCAGGCGTCCTTCAGTGGTGTATCTCTCTTAAGGAGGGATAGTTAATCTTGGAAGAAATCCACTTGGGAACCTGCGGCCATCAGGTCTCCTCAAGGGAAATCGTCGCCAAAGCATTCAGAGCTGGTTTCTTCTGGTTGCAGGCCAATGAAATGGCAAAAGATATGGTCGACCGTTGCGAAGGTTGTCAGTTCTATTCAAACAAGTCCCACAAGCCAACGTCTGCGCTGAAGACAATTCCTCTTGCTTGGCCATTTGCCTTGTGGGGGTCAGATACAGTCGGACCATTCAGAACAGGCCAAGGAGGATTCACTCATCTGCTGGTAGTAGTCGACAAGTTTACCAAGTGGATTGAAGCCAAGCCCATCAAGAAGCTTGATGCCCTTACGGCCATCAAATTTATCAGAGACATCATTGCCAGATACGGGGTTCCGCACAGCATAATCACCGACAATAGCACAAACTTTGACTCGGACAGGCTCAAAGGTTTTTGCACATGCCAAGGTATTCGAGTGGATTTTGCATCCGTGGCGCACCCCCAAACAAACGAGCAAGCAGAGCAGGCGAATGCACTTATTCTTCAAGGGTTGAAGCCTCGGCTCTTGCCAGAAGTTGGACATGCCGCCGGCGCATGGGTCACCGAGCTGCCTTCGGTGCTGTGGGGCCTCCGCACAACTCCGAATAGATCGACAGGGCGATCCCCGTTTTTCCTCGTTTATGGAGCAGAGGCAGTCCTTCCGAGTGACTTGCTTCACAACTCTCCACAAGTCGAACTCTTCTTCGAAGCCGAAGCAGAGCAAGCCAGGCAAGACGGAGTTGACCTTTTAGAAGAGGAGCGCGAGATGGCACTAATCCGTTCAACAATTTATCAACAAAATCTGCGCCGATTTCATGCGCGACACGTCAGGAGCCGCACGCTCCAAGCAGGCGACCTGGTGCTCTAAGTGGATCAACAGAGACCACACAAGTTGGCTCCCGCTTGGGAAGGACCATTCATCATCTCTAAGGTGCTGAACAACGGAGCACATCGACTCTACAACCTCGACAGGGAAACGGACGAGCCGCGAGCATGGAATGGAGATCTACTGAAGCGCTTCTACACATAGCCGCCGACAGAGACAATGTAAAGAACAAGTATCATTGAAGTAATACAAAGCAGATTGATTTCTTGCCGATTCAAAATTCTTCCGCGTTTGCAGACTCCGGTCTAAAAAACTAACTCCGAGTGTGCACTAAAAGTCACACTCGGGGAGTTAGCTGCGACCCAAAGTCGCCTAAGTTCAAACTCGCTCCGAGTATGCACTAAAAGTCACACTCGGAGACTTAGCTGCGACCCAGAGTCACCTAAGTACAAACTCGCTCCGAGTGTGCACTAAAAGTCACACTCGGGGACTTAGCTGCGACCCAGAGTCGCCTAAGTACAAACTCGCTCCGAGTGTGCACTAAAAGTCACACTCGGGGACTTAGCTGCGATCCAGAGTCGCCTAAGTACAAACTCGCTCCGAGTGTGCACTAAAAGTCACACTCGGAGACTTAGCTGCGACCCAGAGTCGCCTAAGTACAAACTCGCTCCGAGTGTGCACTAAAAGTCACACTCGGAGACTTAGCTGCGACCCAGAGTCGCCTAAGTAAACAACTCACTCCGAGTGTGCTCGAAAAGTCACACTCGGGGACTTAGCCGCGACTCAGAGTCGCCTAAGTAAAAAGCTTCCTCCGAGTGTATACTCGAGATACACTCGGAGGCTTAGCAGACCCTCATTGAGGCTCATGTGGATGTGAAGACAACTGACAACTACATGAGTAACAACTCACTCCGAGTGCGCACTAACAGTCACACTCGGGAACTTAGCTGCGACCCAGAGTCGCCTAAGTAAAAACTCGCTCCGAGTGTGCACCAAAAGTCACACTCAGAGACTTAGCTGCGACCCAGAGTCGCCTAAGTACAAACTCACTCCGAGTGTGCACGAAAAGTCACACTCGGGGACTTAGCTATGACTCAGAGTCGCCTAAGTAAAAAAGCTTCCTCCGAGTGGGCACTCGAGATACACTCGGAGGCTTAGCAGACCCTCATTGAGGCTCATGTGGATGTGAAGACAACTACGTCCGCTGCTTCAGCTTCAGCATCAACGCAAAAATCTGCAACGAAAGGGCAAGCATACAATAAACGCCGAGTGTCACGCACACAGTACAAGCACTCGGCAAAACATAAGACTTACCAGCCAGACGCGTCATCATCTACCCAGCCCAGTCGCTGACATACTTCTCCTGAGCTGTGCATCGCTTGTTCAGGACGACCATCTGATTCGTGAGAGCAGTCCTCTGTTTCTTCATTTTTTCCACTTCCTCAGTCAACACCTTGTTCGCTTCACGCGCCTCCTCCAAGGACTTCTGTCGTCCCTCTAGAGCATCCTTCATGCCGGCCATTGCGAGCATAGCCGCATCAAGCTCACCAGCGAACTGGTTCCTCTCCGCTCTGAGAGCCTCATAGGCCGCCCCCATTTCACAAGTTTTCTGCCACCAAGCACCAAGGGACAATCCGAAAGTTCAACAGTTAAAAGTCTAAGTTCTTCAGACCTCTGCCGACGCAAGCAGTCGACAGCGGTCTCGAGGACTACACCTAGTGGGTTCACTGAGAGTGACCCCACTGGCATGCAGCTCAAGCAGGCCTGCCCTATTGAGATGCATGTTATCACCTACGCCTACGAGGCCAATACTACCTGACCTGAGTACAAATTACTCTCGGGGACTCTTACAGTAAGTGCACTCCGAGTGCCACAACTACGCGCACTCGGTCATGTTATTTACAGACATGACCAAAGCAAAGACAATATGTATAAAGACAACTGCAGGTGCAAGCACTCGACAGAAGTCTCGGGGACTACACCCATTGGGTTCACCCAGAGTGAACCCATTGCGAACAACAGATGCTATCCAAAAACACCCACTGGGTTACAAGAGAAAAGTAAATACTTACTAGCCCACTTACTCGGATATCATCCCGCAGCTCCAGGCTCCGCTGGTACAAGGACGCGACGGAGTCGTAGGCCCTCTTGGCCTCCCCAGCCATCAGCTCCGCCTGCACCATGGCTCCCTTGGCCGCTCCCACCTGCTCCTCCGGGAGACGCCGGATGTTGAACTCGGCATTCAACGAGCCTGGCATCGTCGGAAGCTCCTGAGGCATCCCGAGGTCCGCTCCAGTCGGCACCTCAACCACCAGCGCCGGTTCAGTCGGCGGCAGCGCCTCAGTCGGCAGCACGTCGGCAGCGAGAGCGGCAGCGGGAGGAGAAGCCTCAAGAACAGGCTCCACAGCTGGGTCGGCTCTCCTCTGGTCCCCCTCGTCCAGGAAAATCGCCCCTGACAGGCCGAATGACACGAGGTCTCAGAAAAAGAAAGGATGCGGGGGCAAAGAAAAACCTCGATGGACGTGGCTGAGGAGCAGGACGCGCTCCCCCTCCCGAGGCGCTGGCTCGACCTCGTCCTCCGCCGGCAGCCTCCAGGACTTATGCACGATCATTCTGTGCTCCACCAGCTACAGCAGATCCCCCTCCGTCACCATGGAGGGGAGGAAGTCGCCCTAAATCCACCCCGCCGGCAGCGGCCGCTGCCGCCGCTAAGCAGGCGCCGCCGCCTTGCCCTTCTTCTTCCTCGACTCCATCTTGCTGGTCTGACCCTTGGTCATGGAGGCGACGGTGAACCCTCGGGAGGAAGAAGAAGGAAGGAGTGTAGGAGCACTGGAGGTGGCGAGGAAGACGGAGCAGGCGAGAGCGAAAGATTCGGCGAGCGTAACGAAGAAGCCTCGCCGCCGAGATTTAAATAGGGTTCCGACTGGGTCACTGGCGGGTGGCCCCGAAACCTTATCCGCCCGACCGGCCGCGGCGATATCAGTGGAGGAGTTGAAGGCGCGAGAATCGAGGCGTCAGGCGCTACTCGAGCACGCCGGCGTCATCCCCGCTGGACGCGCGGAAACCGAAATTTGAAGATCCCAGAAAATCCGCCGCTGTCAGTTGACCGGTCACGTCAAAAGATGTCGCAGAAGCACTCGGCTTCTGATAGTCGGTTTCGCGAGTACTTCCACTCGGATCGTTGGTCAGAAAAGATAAAATGGATCGAGGCAAGCAACACCCAAGCCAAATCTGTTCCAGTCGGATCCAAACTTCAAGCACCGCTTCGTCGTTTCAACCCCAATCCATTTGGGGACTAATGATGGGGTCATGGTCCTAGGGTAGGGTCATAGGCCTGCCATGTAGGTCCTACCCAAGGACTACCCCTCACAAAGGACAAGGCCCTTAGTCAGTCCCGACTGAATTAAGGAGCCCCCATCATCCAGTCGGTAACAGGTCCTCAACCATCCAGTCGGAGACTAGCATTCGGAGGATACCAAGCTAACCGACTGGCTACACTCGGTACATCGTAACCTCTCTGGAGGGAAACGGCCGTACGTTTTCGGGTGCATTTATTGGCATTTAGAGCATACATTACCTGTTTCGTACGCATTCAATCCCCACTACTCCACCCCTGTACCGGAACCGTTGTGGAGGGCAACACACTCTATATAAGCCGCCCTCCCCCACTGGTAGGGGGGTTAGCAAATCATTGTATTCCATATTCCACTCGACAACAAGCTCCGAGAGCACTGAGACGTAGAGCTGTTACCTCCACCGCAGAGGGGCCTGAACTCATACAACCTCGCCGCAGCTAGGACTCTGCCCATCTCATTCGTACCCTACACATCTACTCTCAGGCTTATACCCACGACAGTAATGTTCATGTTGATGCTCAACCTAGCAATGATAAGGATGTGGAGATTGAACCTGTTGATCTTGATAACCCACAACCTAAGAACAAGAGATACGATAAGAACGACTTCACTGCTAGGAAGCACGGTAAAGAAAGGGAACCATGGGTTCAGAAACCCATGCCCTTTCCTCCCAAACCATCCAACAAAAAGGATGATGAGGATTTTGAGCGCTTCGTTGAAATGACCAGACCTGTCTTTCTGCAGATGTGTTTGACAGATATGCTCAAAATGTCTCCGTATGCTAAGTACATGAAAGTATTGTGACTAATAAGAGGAGGATACCCGAGGTTGAGATTTCCACCATGCTTGCTAACTATACCTTCAAGGGTCGAACTCCTAAGAAACTAGGTGATCCCGGTGTGCCCACTATACCTTGCTCCATTAAAGGCAACTACATGAGAACTGCTTTATGCGACCTTGGAGCCGGTGTTAGTGTTATGCCTCTTTCTCTTTATCGTAGACTTGAACTGGATAAGTTGACACCCACTGAAATCTCTCTGCAAATGGCCGACAAATCAACTGCTTTCCCTATCGGCATTTGCGAGGATGTGCCTGTTGTGGTTGCTAACGTCACCATCTTAACAGACTTTGTTATCTTGGATATTCCCGAGGATGATGCCATGGCGGTCATCCTGGGAAGACCCTTTCTAAACACTGCAGGGGCTGTTATAGATTGCAACAAAGGCAATGTCACTTTCCATGTCAACGGTAATGAGCATACGGTGCACTTTCCGAAGAAACAATATCGAGTACATTGCATCAATGCTATCGAAAAAACTTCATCCATTCTTATTGGGAGCTTTGAATGCCCTATTCCTCGTGTGAAGATGAAGTATGATTTGCTTATTGGGGAGATACACATCCCCATTGAGGTGACCTAGTGGCTATTCGATAATTCTTCGTTCTCTTTTGCGATTCGAAAAGGTTTGTCGAGGAGGCTTCATCAACCACATTGACGGATTTTCTTTCGATGACCATGAGATAGATGAATCGAGGAGTCACAAACCTTTGTTCCAAGCTTTCACTTTTGGTTGCTTAGAAGAAAAATGATAGATTTAGTTTAGTTTTCCCTGTTTTCTGTTTTAGCTTCCGGTAGAAAAGTACCCCGAAAATAAAAGTTCTCCGAACGTCCTGAAAATCAAGTATGATTTTTTCTGGAATTTTTTAAAAATTCTGAGACAAAGAGCTTGTGTGGGGGCCACACCAGTGGGCCACAAGCCCTTGGGGCGCGGGCACCCCCTGGCCGCGCCACCCAGGCTTGTGGGGCCCACAGGCTCCCCCACCACTCCTTCTTACTCTTATCTCCTTCTCCTACCTCCACAAAAATCGTTTCGCAGCTCAAACCCGTGTTCTTGCTCCTCTTGCTAGGATTTTGAATCTCTTTGCTCAAATCACCGTTCTCCGAACTGTTTTGGGGAAATTACTCCTTGGTAAGTGACTCCTCCATTAGTCCAATTAGTTTTTGCTCTAGTGCCTTATACTCCACATATTTTGCTGCCTTGGTGACCATGTTCTTGAGCTTTGAATGCTGATTTTAGTTGGTCCCAAGTAGTTTTGATGCGTAATATGGTCTCTAGGCACTTGTGGGAGTAGTTGCTACAAGTTTGGTTGAGCCTTCTTCACTTTTCCTTGGAATCACTAAAAAATTCAGAAATTTTCAGAGATAAAAAGGGAAAAGATGAGGAGGTTCTTGAGAGGCTCTTCAAGCCGTGACCCCAAGGATGATGGGAGTGAGAAGAAGCCCAAGGATTTGGTCCCTCCAGTCGCGAAAGTTCGAGTGTGCGAGTGGCCAAGCGATGTGTTCTTACGCGCCGCTGGAATTTATGAGGACTTTTATCACTTGGTGGAGAACGCGGGCCTTACCGCCTTCATTGAAGATAAGTGTCCGCAATTCCTCCTCCTCACTAATATCTTCGTACAAAGCTTTAACTTCTATCCGAGGAAGAATACTCCTATGGTTGAGTTCAAACTTTATGATATCCCCCAGCGCATGTCACTCCAGGATTTTTGCAATGTTTGCAAATTACCTTATGTTGGGGATATTCATGAAGCTCGTCCACGGGACTTGGAAGCTTTCATCGGTACAATTGATGTAGGAGAGGAGAGAGGAGTGTCTTGCGCTAGAGCTGCTAGCATTCATTTTCCCGTGCTTCGGTACTTCTCACTATTTGTAGGAAAATGTTTGATTGGCCGTGGGAAAGCTGGGTCACTTAGTTCCCCAGATCTTGTGGTCTTGCTCGAAGCCCTTTATAATGATAAAACTTATAGCTTGGGCGCTATAGTAGCTCAACAGTTGAACCTGAGCCGTTCTAAAGGTGTTGTCTATGGAGGTATCTATGCTACCCGTCTTGCTAGACACTTTGAGATACCCATTATACTTGAGGAGGAAGAAGAGGTACTTCTTCCCGAGAGATATCTAGATTACGATAGCATGGTTCGCCATGACTTTCTTGATAGAGATATAAGTAGAAGGATGATTTATAACCTGGTGTTTAGTCAGGGTACTCGTGAGACTATTACTTTGCCTGCTCCTTCTTTGTTCAATCTTCATGCAGGCAGGTACATTATTATGCCCTTGGACATCTACGCATATTGGGGCTTAGCCCAACCACAGGTGCTCGTGCCCGAGCCATCAGTCGAGTACCACACGCCGGTTTATCAGTAGGAGCCAGAGGAGCTCACACAGCAGTGGCATCCACAGTCCACTCCGGAGTACCCCGGAGCTGGTTATTCCCCTCCTTGGGAGTAGACCAACTTAGGCCAAAAGCCTAAGCTTGGGGGAGTACGTGTTCTCACCGACTTTACATTCCTGCTTATGCTTTCACTTTGTTAGCCGGTGTTCACACTTTGCCACTGTATCATCCATGTTAGTTTATTTTCTTTTTCTCGTTTTCTTTTCATGTGTCTGTCTAGTTTGAGAAAAACCAAAAATATTTTCTTTTACTTCTTTTGCTTGTTGGGTTCTTTCCCATGTAAATAGTTTTCTTTTTCTTTGGTTCAAGGTAGAAGATATTGGTTACAATGTTTAGTGGCTCTTGCATGCATACCTGTTTAGCTTTCAAAGAGCCATATTACTTTGTCTTCTCCTTTGTGTTTGCCTGCAGATTCCAGCTTTAGTCCAATGCACGAGCACGCTTATTATTGTTCACATCATTCGGTCGTGCAAGTGAAAGGCAATAATGACGATATATGATGAAGTGACTGAGCCTGGAAAAGCTGGTATGAACTCAATCTATTTTGTTTTTGTAAATATGACTAGCTCATCATGCGTGATTCAGCTTTGTTGTGAGAGAAACATGTTTGCAATGACGACTTAAAGATCATAGTTGCTTATGCCATGCTTACTTAGCTAGGAGCTTATAATGGTTTGTCTTGGATGCCCACATGAATGTTGAGATGACTGTGTTGTAGTATGATAGGATGGTATCCTCCTTTGAATGATTCAAGTGGCTTGACTTGGCGCATGTTTACACATGTAGTTGAAACAAAATCAACATAGCCTCTATGATGTTCATGTTCATGGTGATTTATGTCCTACTCATGCTTGCACTCAATGTTAGTTAATATCAATGCATTTTTATGACTGTTGTCGCTCTCTAGTTGGTCGCTTCCCAGTCTTTTGCTAGCCTTCACTTGTACTAAGCGGGAATACTGCTTGTGCATCCACCTCCATAAACCCAAAGTTGTTCCATATGAGTCCACCATACCTACCTATGTACGGTATCTACCTGCCGTTTCAAGTAAATTTGCATGTGCCACTCTCTAAACCTTCTAGAAATAATTTGTTTTGCATGCCGGAACCGCTCATGTGGTGACACGGGGCTATCAGTATCTTCCATGCTAGGCGTGTTATCCTCGATATGTGTTTATTCACTATCATTCACGATAAAGGGGTTGGTAATTGGAATTCCATGCTCAAATCGAAAATATAATTGCAAACAAAACTCCCCCAGGATTGATGTTGGTATGGACGGTACCCGAGGATTCGGCTAGCCATGGAGTGTGATTGATTGGTGGTGGGGGAGTCAAAACTTTACTTTTCTGTTTGGGAACCGCCTATAGCATGTGTAGCATGGAAGATGTTGAGAACTCTTAGTCATTGCGTTGACAATGAAAGCATGCCACCCAAAATTATTATCTCTATTTTAAAAGCTTGAGCTCTGGCACCTCTGCAAATCAATGCTTCCCTCTGCGAAGGGCCTGTCTATTTATGTTCCTGTTGAGTCATCCTCCTCTTATAAAAGCACCAATTAGAGAGCACCTCTGTCATTTTTATGCTTTGCTTTTAACTTCGTTGAGTATGACTATGACCGGATCTTCATTGCCTTGAATTACAATGTTTAGTCAGCCCTTGGTCTTCGAAGGTGCTCTGCATTTATGTTTTGTGGTCTCAGAAAGAGCTAGCGAGATACCATCTATTTGTGTTGCTTCATGTTGTTTTGATTGAAGTGTTGACGTTTGAGACTTATTATTATTTCCTCGCTAGTTGATTATGCCATTGATATGAGTTTACCGTGAGACCTAGATGTCATTTGCTTATGTGGTTTGCTTGTGATGTTGTTGAAATTCTGGTTATGAGTTAGACATAGTTGCAACCACAGGATCGAACAGAGTTCGTCAAAGTTTTTCTTTTGTCTCTCTCAGTTTGTCAACTGAGTTGCTTGAGGAGAAGCAAAGCTTTAAGCTTTGGGGAGTTGATACGTCTTCGTCGTATCTACTTTTCCGAACTCTTTTTCCCTTGTTTTGGACTGCATGATTTGAATGGAACTAACCCAGACTAACACTGTTTTCAGCAGAATTGCCATGGTGCTGTTTCTGTGCAGAAATAAAAGTTCTCGGAATGTCCTGAAAATTTACGGAGAATTTTTCTGGAATAAAAGAAAAATAACTACTAAAAGATCCACAAGAAGGGACGTGCGAGTGGGCCACAAGCCCACAGGCCGCGGCCACCCCCCTAGGCCGCGCCGTGAGGGCTTGTGGGGCCCACGTGGCACCATCGCCCCAAACTTAGCTCTATATCTTCCGTCTCGCCCGGAAAGAAATCAGAGAGAAGGTTTCATCGCGTTTTATGATACGGAGGCGCCGCCACCTCCCGTTCTTCATCTGGAGGGCAGATCTGGAGTCCGTTTTGGGCTCTAGAGAAGGGAAATCGTCGCCATCGTCATCATCAACCTTCTTCCATCGACAATTCCATGATGCTCTTCATCGTTCGTGAGTAATCTCATCGTAGGTTTGCTGGACGGTGATGAGTTGGATGAGATCTATCATGTAATCGAGTTAGTTTTGACGGGGATTGATCATAGTATCCACTATGTTCTAGATTGATGTTGCTACTACTTGTCTATGCTTAATGCTTGTCACTAGGGCCCGAGTGCCATGATTTCAGATCTGAACCTATTATGTTGTCGCCAATATATGTGTGTTTTAGATCCTATCTTGCAAGTTGTAGTCACCTACTATGTGTTATGACCCGGCAACACTGTAGTGACAATAGCCAGAACCACTCCCGGAGATGACCATAGTATGAGGAGTTCATGTATTCACCGCGTGTTAATGCGTTGGTCCGGTTCTTTATTAAAAGGAGAACCTTAATATCCCGTAGTTTCCATTAGGACCCCGCTGCCACGGGAGGGATGGACAATATATGTCATGCACGTTCTTTTCCCTAAGCACGTATGACTACATACGGAATACATGCCTACATTAGATCGACGAACGGGAGCTAGTTACATATCTCTCCGTGTTATAGCTGTTACATGATGAATCACATCCGTCATACTCATCCATCACCGATCCACTGCCTACGAGTCTTTTACTACTAGTCCTTGCTACGTTACTTTGTCTAGGCTTGTCCCTTGCTACAAAAGGGATTGGGCCACTTTGCTACTGTTGTTACTACTGTTGTTACTGCTGTTACTCTGCTGCTACTGTTGTTCCTTGCTACTTTGCTGTTACTTTTTGCAAGACCGTTTTCCGACACCGTTGCCGGGGAAGAATAGTTCCCCGTCCACGTGCAACTTACTGGCGCCATTGATACAACAGTTAGGAATACTCTGCCGTCAATAGTTCTGTTTCTAACATCGTTGCTATCATACTACTTTGCTACTTATACTTTGCTTGCAGACACTAATCTTTCAGGTGTGGCTGAATCTGACAAACTCAGCTGCTAATACTTGAGAATATTCTTTCGCTTCCCCTTTGGCGAATCAACAAATTTGGGTTGAATACTCTAACCTCGAAAACTGTTGCGATCCCCTATACTTCAGGGTTACCACTGGACAGCGTTGTTTCCCAAACATTCGGATCGTAGCGGGACCCAAAATCATTGACTAATACGATAGAAAACTCGACTGAATAGGGAAAAACTTCGAGTTTTGACGAGTTCGCAGTAACCGGACCCCGTGGTTCCGGAAACGTTCGGATCACAGCGGGACCCAAAATCAGTGACTAATAGCATACAAAACTGGCCGGAATAAGACAAAACTGCGAGTTTTGACGAGTTCCCCATAACCGGACCCCAGGGTTCGCAAAAGGTTTGGATCGCTGCAGGACCCAAAATCAGTGACTGAAAGCATACAAAACTTGCCAGAATAGGCCAAAACTGCAAGTTTTGACGAGTTCCCTGTAACAGGACATCGGGGTTCCCGAAACATTCGGATCGCAGCGGGATCCAAAATCAGTGAGTAATAGCATTCAAAACAAGCGAGAATAGGCCAAAACTGCGAGTTTTGACGAGTTCCACGTAACCGGACCCCGCGGTTCCCGAAACGTTCGGATTGCAGCGGGACCCAAAATCAGTGAGTAATAGCATACAAAACTGGCCATAATAGGCCAAAACTGCGATTATTGACGAATTCCCCGTAACCGGACCACGGGGTTCCCGAAACGTTCGAATCACAGCGGGCCCCAAAATTAGTGACTAATAACATACAAAACCGGCCGGAATGTTAGGGTTTAGAGTTCCACGTAACCAGACCTCGGGTTTCCCGAAAAGTTCGGATCGCGGCGGGACCCAAACTCAAGGACTAATAGCATACAAAACTGGCCGGAAGAGGCAAAACTGCGAGTTTTGACGAGTTCCCCGTAAGCGGACCACAGGGTTCCCGAACGTTCGGATCACAGCGGGACCCAAAATCAGTGACTAAAACATACAAAACTGGCCGGAACAGGCCAAAACTGCGAGTTTTGACGAATTCCTCGTAACCGGACCCGGGGTTCCCGAAACCTTCGGAGCGCTGCATGACCCAAAATCAATGACTACTAGCATAAAAAACTAGCCAGAATAGGCCAAAACCGCGATTTTTGACGAGTTCCCTGTAACTGGACCTCAAGGTTCCCGAAACGTTTGGATCGCAGCGGGATCCAAAATCAGTGAGTTATAGCATACAAAACAAGCGAGAATAGGCCAAAACTGCGAATCTTGACGAGTTCCCTGTAACCAGACCACGGGGTTCCCGAAACGTTCGGATCACAGCGGGCCCCAAAATCAGTGACTAATAGCATACAAAACCGGCCGGAACGTTAGGGTTTAGAGTTCCACGTAACCGGAACTCGGGTTTCCCGAAACGTTTGGATCACAGCGGGCGCCACAATCAGTGAGTAATAGCATACAAAACTGGCCGTAATAGGCCAAAACTGCAATTTTTGACGAGTTCACGTAACCAGACCCCGGGGTTCCCGAAAAGTTCTGATTGCATCATGACCCAAAATCAATGACTAATAGGATAGAAAACTAGCTGGAAGAGGGCAAAACTACGAGTTTTGAGGTGTTCCCCGTAACCGGTCCACGGGGTTCCCGAAACGTACGGAACACAGCGGGACCCAAAATCAGTGACTAATAGCATACAAAACCGACCGGAATAGGCCGAAACTGCGAGTTTTGACGAGTTCAACGTAACCGGACCCCGGGGTTCCCGAACCTTTCGGATCGCAGCGGGACCCAAAATTAGTGAGTAATAGCATACAAAAATGGCCATCATAGGCCAAAACTGTGAGTTCTGACAACTTCCCCGTAACCGGTCCACGCGGTTCCCGAAACGTACGGATCACAGCGGGACCCAAAATCAATGACTAATAGCATACAAAACCGGCCGGAATAGGCAAAATTTGCGAGTTTTGACGACTTCCCCGTAACCGGTCCACGGGGTTCCTGAAACGTTCGGATCACAACGGGACCCAAAATCAGTGACTAACAACATACCAAACTAACGGAAATAGGCCAAAATTGCGAGGTTTGACGAGTTCCCCATAACCGGACCCCGGGGTTGCCGAAACATTCAAAATGCAGCGGGACCAAAAATCAGTGATTAATAGCATACAAAACCGGCCGAAAGAGGCAAAAACCGCGAGTTTTGACGAGTTCCACGTAACCGGACCTAGGGGTTCCCAAAACATTCGGATCGCATCGGGACCCAAAATAAATGAATAATAGCATACAAAACTGGTTGGAATAGGCAAAACTGTGAGTTTTGATGAGTTCCCCGTAACGGTCCACGGGGTTCCCGAAACGTTCCGATCAGAGCCGGACCCAAAGTCAGTGACCAATAGCATACAAAACTGGTCGGAACAGGCCAAAACTGTGAGTTTTGACGAGTACCCGGTAACTGGACAACGTTGTTCCCGAAACATTCGGATCGTAGCGGGACCCAAAATCATTGACTAATAGGATAGAAATCTCGCCATAATAGGCCGAACCTGTGATTTTTTATGAATTCCCGTAACTGGACCACGGGGTTCCCGAAACCTTCGGATCACACCGGGCCCCAAAATCAGTGACTAATGGCATACAAAACCGGCCGGAATGTTAGGGTTTAGAGTTCCACGTAACCGGACCTTGGGTTTCCCGAAACGTTCGGATCGCAGCGGGACCCAAAATCAGTGAGTAATAGCATACAAAACTGGTCGTAACCAGACCACGGGGTTCCCGAAATGTTCGGATCACAACGGGACCCAAAATCAGTGACTAATAGCATACAAAACAGGCCGGAATAGGAAAAAACTGTGAGTTTTGACGAGTTCCCCGTAACCGGTGCACGGGGTTCCCGAAATGTTCGGATCACTGCGGGACCCAAAATAAGTGAGTAATAGCATACAAAACTGGCCGGAATATGCCAAAACTGCGAGTTTTGACGAGTTCAACGTAACCGGACCCCGGGGTTCCCGAAGCTTTCGGATCGCAGCGGGACCCAAAATCAGTGAGTAATAGCATACAACACGGGCCATAATCAGTGACTAATAGCAAACAAAACCGACCGGAATGTTAGGGTTTAGAGTTCCACAAAACCGGACCTCGGGTTTCCCAAAATGTTCGAAGCGCAGCGGGACCCAAAATCAGTGAGTAATAGTATACAAAACTAGCTGTAATAGGCCAAAACTGCGATTATTGATGAGTTCCCCGTAACCGGACTACGGGGTTCCCGAAACGTTCGGATCGCAGCGGGACCCAAAATCAGTGACTAATAGCATACAAAACCGGCCGGAATAGGCCAAAACTGCGAGTTTTCACGAATTCCACGTAACCGGACCCCGGGGTTCCCAAATCGTTCGGGTCACAGCGGGACCCAAAATCAGTGAGTAACAACATAGAAAACTGGCCATAATAGGCCAAAACTGTGATATTTGACGAGTTCCCCGTAACAGGACCGCGGGGTTCCCGAAACATTAAGAATGCAACGGGACCCAAACTCAAGGACTAATAGCATACAAAACTGGCCGGAAGAGGCAAAAACTGCGAGTTTTGATGAGTTCCCCGTAACCGGTCCACGGGGTTCCTGAAACGTTCGGATCCCAGCGGGACCCAAAATCAGTGACTAACAGAATACAAAACTAGCCGGAATAGGCCAAAACTGCGAGTTTTGACGAGTTCCCCGTAACCAGACCACGGGGTTCCCGAAACGTTCGGAAAGCATCGGGACCTAAAATCAATGACTAATAGGATAGAAAACTGACCGGAATAGGGCAAAACTGCGAGTTTTGTGGAGTTCCCCATAACCAGAACCCGAATGTTAGGGTTTAGAGTTCCACGAAACCGGACCTCGGGTTTCCCGAAATGTTCGGATCGCAGCGGGACCCAAAATCAGTGAGTAATAGTATACAAAACTAGCTGTAATAGGCCAAAACTGCGATTATTGATGAGTTCCCCGTAACCGGACTACGAGGTTCCGGAAACGTTCGGATCACACCGGGACCCAAAATCAGTGACTAAGAGCATACAAAACAGGTCGTAATAGGCCGAAACTACGATTTTTGACTAGTTCCCCATAACCGGACCCCGGGGTTCCCAAAACGTTTGGATCGCTGCAGGACCCAAAATCAGAGACTAATAACATACTAAACTAGCCAGAATAGCCCAAAATTGCGAGTTTTGATGAGTTCTGTGTAATTGAACCTCGGGGTTCCCGAAACGTTCAGATCGTAGCAGGATCCAAGATCAATGAGTAATAGCATATAAAACAAGCGAGAATTGGCCAAAACTACGAGTTTTGACGAGTTCCACGTAACCTGACCCCGGGGTTCCCGAAATGTTTGGATCGCAGGGGGACCCAAAGTCAGTGAGTAATAGCATAAAAAACTCGCGATAATAGGCCAAAACTGTGATTTTTGACGAGTTCCCCGTAACCGGACCACGGGGTTCCCGAAAAGTTTGGATCACAGCGGGCCCCAAAATCAGTGACTAATAGCATACAAAACCGGCCGGAATGTTAGGGTTTAGAGTTCCACATAACCGGACCTTGGGTTTCCCGAAATGTTCGGATCGCAGCTCGACCCAAAATCAGTGAGTAATAGCATACAAAACTGGTCGTAATAGGCCAAAACTGCGATTTTTGACGAATTCGCCGTAACCGGACCACGGGGTTCCCGAAACGTTCGGATTACACCGGGACCCAAAATCAATGACTTATAGCATGAAAAACCGGCCGGAATGTTAGGGTTCAGAGTTCCACGTAACCGGACCTCGGGTTTCCCGAAACGTTCAAATCGCAGCGGGAACCAAAATCAGTGAGTAATAGCATACAATACTGCGATTTTTGACGAGTTCCCCGTAACCGGTCCACGGGGTTCCCGAAATGTTCGAATCATAGCGGGACCCAAAATCAGTGACTAATAGCATACAAAACCGTCCGGAATAGGCCAAAACTGTGAGTTTTGACGAGTTCCACGTAACCAGACCCCGGAGTTCCCGAAACGTTCGGATCATAGTGGGACCCAAAATCAGTGAGTAATAACATACAAAACTGGCCATAATAGGCCAAAACTGCGGTTTTTGACGAGTTCCCCGTAACTGGACCTCGGGGTTCCTGAAACGTTCGGATCGCAACGGGATCCAAAATCAGTGAGTAACAGCATACAAAACAAGCGAGAATAGACCAAAACTACGAGTTTTGTCGAGGTCCACGTAACCGGATACCGGGGTTCCGTAACGTTCGGATCGTAGCGGGACCCAAAATGAGTGAGTAATAGCATACAAAACTAGCCATAATAGGGCAAAACTGCGATTTTTGACGAGTTACCCGTAACTGGACCACAGGGTTCCCCAAACGTTCGGATCACAGCGGGCCCCAAAATCAGTGACAAATAGCATACAAAACTGACCGGAACGCCGGTTGAGGAGGAAGTTAATAATGATGATCATGGAACTCCAGTTCAAGTTTCTGTCGAACCACGCAGGTCGACGAGACCACGTGCTGCTCGAGAGTGGTACGGTAATCCCATCTTATCAATCATGTTGTTGGACAACAATGAACCTGCAAATTATGAAGAAGCAATGGTGGGCCCAGATTCCAACAAATGGCTAGAAGCCATGAAGTCCGAGATAGGATCCATGTATGAGAACAAAGTGTGGACTTTGGAGGTACTGCCTGAGGGCCGCAAGGCTATTCAGAACAAATGGATCTTTAAGAGGAAGACGGACGCTGACGGCAATGTGACCGTTTATAAAGCTCGACTTGTGGCAAAGGGTTTTTCACAAGTTCAAGGAGTTGACTACGATGAGAGATTCTCACCCGTAGCGATGCTTAAGTCCGTCAGAATCATGTTATCAATAGCTGCATTTTTCGATTATGAAATCTGGCAGATGGATGTCAAAACAGCGTTCCTTAACGGTTTCCTTAAGGAAGAATTGTATATGATGCAACCCGAAGGTTTTGTCGATCCTAAGAATGCTAACAAGGTGTGCAAGCTCCAGCGATCCATTTATGGACTGGTGCAAGCATCTCGGAGTTGGAACAAACGCTTTGATGAGGTGATCAAAGCATTTGGGTTTATACAAGTGGTTGGAGAATCTTGTATTTACAAGAAAGTGAGTGGGAGCTGTGTGGCGTTTCTAATATTATATATGGATGACATATTGCTGATTGGAAACAACGTGCAGTTTTTGGAGAGCATAAAGGATTACTTGAATAAAAGTTTCTCTATGAAGGACCTAGGAGAAGCTGCTTACACTCTAGGCATTAAGATCTATAGGGATAGATCAAAACGCCTGATAGGACTTTCACAAAGCACATACCTTGATAAAGTTTTGAAGAGGTTCAAAACGGAACAGTCCAAGAAAGGGTTCTTGCGAGTTTTACAAGGTACGAGATTGAGTAAGACTCAGTGCCCAGCAACTGATGAAGATAGAGAGCATATGCGCTCCGTCCCCTATGCTTCAGCCATAGGTTCTATCATGTATGCAATGCTGTGCACTAGACCGGACGTTAGCCTGGCCATAAGTATGGCAGGTAGGTTCCAGAGTAATCCAGGAGTGGATCACTGGACGGCGGTCAAGAATATCCTGAAGTACCTGAAAAGGACTAAGGAGATGTTTCTCGTATATGGAGGTGACGAAGAGCTCGACGTAAAAGGTTACGTCGATGCAAGCTTTGACACAGATCCGGACGACTCTAAGTCGCAAACCGGATACGTATTTATTCTTAATGGGGGTGCGGTAAGCTGGTGCAGTTCCAAGCAAAGCGTCGTAGCAGATTCTGTTGGGGAACGTCGCATGGGAAACAAAAAATTTCGTACGCGCATGAAAACCTATCATGGTGATGTCCATCTACGAGAGGGGATGAGTGATCTACGTACCCTTGTAGATCGTACAGCAGAAGCGTTAGAGAACGCGGTTGATGTAGTGGAACGTCCTCACGTCCCTCGATCCGCCCCGCGAACAATCCCGCGATCAGTCCCACGATCTAGTACCGAACGGACGGCACCTCCGCGTTCAGCACACGTACAGCTCGACGATGATCTCGGCCTTCTTGATCCAGCAAGAGAGACGGATAGGTAGAAGAGTTCTCCGGCAATGTGACGACGCTCCGGAGGTTGGTGATGACCTTGTCTCAGCAGGGCTCCGCCCGAGCTCCGCAGAAACGCGATCTAGAGGAAAAACCGTGGAGGTATGTGGTCGAGCAGCCGTGAGAAAGTCGTCTCAAATCAGCCCTAATTGCTCCATATATATAGGAGGATGGAGGGGGGACCTTGCCTTGGGGTCCAAGGACCCCCAAGGAGTCGGCCGAGCCAAGGGGGGGAGGACTCCCCCCCAAACCTTGTTGGACTTGGTTTGGTGGGAGGAGTCCCCCTTCCTTCCCACCTCCTTCCCTTTTTTTTCTTTCCTCTTGATTTTTCTTCTCTTGGCGCATTGGGCACTTGTGGGCTGTCCCACCAGCCCACTAAGGGCTGGTGTGACTCCCCCAATTCCTATGGGCTTCCCCGGGGTGGGTTGCCCCCCCCCCCGGTGAACTCCCGGAACCCATTCGTCATTCCCGGTACATTCCCGGTAACTCCGAAAATCTTCCGGTAATCAAATGAGGTCATCCTATATATCAATCTTCGTTTCCGGACCATTCTGGAAACCCTCGTGACGTCCGTGATCTCATCCGGGACTCCGAACAACATTCGGTAACCAACCATATAACTCAAATACGCATAAAACAACGTCGAACCTTAAGTGTGCAGACCCTGCGGGTTCGAGAACTATGTAGACATGACCCGAGAGACTCCTCGGTCAATATCCAATAGCGGGACGTGGATGCCCATATTGGATCCTACATATTCTACGAAGATCTTATCGTTTGAACCTCAGTGCCAGGGATTCGTATAATCCCGTATGTCATTCCCTTTGTCCTTCGGTATATTACTTGCCCGAGATTCGATCGTCAGTATCCGCATACCTATTTCAATCTCGTTTACCGGCAATTCTCTTTACTGGTTCCGTAATACAAGATCCCGCAACTTACACTAAGTTACATTGCTTGCAAGGCTTGTGTGTGATGTTGCATTACCAAGTGGGCCCCGAGATACCTCTCCGTCACACGGAGTGACAAATCCCAGTCTTGATCCATACTAACTCAACTAACACCTTCGGAGATACCTGTAGAGCATCTTTATAGTCACCCAGTTACGTTGCGACGTTTGATACACACAAAGCATTCCTCAGGTGTCAGTAAGTTATATGATCTCATGGTCATAGGAATAAATACTTGACACGCAGAAAACAGTAGCAACAAAATGACACGATCAACATGCTACGTCTATTAGTTTGGGTCTAGTCCATCACGTGATTCTCCCAATGACGTGATCCAGTTATCAAGCAACAACACCTTGTTCATAATCAGAAGACACTGACTATCATTGATCAACTGGCTAGCCAACTAGAGGCATGCTAGGGACGGTGTTTTGTCTATGTATCCACACATGTAAATGAGTCTTCATTCAATACAATTATAGCATGGATAATAAACTATTATCTTGACACAGGAATTATAATAATAACTATACATTTATTATTGCCTCTAGGGCATAATTCCAACAGTCTCCCACTTGCACTAGAGTCAATAATCTAGCCCTCACATCACCATGTGAATTACATTGTAATAAATCTAACACCCATACAGTTCTGGTGTCGATCATGTTTTGGCCGTGGAAGAGGTTTAGTCAGCGGGTCTGCTACATTCAGATCTGTGTGCACTTTGCATATATTTACGTCCTCCTCCTCGACGTAGTCGCGGATGAGGTTGAAGCGTCGTTTGATGTGTCTGGTCTTCTTGTGAAACCTTGGCTCCTTTGCTAAGGCAATGGCACCAGTGTTGTCACAGAACAAGGTTATTGGATCCAGTGCACTTGGCACCACTCCAAGATCCGTCATGAACTGCTTCATCCAGACACCCTCCTTAGCCGCCTCCGAGGCAGCCATGTACTCCGCTTCACATGTAGAATCTGCTACGACGCTTTGCTTGGAACTGCACCAGCTTACTGCACCCCCATTAAGAATAAATACGTATCCGGTTTGCGACTTACAGTCGTCCGGATCTGTGTCAAAGCTTGCATCGACGTAACCTTTTACGGCGAGCTCTTCGTCACCTCCATACACGAGAAACATCTCCTTAGTCCTTTTCAGGTACTTCAGGATATTCTTGACCGCTGTCCAGTGATCCACTCCTGGATTACTCTGGAACCTACCTGCCATACTTATGGCTAGGCTAACATCTTGTCTAGTGCACAGCATCGCATACATGATAGAACCTATGGCTGAAGCATAGGGGACGGAGCGCATATGCTCTCTATCTTCATCAGTTGCTGGGCACTGAGTCTTACTCAATCTCGTACCTTGTAACACTAGCAAGAACCCTTTCTTGGACTGTTCCATTTTGAACCTCTTCAAAACTTTATCAAGGTATGTGCTTTGTGAAAGTCCTATCAGGCGTTTTGATCTATCCCTATAGATCTTAATGCCTAGAATGTAAGCAGCTTCTCCTAGGTCCTTCATAGAGAAACTTTTATTCAAGTAACCTTTTATGCTCTCCAAAAGCTCTACGTTGTTTCCAGTCAGTAATATGTCATCCACATATAATATTAGAAACGCCACAGAGCTCCCACTCACTTTCTTGTAAATACAAGATTCTCCAACCACTTGTATAAACCCAAATGCTTTGATCACCTCATCAAAGCGTTTGTTCCAACTCCGAGATGCTTGCACCAGTCCATAAATGGATCGCTGGAGCTTGCACATCTTGTTAGCATTTTTAGGATCGACAAAACCTTCGGGTTGCATCATATACAACTCTTCCTTAAGGAAACCGTTAAGGAACGCCGTTTTGACATCCATGTGCCAGATTTCATAATTGAAAAATGCAGCTATTGCTAACATGATTCTGACGGACTTAAGCATTGCCACGGGAGAGAAAGTCTCATCGTAGTCAATTCCTGGAACTTGTGAAAAACCCTTTGCCACAAGTCGAGCTTTATAAACGGTCACATTACCGTCAGCGTCCATCTTCTTCTTAAAGATCCATTTGTTCTCAATAGCCTTGCGGCCCTCAGGTAGTATCTCCAAAGTCCACACTTTGTTCTCATACATGGATCCTATCTCGGATTTCATGGCTTCTAGCCATTTGTTGGAATCTGGGCCCACCATCGCTTCTTCATAATTTGCAGGTTCATTGTTGTCTAACAACATGATTGATAAGACGGGATTACCGTACCACTCTGGAGCAGCGCGTGATCTCGTCGACCTGCGTGGTTCAATAGAAACTTGAACTGGAGTTTCATGATCATCATCATTAACTTCCTCCTCAACCGGCGTGGCAATGACAGAGGTTTCCCCTTGCCCTGCGCCACCATCCAGAGGGATGAGAGGTTCGACAACCTCATCAAGTTCTATCTTCCTCCCACTCAATTCTCTCGAGAGAAACTCCTTCTCGAGAAAAGTTCCGTTCTTAGCAACAAACACTTTGCCCTCGGATTTGAGATAGAAGGTGTACCCAACTGTCTCTTTTGGGTAATCTATGAAGATGCATTTTTCCGCTTTGGGTTCCAGCTTTTCACGCTGAAGCTTTTTGACATAAGCATCACATCCCCAAACTTTAAGAAACGACAACTTTGGCCTTTTGCCATACCACAGTTCGTATGGTGTCGTCTCAACGGATTTTGATGGTGCCCTATTTAAAGTGAATGCAGCTTTTTCTAATGCATAACCCCAAAATGATAACGGCAAATCAGTAAGAGACATCATAGATCGCACCATCTCTAACAAAGTACGACTACGACGTTCGGACACACCATTACGCTGTGGTGTTCCAGGCGGTGTTAACTGCGAAACAATTCCACATTGTCTTAAGTCAGCACCAAACTCGAAACTCAGATATTCACCCCCACGATCAGACCGTAGGAACTTGATCTTCTTGTTACGATGATTTTCCACTTCACTCTGAAATTGCTTGAACTTTTCAAATGTTTCAGACTTGTGCTTCATCAAGTAGACATAACCATATCTACTTAAATCGTCAGTGAAGGTGAGGAAATAACGATATCCGCCGCGTGCCTCTACGCTCATTGGACCACACACATCGGTATGTATGATTTCCAACAAGTCACTTGCATGCTCCATTGTTCGAGAGAACGGAGTCTTAGTCATCTTGCCCATGAGGCATGGTTCGCACGTGTCAAGTGACTCCAAAAGTCCATCAGCATGGAGTTTCTTCATGCGCTTTACACCAATATGACCCAAGCGGCAGTGCCACAAAAATATGGCGCTATCATTGTTTACTCTAACTCTTTTGGTCTCAATGTTATGTATATGTGTATCGCTATCAAGATTCAATATGAACAATCCTCTCACATTCGGTGCATGACCATAAAAGATGTTACTCATAGAAATAGAACAACCATTATTCTCAGACTTAAAAGAGTAACCGTCTCGCAATAAACAAGATCCAGATATAATGTTCATGCTCAACGCAGGCACTAAATAACAATGATTTAAGTTCATCACTAATCCCGATGGTAGCTGAAGTGACACTGTGCCGACGGCGATTGCATCAACCTTGGAACCATTTCCTACGCGCATCGTCACTTCGTCTTTCGCCAGCCTTCGTCTATTCCGCAGTTCCTGTTTCGAGTTGCAAATGCGAACAACAGAACCGGTATCGAATACCCAGGCACTACTACGAGAGCCGGTTAAGTACACATCAATAACATGTATATCAAATATACCTGATTTTTCTTTGCCCGCCTTCTTATCTGCCAGATACTTGGGGCAATTGCGCTTCCAGTGACCCATACCCTTGCAATAGAAGCACTCTGTTTCAGGCTTAGGTCCAGCCTTGGGTTTCTTCGGCGGATTGGCAACAGGCTTGCCGCTCTTCTTGAATTGCCCTTCTTGCCTTTGCCGTTTCTCTTGAAACTAGTGGTCTTGCTCACCATCAACACTTGATGCTCTTTACGGAGTTCAGACTCTGCGACTTTCAGCATCGCAAACAACTCGCCGGGAGACTTGTTCATCCCTTGCATGTTGTAGTTCAACACAAAGCCTTTATAGCTTGGCGGCAGTGATTGAAGGATTCTGTCAGTGATAGCCTCTTGCGGGAGTTCAATCCCCAGCTCAGCCAGACGGTTTGAGTACCCAGACATTTTGAGCACCTGTTCACTGACAGACGAGTTTTCCTCCATCTTGCAAGCATAGAATTTATCGGAGGTCTCATACCTCTCGATCCGGGCGTTCTTCTGAAAGATAAACTTCAACTCCTGGAACATCTCAAATGCTCCATGACGCTCAAAGCGACGTTGAAGTCCCGGTTCTAAGCCATACAAGACTGCACATTGAACTATTGAGTAGTCCTCCTTACGCGCTAACCAAGCGTTCTTAACATCCTGATCAGCCGTAGCGGGTGGTTCATCTCCTAGCGCAGCATTAAGGACAAAATCCTTCTTCCTAGCTTGTAAGATTAGCTTAAGATTACGAGCCGAGTCTACAAAGTTTCTTCCATCATCTTTCAACTTAGCTTTCTCTAGGAACATATTAAAATTCAGGATGACACTCACGTGAGCCATGATCTACAATACAAATATATTCAAAGTGGACTTAGACTATGTTCAAGATAATTAGAGTTTAACTTAATCAAATTATATGCTAAACTCCCACTCAAAAAAGTACATCTCTCTAGTCATTTGAGTGGTTCATGATCCACTTACACTATCCCAAGTCCGATCATCACGTGAGTTGAGTATAGTTTCGGTGGTAAGCATCCCTATGCTAATCATATCAACTATATGATTCATGATTGACCTTTCGCTCTCATGTGTTCCGAGGCCATGTCTGCACATGCTAGGCTCGTCAAGCTTAACCCGAGTGTTCCGCGTGCGCAACTGTTTTGCACCCGTTGTATGTGAACGTTGAGTCTATCACACCCGATCATCACGTGGTGTCTCGAAACGACGAACTGTAGCAACGGTGCACAGTCGGGGAGAACACAATTTCGTCTTGAAATTTTAGCGAGAGATCACCTCATAATGCTACCGTCGTTTTAAGCAAAATAAGGTGCATAAAAGGATTAACATCACATGCAATTCATAAGTGACATGATATGGCCATCATCACGTGCTTCTTGATCTCCATCACCAAAGCACCGGCACGATCTTCTTGTCACCGGCGCCACACCATGATCATCCATCAACGTGTTGCCATCGGGGTTGTCGTGCTCCTTATGCTATTACTACTAAAGCTACATCCTAGCAAAATAGTAAACGCATCTGCAAGCACAAACGTTAGTATAAAGACAACCCTATGGCTCCTGCCGGTTGCCGTACCATCGACGTGCAAGTCGGTATTTCTATTACAACATGATCATCTCATACATCCAATATATCACATCACATCATTGGCCATATCACATCACAATCACCCTGCAAAAACAAGTTAGACGTCCTCTAATTTTGTTGTTGCATGTTTTACGTGGTGACCAAGGGTATCTAGTAGGATCGCATCTTACTTACGCAAACACCACAACGGAGATATATGAGTTGCTATTTAACCTCATCCAAGGACCTCCTCGGTCAAATCCGATTCAACTAAAGTTGGAGAAACCGTCACTTGCCAGTCATCTTTGAGCAAAGGGGGTTACTCGTAACGATGAAACCAGTCTCTCGTAAGCGTACGAGTAATGTCGGTCCAAGCCGCTTCAATCCAACAATACCGCGGAATCAAGAAAAGACTAAGGAGGGCAGCAAAACGCACATCACCGCCCACAAAAACTTTTGTGTTCTACTCGAGAAGACATCTACGCATGAACCTAGCTCATGATGCCACTGTTGGGGAACGTCGCATGGGAAACAAAATTTTCCTACGCGCACGAAAACCTATCATGGTGATGTCCATCTACGAGAGGGGATGAGTGATCTACGTACCCTTGTAGATCGTACAGCAGAAGCGTTAGAGAACGCGGTTGATGTAGTGGAACGTCCTCACGTCCCTCGATCCGCCCCGCGAACAATCCCGCGATCAGTCCCACGATCTAGTACCGAACGGACGGCACCTCCGCGTTCAGCACACGTACAGCTCGACGATGATCTCGGCCTTCTTGATCCATCAAGAGAGACGGAGAGGTAGAAGAGTTCTCCGGAAGTGTGACGGCGCTCCGGAGGTTGGTGATGACCTTGTCTCAGCAGGGCTCCGCCCGAGCTCCGCAGAAACGCGATCTAGAGGAAAAACCGTGGAGGTATGTGGTCGGGCAGCCGTGAGAAAGTCGTCTCAAATCAGCCCTAATTGCTCCATATATATAGGAGGAGGGAGGGGGGACCTTGCCTTGGGGTCCAAGGACCCCCAAGGAGTCGGCCGAGCCAAGGTGGGGAGGACTCCCCCCCCCAAACCGAGTTGGACTTGGTTTGGTGGGAGGAGTCCCCCTTCCTTCCCACCTCCTTCCCTTTTTTTTCTTTCCTCTTGATTTTTCTTCTCTTGGCGCATTGGGCACTTGTGGGCTATCCCACCAGCCCACTAAGGGCTGGTGTGACTCCCCCAATGCCTATGGGCTTCCCCGGGGTGGGTTGCCCCCCCCGGTGAACTCCCGGAACCCATTCGTCATTCCCGGTACATTCCCGGTAACTCCGAAAATCTTCCGGTAATCAAATGAGGTCATCCTATATATCAATCTTCGTTTTCGGACCATTCCGGAAACCCTCGTGACGTCCGTGATCTCATCCGGGACTCCGAACAACATTCGGTAACCAACCATATAACTCAAATACGCATAAAACAACATCGAACCTTAAGTGTGCAGACCCTGCGGGTTCGAGAACTATGTAGACATGACCCGAGAGACTCCTCGGTCAATATCCAATAGCGGGACCTGGATGCCCATATTGGATCCTACATATTCTACGAAGATCTTATCGTTTGAACCTCAGTGCCAAGGATTCGTATAATCCCGTATGTCATTCCCTTTGTCCTTCGGTATATTACTTGCCCGAGATTCGATCGTCAGTATCCGCATACCTATTTCAATCTCGTTTACCGGCAAGTCTCTTTACTCGTTCCGTAATACAAGATCCCGCAACTTACACTAAGTTACATTGCTTGCAAGGCTTGTGTGTGATGTTGCATTACCGAGTGGGCCCCGAGATACCTCTCCGTCACACGGAGTGACAAATCCCAGTCTTGATCCATACTAACTCAACTAACACCTTCGGAGATACTTGTAGAGCATCTTTATAGTCACCCAGTTACGTTGCGACGTTTGATACACACAAAGCATTCCTCCAGTGTCAGTAAGTTATATGATCTCATGGTCATAGGAATAAATACTTAACACGCAGAAAACAGTAGCAACAAAATGACACGATCAACATGCTACGTCTATTAGTTTGGGTCTAGTCCATCACGTGATTCTCCCAATGACGTGATCCAGTTATCAAGCAACAACACCTTGTTCATAATCAGAAGACACTGACTATCATTGATCAACTGGCTAGCCAACTAGAGGCATGCTAGGGACGGTGTTTTGTCTATGTATCCACACATGTAAATGAGTCTTCATTCAATACAATTATAGCATGGATAATAAATATTATCTTGATACAGGAATTATAATAATAACTATACATTTATTATTGCCTCTAGGGCATAATTCCAACAAATTCTACATGTGAAGCGGAGTACATGGCTGCCTCGGAGGCGGCTAAGGAGGGTGTCTGGATGAAGCAATTCATGACGGATCTTGGAGTGGTGCCAAGCGCACTGAATCCAATATCCTTTTGTGTGACAACACGGGTGCCATTGCCTTAGCAAAGGAACCACGGTTTCACAAGAAGTCCAGACACATCAAACGACGCTTCAACCTCATCCGCGACTACGTCGAAGGGGAGGACGTGAATATATGCAAAGTGGACACGGATCTGAATGTAGCAGACCCGCTGACTAAACCTCTTCCACGGGCTAAGCATGATCAACACCAGAATTGTATGGGTGTTAGATTTATTACAATGTAATTCGCATGATGATGTGAGGACTAGATTATTGACTCTAGTGCAAGTGGGAGACTGCTGGAATTATGCCCTAGAGGCAATAATAAATATAGTTGTTATTATAATTCCTGTATCAAGATAATCGTTTATTATCCATGCTATAATTGTATTGAATGAAGACTCATTTACATGTGTGGATACATAGACAAAACACTGTCCCTAGCAAGCCTCTAGTTGGCTAGCCAGTTGATCAAAGATCGTCAGTGTCTTCTGATTATGAACAAGGTGTTGTTGCTTGATAACTGGATCACGTCATTAGGAGAATCACGTGATGGACTAGACCCAAACTAATAGACGTAGCATGTTGATCGTGTCATTTTGTTGCTACTGTTTTCTGCGTGTCAAGTATTTGTTCCTATGACCATGAGATCATATAACTCACTAACACCGGAGGAATACTTTGTGTGTATCAAACGTCGCAACGTAACTGGGTGACTATAAAGATGCTCTACAGGTATCTCCGAAGGTGTTCGTTGAGTTAGTATGGATCAAGACTGGGATTTGTCACTCCGTGTGACGAAGAGGTATCTCGGGGCCCACTCAGTAATACAACATCACACACAAGCCTTGCAAGCAATGTAACTTAGTGTAATTTGCGGGATCTTGTATTACGGAACGAGTAAAGAGACTTGCCGGTAAACAAGATTGAAATAGGTATGCGGATACTGACGATCGAATCTCGGGCAAGTAACATACCGAAGGACAAAGGGAATAACATACGGGATTATATGAATCCTTGGCACTGAGGTTCAAACGATAAGATCTTCGTAGAATATGTAGGATCCAATATGGGCATCCAGGTCCCGCTATTGGATATTGACCGAGGAGTCTCTCGGGTCATGTCTACATAGTTCTCGAACCCGCAGGGTCTGCACACTTAAGGTTCGACGTTGTTTTATGTGTATTTGAGTTATATGGTTGGTTACCGAATGTTGTTCGGAGTCCCAAAATGAGATCACGGACGTCACGAGGGTTTCCGGAATGGTCCGGAAACGAAGATTGATATATAGGATGACCTCATTTGATTACCGGAAGGTTTTCGGAGTTACCGGGAATGTACCGGGAATGACGAATGGGTTCCGGGAGTTCACCGGGGGGCAACCCACCCCGGGGAAGCCCATAGGCCTTTGGGGTGGCACACCAGCCCTTAGTGGGCTGGTGGGACAGCCCAAGAAGGCCCTATGCGCCATAGGAAGAAAATCAAAGAAAAAAAAAAGGAGGAGGTGGGAAAGGGAAGAAGGACTCCACCTTCCAAACCAAGTTGGATTCGGTTTGGAAGGGGAGACCTTCCCCCCTTGGCTCGGCCGAAACCCTTAGGGGTCCTTGGACCCGGCTCCCCCTCTTCCCCCTATATATACGGAGGTTTTAGGGCTGATTTGAGACGACTTTTCCACGGCAGCCCGACCACATACCTCCACGGTTTTTCCTCTAGATCACATTTCTGTGGAGCTCGGGCGGAGCCCTGCTGAGACGAGATCATCACCAACCTCCGGAGCACCGTCACGCTGCCGGAGAACTCTTCTACCTCTCCGTCTCTCTTGCTGGATCAAGAAGGCCGAGATCATCGTCGAGCTGTACATGTGCTGAACGCGGAGGTGTCGTCCGTTCGGCACTAGATCGTGGGACTGATCGCGGGACGGTTCGCGGGGCGGATCGAGGGACGTGAGGACGTTCCACTACATCAACCGCGTTCACTAACGCTTCTGCTGTACGGTCTACAAGGGTACGTAGATCACTCATCCCCTCTCGTAGATGGACATCACCATGATAGGTCTTCGTGCGCGTACGAAATTTTTTGTTTCCCATGCGACGTTCCCCAACATTACTTACTGATTTTGGGCCCCCCGCGATCCGAACGTTTCGGGAACCCTGGGGTCCGGTTACGTGGAACTCGTCAAAACTCGCAGTTTTGGCCTATTCCGACCGGTTTTGTATATGCTATTAGTCACTGATTTTGGGTCCCGCTGTGATGCGAACGTTTCGGGAAACCCATGGACCGGTTACGGGGAACTCGTCAAAACTCGCAGTTTTGGCCTATTCCTGCCTGTTTTGTATGCTATTAGTCATAGATTTTGGGTCCCGCTGTGATCCGAACGTTTCGGGAACCCCATGGTCCGATTACGTGGAACTCGTCAAAAATCACAGTTTTGGCCTATTACGGCTAGTATTGTATGCTATTACTCACTGATTTGGGGTCCCACTGTAATCCGAACGTTTCGGGAATCTCGAGGTCTGGTTACGTGGAACTCGTCAAAACTCGCTGTTTTGGCCTATTCTGGTCGGTTTTGTATGCTATTAGTCACTGATTTTGGGTCCTGGTGTGATTCGAACATTTCGGGAACCCCGTGGTCCGGTTACGGGGAACTCGTCAAAAATCGCATTTTTGGCCTATTATGGCTAGTTTTGTATGCTATTACTCACCGATTTTTGGGCCCCGCTACGATCCGAACGTTCGGGAACCCCGGGGTCCGGTTACGTGGAAGTCGTCCAAACTCGTAGTTTTGGCCTATTCTTGCTTGTTTTGTATGCTATTACTCACTGATTTTAGATCCCGCTGCGATGCGAACGTTTCGGGAACCCCAAGGTCCAGTTATGGGGAACACGTCAAAACTCGCAGTTTTGGCCCATTGTGGCAAGGTTTGTATGCTATTAGTCACTAATTTTGTGTCCCGATGTGATCTGAACGTTTCTGGATCCTCTGGGTCCAGTTACGGGGAAATCGTCAAAACTCGCAGTTTTGGCCTATTATGGCTAGGTTTGTATGCTATTAGTCACTAATTTTGGGCCTCGATGTGATCCGAACGTTTCCGGAACCTCGTGGTCCGGTTACGGGGAAATCATCAAAACTCGCAGTTTTGGCCTATTCCGGCTAGATTTCTATCCTATTAGTCATTGATTTTGGGTCCCGATGCGATCCAAATATTTCAGAACCCTGGGGTCCGGTTATGGAGAACTCGTTAAAAATCGTAGTTTTGGCCTATTCTGGTAGTTTTATATGCTATTAGTCACTCATTTTGGTTCCTGCAGCGATCCAAACATTTTGGGAACCCCGGGGTCCGGTTACGGGGAACTCGTCAAAACTAGGAATTTTGGTCTATTCCGTCCAGTTTTGTATACTATTAGTCACTGATTTTGGGTCCCGCTGTGTTCCAAAAGTTTTCGGAACCTCGTGGTCCGGTTATGGGGAACTCGTCAAGACTCGCAGTTTTGCCCTATTCCGGCCAGTTTTCTATCCTATTAGTCATTTATTTTGGGTCCTGATGCGATCTGAATGTTTCGGGAACCCCGGGGTCTGGTTACACGGAACTCATCAAAACTCGAAGTTTTGGCCTATTCCGGCGAGTTTTATATGCTATTACTCACTGATTTTGGGTCCCGCTGCGATCCGAACGTTTTGGGAACCACGATGTCCGGTTACGGGGAACTCGTCGAAACTCACAGTTTTGGCCTGTTCCGACCAATTTTGTATGCTATTGGTCATTGATTTTGGGTCCCGCTGCGATCCGAACGTTTCGGGAACCACGATGTCCGGTTACGGGAAACTCGTCAAAACTCGCAGGTTTGGCCTGTTCCGGCCAGTTTTGTATGTTATTAGTCACTGATTTTGGGTCCCACTGCATTCTGAATGTTTCGTGAACCCCGGGGTCCAGTTATGGGGAACTCTTCAAAACTCGCAGTTTTTGTCTATTTTCGCCAGTTTTGTATGCTATTACTCACTGATTTTGGGTCCCCCTGCGATCCGAACGTTTCGGGAACCCCGGGGTCCGGTTACGTGGAACTCGCCAAAACTCGTAGTTTTGGCCTATTCTCGCTTGTTTTGTATGCTATTACTCACTGATTTTTGATCCCGCTGCGATGCGAACGTTTCGGGAACCCCTAGGTCCAATTACGTGGAACTCGTCAAAACTCACAGTTTTGGCCTATTCTGGCTAGGTTTGTATGCTATTAGTCACTCATTTTGGGTCCTGGAACGATCTGAATGTTTTGGGAACCACGGGGTCCGGTTACGGGGAACTCGTCAAAACTTACAGTTTTGGCCTATTCCGACCATTTTTGTATGCTATTAGTCACTGATTTTTGGTCCAGCTATGATCCAAACGTTTTTGGAACTTCGGGGTCTGGTTACGGGGAACTCATCAAAACTTGTAGTTTTGCCCAATTCCGGCCAGTTTTCTATCCTATTAGTCATTGATTTTGGGTCCCGATGCGATCCGAATGTTTCGGGAACCCCGGGGTCTGGTTATCGGGACCTCATCAAAACTCGCAGTTTTGGCTATTCCGACGAGTATTGTATGCTATTACTCACTAATTTCGGGTCCCGCTGCGATCTGAATGTTTCGGGAACCACGCAGTCCGGTTACGGGAACTCGTCAAAACTCGTAGTTTTGGCATGTTCCCACCAGTTTTGTATGCTACTTGTCACTGATTTTGGTTCACGATGTGATGTGAACGTTTCGGGAACCCCGTGGACCGGTTACGGTGAACTCGTCAAAACTTGCAGTTTTTGTCTATTCCGGTCAGTTTTGTATGCTATTAGTCACTAATTTTGGGTCCCGCTGCGTTCTAAATGTTTCGGGAACCCCGGGGTCCGGTTACGTGGAACTCGTCAAAACTCGCAGTTTTTGTCTATTCTCGCCAGTTTTGTACGCTATTACTCACTGTTTTTGGGCCCGCCGCGATCCGAACGTTTCGGGAACCCCGGAGTCCGGTTACGTGGAACCTATCAAAACTCGCAGTTTTAGCCTATTCCGGCCGGTTTTGTATGCTATTAGTCACTGATTTTGGGTCCCGCTGAGATCCGAACGTTTCGGGAACCCCGTGTTGGAAATATGCACTAGAGGCAATAATAAAATAGTTATTATTATATTTCCTGTTTCAAGATAATCGTTTATTATCCATGCTATAATTGTATTAAATGAAAACATAAATGCATGTATGGATATATAGACAAAATTATGTCCATAGTAAACCTCTAATTGACTAGCCTGTTGATCAAGGATAGGCACAAACCAACCTCCTCATCATCTCCCACCCGAGAGAAAACCCATCAATACCCCCTTGGTTGTAACAGGTGGTGTAAGAGGAGTTTCGAAGTATCCTTTGCAAGAGGTTCCCTCAACTAATGGTTTCATAATTTGATTGATGGTGCGCAAGCTAACTTACCCTGTCATGAGCCATCATTCCATTTGTCTGAGTATCGGCCTTGCTTTCCTCAAGACTTTCTTGACGCAAACAAACTAATGAGCGGCGTTGCTCGAATTACCATCTCCATGTTACTCGTCTAGGCGAGTCATACACCACGGAGTAAAATGCACGTATGGTCTTGGATGTTACGGGCGATGCTGAAATCAGTCCTGCATGTCAAGAAATGTTTCAATACAATCCTGGATGTTGTCCTCGGTGATCACATACGGTCCCGGCTACGAATCCCACCGTATAGCGCTGACGTGGCAAGTGGGAGGGCCCACGCTGACAGGGAGCGAGGCGTGCGTCTCCTTGCATCCCAGGTAAAAAATGCAAATAGCCCATTGGAAGTGATAGGAGGAGTACAATCGAGCCCCAATCCCCTGTTTTCCTCTGCTTTCGGCGGCGGATAGGCAACGGCGGCGGCGGCGGTGAAAGATGATCGTCGCGCGTTGAAGGTGGTTGACGGCGCGTGGAGTGAGGTCACTAACGGCGGTGACCGTGGCCGTGCAGCAGGCCGTTCATTTTGGTCGGGCGGAGATGGTGGAGAAGGCGCCGGCCCGTCGGCAGGAAGGGGACCCATGTCCTGTGTACGGTGAGTTGGAGAGTTGGATTATGGATAGATGCAATTTTGTTCGTTATTTCATAGATAGATGCTCCGATGTTCGTGTGTATGGTAGATTTCGGTTGGATTGAGTACAGTTCTTTAGGGTTTATGGTTTTTTGGCGGGCAAAAGTCTGAATTTTTCACGAAATTTCGTTGAATTTGCAGAAGAAGGAAGTGATTCTTTTACTCTGGAAGTGATTCACGGGGGATTTTTCGTTGGTTCTGGATGCAATAGAGCATATGTGGATGGAACGAAGGTTTGCTTCGATGACTGCGATAGTGATACTTGGTCTGGACTATGGATTGAACATGTAATAGAATAAATTGGTTATGAGGCAGCACGGAGGATCAATGTGTACTGGTTGTTGCCTGGAATGCAGATCAATGAAGATGGGCTTAGGCTTATATCTGGAGACAAAGATGAAGTGAGCATGTGTGAAAAGGTGAGGGAGGGGCACAAGTTTCTGATGGTGTATCTTGATCACAATCTAGTTTGTATATCCAGTTCTTATGATGATGTGGTTGTTAATCCTGTTGTTAATCTACCTCCTGTCATTAGTCCAAACAAGCAATGCACTCGTTCCAGCAATGCAATTGTGCAGGTGCATGATGTGAATGCCCTAGAAAGCAGTAGAGGAGGTGGAAGGAGGAGATCTTGCAGAGTGGTTGGTGCTGTAGAAGATGGTGTGAGTGATGATGGAAATGGAAGTGATTCTGATTCAGATTATACTCCAGAAATCAATGACAGTGACAATGATGTACAAGATGGTGATGATGACTTGTTCCAACAATTTGCAGATCAGGAACCAAAGGATAAGAAGGTTATTCTAGAAGGAGAAATGTCTGAAGAAGATTTCTTTGAGCCTGCAGAATCAGATGATGAATCCAGTAGGTTCAATTTCAAGTCCTTTGTTCCTGAAGATATGCATGATCCCAAGTTCCATGTGGGACAAATATTCCAGTCAATTGATCAGCTGAGGAAGGCCATAAGAGAGGATAGTTGCAGGCACAGAAAGAACATTAAACTTCCCAAGAATGACAAGATCAGAGTTCTAGCTAAATGTGAGAAAGGGTGCCCATGGGAATTGTATGCTTCCACAGCTAGTAGAACAAAGGCAATTATGGTTAAAAGGCTTCAAGATGTGCATACTTGTGAAAGAAAATGGCAAGTGTGTGCATTTACAGCTAAATACATAGGTAATTACTATGTTGATCAGATTAGAGCAAATGAGAAAATCACTATCAGGGGTCTTAGTCAGTTAGTGCAGAAAGATTGGAAAATGAGACCAAAGAGGGGTAAGCTATGAAGAGCAAGGAAACATGCATTTGACATCATATATGGAGATGAGACTGCACAGTACAAGCAACTCTGGGATTTTGGGCAGGAACTTAGAAGATCTAATCCAGGGAGTTCTTTTTTCATGTTGTTGGATGATGCAGGGCACTTTCAAAGGTGTTATTTCTCCTTGGATGCATGCAAGAGGGGTTTCCTAGCTGGCTGTAGGCCTATAATAGTTCTAGATGGTTGTCATTTGAAGACAAAATTTGGTGGAATATTGTTGACTTCAATTGGGATGGATCCAAATGATTGCATATTTCCTATGGCTTTTGCTGTTGTTGAAGTTGAAAATACAAGTTCCTGGAAGTGGTTTCTGACAGCTCTGAAGCAAGATCTTGGCATAACAAGTACTGTTTCATGGACCATCATGTCTGACAAGCAAAAAAGTAAGTTCCTTGCACTTTTTAGTTGTCCACTAGTCTAGTCATAGTCCCAAGTACCACCTTGCATCTACTAACACCAAATTTATGATTGCAGGGACTAATAAAGGCAGTTACAGAGTTGTTTCCAGATTCAAGTCATAGATTTTGTGTGAGGCATCTTTGGCAGAATTTCAACAAGAATTTCAAAGGGGAAGTGCTCAAGAATCAGCTCTGGAAATGTGCTAGAAGCAGCACACCTGCTAAGTGGCAGGAAAACATGGATGCCATGTTGGTTTTAAGCAAGACATCACATGATTGGTTGGAGGAGCTACCACCTACAACATGGGTCAGGGCATTCCAAAGTGAATTTCCTAAGTGTGATGTATTGTTGAACAATAATTGTGAGGTTTTCAATAAATACATCCTCGATGCTAGAGAAATGCCTATTCTAGCAATGATGCAACAAATCAAGAGCCAACTTAGTACTAGGATCTATAACAAGCAGGTTGAAGCACAATCCATGTCTGGTACCATTTGCCCAAAAATCATAAAGAAGTTACAGAAACATGTTAAATGGTCCAATAATTGTGAAGCTAAGCCATGTGATCTGGCAGTCTTTGAAATTGATGAAAAGGGCACTGCATACACTGTTAACCTTGAGAAAAGGACTTGCAGCTGTAGAAGGTGGGATCTATCTGGCATTCCTTGTTGGCATGCAGTGTCAGCTATGAGACATGATGATAGGTCACCAGAGAGTTATGTCAACAGTTGGCATGCAGAGAAGAAGAAGAAACTGCAAGAGGAGAAGCAAGCACTAGTAGAGAAGTGAAGATTGTTCCAGGAAGCTAAGAGAAAAGAAGCAGAGCAAGCAAAGCTGGCACAGACAGAGAAGAGAAGAGTAGAACAAGAAGCAATGGCAAGAGAGCTACAGGCTGCTAAGCTTAGAATAGAAGAACAAGCAAGGGAAATGGCCAGGGAGGTGCAAAACAAAAGGACTTCACAGCAGCAAAGCAGCTCCAGCTACATGCCACCTTACAAAAAACCTAGGAAAGCCTCCATGTTTGATTATCTTAGAGGCCCACCTCCTGGTGCTTAGTGCACATGTTGTTATATGTTAAGTACTTTGGAAGTTACCATTTTGCTGGCATTTGCTACTTGGACAAAGAGTCATGAGTCATTTTGATATGTTAAGTGCTTAGTGCACTTTGAACATATGAATTATCCTGGAGTTATGTTTTATGTTTGAATTATGTGTGAAATTCTCTCATATATGTATGAACAACAGTGAATTTAACATGATTTCATAGTAAATCATTCATTGCAAGTAACAGTTCATTACATCACACAGTACCAAATCATTCAGTGCACATCTCACACACTACCAAATCATTGACTGCACTCCACATCTAATCAATGCTTGATCACATAAACCAACATCATAAAAACTCACAACCCTACACAACATAGCACACATTTCCACAGCCAAATTATCTCCACCAAGTGCCTCTCAATATCACTTCTTCCACCTGTCACCACATGATCTTCATCTTCATCATTCCTTCCTTCTTTTCTTTCACTGCATATGATCTTCCCATCGAGCTACTGCCAACACTGTGATCTTGCACATCTTGACATCCATTCTGCAAAAACTCCTCGTATGCATCCTCCCATTTCCACATGTCACAAGCACCCTTCCAAGACTGAACTAGAATAGATTTCAGAATCAAACAGAGGAAGCAAAATTCAGAACCAAAAAGAGAAAGAAAAATTCAGAATAAAACAACCGTAGGCACATACCCCATGATTTGTGCACTTGTAGAAATGTCGCAGATAGTTCTCCGGCGTCCTCGATACGTAGTGCCGGACTCTGCGGATTTTGCAGTCCTTGCAAATCACCAGAGGAAATCGAGGGAGCAACCCCGCCTCATCGGACGAGCTACCGTCGCCACCCATGACGAACAGATGCAGAAATGGAGCCCCCGACCTCGTCGTCGAGCTCCCTCCCTAGCCGTCCACCTCCCTCCCTAGCCAATTTCTCGCTCCCTCTCGGCACAAATGGGGAATTTCTCGATTTAGGGTTCCAACGGGCCAATGAGAACAGAAATAACCCATGGGGAAGGCCTCGCTCCGCGCCGTCGTGGGCCCTCCCACTTGCCACGCCAGGGCTATATGGTGGGATTCGTAGCTAGGACCGTATGTGATCACCGAGGACAACATCCAGGACTGTATTGAAACATTTCTTGACATGCAGGACTGATTTCAGCATCGCCCGTAACATCCAGGACCATACGTGCATTTTACTCTACACCACGCCATCTTGCTAGGCTGGAAACCGCTCAAGCGCACCTCTCATTCGTGGCCCAAACGCATAAATTTCTGTCTCATTTCTATTCTTTGTTACTTCATTCTCATTTCATCGAATATTATCGTGTTCTTCTTACGTACTACAATACAATTGTATGATCTTAGGACACATGAACATTTCTTTACGCATGTTAATATAAAATCCATTTAGTTTATGAATAATAGTTAAAAATATTCGTTTTCATAATAATAAATATTCATTCAAATATACTACCATGTTTTTTAAATTACGTATATTGAAAAAAGTTCACATAATAGAAAATGTGGCAACTTTCTAAAATTTCCATTTAAATAAATAAAAGTGTTAACATAGTTTTGGAAAGTACTCAATATTCTAAATAACGTGTGTGATATAACGAAAGTGTTTAAGCATTCAAAAATATTTATTTAATTTGTAAAAGGGTTTGAGTGTTTTAAAAAAGAATTTTTTCATATGTTTAGAAAATTTTCATCATGTATTCCACAAATATTGATCATATATTAATAAATTGTCAATCTTGTATTAAAAAGTATTCCCCGATTTATTTTATTAATTGTTCATGTATAATGATTATCTATAAATGAAAATAAAATACGCAAAGTAAAAAAAGGAAATAAAAAAAAAATTCAGTAAATAATTTTGAAGAAGTAATATAATTTTTTAGTATACGCTCCATATCTTGATTTATGCTTGAAGCAATTTATATGTTGGATTTGTCTGGGCGTATGCTTACCAAACCAATGTACTGAGCTGAACGATAGCAAAATAAACCAAATATGGCGATTTGTATGGTACGGTGTTTACGGCATAGTTTTTGATTCCTAATCATACAATGTTTGGTTATATTGGTACAAAACCTTACATGTATATTGTTGCCTTGTGCTCATTTTGGATTCTAGTTTTTCAATCCTGCAACCTGGCAAGCCGGGAGCTGGCCCATTAGTGAGTTACGTACGAGCTTTGGTTTCTTTCAGTATTTATATATTTTTTAGTATAAATACATATTCATATTTTTAAAATGTTCACCCCACATTAAAAAATATATAATGTACAAAAGTTTCATGCAACTTTGAAAATATGTTCATAGGAACAAAATAATGTGTGTGAAATTTATAAAACAATTCCATGTTCTTCCAAAAAATATGTTCACAAAATTTAAAAATAATTATACGATGTATAAAAATATTCATGTAATCTAATAAAACGATTTATATATTCAAAAGTCGTCACATCTTAGAAAATGTCCACACGTTCAAATAATTGTTTCTAACTTTTTTGAATAATGCTTATAAAATATAAAAAACAATTCACATTATTTTATAAATATACTCTTTGCTACTCCCTCCGTCCCAAAATTCTTGTCTTAATTTGTTTAGATATGAATGTATATAGTCATGTTTTAGTATTTAGATACATTCATTTCTAGACAAACCTAAAACAATAATTTTGGGACAGAGGGATTATTCAAGAACGTTTTCAACGTGTAATAGAAAATATTTTACATGTATTGAGAAAATGTTCAAACGTTTATTTGAAAAACGCAGATCATTTATTTCGAAAATGTTGAACGTGTACCATGAAATTTGTACGTGTGTATAGAAGAAATTTACTACGTGTATTGAAAAAAGTAGAACAAAAATACAAAGATGAATAAGAAATTAAAAAATCAACAAAAACACATAGAAACAAAAAAAAGACAAAAAAATACACATGAAAAGTTCTAAATTCAGTGTGAACCAGATTCTCAAAACCAATCAGTTGGGCCGGTCTGTTTAGCAGCAGAGCGTCACGGGGCGAGTTGGTGCGAGACATAGTCCCCGTGTGGCAAGCCTAGGAAAGTAGCAACTGGCACCTCTGTTGTGTTAGAATTGGGCCTGGTAGCTCTAATCTTTCGAATGGCCAACTTTTCTATCTTTTTGTACGTGGGTGTTCTCCAAAAAATCTTTTTAAATCAGCATTCCTAGAAAAAAAATGGTCCAGGCAGGGTTCTTTGGTTGGTTATGCCTGGCCATTTTAACGGCGGTGGTGCAATGATGGGTTCCGATCTTGATTGTATTATGAGCTTTATTAATAAAGTTGGATCATACGATGTTTTTTTTCCTTGTATCCTTTTGGTGATGAATTGAGTCTTATCCTTTGATGTTTATTTATGTTGGATTGAATACTTTGAATTTGATATCATTTAAACCATGTATAGTAATTAACTTACAGATAACTATTGTGACATTGGGGTGATCTATGCATAAAGGTTGAAAGATACATATCATATGTTATTATCGTAGTATTATCATAGTACGATTTCTAGAGGCAATAATAAATATAGTTGTTATTATAATTCCTGTATCAAGATAATCGTTTACTATCCATGCTATAATTGTATTGAATGAAGACTCATTTACATGTGTGGATACATAGACAAAACACCGTCCCTAGTAAGCCTCTAGTTGGCTAGCCAGTTGATCAAAGATAGTCAGTGTCTTCTGATTATGAACAAGGTGTTGTTGCTTGATAACTGGATCACGTCATTAGGAGAATCACGTGATGGACTAAACCCAAACTAATAGACGTAGCATGTTGATCGTGTCATTTTGTTGCTATTGTTTTCTGCGTGTCAAGTATTTATTCCTATGACCATGAGATCATAACTCACTGACACCGGAGGAATGCCTTGTGTGTATCAAACGTCGCAACGTAACTGGGTGACTATAAAGATGCTCTACAGGTATCTCCGAAGGTGTTCGTTCAGTTAGTATGGATCAAGACTGGGATTTGTCACTCCGTGTGACGGAGAGGTATCTCGGGGCCCACTCGGTAATACAACATCACACACAAGCCTTGCAAGCAATGTGACTTAGTGAAAGTTGCGGGATCTTGTATTACGGAACGAGTAAAGAGACTTGCCGGTGAACGAGATTGAAATAGGTATGCGGATACTGACGATCGAATCTCGCGCAAGTAACATACCGAAGGACAAAGGGAATGACATACGAGATTATATGAATCCTTGGCACTGAGGTTCAAACGATAAGATCTTCGTAGAATATGTAGGATCCAATATGGGCATCCAGGTCCCGCTATTGGATATTGAACGAGGAGTCTCTCGGGTCATGTCTACATAGTTCTCGAACCCGCATGGTGTGCACACTTAAGGTTCGACGTTGTTTTATGCGTATTTGAGTTATATGGTTGGTTACCGAATGTTGTTCGGAGTCCCGGATGAGATCACGGACGTCACGAGGGTTTCCAGAATGGTCCGGAAACGAAGATTGATATATAGGATGACCTCATTTGATTACCGTAAGGTTTTCGGAGTTACCGGGAATGTACTGGGAATGACGAATGGGTTCCAGGAGTTCACCGGGGGGGGCAACCCACCCCGGGGAAGCCCATAGGCCTTGAGGGTGGCACACCAGCCCTTAGTGGGCTGGTGGGACAGCCCAAAAGGGCCCTATGCGCCTAGGAAAGAAAATCAAAGAGAAAAGAAAAAAAAAGAGGAGGTGGGAAGGGAAGGAAGGACTCCCACCCACCAAACCAAGTCCAACTCGGTTTGGGGGGGGAGCCTTCCCCCTTGGACTCGGCCGACCCCCTTGGGGCTCCTTGAGCCCCAAGGCAAGGTCCCCTCCCTCCCACCTATATATACGGAGGTTTTAGGGCTGATTTGAGACTACTTTTCCACGGCAGCCCGACCACATACCTCCACGGTTTTTCCTCTAGATCGCGTTTCTGCGGAGCTCGGGCGGGGCCCTGCTGAGACAAGGTCATCACCAACCTCCGGAGCGCCGTCACGCTGCCGGAGAACTCTTCTAACTCTCCGTCTCTCTTGCTGGATCAAGAAGGCCGAGATCATCGTCGAGCTGTACGTCTGCTGAACGCGGAGGTGCTGTCCGTTCGGTACTAGATCGTGGGACTGATCGCGGGATTGTTCGCGGGGCAGATCGAGGGACGTGAGGACGTTCCACTACATCAACCGCGTTCACTAACGCTTCTGCTGTACGATCTACAAGGGTACATAGATCACTCATCCCCTCTCGTAGATGGAAATCACCATGATAGGTCTTCGTGCGCGTAGGAAAATTTTTGTTTCCCATGCGACGTTAACCAACAGTGGCATCATGAGCTAGGTTAATGCGTAGATGTCTTCTCGAGTAGAACACAAAATTTTTTGTGGGCGGTGATGTGCGTTTTGCTGCCCTTCTTAGTCTTTTCTTGATTCCGCGGTATTGTTGGATTGAAGCGGCTTGGACCGACATTACTCGTACGCTTACGAGAGACTGGTTTCATCGTTACGAGTAACCCCGTTGCTCAAAGATGACTCGCAAGTGTCGGTTTCTCCAACTTTAGTTGAATCGGATTTGACCAAGGAGGTCCTTGGATGAGGTTAAATAGCAACTCATATATCTCCGTTGTGGTGTTTGCGTAAGTAAGATGCGATCCTACTAGATACCCATGGTCACCACGTAAAACATGCAACAACAAAATTAGAGGACGTCTAACTTGTTTTTGCAGGGTATGCTTGTGATGTGATATGGCCAACGATGTGATGTGATATATTGGATGTATGAGATGATCATGTTGTAATAGTAAATATCGACTTGCACGTCGATGGTATGGCGACCGGCAGGAGCCATGGGGTTGTCTTTATACTAACGTTTGTGCTTGCAGATGCGTTTACTATTTTGCTAGGATGTAGCTTTAGTAGTAATAGCATGAGTAGCACGACAACCCCGATGGCAACACGTTGATGGAGATCATGGTGTGGCGCCGGTGACAAGAAGATCGTGTCGGTGCTTTGGTGATGGAGATCAAGAAGCACGTGATGATGGCCATATCATGTCACTTATGAATTGCATGTGATGTTAATCCTTTTATGCACCTTATTTTGCTTAGAACGACGGTAGCATTATGAGGTGATCTCTCACTAAAATTTCAAGACGAAATTGTGTTCTCCCCGACTGTGCACCGTTGCTACAGTTCGTCGTTTAGAGACACCACGTGATGATCGGGTGTGATAGACTCAACGTTCACATACAACGGGTGCAAAACAGTTGCGCACGCGGAACACTCGTGTTAAGCTTGACGAGCCTAGCATGTGCAGACATGACCTCAGAACACATGAGACCGAAAGGTCGATCATGAATCATATAGATGATATGATTAGCATAGGGATGCTTACCACTGAAACTATACTCAACTCACGTGATGATCGGACTTGAGCTAGTGTACTTTTTGAGTGGGAGTTTAGCGAATAATTTGATTAAGTTAAACTCTAATTATCTTGAACATAGTCTAAGTCCACTTTGAATATATTTGTGTTGTAGATCATGGCTCATGCTACAGTCATCCTGAATTTTAATACGTTCCTAAAGAAAGCTAAGTTGAAAGATGATGGAAGCAACTTTGTAGACTGGGCTCGTAATCTTAAGCTAATCTTACAAGCTGGGAAGAAGGATTATGTCCTTAATGCTGCGCTAGGAGATGAACCACCCGCTACGGCTGATCAGGATGTTAAGAACGCTTGGTTAGCACGTAAGGAGGACTACTCAATAGTTCAATGTGCAGTCTTGTATGGCTTAGAACCGGGACTTCAACGTCGCTTTGAGCGTAATGGAGCATTTGAGATGTTCCAGGAGTTGTAGTTTATCTTTCAGAAGAACGCCCGGATCGAGAGGTATGAGACCTCCGATAAATTCTATGCTTGCAAGATGGAGGAAAACTCGTCTGTCAGTGAACATGTGCTCAAAATGTCTGGGTACTCAAACCGTCTAGCTGAGCTGGGGATTGAACTCCCGCAAGAAGCTATCACTGACAGAATCCTTCAATCACTGCCGCCAAGCTATAAAGGCTTTGTTGAACTACAACATGCAAGGGATGAACAAGTCTCCCGGCGAGTTGTTTGCGATGCTGAAAGTCGCAGAGTCTGAACTCCGTAAAGAGCATCAAGTGTTGATGGTGAATAAGACCACTAGTTTCAAGAGAAACGGCAAAGGCAAGAAGGGTAATTCGAAGAAGAGAGGCAAGCCTGTTGCCAATCCGACGAAGAAACCCAAAGCTGGACCTAAGCCTGAAACGGAGTGTTACTATTGCAAGGGTATGGGTCATTGGAAGCGCAATTGCCCCAAGTATCTGGCAGATAAGAAGGCGGCCAAAGAAAAATTAGGTATATTTGATATACATGTTATTGATGTGTACTTAACCGGCTCTCGTAGTAGTGCCTGGGTATTCGATACCGGTTCTGTTGCTCATATTTGCAACTCGAAACAGGAACTGCGTAATAGACGAAGGCTGGCACAAGATGAAGTGACGATGCGCGTAGGAAATGGTTCCAAGGTTGATGCAATCGCCGTCGGCACAGTTTCACTTCAGTTACCATTAGGATTAGTGATGAACTTAAATCATTGTTATTTAGTGCCTGCGTTGAGCATGAACATTATATCTGGATCTTGTTTATTGCGAGACGGTTACTCTTTTAAGTCAGAGAATAATGGTTGTTCTATTTCTATGAGTAACATCTTTTATGGTCATGCACCTAATGTGAGAGGATTGTTCATATTGAATCTTGATAGCGATACGCATATACATAACATTGAGACCAAAAGAGTTAGAGTTAACAATGATAGCGCCATATTTTTGTGGCACTGCCGCTTAGGTCATATTGGTGTAAAGCGCATGAAGAAACTCCATGCTGATGGACTTTTGGAGTCACTTGACTTTGATTCACTTGACACGTGCGAACCATGACTCATGGGCAAGATGACTAAGACTCTGTTCTCCGGAACAATGGAGCGTGCAAGTGACTTGTTGGAAATCATACATACCGATGTGTGTGGTCCGATGAGCATGGAGGCACGCGGAGGATATCGTTATTTTCTCACCTTCACTGACGATTTGAGTAGATATGGTTATGTCTACTTGATGAAACACAAGTCTGAAACATTTGAAAAGTTCAAGCAATTTCAGAGTGAAGTGGAAAATCATCGTAACAAGAAGATCAAGTTCCTACGGTCTGATCGTGGGGGTGAATATGTGAGTTTCAAGTTTGGTACTCACTTAAGACAATGTGGAATTGTTTCACAATTAGCACCGCCTGGAACACCACAGCGTAATGGTGTGTCCGAACGTCGTAATCGTACTCTATTAGAGATGGTGCGGTCTATGATGTCTCTTACTGATTTGCCGTTATCGTTTTGGAGTTATGCATTAGAAACAGCAGCATTCACTTTAAATAGGGCACCATCAAAATCCGTTGAGACGACACCATACGAACTGTGGTATGGCAAAAGGCCAAAGTTGTCGTTTCTTAAAGTTTGGGGATGTGATGCTTATGTCAAAAAGCTTCAGCCTGAAAAGCTGGAACCCAAAGCGGAAAAGTGCGTCTTCATAGGTTACCCAAAAGAGACAGTTGGGTACACCTTCTATCTCAAATCCGAGGGCAAAGTGTTTGTTGCTAAAAACAGAGCTTTTCTCGAGAAGGAGTTTCTCTCGAGAGAATTGAGTGGGAGGAAGATAGAACTTGACGAGGTTGTCGCACCTCTCATCCCTCTGGATGGTGGCGCAGGGCAAGGGGAAACCTCTGTCGTTGCAACGCCGGTTGAGGAGGAAGTTAATGATGATGATCATGAAACTCCAGTTCAAGTTTCTGTCGAACCACGCAGGTCGACGAGACCACGTGCTGCTCCAGAGTGGTACGATAATCCCGTCTTATCAATCATGTTGTTAGACAACAATGAACCTGCAAATTATGAAGAAGCAATGGTGGGCCCAGATTCCAACAAATGGCTAGAAGCCATGAAGTCCGAGATAGGATCCATGTATGAGAACAAAGTGTGGACTTTGGAGGTACTACCTGAGGGCCGCAAGGCTATTCAGAACAAATGGATCTTTAAGAGGAAGACGGACGCTGACGGCAATGTGACCGTTTATAAAGCTCGACTTGTGGCAAAGGGTTTTTCACAAGTTCAAGGAGTTGACTACGATGAGACATTCTCACCCGTAGCGATGCTTAAGTCCGTCAGAATCATGTTAGCAATAGCTGCATTTTTCGATTATGAAATCTGGCAGATGGATGTCAAAACGGCGTTCCTTAACGGTTTCCTTAAGGAAGAGTTGTATATGATACAACCCGAAGGTTTTGTCGATCCTAAGAATGCTCACAAGGTGTGCAAGCTCCAGCGATCCATTTACGGACTGGTGCAAGCATCTCGGAGTTGGAACAAACACTTTGATGAGGTGATCAAAGCATTTGGGTTTATACAAGTGGTTGGAGAATCTTGTATTTACAAGAAAGTGAGTGGGAGCTCTGTGGCGTTTCTAATATTATATGTGGATGACATATTGCTGATTGAAAACAACGTGGAGTTTTTAGAGAGCATAAAGGATTACTTGAATAAGAGTTTCTCTATGAAGGACCTAGGAGAAGCTGCTTACATTCTAGGCATTAAGATCTATAGGGATAGATCAAAACGCCTGATAGGACTTTCACAAAGCACATACCTTGATAAAGTTTTGAAGAGGTTCAAAATGGAACAGTCCAAGAAAGGGTTCTTGCCAGTTTTATAAGGTACGAGATTGAGTAAGACTCAGTGCCTAGCAACTGATGAAGATAGAGAGCATATGCGCTCCGTCCCCTATGCTTCAGCCATAGGTTCTATCATGTATGCAATGCTGTGCACTCGACCGGATGTTAGCCTGGCCATAAGTATGGCAGGTAGGTTCCGGAGTAATCCAGGAGTGGATCACTGGACAGCGGTCAAGAATATCCTAAAGTACCTGAAAAGGACTAAGGAGATGTTTCTCGTGTATGGAGGTGAGGAAGAGCTCGCCGTAAAAGGTTACGCCGATGCAAGCTTTGACACAGATCCGTACGACTCTAAGTCGCAAACCGGATACATATTTATTCTTAATGGGGGTGCGGTAAGCTGGTGCAGTTCCAAGCAAAGCGTCGTAGCAGATTCTACATGTGAAGCGGAGTACATGGCTGCCTCGGAGGCGGCTAAAGAGGGTGTCTGGATGAAGCAGTTCATGACGGATCTTGGAGTGGTGCCAAGCGCACAGAATCCAATAACCTTGTTCTGTGACAGCACGGGTGCCATTGCCTTAGCAAAGGAACCACGGTTTCACAAGAACACCAGACACATCAAACGACGCTTCAACCTCATCCACGACTACGTCGAGGGAGAGGACGTAAATATATGCAAAGTGCACACGGATCTGAATGTAGCAGACCCGCTGACTAAACCTCTTCCACGGCCAAAGCATGATCAACACCAGAACTGTATGGGTGTTAGATTTATTACAATGTAATTCACATGATGATGTGAGGGCTAGATTATTGACTCTAGTGCAAGTGGGAGACTGTTGGAAATATGCCCTAGAGGCAATAATAAATATAGTTATTATTATAATTCCTGTATCAAGATAATCGTTTATTATCCATGCTATAATTGTATTGAATGAAGACTCATTTACATGTGTGGATACATAGACAAAACACCGTCCTTAGCAAGCCTCTAGTTGGCTAGCCAGTTGATCAAAGATAGTCAGTGTCTTCCGATTATGAACAAGGTGTTGTTGCTTGATAACTGGATCACGTCATTAGGAGAATCACGTGATGGACTAGACCCAAACTAATAGACGTAGCATGTTGATTGTGTCATTTTGTTGCTACTGTTTTCTGCGTGTCAAGTATTTATTCCTATGACCATGAGATCATATAACTCACTGACACCGGAGGAATGCCTTGTGTGTATCAAACGTCGCAACGTAACTGGGTGACTATAAAGATGCTCTACAGGTATCTCCGAAGGTGTTAGTTGAGTTAGTATGGATCAAGACTGGGATTTGTCACTCCGTGTGACGGAGAGGTATCTCGGGGCCCACTCGGTAATACGACATCACACACAAGCCTTGCAAGCAATGTGACTTAGTGAAAGTTGCGGGATCTTGTATTACGGAACGAGTAAAGAGACTTGCCGGTGAACGAGATTGAAATAGGTATGCGGATACTGACGATCGAATCTCGGGCAAGTAACATACCGAAGGACAAAGGGAATGACATACGGGATTATATGAATCCTTGGCACTGAGGTTCAAACGATAAGATCTTCGTAGAATATGTAGGATCCAATATGGGCATCCAGGTCCCGCTATTAGATATTGACCGAGGAGTCTCTCGGGTCATGTCTACATAGTTCTCGAACCCACAGGGTGTGCACACTTAAGGTTCGACGTTGTTTTATGCGTATTTGAGTTATATGGTTGGTTACCGAATGTTGTTCGAAGTCCCGGATGAGATCACGGACGTCACGAGGGTTTCCGAAACGGTCCGGAAACGAAGATTGATATATAGGATGACCTCATTTGATTACCGGAAGGTTTTCGGAGTTACCGGGAATGACGAATGGGTTCCGGGAGTTCACCGGGGGGGGGGCAACCCACCCCGGGGAAGCCCATAGGCCTTGAGGGTGGCACACCAGCCCTTAGTGGGCTGGTGGGACAGCCCAAAAGGGCCCTATGCGCCTAGGAAAGAAAATCAAAGAGAAAAAAAAGAGAAGGTGGGAAGGGAAGGAAGGACTCCCACCCACCAAACCAAGTCCAACTCGGTTTGGGGGGGGGGAGCCTTCCCCCTTAGACTCGGCCGACCCCCTTGGGGCTCCTTGAGCCCCAAGGCAAGGTCCCCTCCCTCCCACCTATATATACGGAGGTTTTAGGGCTGATTTGAGACGACTTTTCCACGGCAGCCCGACCACATACCTCCACGGTTTTTCCTCTAGATCGCGTTTCTGCGGAGCTCGGGCGAAGCCCTGCTGAGACAAGGTCATCACCAACCTCCGGAGCGCCGTCACGCTGCCGGAGAACTCTTCTACCTCTCCGTCTCTCTTGCTGGATCAAGAAGGCCGAGATCATCGTCGAGCTGTACGTGTGCTGAACGCGGAGGTGCCGTCCGTTCGGTACTAGATCGTGGGACTGATCGCGGGATTGTTCGCGGGCCGGATCGAGGGACGTGAGGACGTTCCACTACATCAACCGCGTTCACTAACGCTTTTGCTGTACGATCTACAAGGGTACGTAGATCACTCATCCCCTCTCGTAGATGGACATCACCATGATAGGTCTTCGTGCGCGTAGGAAATTTTTTGTTTCCCATGCGACGTTAACCAACACCCCATTGCATACTTGGGGATGTCATTGTATAAGTCAGTTCCACTGAGCGAGTCTGACCCGTTTATTGGGTGGTTCACATCTTGCGGGAAATGATCTGACCGTTTTACATCTAAATAGACTAAGAGCTTCCTTATTTATTCAAACTTCTCTAGTCTCCCCATGTATATGATGGGATCGTATATCCTACCAAAGTGCATAGCTCATTAGATAAAGACCTCTCCCAATTTTCTGGCATGCGATGGATGGCCAACCAAAATACCATATGGTAAAGTGGGCAGACATGTGCATGCCAAAAGACCTGGAGGGATTGACATCCTTGTGCCACGATGCATGAACTTCGCCCTTATGCTACGCTGGGTATGGCAGATCATTCGAGGGGAAGAACTTGTGGAGAAATGGCTACCCACAACTTTTGTTGATGGCACACCATTTCCCACCAATGCTGGTGTGGGCCTATTTGGTACGACATTGCTACGACCTTATTGCTAGCATGGAAGTTTCCTTTCACGCCATAGATATTTTCTAAGTTTTTTCTGATTGCTACAATTTGTTATGGCATCGCACACTAGGCCCACGCTAGCACTAGTCCATCTTGTAACTACGACTCTACCCAGTCACGAAAACAACAAGTCCGACTCAGCCCACATCTTTTTTACCTTCGTCCCTCCCTCTAGACCAGCGCCACCGCCACCACCTCTCGACCATGCCGCTCATTGTCGCCGGACCAACGTGGCGGTCGCCACCTCCGGGTCAGGAGGTGAGATCTCCCCTTTCCCCTCACGCATCTTCTTCCCCTCCCCTGGCTTATCCATCCACTGGTGAATCCGAAGCGATGAGGCTTGTTTTGTGTACGTGGATGGACTCATGAATTGATGGCATGGATGAATTTTGGTACTGTGAATGCATGTTTGTTTGGTAGGGAGTAGATAATTTTCTTGATAGATGAATGAATGGTGCTAGTTTTTTTTATAGATGGATGGATGAATTCTAGTACTTTGAGTGGTCAATGCTACTTTGTAGGTAGATTATTTGCTAAATTCTTATTGCGAGTGTTATTGCTAATGGATAGACGTTGCTAGCGTGATTTCTATTGTGAACTCGGTGGCTGATTTTTAATTATGTATACAATTAGTAGTGTAGAATTAGATTTAGTAGTGTAGTATCCAATTATATTTAGTAGAAATTGATTTATTAGTGTTGAAACTGATTATACTTTTGGTGTTGATTTAGTAGTCTAGAATTCGATTATACTTAGTGTTAAATATGTTTTATGTAGAATGACTCAACCACCACCATGTCAAGTGTGCAAGTCAAGGTGTGCCAACAACATTGCAATTGGCATGTTTTTCGGCATCTACTTTTAGCCGAGTTTTATTCCCGCAGTGTTAGCAAATTATACAAACCTTCTAACAGTTATTTAGTTTGTTTTTGTTGCTATTTCCATTAATGCATTGCGTGTGTTTTTGTTTTTTCTTACACAGATCATCACATGCAATGGGTTGAACAGGACGTCTTAATAATTAACTATAGGGAACACCCCACGCATTGACTTGAGGATGGTGATCAACATCAACCTCCTTTAAAAATGTGTGTCCAGCTGGGCCATGGTGCTAAATTGCTTATATTAACTATTAGTTAGCTTTTGTGAGATTGTCATTTATTAGCTAGCATGTTTGTAAGATTGTCACTTATTATTAACTGGCATTGTCCTATTAATTGTGTAATGTTTTATATGTCTTTAGTTTCAATATGTAATACTATGTATTATATGGTGAGTAAAATACATTTTTGGCTGCAAAAGTGTGTGTGATGTGCAAAGTACATTACACACCGCTAGGCGAGGGATTATAGTGTCGGCGTTGACCATGTGGCATGCCATCAACACGTAGAATAGTGTTGGCGTGCGCGCCAACTCCGTCACTATATTTTAACAATGACACCATATTGGTGGCGTCGGATGCCCATGTCAGTAAGGCAATTTTTGGCATGTCATAACTAGACCTTTTTGCATTAGCGATGGGGGTTGGTTGCAGCTTATTCAAGAGAAGTACTTGAGGTGCCAACCACTACTTCCATGTTCATGTATTGAGGGATCCCAATTTTTAGGTCCATCCAATGGATCAAGCATGAGATCTGCATCAGGCTGTCCTTTTCCATTGGCAATGGAGAAGGGATCCTATTCTGACTTGACCCGTGGACAGATGGAGCCCCATTATGTATGGGGTTTCCAAACTTGTTTGCCATCTGCTCAAATCAGATGGTGTTAGTCTCTGCGGCTGCCCACAATGACCTTTGGAACATCTTGTTCCGACGATATCATTTGGGCAGGTGGAGGCCATAGAGTGGGCTAGTTTACAGGTTGCTCACTCGTCGGTGCTCGTGGATTATTCGGGCATCGTATCCTGGTGTCTTGTTTGTCGGCTGAGCATATCATGACATGTGTCATCGGCCGACTATTGCATTGTTTTCTCTGCGCTGCAAAGTGCTCTCACCCCTAAAGATCAGAAAAATGGTCCGACAATTGTTTCGTGGTCGCCTCCCATCTAGCACGGAGGTGATCAAGAGACATGGTCCGGGGAATGGGTTGTGACCTCTTTGTAGTGTCCCGGAGACGGGACGAACATCCTCTTTTCTTACACGGCGCCAAGAGTCGTGTGAAGTTTTGTCTGTGAGGCTTTGGGGCCTGGCTGGGTTCCTTCGAACCCATGCCAACGGTGTTAGGGCAGACTTTGTGGACGACACACAATAATATGGTAATTGAGCAGTTTTTGATCGGCGGGCCTTTGACTCGATCTTCAAAGTAATTACTTGCATTTTTGCAGCACTAGCACCGGCTTTATGTATGGAATGTATGGTGCCACTCATAGACTTCCCTTGCAGCAGGCCCGCTGAGATTATGGTTATTTGGTGGTCTTTTTTCTTATTTCTTTTATGCTTTGCTTGTACATTCACATAATCATGGACCGGAGAGGGAAAACACATAAAAATCAAGGGTGAGAAATGAGAACACCAGTTCATGCATCTCCATAGGGACAAGTCGACTAACACCAGTTCATGCATTGGTGTCACTGCTTCAGTCAGTTACCTAACAATGGCTATGGCAATGGTCTGGGAAAATGTACAGTGCATTTCGGTAAGGAAAATACAACACACAATAGCAGTAGCATTTGATTTCATCACAAACTAGGTAATTAAGGTTCAACTCTAGGGTGCAATCCCATGCCTTCGGCTGGTGATAGTGGGAGTATCATAGTTAGTTACATAAATGCCACATAAGTAAAAAATGTGATGTTATAAGTAATTAATAAGGAGAGAGGCAAAAAGATTAACATAATATGTTACCATCACAAAACATTTTTTAATGTGAAATGACTCTATAAAGTAATAAATGAAGACATCTATATTAATTATCACATCTATGACACTACCCACTATGAAAATAGTAACATAGACTAGTAACATATAGTAACATATGGATGTTACTAGTCCAAGTTACTCTCCACTATGACTAGCCTCAAATACCAGCCGTAATGAAAGTATCATAGGTAATATCATGCATGCCTAAACAATTTTGCTTAGGTAGCACAAAATTAAATGATCAAAGAGATGGTTGAATATCATATTAGGATAACGTATCATAATAAATGCTACTCCCCCTTTCCTAAATATAGGTCTTTGTAGATATTCCACTATGAACTACATCCGGAGCAAAATGAGTGAATCTACACTCTAAAATATGTCTATAAACATCCGTATGTAGTCCATAATAAAATCTCTAAAAAGACTTATATTTAGGAACGGAGGGAGTATGATACTATATGGCATGCATGACAATAAGTAAGGTTATCTATGATATTAATATGTGATAATATGCTCATGGATGAATTAGCTGACGAGGAAACAATTTGTATAATGATGCTTTTTTGGATAATTTGGTACATCACAAACTAAATTGTGCACGAAAAATTGCCACCGCCAACGGACATCTCTGTTTGATTCCTAGCCAGTTATTTATGCTCATTAAAATACATACAATATATCCCTACTGAAGTTACAATCAAAGGAAAATTTGTACTTTCCAGATGATAATGCAGGCTCGGGTATGGTACTTAGAGACCATGATGGGGCTATTATCTTTAGTTCCCATCCACATCTTTTTGCATGCAATGATGTACTGGAAGTCGAACTCCTTGCTATAAGGGAGGGTGTGTCATTGGCGCTACAATGGAGTAACATATCCATTGATGTGTAATCAGACTGTTTGGAGGCTACATGATTATCAAGGGGTGGACTGGTAATAAGTCAAAATATACTTTTATCATTAGTAGTATGGATGAAAGGGGTTCTTGCATTGCTCATATTCGTTGGAATTCTATAATACTTAATCATGTCTTGGCTAATTTTGATAGGGTGCAGCGCCACACCATGGTATGACTAGGCTCGAGACCGGATGAGGTGATAGAACTTTTAAGACGAGAGTGTAATTTTTACAATTGTTTCATAAATAAATTATATTTAAGATACAAATAGTTATATTCATATTGATTCACTACGTAAATTTAACATGAAAAAATAAAAATATAGGTCGTAAGACGAAAAAAATATATTTTGTACATATTTTACACTATGTTTTTACATTTGCAATTTTACGTAACATAGATTTTTTTACGGCCGTTATATTTTTTCTTAATTTTTTTGCGTATTAAATAAAATAAAATTTATGAAACGTAACATTACGTTATGTTTATATAAAAAAAGAATAGCTATTTCTTACACAAGATGACGAATAGTCAATCCAAGTTACTCCCTCTGTTCCTAAATATAAGTCTTTTTAGACATTCCAATGAGGGACCAGATACGAAGCAAAATGAGTGAATCTACACTCTAAAATATGTCTATATACATCCGTATGTAGTCTAATACTGTAATTTTTAAAAAAACTTATATTTAGGAACGGAGGGAGTAGTTATGATACTACCCAGGAGTCATGCCTACATGTGATGGTTGGTAAGCCATCATCGTGTAGTGCTATTTAATTAGCTAGCAAGAAACACATATGTCCACATGTACGCGTGGAAGGAAACTATATACACATGGCTGCGTCGCGTACGTGGTATGAATATGATCGATGCTATGAGTATTCTACATGTATGTACACATACATGTCTGAAATGGCCAAGACGTGTATAATAATAGTAACCCACCTAACATATATAATCGCAAAAAAGGGCAGTTCATGATCAGTTTCATTCAGTTGGTACGTCGCTCGTCCAAGTGTCCTGATCGTTCATGCCACAATTTTTGCAGCGCGTCTGGAAAATACAACATCGTGTAGTAATAGTATTCTTAGTCAAATGGTTGTATTTTGATTTGGACTCCTCGTCGTTGCTAAGTTCTGTACCGTCCGTTTGGTCGTATAGCCACGTCCGAGTACGGTACGAATACCGCGGCCTGTTTCTGTCTGTTGGGGCCGGTCATCTTCTTCGTCGAGTCAGTGTATTTTTATTCAGAGGCATACCCAGTCTAGGTTGCATCGAGACAAGGCGGAAGATGTTCAGATCTCAGGCACGGGTTCAGCTAGTCAAAATCAACGCCACCGGTGGCATACATTTTTGTGTACCTTTCTTTGTTAATTTACCTTCACTGACACGGCTGTTGGTTGGCTTCTAACAACTGCACAAGTCAAGATCAACGCCACCGCTGGCTGGCATTTTAACAATGTTAAACGACGAGGAGCGGTCGTCGTCGTCGTCTTTGTCGTTCTTTGTGCTTGCTTCTTACTGACTGACCATCACTGGCCCGATCGTTTGTTGGCTTCTAATCATAGGAGCAAACAAACATGGTTTGATGACTCACACGGTATTTGTGTGTCTGACTCCTAATCTCTGAATGTAGAGCTGTGTGTGGCTGTGAGCCCGGTTCTTTTGGAGATGTTTCTCAAAAGGCGGGCAGCCATATTTTATTAGAAAGAAACAGAATTTTCATAAGGTTTTACAGTTTTTGCCATCTAGACCGAATATTATAGGAGCAAACTTTAGATATGGAACAACCAGCGGCTAAACAAGATCGGTTATCAAACCGACCGATTTCCAGAAGAGAATATCCTCCTGAATAGACTGGAAGACCTAGGCAGCCGAGGGAATTTTATTATCAAAAATCCGGACGTTGCGCCCGCTCCAAAGTTTTCAGTGCACCAGAATAACCATCGTGTCGAAGTTCCTTCTAGCATTCTTGTGCACCTTCTCCCTAGCCCGCAGCCACCACTTTTCGGTAGATTTTAGAGATGTTTCATGCATGAATTAAGTTCTGCCACTACTCCATTCGTTTCTAAATATAAGTATTTTTAAAGATTCGACTAAAGACTATATAGGGATATATATATATAGACATACTTTAGATTTATTTATTTTATTTTGCATGTAGTCCCTAGTAAAATCTTGTAAATTACTTATATTTAGAAACAGAGGGAGTAGTAAGGAGTACAACTTTTTTCCTTTGTACTGTTCTAAAAATGGACTAGCAACTTCTGAAAATAACTAAATAGATTAAAGCATCTCTAACCGACCCCTTAAAAACCTTTAAAAAGCTTCACAACAGAAAAATGAGGGAGTTAACCGTACATAACCCATATCCCTCAAACCTTTAGAGGAGTAGAATTTTGCTCCTTGGTTTATTCGGGGGCCCAACGCTCCTTATTTTACTTCTCCGCGACGCCACTTTTTGAAAATTTATTTTCCTTTTCTCCCGTCCGCCGCTGCTTGAACCCAGGCCGCCGGTTGTCGGCCACCTTGGTGACCGGGAAAATGGAACCTCAACGCCCTTGAAACTCCGGTGACCTTAGCCGGTGCAAGAATCTTGCCAGTGGCAAGGAACTTCATAAAGTTGTGCTATGTGCGGCTGTGCATGCATCATCGTCTGGGTGTGCTCGCCTCCGTGATGTCCCACAATGGTTGCCTTGTCGCGGAGCTCCGCTGGCATCCTGCAATGTATGTGGTCCCGCACTAATAGTATCCATCATGTTGCCTAGCCAGGACCGTGCCCACTACATGGGTCGTGTGCTGAAAAGGTCGGAAATTTGAATATAAAATTAGTGGCCCGCCGTAAAAAAGACTTGCTCGATATTTACACGTAGTCCAAAGGGTTCAGGCCATTGCCGCAAACACTAACCAGAAGAGGCATCTCCTCTTACTGGCCTGGTTTACCGAATTTCAAGAAACTCGGGCAGGTCTAGGGCCTCACATTCAGGCCCAGAACCTCAACAAGAAAGAACCAAAGAAAACGGACAATGAGGCAGGTGAAGAAAGTGTGGATCCCACTCTTGGTGACACCACAAAGGGGGCATAATCCATCGCAAGCACATTCTGCTTGACCACCTCCCTCTCTGATGGGAGGACAACACATAGAATCCGCCACACAAAGACCTGGATCTTCAAAGACAGGGCAATTTCCACAAAAGTATGTTCCATGAGAGAGAAAACATGCGGTATAGTGCTTGGTATGCCAAGCCAACAGAGAAGAACCCCGAAGTGGTCAATTGCCAACATATGGTATCTGAATACGCATCGATGGGAGGGCCGTCGAAGACTAGCCCAAGCAATGATTTCCTTTGGCCGAAATGTTTGGGCCTCAGGAAACTAACGATCAAATTCTCATTGTGAGTGGCCAAGAAAACTAACAATTATGTGTCCGAGAAGATCGCAAACAAACCCGGGAAGTGAACGTAGAGTGGAGATCTGCCCATCCAAGGATCCCATCAGAAGAGGCTCCCATCTCCATTTCCTATGGACATTGAAAGTCCTAATCAAATATCATTCTTGATCGATTGAATGGATCTCAAGAATTGAGACCCCTCCTTACGTTCGCATGCAAGAAGAGCCCTACAAATACTTTGCTCTAATAATCTACTGCCAGAAGGGCCCATCCTCTTTGAATAACTTCCAAACCCATCTCAACATAAGGGCACATTCATATAGTGGGACACGAGAATACCTAGACCCCCCCATCCCAGGTCCTTCTGGCATCCATCTATTGCCTGCAGAAAGAAGCACAATAAGTCCTTATCAAAGGAGTTATGCACACCTTCTAGCAAAATATACAACCCCATCATATCATGGGAATGCTACAAAGACATGATTCGATAAGCACATATTTACTCCCTTTGAATGTAAATCTTACACACCATGGTTCAGACCAAGATGTAACTCGTCCCACAAGAGGATCAAAATCCTTGACTGAGATCGTTGAATCAGATAACGGCATCCCAACGTACGCCATGGTGAAGGAGGGCAACTTGAAATTAAGGTTGCCTGCAATTCACTTCTGATTGTCGGCAGAATACCCTAACAACACAACCTCACTCTTATCAAAATTGATCTTAAGGTCGGGCATGGCCTCAAAGAAGTGGAGAAGTAACTTGAGGTTGATAATATCAAGTTTAGACCTCTCTACCGTGAACATGATGTCATTCGTATACCGGAGGTGGGTCACCTCCTCCAAAAATAAAATGTCCAACCACAAAAGAGATGTGGTCGGCTCTCGTAGCCTTATATCCAGGATAATCGCAGGGGCGTCGACCACAAGATTAAAGAGGATGGAAGAGATAGGACCCCTGTCTCACCCTGCGAGACAATCTAAAATAGGGGTTAACCTTCCCATTAATATTAATCATGGTGCTAATGCCCTTGATCAACAACATGGTCCGATAACATCAACGGTTATCGAACCCCCTTCACATAAGAACAAGGCGGCGGAAGGACCAGTCCAAGCAGTTGTATGCCTTCAAAAATCTAACTTAAGGAATAAGCCTTTGAGATGTTGTACCTTTACCTCATGAACAATTCATGAGGAGTCAGGATATGACGCCTCTTCACAAAGGCAAGCTAGTAGGTTCAAACCAGAATTCCAATACCGGGGCAAACCGGCGATGCCATACCCTCGTAGGCCGTCATGGACAAACCTTAATCTGGCTGAATTGATTGTCCATCATTCGAACCCTTTGCTTCGTCAACACCCTTTGAGGAAGGCCATCAATAGAAGATAAGCCAAGGAACCATTATTTTTAGCACCGTTGTTGCCGCAACTTCACCAACGACGAAGAACTTGAAACCCCTATAGGACATGAACCAGACATGCATATCCGAGGTTCCCACCCTCGAGTAGACGTAGGGCCTATAGAGGGCAATGGAACGCATGACGAAGCCGGTCGACGGTGGAAAGTGCAGTCGCTTCCTGATCACTGCCTAGCCCTAGAAAAAAGCATCCGTCACCTTGGAAAAATGATTTGTAGACTTTTGTTCCTATCTTGCCTAGACCTATCAATATCTTTAGTGGCTACTTTTTGCCTTAATAATTACGCATTCTGTTTCATAATTCTTGTCAAACTAAAACCATGACAAGATTTATGGATTCGATGGATTGAACTAAAATCACGAAAAGAATTATAGAACGGAGAAAATACTAAATAATTATCAAATATAATATGCTCTTTGGATATTTTTCTAAAACAGATTAACCTAGCACATTATCTTCGTGGAATTAATATATTGTTTTTTACCCCGGTAAAATACCACACCAGTGATCTGCACTCACATATTAACAGTACACCTGTCCGTGTCCAAGTAAAATAAGGAACAATGGTTAGTCTCACTGCTTGTGACGGGCGAACAAATGTAAAACACCATGCAGTACGTGCTACGAAAGAAACAGTGTAGCAACCAGGAGTTGCAACTTATTTTCCCTGGCGAAATTTGTTGTAGCTAAATCACACGTTCCAATCACAAACAAACCTAGCACAAGAAGACAAGACGTCGACCGAAGACCCAGCATACACGCGTTCTTGAATTGACATGCTAATTGGTCTGTGGTTAACTAAGAATATATCGTGGACATTGCTCCTGTCATCACAACAACGATGCTACAACAGCCAGGTGTTGGTCCAATTGATTGGCGCGCATACAACTCCTAGGTAGGACTACTGAGAGCTAGTAGTACTAATCAAGTGTTCCATAGGTTTCCCACGCTTCTCTTTGGATGTATAGTTAGGTTGCCATTCTTTTCAAGGACACGTTTTGTTCTTTATTTGCTCGACTGTTGCCCAAGTCAGCAAGTTAGGTTGTACAGTGCGATACTAATCTAGAAATGGTGTACATTGATCTTCAATTATCTGGGTAGACGACGCATCAAGTTTGGTACCATGGTTCATGATCGATGTATGTAGAGTATGTTAGAAGTCCCCGTGCTGCTCCCGACTACACAATTGACCGTGAACACATGGCAAAAACTAAAGAAGCGGACATCAGAAACATCGGGAACGAGGTAGGACAAAAGAGAAGGCCGTTGAACACAAGGTTGGCCGTTCAGGTGTCATTGTCCACGCGAGTGTGTTGGACTATGATGAGCGGTTATATACCTTGTCGACCTTTGGTGGTGCAGAGAGGGTCATGAGTGATTGAGTAATATGGTGTGACGAGGAACGTGTTGGTTGCTGGATGATGTAGGTTACAGGTAAAAGATGCCATCAAGGTGAACAAACTAATGGTCCTCTTAGCTTATATGAAAAATTTGGGAATAGTAAAAGAAAACAAGACCGTAAATAGTTGAGTGAACACTATAACAAGTTTGGTCCGACTTTGTGATATAAAGAATGTATGTCGGAGGTTCCGGCGACACACTAACCAATCATTGACCACGGACACACTACAAAAAAAGGAAGGATTGAACATAAGAAGTATCGTCGACGAGAGTGCGAAGCAAGGTAGAAGGCCGTCAAACATAAGATTGGCCATTACGACAGGTGGCGATATAACTTGTTGATCTTTGGTGGTGGAGGGAGGGCCAGGGGTGATTGAGTAGTGCGATGAATGTATTGATACAATTGTTATGATGATTGGCTATTTTAGGGACCGTTCAACCACTCCGATCTAATGGTGAAGAAATAGGAGTTACAACAACAAAATTACATGAAAATACAAATAACGGTGGGTGTGCTTACGGTTTGGTTTGCTTATGAAGAAGCTGCTGCGAAGGTTGTTTCTCTTTTGTTCAGTTGTATTAAGATGTCCTATCTCTTGTGTGGAACTGCTACAAACATGTTTACCATTCTACCCTTTTGACCAAAAAATAAAGCATTAACTCATTTTTTGGATCCGACGGTCAGAAAAAATCAGAGGAGGAGTTACACGAAATTACGACTCGTAACTCGCCAATCACCCTAAAAGAGCTCATGTATTGATTGCCGCTGATGTACTTCAATAGGGACAAACTAAATATTAAGACTTTTAGCTTTTATATATGGAAAATGTGTTGGACGACAATTGAGTTTGTACTAATGTTTGTTTCATTGGACGATACATAAATGAAGAATCGTCTTCAAGATGTTTTGGGTAAATTGTTTTCGTTGAAAATAAGTGCAAAATAATCTCTACGAATTTTTATGGAATTTTATTCCATAACTTGGAAATATACTGAATGAAATTGGCATAGGCTTTGCCCTGCATGTCAACTTGGAAGTGTTCATCAACCAACTAAAAAAAACATCTAAGTGCCAACCTCCAACCAACAGACGCAATGATGGTCAAAATCAGCTCTAGACCGTCTATAAACCCACACTCCCATACCAATCTCGTTTAGCTCTCCCTTTGCCTCTCCTCTCGTCGTTCCCTCCATTTCAACCACCACCTCGCACCCGCCCACAAAACCCTCGCGCCAGCGGGATGGCGTCCTCCACCGCGGCGGCGAGGCTGCGGGAGCTGGCGCCTGTTCCGGGAGCGGGTGTCTCAGCCGCTGCAGCGGCAGCCCTCGCCGAGTGTTGCGCGGGCCTCCTCGGCTGCGGAGACGCCGGGGCAGCGTGCTCGGCGCTTGACGCGCTGTGCGCCGCAGGAGGTGACGCGATGCGGCGCCATGCCGACGAGCTCACGCCGCTGGTCGTCGGGCGGCTCGGCGACGGCGACGCTGCCGTGCGGGAGGCGGCCAGGAGGTTCCTCGTGCTGCTCATGGAGGTATTGGCCTGTCTGTCGGGCTTCCGATTCTGCTTCATTAATCCTGTCGCCATGCTATTGCATGCACCGTTATTATCTGGGTGTTTAGCGTCAGTAGCAGTTGAGTTCCATATAATTATTTGAAATTAGATCCGAATGAGAGATGGAATGTAGGCTCAAAAGAAGTACATGCATTTTCAGCGACGTACTACCAAACTATCATCAACAGCCGCCGTCGAGAATATGAACAGTACATATGGGACATGAATGTGCCATATTTGACTACATACCTTCTGAAGCAAAAGGTCAAATTAGTTTGTATTTTTGATATTGCAGATGAAGGAGATGAATGCAAGGTCGGAAAATACACAAGCAGGTTCTAGTGTACCAGATGTCCACTACAGTAGTTTTATGACAAGCGAAGCTGAATCTTCCAGTGCTAATCAAGTAAGGAAAAATCCCAAACAAAAGAGCAACACAAGAGATATGTCACTTCTAGCAGGTATATTTCGCACCAAGCAATCGCTTAATTAGATACATATTTGTGTATATATATAGCATGTATCTAGGATTACTTTGTTTTTTTAACAATAATCTTTCATAGGAAACCCCATTACTAAAACAGGCTTACTGTGTTAAACGTTATACCTAATTTATCATCTTCTTGTAATAATTTAAGGGACACTACAAATGTATAAGAACTACATAATTTAATACCATTTATATTGATGTAAAAGAAATGGTCATGATAACATATTTGAATCAGAGTATTGACTGTTTCGAAATAGATGCCTCAGCTTCCAATGAAATATGGAATATCTACAATTGAAGTTTAATGTTAAGGCTTGTTGACCATTGGTAGCAAGCTAAGAACAAGCAATGTTGGTATTGTTAATTTTAAGGCTACAAACATGATGGTGACGACTTATGTTCGTGAATTATGAATTTCTAGGATTACTCTGTTTTAGCAATAATACTTGCTAAAATAGGATTACAGTGTTAAACATTATATGTAATTATCATCTTCTTGTAACAATTTAAGGGGCACTACAAATGTTCAAGAACTACATAATTTAATATCATTGATATTCATGTAAAAAATAGATATGGTAATATATTTGAATCAGAGTATTGACTGTTTCGAAAGAGATGACTCAGCTTCCAACAAAATATGGAATATCTACATTGAAGTTTAATGTTAAGGCATGTTGACCATTGGTAGCAAGCTAAGAACAAGCAATGTTGGTACTCCCTCCGTCACGGTTTAGAAGGCACGATTAAAATTACGTGCATTTCCATAATAGACAAGGTTTAGGACGCATTGCATTTACCCATAGTAGCTGATTAGTACTCTGTTGTACTATTTCTATATGCATGCGTAGTGTGAATGTTGTTTTTAACCCATCTGACAACCAATCAATAACCACATAGGTTCCAAAAAAATTCTAAGAACGCCTTCTAAACGTAAACCGTGACTGAGGGAGTATTGTTATTTTTAAGGCCAACGAACATGATGTTTGATGACTTACTGTTTGTCAATGATTAGTGTCTTTCCTATTGTTAATCTTTTAATATATATCCCTGATAATATTGGTATTTGATCTATCCGTCGCACTTTATGCAGGGGAAGAAGATATTACAAGAAAATCAATTGAGCCTATAAAAGTATTCTCTGAGAAAGATTTGATAAAGGAAATAGGAAAAATAACGTCTACTTTACAGCCAGAGAATGACTGGTCAATTCGGATAACTTCAATGCAAAGAGTGGAAGGCATAGTTCTTGGAGGTGCAAATTCGGATAACATTTACTTCACTATGCACTCTAGACAGTTAAACTTATCAGATAGGTAAGAGAAAGAGTTCTTCTGAGGATATATCTTTTTTCCTCCATTGCAGGTGCCGCAGATTATTCAGCCTTCCCCACGCTTCTAAAGCAACTCATGCCCCCTCTTATAGCTCAACTTCTGGACAGGAGATCTAGCGTTGTAAAACAGGTTTGGCTCTTTCCGTTTCACGTCCGTAGTAATAAGACTTGTTTCATTATTTTGTAAAAAACAGGTATTGCAAATTAACATAGTTGCCACAAAAGTAGCAGAGCAAAGTAGTGTGACCCAAAAGGATATAGATATATTATGTGTAATCATTTACGTTTATATGCCCTATATATGGAAATTATCATATTCTGTACCATTTGTTTGTACACCCACTGAAGCCTGGCTTTCTACTTCTTTTTCTATATTTCTAGGCATGCCATTTGTTAGTCTTTCTATCAAAGGAGCTACTGCGTGACTTCGAACTATGTGCTGAGTTGCTTATTCCGGTATGTTGTTGATTTCCTTTATCTCTGCATCCTATATTTGTACCCATTCTGGTTGCATTTAGACAAACCTCTTTGCCATCTCATATCTGTAGGCCCTTCTAAAGAATGTCGTGATCACCGTTCTTGTAATTGCCGAGTCTGCTGATAACTGTATAAAAGAGGTACATACACAAGTGTTTTTTAGTTTTTGTCATTTGATTGTAACATGTTTGATGTACAATATTGTCTATACAGATGCTACGAAACTGCAAAGTAGCTCGCATCCTACCAAGAATTATTGAATGCGCAAAAAATGACAGAAGCGCAATTCTCCGTGGCAGGTAATGAAAGGCACCAAGAAGGGTGATATACATTGATCTTGGATGAATACTTACAAATGTCTTGCTGTTGTAGGTGTTGTGAGTATGCAATACTGATGCTAGAGTATTGGGTTGACACTCCCGAACTACAGAGATCGGCTAATCTGTATGAAGAACTCATAAAGTGTTGCATAGCAGATGCAACCAGTGAGGTATTTACATGCATGTCTCCAACTCTCCATTCAATTTACATTTTTGAGGAGTGTGAAATGAATATTTAAATTTCTTTCTTATCTTTGCCTTTTTATTGATTCATCTCAATGTATCTAGGACAAGTTCGGCTACAAACAATTCTCTTGCCAATTATTTTTTGTTATCTAGTTCTATAACCTTTTGAGTTAGTTACCCTTAGTACGGTATCATTTGTTTTGAAGCAACTGTTGCTAAAGCATCTACAACCAAGATTGCCAAATGTACCCCCTATACATTCATGGACGCGTCCCGGCATCCATGCACAATGACAGGTCACCCCCCCCCCCCCCCCCCCCATTTGACCATGCCCATGGTCGTGCTCCACAAACGTTCGCCCCCAAATTCATACAATCCATGCAACTACATAACGTAAATGAGCAATGCAATGTGGATCAAACTTACATATAGATAGCACAATCTAACCCAAAAGAGTTCATCGGACAAGCATGGTTCATTGCCGGTTGGCTTAAAGTAGGTATAGAATAAACTATATCGAGAGAGCGAGGAGACGGACATCACTATTTCTGCCGGGATCTTCCCTTGCAGTCAACCGAGCAGCGGTAGGCGTCCGCGGCGGGAGATATGTCATCGTCTTTTCTGCTCGTCGTACCCGCTATCCGCCGCCTCGGCGGTTTCCTTCTGCATCGCGAGGCGCTTCGAGTCTTCAATGCTGAGCCAGAACACCTTCTCACCTCCCGTCCATCTTCAGCGTGGTTAACGCCTGGCAGAGGACATTGCACATGAGCCGCTAGCTCCTTCGGCCGGGTTGACAAGCACGGATCTAGCGTGCGGGAGGAGCCAGCCTCCACCGCCTTGTGCATGGCATGTTGGCTCAATGTGCATTTCCCAAACAGTAATGATATATATGTTTACGGGAGTTTTACAGACAGGTGAATTTTAAGACTGATTGTAATGGGTAGTATCATATACTAGCATATGATACTAGTGTATGATACCACAACCGTAATGCATACTATCATGTGTTAGTATTATAGGGTGGTTCATTTATTGCCATGCAAGACACATAGTACCACATCATTTAATATGATACGGTATATGATGATATGATACTCAACCCTCTCTTTTCTCATTTAATTCTATGCCACCTCATCAAAATTGCCTAGTTGGCATGCATGATACTACATATGATACTTCCATTACGGGCAGGGAGGTGAGGGCCTCACCCCTTAAAAAAGTTAGTTAAAAAGAAAAAAAAAATAGTCAGCGTGTAACCCTTTGTAAATCTTTCTATATTTAGCATTTTTGTTTGGGAGCTGCTACGCTTCAGCCGGCGGATTCTTTGAAAAGATCCGCCACCTCCTAAGTCGTTGGATCTTACGAATGGAGTGGCCGGGCGTCATCATGTACTACTGTAACATAGGTTGAGTTGCGGAAACACGGGTCATGTTATAGAAAATTTTACGACATAGATCAAGTTGCAGATTTTTTTTATTGCAACAAAGGTCTTGCTATAATTTTTTTTCTTGCAACAACAATCTTGTCGAAGAAACTTTACAGAAGTCAAAAAATTTACAGAAACATTTTGCAACAAAGGTTTTGCTGCAGAATTATTCTGCAAGTAAGATGTTGTTGCAGAAATTTGAATCCTTTCCATAATCAATGTCCGCGCGAACCGTGGTCCTGTTTTTGGTTAAGATGAAGACGTTTCTAAAAAAAGAAGGTAGACACGTGGTAGAGGATTAGGCCGTCGGTAGATACTAATCATTTCCCTTTTGTTTCACAAAAGAGGCCTTTTGTTACTTGGAGATGGTTTTGCCCACGTGGCACACTGACCATATTTGACTTGGATAGCCACCTCGCTCCGGGCCCCACATGTGTTAGTGTAATATACCCCATCGAGTCGACCATCTCTCCGCTCCCTCTGCCGCAGCGCGCTCCGCTCTCCCGGCCAAGGCATGACCTCGCCGTCGAGCGGCACATCGGCCCCTCCCTCTACGACGAGGGCGGCGCCGGAGCCGCTGGACGCCGCGCAACACCTCCACGAGTGACGCCACCGTGGGCCGCGAGGACTCCATTGAGCTTTTGTGCAGCCAGTTCGACGGTCTCTGTTGACAAGGATAGTGGCTTCCAGCGTGGGCGACGCGGCATGGACGGCAGGGCAGGTGGAGCCTGGTACGACGGCATGCTCCCACACTAAGGCGACTCCACGGCCTCGTCATCGCCCCCCTCCGACTGCTAAGACCACCCAGTCCTGGGTCCGAGACGTCAGCCTCTTCATGGGCGCATGCCGAGTGTTCGGCGGAATGACCAGCCCGGCGGGGACTTCTCCGTCTCGCCGCCTAGGCGAAACCGCCATGAGAAACCGCTAAGAAGGACTCAGGGGGCGATCTGTTTGGTTTTTGATGGTTGAGGGTATTAAGATCCTAGTTTTTATTTGGGGTTATCTATGCTTTTTCTCAATGTATCTTCTAGGCTACAAACACCTTTGGCTACTCTGCTCGATATTGTGAAACATGGTTGGTTCTGAATCTCTTCCAGAAAAAAAGATGGTTCTACGTTCATTAGTACAGTTTCTTTTAACCTTTCTGGAATGGTTCCTACATTTCGCCTAGGACTTCTATTTTACAACATGGCATTGCACTCTGAGCTGCATTCTTTTTGTGGATGCCATTTTCGAAACTATTCTTCATGGTGATTTGGTTCTAGGTTTTAAGCAACTTCCTTTATTTGAAGGTTCGGTCCGGTGCTAGGGCATGCTACAGGATATTCTCCAGAATTTGGCCTGAACGTTCTCATCAGCTCTTCTCGTCATTTGAACCATCCAGGCAGAAAGTATATACATCCTCAAATTTACCTTGCATATTTGCCTATTTGGTCATGCGGTTTGACTCTATGATATTATTAATTTTGTAGATGATAATCGATGATGATGCTGAGACCCATCAAAAGCAGTTATCTCCAATAGAAGGAGTTAAGCTCGGGCAACCTCAGTCTGTTCCTTGCATTCCAACTGCAATGGACAAGGTTGTCATGGTCGATTCTCAGACATCAATTTCTTCTGGGGACCTGCAGTCAGCACTGGTGAAAATACCTCGTCATTCTGATATGACCCTTAAAATTCCGGCCAAAGATAGTAAAGATGATTTAGCTACTGGAAGAACATTCGAGGATATGAGCACATTAGGAAAAGAAAGAATTCCTGTTCGAGACCCTGATGAACGTGTTTCAGGTATGTGTCATGGAAAAATACCTTGCTATTTCTTCTTTTTCTCGGTTTCGACCACTCTGCTTTGTTGTTGAATTCAGACCAAAATGCAGGTATCAGTTCTCCATCCCGTGATTTGCCCTCTGCCACCCCATTTGAACCAACTCAAGACATTCTATTGTCAGACGCAATTGTCATAGCAACTTTCCAGGACAAGGCCGAGTGCAAGCCGGAGGTTGAACATATAACTTCTTGTCAAGTTCAAGCATCAGGGGATCCTTCTGAGATGTTGAGCCGCACTCCTCCTGCTAGTTCAGAAGAGTCGGAAAACTTGCTAAACCAAAGGCCCACTAAATCAAGCTCTAATGGAATATCAGGTGGAAGATTAAGGACCCAACAAGAAGAGAGGCCCTGTGTTAGAACTCCTCGAAAGAGTGTAGTTCCGAAGCACTCATCGAATAACCACACTCCTAACTTCCGGCGACCTCTCCTGAGTAAGCTGATGACAAACTGGTTCTATGCCAGTACAAGAGGTGATTTAGATGGTAAACAACTCATTATTGGTGAAATGGCCAATAGCATGGATGTGCCCTCATCTCTCCCAGGGGCACTTTCTTTAGGCCTCAACCCAAAGTCAGATTGGATGATGAGGGTATATGCATTCAACTTCTTACGGCAGCACTTGCTCGAGCGAGGACCAAAAGGCATTCAGGAAGTTGCACAGAATTTTGAGAAGGTTATGAGGCTTGTTAGTCAGTATTTGGGTGATCCGCATCATAAAGTGGCGCATGGTGCTCTTTCATCACTTGCTGAGATCATGCCGGTTTTCAAGAAGCCCTTTGAACATTATCTGGACAAGATGCTGCCCCATGTTTTCTCTCGATTAAATGATCCAAAGGAGTCAACCAAGCAGCAATGCTTCGCAATTTTGAAACTTGCAGGTGAAAGTTACTCCATTGATTCTCTCTTACCTGCTCTGCTTCGTTCACTAGACGAGCAAAAATCCCCAAAGTCAAAGCTTGCAATTCTTGAGTTTGCAAAGGCCTCTTTTGCAAAATGCACAGTTAGCTCTGACATCTATTCTGGTAGCAGTTTTCTTAAGCCATGGCTTGGAAAGCTAACTCTTCTGTTTAAGGATAGAAACAAGAAGCTAAAAGAGGCTGCAGTGGTTGGTTTATCTTCAGTCTATTGTCATTATGATCCAGAAACCATGTTAAGCTTTATAGTTACCTTGTCGATGGAAGAACAGAAGCAACTTACGCGGGCAATAAAGCAGTTAATCCCTATGATAGGGAGCGACCTAGAAGAGTTCTTGCAGCAAAGGAGACATAAACAGAAAGTGCCATCTTTTGAGCGCTTTGCTGCTACAGATCCTCATCCCAGAAGTTATGTTGGAAGGCAACATAAATCCCAGCAGCATGACGCATATCAATCTAGTGATGTTAGAGTCAATGAAGTATTTAGCTCCGCATTTCAGTATCTCCCAAGCACTCACTTGGAAGTATATGGGCGTCGTACTGCGAAGGTTGAATCTGAATTGGGTGGTGAATCTTATGGTCACAGACCTGAAACGATGGGTAAAATTTTTAGTCCTGCAAGGCGAAGCAAGGATATGATGATGAATGGTAGTCAGAGTCACGAGCCAAGCGTTTCCAAGATGCATCATCAGGTTTGTAACTACTTGATTGACCTGCTTGGTGCTATTTCTTATCATTATTTTCAAGCATCTTTCCATTTCGACTACAGTTATAGCGCACACATGTGGTGGCGTCTAAGGATTCTTTTAGGTAGTTACCTGTGTAACAGATATGGTTTTTCGATAAACAGGACATGAGGAGTGTTGCTGAGACGAACAGTCATTCAGCGCCAATCAAGGTTTGGCTGATCTATTTGTATCGCCTTATTTATTTTTTATCGTAATAAGGGGTATTCCACTCCTAGGTTTGTTGGTTCTAATGTCACCTCATACTTTTTCCTCTTTCAGAATTTACATCAGATGTCCTCCTCTCTCCTTGAGATGCTTGATGACCCAACTGAATCCACCAGAGAGCTTGCCCTTTCTCTATTGGCTGGAACTCTTGAAAAACAAGTAAGAGTTTCTTTTTCTTTTTTTTTGGTGGGAACATACTTTTCTTGAACTACTAAATAGTGAGTATTTGTGCCATTGATGTAACTTCCATGGAAATGACATCTGCTATGGCCATGTGTTCTAGGAAAAGGCATTGGAGAACTGTATCGAGACTCTTGTAGTTAAATTGTTGCATGCAACCAAAGATTCTGCCTTGAAGGTACTAGTACACCAAGGCGCTCTTCTAGGATTTGTCTCAACCATAAAGTGGCTCTCTGAGGCCTTTTGTGTCATTGTCATTACAGGTAGTAAATCTGGCGCATATTTGTCTGACAACAGTGGTTACTCAATTTGATCCGCTGAGATGCCTTCTGGTAAGTTTCTTTTACTCCCTCCGTTCACTTTTATAAGTCGTTTCAGACAACTGAAATTGAGCTGTTTTGCACTCTGTCTGAAATGCAAATGTCCACAACGCCTTATAAAAATGAACAGAGGGAGTATATTATGTTTGTGCGTTTATGAATACTCTTAGGATTTCAATTGATGTAGATGAATTGGAGAAACTGTCGATGTTCCTTTTTCACGGTTGTTGGCATCTTATCTTTCTCATTTAAATAAACAGGCAATTGTTTCTCAGTTGGTCTCCCATGATGAGAAAATCCTTATTGTCAGCATCAACAGTTTGAGCAAGGTAAATCCCTCCCTTGTTATACAGTTGATGTACTATGTAATAGTGTGTGGTCACGTGGTCTGATCTCGGTGCTGGCATCAAAACTGAAAATTTGGATAAACCTTAATGTATTCAACTGAAAATTTGCATCACACGTTATACAGTTGAAAGTCCAATTTTTTAGTTTTGAATGCAAAATCAAAGTCTGAATGTTAGGATGCATTCAGGTTTTCCAGGTCAGCATCAACAGTTGATGTATTCGGTGTGAGTACATCTCCCAGCCTCTGAAACTCTGAATGTTAGGATGTACACGGCCAAGTGTTAGCATCAATAGCTATAGCGTCTTACCCCATCAGATTCATTACATTGTGGTTAATCTCGTGCTTAATCTAGCCCATTTCACTAGCAGCAGCAGCATATATATATTTCTGACTTGTTACTGATTTTTCCTTACTGCGGACTTTTCCCTTCCTCTGTGGTTTTGCAGCTTGTGATGCGGCTGTCACACGACGACTTGATGGACAATTTGTCGACATTTCTACCCGTGGTCTTGGACGCCTTCGAAAACCACAGCCCATATGTTCGCAAGGTTCATTCATTCATTCTCACTTACTTTTGCAGATTGTGTTTAGATCATCTTCTATTTTCTGGCAAACACAACCTGTTCTTCTTGAATCATATCAATCTTGAATAAACCTGTGTTGCATATATTGCAGGCTATTTTGCTGTGTCTGGTGGACACGTACCTGAAGCTGGGGCCGGCGGTGGCCCCGTACCTGGAGCGGCTAGGCGGCTCGCAGCTGCTGCAGCTCGTCGTAGCCACGTCGGCGAGCAGACTGTCCAGGGCGAAAGTCTGAATATTGAATGCATGACGGAAGGGGCATCTCGTAGGCATGTACGTGCAGCTACATCCCTTGTGATTCACTCAATGTAACATCAATAATGCAATGCTGCCTGAACGGTTTCAGAAAAAGAAATGAGCGGAAATGTCCACGAGAAAGTAAGAGATCACTCTGTTCTTTGTTACTTGTTGGATCCCCTGTTTTTTTTTTTTTAATCAGTGGATCCCCTGTTTCTCACTGCCATGGAAGGAGAGCAACTCTGTTTCCTTCTTCATAACGAAACCAAACAGAGGCCACTTGGGCCATAATTTTCTTTTAGGAAAGGGAGAAGGACTCAGGACTTCCTGCCTCTCTTGTACAGCCCGTACATGGTAGAGGCTGTGTTTGGGCCAACTTGTGCTGCCAAAAAACTAAAAGCCAACCAAAGAGCGTTTTCCGAAAGCTGAAATTATAGAAGCCACAACTTTTTCATAGTGTAAAAACTCGCAGCAGGCCTATCCCAGCTTCTTCAGCTTTCAAACCGACCACTTTTAGCTGTCCCCTTGAAGTTCGGTGGTATTTAACCACCAATGCTACTCCCAAGTCAAAAATGATTCGATTCAGATGAACAAAATGTGCTATTGCTAACACTGGGAAGACAATCCTATGCCAATTCGTCTTTGAATTTTGTATGGTCCATATCTTTTGCAAAATTATGGTTTCATCGTCTAACAATGTATAGATTACGGCTTTACGGTCAATTAGCACATACGCATATTCACTCAGACCTCAGAGGCATTACGGACACTTGTACAGTTTTACTAGATTTCCAGCTTTTGCACAACAGTTTTTCAGAATCTGCAGCTCAACCAAACACAGCCTCAGTCCTACATTAAACCGTTTCTTCCCCCACAAATTAAGAAGAAATTTACTGTTTCTCAGAAAACAAAAGTTCACTTTCATTTTTTTCTCTCTCTGTTTGATCTTGCATCTCGAGATACGATCAGCTGTAACCGCACGACCTGATGACTCATATGTCTGACATTTTTTCTTGGGCCCTTGGACGCCTTTGAAAACCACAGTCGATTTGTTTGGGAGCTTTCATTCATTCCCACTTACTTTGGTAGATTATGTTTAAGACTAACTAACCATCTTTCAATTTATGCCAGTATTTAAGATTGAATTCCTGAATCCCAAAAGCAATAGCTCATGGGACAACCAGCTAAAACCTTAAAATCTCACAAGATATTCCTTCCACTTCTGTCTTGCAACCGCCCAGGACTCGCAAGCATGAAAGAACCATAGCATCCAAAACATTTTGTGGTAGGATTTTGAACTCTAGACTGAAACTCCGAATCTGGCCTGAACCCCGCGTTTTGACTGCAGGTTCAGTAGCGGACGCATGTTACAAAAAAGCTTCTGTCGATGGTGAGGCCCCTGATGCGCTATGTTGGCTAAGATTTCGCATGGAATCCCACAGTGGTTGTTGGGCAGAAGTCCAGCGGTGGATACTTGTTGCCTTATGGGACGGCAGCTGCTGCCGGGCGCGGTGACGCTGCTAAGGCCAGTCGGTTGAGCGCCGTCGGAAAGGTGCAAAGTCTTCGCCTGCTCCTTCTGGAGAAGGTGAGCAACCTTGCCGCCACTAGCACACAATCTATTCAAATACTGGCATAGTTACAGATTTACAGGGCTAGTACTAGTAGTTTCTTGCAGCAAGTTGTCCATGAGGTGATGAATGACATTGCTGGTCTGAACCTCTGTAGTAGCCGAAGCATCAGTAACAACTGTCCTCTGCTTTATGCAATGAATTGCGAGATATGTTCAGTAGATTAATGAAATCACTATCCTCTGCTGCAAGCAAAATTTCGGTGAAAATTCTTTTGAATTTGGGGATTCTGTTTCGGTGTGGAATTAACGAAATATGTCACGAAATGTTTGAAATTTCGTGTGTCATGAAATTTTCCGCATCACGAATTATTTTCCCTGGTTCAGAGTATAGCAGGTCACGCTGAATAGAGTTCAGAGTATAGGAGTGACAAAACATTACAACTCTGAAACCTGACATCACATATATTACAACCCAGCTGGTTCAACTTAAGTGAATGCATGGTCCATCAAATGAAGTTGCACACACAACAGCGAAACTTCACCTAGAGGTGAACTTAATTGATTCTTCGTCTTAAAAATAGTAATCGACACAACAAAATCGGATACAAGATTCCTGAAAAGCCATCATATCTCCTAGTTGGTCCTGCAACCGTCTAGGACTTTGCAAGCATGAACCATATACATAACATCAAAACATCTTTGTAGAATTCTAAAGCAGACTGAAACTCGAAGTTTGGTCCGAAACATCATCTGTTCATGGCAAGTTCAGTAGCTTAAAGTGCATGTAAACTACTCCCTCCGTTTCTAAATATAAGTCTTTTTGAAGATTTGATTAGGGACTACATACAGATGAATATAGACGTATTTTAAAATGTAGATTCACTTATTTTGCTTCGTATGTAGTCCATATTAGAATCTTTAAAATGACTTATCTTATTCAGGAACGGAGGGAATAGCTAGGATTTATGTTGAGCATCTCTGAGTAGCACAACTCGACATGTCCAGGAACTCGTTCAGAAGTATTTCGTTGATACATACACTTGGGGGTGTCCATGGCGTGATCCATCCTCCGCATCTCGTCTCTGGCCGTTCAATCTATATCTATACCTACTATTAAAGGACGGAGTGTTTCTGACCGTACGTCATGAAAATTGCCCCTGAAGTTGACATAAATTACCCACCATGCCACCGGTAAGTAATAAAAAACGTTTCACAGCGAAAAATCTCGGACTGGGCCGGCCCATGTAAAAACCTCCTATATTATGCTCTGCACGCTGAAAGAACATGCAGCACACCCATTTGGCCCTGCCCATGCGCAGGCACCCGTTTTTTTAGTTCCATTTTTATTTTTATTTTCAATTCCGTTTTACTTTTCTATTTTAAATAATTTAGAACTTCAAATAAATTTTCAAATTTAAAAAAATCAAAGTTTTAAATCAACATATTCAAAAAAACAAAAAAAAATTGTAAATTCAAAAACTGCTCGGGTTTTTTGTAAAAAAATGTTTACGTATACAACAAATTTTTTGCAATTTTTAAACAATGTTTGTAAAATAAAAATGTCCATGATTTAAAATCAAATTCCATGTATTAAAAATTATTGTAGACATTTAACAAAATGTTTTCAAATTCAAAATATTTTAATGCATTTATAAAATGACCTATGATTTTAAAAAGAAATAATGCATGTTTTTATAGTTTAAGTTTTTATTTTAATTTTCCTGTTACATTTTTTCTACTTTAAATAATTTAGAATTACAAAAAACTTCTGCAATTTAATAAAACTAGGAATTCAAAAATGTTGACGAAAACATAAAATGTTTGTGAATTCAAAAAAAGCTCGAGATTTTTGTAATTTTTTTTGCATATTCCAAAACAATGTCCTTGAATTAAAAAAATAGATAAATTATTTATAAAACTGTTTGTTTATTCAGAAAATTTTCATGCGTTTCAAAAATTGTTCGTGAATTTTAAATAAATCCGCCAACTTCAGAAAATATGCTCGTCTATTCTAGAATTGTTCGCCAAATCAAAAGAAAATACTTAAAACGCGTTCTGTATAAAAAAATGTTCACAATTTTTAATAAATGTTTGTAAATTATAAAAAAACATTGTTGATTTTAAAATTGTTCTCATATTTGTAAAAATGTTCACGAATGATCTAAAGTATATAGTTAAATAGTAATGCTTCTAAGTCTTTGTGACAATATACCCGTGTGAATTTTGAAGAATTAACTGTCGGGTGGATAAGATTATTATTGGAATTTTTTTAAAAAAATTCTTGAAATTCAGAATAATTCTTTGAATTACCAAGATTTTTTACAACCATGATTTGTTTTTTGAAAATGTGAAGATTGCTTGAACCTGTGAATAAATTTAAAAGAAGAAACATTTTCTTGCATTTGTGTACAAAATTTCAAAATCAAGCGATGATGCCTGAACGTAATGTGGTCATCATCATTGAAGATTATAATTTTTTTTCTCCCGTTGCAACGCACGGGCCTTTTGCTAGTAAGTACAAACGCCTTGTCTATATTGTACTCCACCCCAACTCCTGACCCGACCCTGCATTTTCTTTTGTGCCTCTGCACCATCAACTTTGTACTTGTTATAATCAAACTGCAACGAACTTGATTACAAAATTTCCTCCTTATTTAACATAATCAGCTTACCCACTAGGTACTTAATCTGAGTGATGAGATCCATGTTAGGCGGTCGATCGTTTCCAGTACAAATGCAGCAGAGGAAGGAAACAGAGCCCCCGGCAGTAGCAGAGCATGCGAATGACTGGAAACTGCCCAGTATATACAGTGGTGGTTATTCGCCAGAAGTTCAAATATCACGCCCTGCTTACATTTCTGAGAGTGAAAGCAGGTGCGGCAGTTCAGAGAATAGGAGTACAATAGTTCATAGTATAGGAGTGATAAACCGTTACAACTTTGAAACCTGCCATCATATATCTCAACTAAACAATGCATGATTCATCAAATTAAGTTATACACACAAGTATTTGAGTACAAACACAGCAGCAGAATTTCGACTAGAGGTGAACTTAATAATTCTTAACAATAGTAATCGATCCAACAAATTCTGATACAAGATTCACTGAAAACCAAATATGTAGCAGAGAAACTAACACCACTTCTTCTGGGATACCTTTCTTTGAGCTTCCACACAAGTGTTCCCGTCTGGAAGGCGAATGGAATGGCAGCCTCAGGGACCAGGCATACGCATCAGGCATCACCATAGCATTCTAAACAAGCCAGCAGCACACCATCACGCGCTTGCATTCAGTAGAAGATTCCCTACCCCTAAATATATGAAGGGAGAGCATGTCACATCTGAGCGTGAAAAACGTTGCGTGCAAAAAGCGCTGTATGAAGTTAATTTTTTTATTATGATTAATACCTCTTGCATTGGTAGCTCTCTTCCTTGTCGGTTTATACTTCTTCGGTGTAGCTCGCTTCTGTTCGCCCATGATAGATAACCTGGGATGATTGGGATGGCTTTTTGCCTCGTTCCTTATAGCGACAGCTGCATCACAGTTGCTTTTGTATGATATTTCAACATGATTGCAAAGAGTAACTTTGGCCTCTCTCAGACATGGGAGGTGGCCAAGACCCAAGTAGAATCCATAGGCTTCTGCCGCTGAAACTGAGAACGGCAACTCAAGCTTCTCCAGCTTTGGCAGTGCTCCTTCTTCAAATGTCAAGTAAATTGCACTTTCCCAATGGTTAGCAGTAGCACGAATAATATACAATTCCTTCAAACACGGGAATCCAGCGCCATTTACTGTAAGCCTTTCTTTTTGGATAGTTCTGAATGATATACCAAGGCGAAGTAAGGCAGGCAGTTCTCCAAGTATCTCCAGATGCTCCTCTGTTGCTTCAAAAAAATTAATGTGCAGGTATGCAAGATTGGTGAGTGCTGGTAAAATCCACTTTGGCATCTCTGGTAGATCATACTCGGTGATCATCTCAAATAGTTGGAGGTTGCATGGCAGAGGGGACCAAGAATCTAAGAACTGGAGGGGTGTTGAACCAGTTGAGCGTATCCGTAAAGACTGAAGTTTGCAGGTGCCAAGCTTGCATAGTGAGGAGAGTAACATCTCTTCATGCTTCTTGTATTCCTGAGATCCTTGACCGTCCAATTGTAGATGGAGTTCTTCCAAACCAGTCAGATTCCCTAGTTCCTTAACTGCACATAACGAACTCTTGATAATATTCAAGCCCGAGATCACCTGTAAATTTCTCATATTTCCAATCCCATTTGGTATACTTGTTTGACCGTAAGAGTTCCCATAAGATCTTTCAATGAGCAGATGATGTAGCCTAACGAGCTCAATAATTCCAATGGGTAATTCTTTTATATATGTATCTCTAAGATCTAGGGTCTCTAGACCATATAGCCTCACAATTCCTGGTGGTAGCTTCGATATGTAAGTGCCCCTAAGGCTCAGGTACTTCAGCTGGAATAGTTTATCTATACCATCCATATCATACTTGTTCACACTCGCACAATTTTCAATAGATGATGTAGATCTGGTATGCAGGTATAGTACTAGACCATTTTCAATAGATGATGTAGATGCAAAATAACTAACTTTTGCATCTTCTTTGAGCAAATGATCTATTGAAAACCCACCTCGAACAGATGATGTAGATCCAAAATATATTGAAAACCCACCTGATGGCTTGTGAGGCCCACGTGGTTTCCTTTGGCGTGATTCCAACGATGAAAAATCTTATATATAACAGAAATATCAGAAATAAAGAGAGAACTTCCGCTCTGCCGCCGCAACTCTCTATATCGACGAAAAACCCATCTGGAGCCTTTCCAGTACCCTGACTGAGAGGGAAAATCATCTCCAGTGGCCATCTTCATCATCCCGGCGGAAGCCATGACGAGGAGGGACTAGTTCACCTCGGGGCTGAGGGTATGTAGCAGTAGTTATGTGTTCAGTCTCTCTCTCTCTCTCTCTCTCCCTCTCTCCCTCTCTCTCTCCCCCTCTCTCTCTCCCTCCCTCTCCCTCCCTCTCTCCCTCCCTCTCCCTCTCTCTCTCCCTCTCCCTCTCTCTCTCTCCCTCTCTCTCTCCCTCTCTCTCTCTCTCCCTCCCTCCCTCTCTCTCTCTCCCTCTCTCTCTCTCTCTCTCTCTCTCTCTCTCTCTCATTGAGGTGGTTCTACTACCTACATCAATTTTATCTTATTGTTCTCCGCTAGATAGAAACTTTGGAGGGATTCTTTGTTGCACGTTGAGGGATGATCATATGATTCTAGTATGTTAGCATTGCTGAGAGATTGCACTAGTAAAAGTATGAACCCTAGGCCTTATTACCAAGCATTTATACACCGTTTTGCTCCCCAATTTATACTTGCTACCTTGCTGTTTTTATATTTTCAGATTACAGAAACCTATATCTACTATCCATACTACAGTTGTATCACCATCTCTTCGCCGAACTAGTGCACCTATAGAATTTGCCATTGTATTGGGTGTGTTGGGGACACAAGAGATTTCTTGTATTTGATTGCAGTGTTGTTTGAGAGAGACCATCTTCATCCTACAACTCACATGGATTGATAAACTTTAGGTCATCCACTTGAGGAAAAATAGCTACTGTCCTACATGTTGGGGAACGTCGCATGGGAAACAAAAATTTTCCTACGCGCACGAAGACCTATCATGGTGATGTCCATCTACGAGAGGGGATGAGTGATCTACGTACCCTTGTAGATCGTACAGCAGAAGCGTTAGAGAACGCGGTTGATGTAGTGGAACGTCCTCACGTCCCTCGATCCGCCCCGCGAACAATCCCGCGATCAGTCCCACGATCTAGTACCGAACGGACGGCACCTCCGCGTTCAGCACACGTACAGCTCGACGATGATCTCGGCCTTCTTGATCCAGCAAGAGAGACGGAGAGGTAGAAGAGTTCTCCGGCAGCGTGACGGCGCTCCGGAGGTTGGTGATGATCTTGTCTCAGCAGGGCTCCGCCCGAGCTCCGCAGAAACACGATCTAGAGGAAAAACTATGGAGGTATGTGGTCGGGCAGCCGTGAGAAAGTCGTCTCAAATCTGCCCTAAAAGCCCCATATATATAGGAGGAGGGAGGGGGACCTTGCCTTGGGGTCCAAGGGATCCCCAAGGGGTCGGCCGAGCCAGGGGGGAGGACTCTCCCCCCCAAACCGAGTCCTACTTGGTTTGGTGGGAGGGAGTCCTTCCCCTTTCCCACTTCCCCCTTTTTTTTTTCTTTTCTTTGATTTTTTCTCTCTTGGCGCATAGGGGATTGGTGGGCTGTCCCACCAGCCCACTAAGGGCTGGTGTGAACCCCCAAATGCCTATGGGCTTCCCCGGAGTGGGTTGCCCCCCTCCGGTGAACTCCCGGAACCCATTCGTCATTCCCGGTACATTCCCGGTAACTCCGAAAACCTCCCGGTAATCAAATGAGGTCATCCTATATATCAATCTTCGTTTCCGGACTATTCCGGAAACCCTCGTGACGTCCGTGATCTCATCCGGGACTCCGAACAACATTCGGTAACCAACCATATAACTCAAATACGCATAAAACAACGTCGAACCTTAAGTGTGCAGACCCTGCGGGTTCGAGAACTATGTAGACATGACCCGAGAGACTCCTCGGTCAATATCCAATAGCGGGACCTGGATGCCCATATTGGATCCTACATATTCTACGAAGATCTTATCGTTTGAACCTCAGTGCCAAGGATTCGTATAATCCCGTATGTTATTCCCTTTGTCCTTCGGTATGTTACTTGCCCGAGATTCGATCGTCAGTATCCGCATACCTATTTCAATCTCGTTTACCGGCAAGTCTCTTTACTCGTTCCGTAATACAAGATCCCGCAACTTACACTAAGTTACATTGCTTGCAAGGCTTATGTGTGATGTTGTATTACCGAGTGGGCCCCGAGATACCTCTCCGTCACACGGAGTGACAAATCCCAGTCTTGATCCATACTAACTCAACTAACACCTTCGGAGATACCTGTAGAGCATCTTTATAGTCACCCAGTTACGTTGCGACGTTTGATACACACAAAGCATTCCTCCGGTGTCAGTGAGTTATATGATCTCATGGTCATAGGAATAAATACTTGACACGCAGAAAACAGTAGCAACAAAATGACACGATCAACATGCTACGTCTATTAGTTTGGGTCTAGTCCATCACGTGATTCTCCCAATGACGTGATCCAGTTATCAAGCAACAACACCTTGTTCATAATCAGAAGACACTGACTATCATTGATCAACTGGCTAGCCAACTAGAGGCATGCTAGGGATGGTGCTTTGTCTATGTATCCACACATGTAAATGAGTCTTCATTCAATACAATTATAGCATGGATAATAAACTATTATCTTGATACAGGAATTATAATAATAACTATACATTTATTATTGCCTCTAGGGCATAATTCCAACAGTCTCCCACTTGCACTAGAGTCAATAATCTAGCCCTCACATCACCATGTGAATTACATTGTAATAAATCTAACACCCATACAGTTCTGGTGTCGATCATGTTTTGGCCGTGGAAGAGGCTTAGTCAGCGGGTCTGCTACATTCAGATCCGTGTGCACTTTGCATATATTTACGTCCTCCTCCTCGACGTAGTCGCGGATGAGGTTGAAGCGTCGTTTGATGTGTCTGGTCTTCTTGTGAAACCTTGGTTCCTTTGCTAAGGCAATGGCACCAGTGTTGTCATAGAACAAGGTTATTGGATCCAGTGCACTTGGCACCACTCCAAGATCCGTCATGAACTGCTTCATCCAGACACCCTCCTTAGCCGCCTCTGAGGCAGCCATGTATTCCGCTTCACATGTAGAATCTGCTACGACGCTTTGCTTGGAACTGCACCAGCTTACTGCACCCCCGTTAAGAATAAATACGTATCCGGTTTGTGACTTAGAGTCGTCCGGATCTGTGTCAAAGCTTGCATCGACGTAACCTTTTACGGCGAGCTCTTCGTCACCTCCATACACGAGAAACATCTCCTTAGTCCTTTTCAGGTACTTTAGGATATTCTTGACCGCTGTCCAGTGATCCACTCCTGGATTACTCTGGAACCTGCCTGCCATACTTATGGCTAGGCTAACATCCGGTCTAGTGCACAGCATTGCATACATGATAGAGCCTATGGCTGAAGCATAGGGGACGGAGCGCATATGCTCTCTATCTTCATCAGTTGCTGGGCACTGAGTCTTACTCAATCTCGTACCTTGTAACACTGGCAAGAACCCTTTCTTGGACTGTTCCATTTTGAACCTCTTCAAAACTTTATCAAGGTATGTGCTTTGTGAAAGTCCTATCAGGCGTTTTGATCTATCCCTATAGATCTTAATGCCTAGAATGTAAGCAGCTTCTCCTAGGTCCTTCATAGAGAAACTTTTATTTAAGTAACCTTTTATGCTCTCCAAAAGCTCTACGTTGTTTCCAATCAGTAATATGTCATCCACATATAATATTAGAAACGCCACAGAGCTCCCACTCACTTTCTTGTAAATACAAGATTCTCCAACCACTTGTATAAACCCAAATGCTTTGATCACCTCATCAAAGCGTTTGTTCCAACTCCGAGATGCTTGCACCAGTCCATAAATGGATCGCTGGAGCTTGCACACCTTGTCAGCATTTTTCGGATCGACAAAACCTTCGGGTTGCATCATATACAACTCTTCCTTAAGGAAACCGTTAAGGAACGCCGTTTTGACATCCATCTGCCAAATTTCATAATCGAAAAATGCAGCTATTGCCAACATGATTCTGACGGACTTAAGCATCGCTACGGGAGAGAAAGTCTCATCGTAGTCAATTCCTGGAACTTGTGAAAAACCCTTTGCCACAAGTCGAGCTTTATAAACGGTCACATTACCGTCAGCGTCCGTCTTCTTCTTAAAGATCCATTTGTTCTGAATAGCCTTGCGGCCCTCAGGCAGCATCTCCAAAGTCCACACTTTGTTCTCATACATGGATCCTATCTCGGATTTCACGGCTTCTAGCCATTTGTTGGTATCTGGGCCCACCATTGCTTCTTCATAATTTGCAGGTTCATTGTTGTCTAACAACATGATTGATAAGACGGGATTACCGTACCACTCTGGAGCAGCGCGTGATCTCGTCGACCTGCGTGGTTCAACAGAAACTTGAACTGGAGTTTCATGATCATCATCATTAACTTCCTCCTCAAGCGGCGTCGCAATCACAGAGGTTTCCCCTTGCCCTGCGCCACCATCCAGAGGGATGAGAGGTTCGACAACCTCGTCAAGTTCTATCTTCCTCCCACTCAATTCCCTCGAGAGAAACTCCTTCTCGAGAAAAGTTCCGTTTTTAGCAACAAACACTTTGCCCTCGGATTTGAGATAGAAGGTGTACCCAACTGTCTCTTTTGGGTAACCTATGAAGACGCACTTTTCCGCTTTGGGTTCCAGCTTTTCAGGCTGAAGCCTTTTGACATAAGCATCACATCCCCAAACTTTAAGAAACGACAACTTTGGCCTTTTGCCATACCACAGTTCGTATGGTGTCGTCTCAACGGATTTTGATGGTGCCCTATTTAAAGTGAATGCAGCTGTTTCTAATGCATAACCCCAAAACGATAATGGCAAATCAGTAAGAGACATCATAGATCGCACCATTTCTAATAAAGTACGATTACGACGTTCGGACACACCATTACGCTGTGGTGTTCCAGGCGGTGTTAACTGCGAAACAATTCCACATTGTCTTAAGTGAGTACCAAACTCGAAACTCAGATACTCACCCCCACGATCAGACCGTAGGAACTTGATCTTCTTGTTACGATGATTTTCCACTTCACTTTGAAATTGCTTGAACTTTTCAAATGTTTCAGACTTGTGCTTCATCAAGTAGACATAACCATATCTACTTAGATCGTCAGTGAAGGTGAGAAAATAACGATATCCGCCGCGTGCCTCCACGCTCATTGGACCACACACATCGGTATGTATGATTTCCAACAAGTCACTTGCACGCTCCATTGTTCCGGAGAACGAAGTCTTAGTCATCTTGCCCATGAGGCATGGTTCGCACGTGTCAAGTGAATCAAAGTCAAGTGACTCCAAAAGTCCATCAGCATGGAGTTTCTTCATGCGCTTTACACCAATATGACCCAAGCGGCAGTGCCACAAAAATATGGCGCTATCATTGTTTACTCTAACTCTTTTGGTCTCAGTGTTATGTATATGCGTATCTCTATCAAGATTCAATATGAACAATCCTCTCACATTCGGTGGATGACCATAAAAGATGTTACTCATAGAAATAGAACAACCATTATTCTCAGACTTAAAAGAGTAACCGTCTCGCAATAAACAAGATCCAGATATAATGTTCATGCTCAACGCAGGCACTAAATAACAATGATTTAAGTTCATCACTAATCCCGATGGTAGTTGAAGTGACACTGTGCCGACGGCGATTGCATCAACCTTGGAACCGTTTCCTACGCGCATCGTCACTTCGTCTTTCGCCAGCCTTCGTCTATTCCGCAGTTCCTGCTTCGAGTTGCAAATGTGAGCAACAGAACCGGTATCGAATACCCAGGCACTACTACGAGAGCTGGTTAAGTACACATCAATAACATGTATATCAAATATACCTGATTTTTCTTTGCCCGCCTTCTTATCTGCCAGATACTTGGGGCAATTGCGCTTCCAGTGACCCATACCCTTGCAATAGAAGCACTCTGTTTCAGGCTTAGGTCCAGCCTTGGGTTTCTTCGGCGGATTGGCAACAGGCTTGCCGCTCTTCTTCGAATTGCCCTTCTTGCCTTTGCCGTTTCTCTTGAAACTAGTGGTCTTGCTCACCATCAACACTTGATGCTCTTTTCGGAGTTCAGACTCTGCGACTTTCAGCATCGCAAACAACTCGCCGGGAGACTTGTTCATCCCTTGCATGTTGTAGTTCAACACAAAGCCTTTATAGCTTGGCGGCAGTGATTGGAGGATTCTGTCAGTGATAGCTTCTTGCGGGAGTTCAATCCCCAGTTCAGCTAGACGGTTTGAGTACCCAGACATTTTGAGCACATGTTCACTGACAGACGAGTTTTCCTCCATCTTGCAAGCATAGAATTTATCGGAGGTCTCATACCTCTCGATCCGGCGTTCTTCTGCAAGATAAACTTCAATTCCTGGAACATCTCAAATGCTCCATGACGCTCAAAGCGACGTTGAAGTCCCGGTTCTAAGCCATACAAGACTGCACATTGAACTATTGAGTAGTCCTCCTTACGTGCTAACCAAGCGTTCTTAACATCCTGATCAGCCGTAGCGGGTGGTTCATCTCCTAGCGCAGCATTAAGGACATAATCCTTCTTTCCAGCTTGTAAGATTAGCTTAAGATTACGAGCCCAGTCTACAAAGTTGCTTCCATCATCTTTCAACTTAGCTTTCTCTAGGAACGTATTAAAATTCAGGATGACACTTGCGTGAGCCATGATCTACAACACAAATATTTTCAAAGTGGACTTTAGACTATGTTCAAGATAATTAGAGTTCAACTTAATCAAATTATATGCTAAACTCCCACTCAAAAAGTACATCTCTCTAGTCATTTGAGTGGTTCATGATCCACCTACACTATCCCAAGTCCGATCATCACGTGAGTCGGGAGTAGTTTCAGTGGTAAGCATCCCTATGCTAATCATATCATCTATATGATTCATGATCGACCTTTCGGTCTCATGTGTTCCGAGGCCATGTCTGCACATGCTAGGCTCGTCAAGCTTAACCCGAGTGTTCCGCGTGCGCAACTGTTTTGCACCCGTTGTATGTGAACGTTGAGTCTATCACACCCGATCATCACGTGGTGTCTCGAAACGACGAACTGTAGCAACGATGCACAGTCGGGGAGAACACAATTTCGTCTTGAAATTTTAGTGAGAGATCACCTCATAATGCTACCGTCGTTCTAAGCAAAATAAGGTGCATAAAAGGATTAACATCACATGCAATTCATAAGTGACATGATATGGCCATCATCACGTGCTTCTTGATCTCCATCACCAAAACACCGGCACGATCTTCTTGTCACCGGCGCCACACCATGATCTCCATCATCATGATCTCCATCAACGTGTCGCCATCGGGGTTGTCGTGCTACTTATGCTATCACTACTAAAGCTACATCCTAGCAAAATAGTAAACGCATCTGCAAGCACATATGTTAGTATAAAGACAACCCTATGGCTCCTGCCGGTTGCCGTACCATCGACGTGCAAGTCGATATTTCTATTACAACATGATCATCTCATACATCCAATATATCACATCACATCATTGGCCATATCACATCACAATCATACCCTGCAAAAACAAGTTAGACGTCCTCTAATTTTGTTGTTGCATGTTTTACGTGGTGACCAAGGGTATCTAGTAGGATCGCATCTTACTTATGCAAACACCACAACGGAGATATATGAGTTGCTATTTAACCTCATCCAAGGACCTCCTCGGTCAAATCCGATTCAACTAAAGTTGGAGAAACCGTCACTTGCCAGTCATCTTTGAGCAAAGGGGGTTACTCGTAACGATGAAACCAGTCTCTCGTAAGCGTACGAGTAATGTCGGTCCAAGCCGCTTCGATCCAACAATACCGCGGAATCAAGAAAAGACTAAGGAGGGCAGCAAAACGCACATCACCGCCCACAAAACCTTTTGTGTTCTACTCGAGAAGACATCTACGCATGAACCTAGCTCATGATGCCACTGTTGGGGAACGTCGCATGGGAAACAAAAATTTTCCTACGCGCACGAAGACCTATCATGGTGATGTCCATCTACGAGAGGGGATGAGTGATCTACGTACCCTTGTAGATCGTACAGCAGAAGCGTTAGAGAACGCGGTTGATGTAGTGGAACGTCCTCACGTCCCTCGATCCGCCCCGCGAACAATCCCGCGATCAGTCCCACGATCTAGTACCGAACGGACGGCACCTCCGCGTTCAGCACACGTACAACTCGACGATGATCTCGGCCTTCTTGATCCAGCAAGAGAGACGGAGAGGTAGAAGAGTTCTCCGGCAGCGTGACGGCGCTCCGGAGGTTGGTGATGATCTTGTCTCAGCAGGGCTCCGCCCGAGCTCCGCAGAAACACGATCTAGAGGAAAAACTATGGAGGTATGTGGTCGGGCAGCCGTGAGAAAGTCGTCTCAAATCTGCCCTAAAAGCCCCATATATATAGGAGGAGGGAGGGGGACCTTGCCTTGGGGTCCAAGGGATCCCCAAGGGGTCGGCCGAGCCAGGGGGGAGGACTCTCCCCCCCCAAACCGAGTCCTACTTGGTTTGGTGGGAGGGAGTCCTTCCCCTTTCCCACTTCCCCCTTTTTTTTTTCTTTTCTTTGATTTTTTCTCTCTTGGCGCATAGGGGATTGGTGGGCTGTCCCACCAGCCCACTAAGGGCTGGTGTGAACCCCCAAATGCCTATGGGCTTCCCCGGAGTGGATTGCCCCCCTCCGGTGAACTCCCGGAACCCATTCGTCATTCCCGGTACATTCCCGGTAACTCCGAAAACCTCCCGGTAATCAAATGAGGTCATCCTATATATCAATCTTCGTTTCCGGACTATTCCGGAAACCCTCGTGACGTCCGTGATCTCATCCGGGACTCCGAACAACATTCGGTAACCAACCATATAACTTAAATACGCATAAAACAACGTCGAACCTTAAGTGTGCAGACCCTGCGGGTTCGAGAACTATGTAGACATGACCCGAGAGACTCCTCGGTCAATATCCAATAGCGGGACCTGGATGCCCATATTGGATCCTACATATTCTACGAAGATCTTATCGTTTGAACCTCAGTGCCAAGGATTCGTATAATCCCGTATGTTATTCCCTTTGTCCTTCGGTATGTTACTTGCCCGAGATTCAATCGTCAGTATCCGCATACCTATTTCAATCTCGTTTACCGGCAAGTCTCTTTACTCGTTCCGTAATACAAGATCCCGCAACTTACACTAAGTTACATTGCTTGCAAGGCTTATGTGTGATGTTGTATTACCGAGTGGGCCCCGAGATACCTCTCCGTCACACGGAGTGACAAATCCCAGTCTTGATCCATACTAACTCAACTAACACCTTCGGAGATACCTGTAGAGCATCTTTATAGTCACCCAGTTACGTTGCGACGTCTGATACACACAAAGCATTCCTCCGGTGTCAGTGAGTTATATGATCTCATGGTCATAGGAATAAATACTTGACACGCAGAAAACAGTAGCAACAAAATGACACGATCAACATGCTACGTCTATTAGTTTGGGTCTAGTCCATCACGTGATTCTCCCAATGACGTGATCCAGTTATCAAGCAACAACACCTTGTTCATAATCAGAAGACACTGACTATCATTGATCAACTGGCTAGCCAACTAGAGGCATGCTAGGGATGGTGCTTTGTCTATGTATCCACACATGTAAATGAGTCTTCATTCAATACAATTATAGCATGGATAATAAACTATTATCTTGATACAGGAATTATAATAATAACTATACATTTATTATTGCCTCTAGGGCATAATTCCAACACTACAAAACACTGCGCTTGGAGGCCCAACAAAGTCTACAAGAATAAAGTTGCGTCGTAGACATCACCCTACACCATCGCCGACAAGGCCACGCGTGCCTACGACGTGGCAGTCTGGCATGTCGGGAGGCCGAAGACGAACCTCAACTTTCAGGAGATTGAGACCAAGAAGGATGTGTAGTTCCTCACGCCGGAGGGTATTCAGATGAGGAGATAACGAAGAAGAGGCCGACCATTCTCCTTGATCCCGGCGATAGTGACAAGGCGACGATGGAGAGGTTCACGTAGGAGCATCCAGAGTCTGTTTAGGCCGAGCAGGAGTACTTCTAAAAGAGCGAGGCCGGGGCAGAAAAAGAAGGAGGACAAAGTGGGTCCCTCGACGGTGATCCCCATCGAGTCCTTAGAAGAGGACGACGAGGAGTTCTAGGGGCCCTCAGGTGAGGACGACAAGGAGTACTAGATGCCCTCGAAGGAGGGTGACTAGTTTGATGGATGTAGTAGTTTGAATTAGTTCCAGTAGTCAATTAATTTATGTTTTAATTAGAATTATGCTTAAGTTATGGTTTAAATGAAACTAGTAGTTGTAATTTCTAGTTTTTCCATCTCTACTTTGCATCATCTATTAGAGTTGCAATTTTACATCTTCAATATACGTCATGTGTTGGAGTTGTCTATTCTTTGGAGATGTAAACTATACTTTTTGATGATGTAAATTTTACGTCACCTAATTTTACATCTTCAAATTTACACCATCTATTGGAGATGCTCTTAGCATAGCCCAAAAAAGATATTAATCAAAGAAAAATAATTAAGAAAGCAACAAAAAAATCTAATTAAAAATGTAGTCCGTTCCTTGTAGAAAATTCTAATTTCCAAGATCAAAGTCGAAAGAAAATGATGTTTTTATATCTGCACATTATATAAAGTAATACACTAAATCTATGGGTCAAGGGGTTCATCATATTGCTTATAACATTTTGCCCATTATCCATGTTATTTCTAGGGCTTAGAAGATGGTTCTAATGCTTTAAAAAAGAGCAAAAAATCTTATAAAAAATGACATGTACAAGGAGCCACAGGATGTAATTATAATGGCTGAGGTATATGCTACCTCGCATTACTAGAAAATGGCTTATAGGTGAATTCTAGTAAGTGGCGATGGAGCACCCGCCACTTCTATTATTCAAAAAGAGTTGTGGCGTGTGCGAGAGTCCACTCGCCACAACCAAGGTCATACCGGTGGCGGGTGGTAGTACGTTCCCATCACGGGTAGGCTCTTCCAAAATAGCTCACTCGCTCGACAGTGAAGTGGCGGGCAGGTGAGTGCCGCCCGCCATTGGTTCTCCCTTACTCGTGGCGGGTGGCTAGAGTCGCCCGCCATAATAATAGATTGGCAAACCGTGCCAACACATTCAAAATTTATTAAAATTTGCGGTGGTAGCTCGCCCGCCACATTTTTGTTATGCTTTGCGCCTGGTGAATCGTCAGGTCCGCATCTATTTCCGGTTCCTCTCCCCCTCACTCACTCAGTCAGTTTCTCTCCCCCTCTCCCTCTTCCGAGTCGTTGTGCGCCTCGCACGCCACGTCCGTCGTGCCTCTGGCCCACACCATTGCTAGATCTGCTAGCCAGTTGGTCCTTCTCTGCGGCCGCCGCTGGATCGGTTCTTCATTCGCCTGTGACCCGTGACGCCACAGGATTTGCTCGTTGTCATCCGCCTCGACCGCCGTTGTCGACGTCCAACTCGACCGACCACCACTATCATCCGCTTCGATCGCCGCTGCCGACGTCCGACTCGACCGACCACCACCATCATCCGCTTTGACCGCCTCGACGACCACCGTTGTCATCCGCCCCGACCGACGTCACCGTCGACCGTGTAATATTTTCGTGTTCTTCCGTTTATCTTATTTATTTCATAGAGAAATTTATAGACCCGGGATCAAAAGTGGGAACCCAATGGACAATAAAACAAAAAATGCGATATTTTGTATGTAATAGAACAAAATATAATACCTTAATTGTGTAGGTAAAGATGAAAACTATAATCAACGTGATTAAGGATCGGTTAGACTTTAAAATATAATACCTTAAGAACAAAATATAATACCTTAATTTTACGTTCTTTATTTGGTGAGAAATTTATAGACCTAGAATCAAAAGTGGGAACCCAATGGATAATAGAACAAAATACGACATTTTGTATGTAATAGAACAAAATGTAGTACCTTAATTGTGTCGGTAGATGAAATATATAATGAGAGTGCCTTAGGATCGGTTAGACCCTAAATATGACAAGTGTCAAATTTGATAACTGCTTGGGCTTATTATAGAAATAAAAACGGGTGCCAACGTTTTGGTGAAACGTTTATTAAATTCCGTTTCATCAAATTTCTGGTACTCAATATATTGAATATTAAGCAAAGGTCATGCAATCTTCGTGTTCTTCTGTGTTACCTTCTTTATTTGATAGAGAAATTTATAGACCAAAAATCAAAAGTAGGAACTCCCATGGATAACAGAACAAAAATGTGATATTTTGTATGTAATAGAACAAAATGTAATACCTTAATTGTGTCGGTAAGCTAATTTATAAAGTGTTTACTGCATTTTCTTACGTTTGAAAATTGTTTGGGCTTATTAGGGACCATGAGGCGTAAGATCTGTAGGGTCTGCCAAATTCATGTACGGACTGTCTCGAAACTGCAGTGTCGTTTAGTTTTTTTTTTTGAGAAAGTGATTTCAAAAATCAGTGGTAATGATCTTTAATTTGAATTTGTATTGAATTCTGAGCATTTGTTTAATTATTGTACTGACTTTATTGTTGATTATTAACTATTGCGTAGTGTGTTCCATGCAACATAAGGGAGGACTTCAACAATTCATATGGTAACGTGTTGTACTTTGAGGATGATGAGGAGCGCGAATTCGAATTGGATCTGCGCAAAGGAAAGAAAAAAATCATTATATATGGTTGTGGATGGGAACTATACATTGCAGTGAACAATTTTAGAGGAGGAGAACTCGTAGCCTTTTCCTTAAAAGGAGAGGTGAATAGGTTAAGGACATTATATGTTAACAACGATGATGATGACGATGATCAAGATGACATCTACAACCAAGATGACCAAGATGACATCGAAATCCAATATGAAGATGAGGACATCCAAGATGAAGATGAGGACAACCAAGATGAAGAAGAGGACCATCCTCTTTGGCCTTCTTGGGGAAGCCCTTTATGCAACATCTAACAAAAACCAACATGGTCAAAAAGTTAAGGTGAGATGTTTTGTATTCTTTCATCTCTTTTTGGTCATAACCAAGTATCTGAGATGTCTAACATTTTGTGCTCTCTATTTCTCTTAATGATGGGAAGTTCAGAAGTTACCTTTGAAGATGTTTTCCAGAGTAGACATCTTCGTCGTCGGCACCCGTGCCAGTAATCCATGGACTAAGAGGGCCCGTCACGAACGTACAATACAAGACGGAATTCGATAGGCGCATATCATTCCACTAGTGCAGCTTGCAGGAGTTCATCAAGGGGAAAAGAGAACTAAGGATGGACACCCTTGTGGTAATCACTATAAGAAAGAGCAACCGCAACGACTGTCGGTTGATGGTTGTTGTTGACCATGTTTAGCACTAAGTCATGAATATATCAGCCAGAGAACTATTAGTTAATTAATTAGTATGTTAAGATGAATGTGATACATTGATGTTTGTTTCTTTTGTCGAACAACTTTCAAGTGATGTTGAATTATTTGAGGGTTTGTTTTGAAAATGAATTCATTATGTTGTTTTATTGAGAATCATCCGTGCTCATCCCTTTGGATGTAGTGACGTACAGAACATCTGAACTGCAAGAGCTAATGTGGCAGTTGTGGCGGGCAATAGAAACAAGTTGTGGCGGGCAGGTGAGAAGGCCCGACACTGAAAACTACGTACCAATAGCGGGCCGGACTTAGGGCCTAACACTGAAAGCTACGTACCAGTGGCAGGCCAGCGTCCGCCACTGATGGGTTTATAGCATTGTCGTGAAGCCAGTGGCAGCCGGCCCTGACAGCCTTGCCCGCCACTGTCGGGCTTTTCTCACCCACCACTGCTAGGCATTCCTGGAGTAGTGTTGTTGTGATTACTTTTGTCCTATTGTAAGAAGTATGTGCATCATTTAAATAGCTATTAGTATGTATTAACGAAAACAATGTGAGGTTTATAAATATGCCAACAGGAGGTTAGGTTTGGAAGTTTCTCACATTGAGAAAAAAAAGTTGTTGAATAAGATTGGTATTGATGTCATTAGCAGCGACTTTGCATCTAGTAAATTATTAGAAAAAAATAAGTTTCTTGTTTCGCCTTGGGCCTCCAAAATCTCACGATCGGCCCTGGGCCTGGATGCGCCCGGACACCGTCGCCACGTCCCACCGGTCCGCTATGGCCCACGCCCTGCCCCTAAAAAGCACATTCGGAAGAATTCTTAGGTCAAACCCCACTTCGCTTCTTTCCTCCTCTCGCCCTCTTTGCTCCCCCTTTCCTCCCATCCAATCTCCGCTTCCCTAGTTTTTCCCTCTGCCAGGGTGGGCTCCGGATCAAACGAGATCAGCTGCGACACTCGTAGATGGACCTGGGTGGGAGCTCCTCCTTGGCGGTTTCCCCAAGCTTCGGGGTCGGCAACTTATCCTCCACGGTGGCCCGACGCCACCCTGCTTGCTCTCCGCCATCCTTGGCGAGGCTGTAACATCATCAACGGTTCCCATCACAGCCAAGAGTTGGCCCTGCTGGGAGTCGCTGGGTGCTAGTGCTATGCGTTGGAGTCGTCATCGCCTGTCGAGGATGACAATGCGGTGCTCCGCAATGCAATCTGGCGGCCTTACAACTTGGCGAAGACGAAACCCGCCGTCGACGAGGTAACACAACAGAACGAGGTGCCGGTGGAGAGAACAAATTAGATAGAAAAATGATGTGATTGTAATTAAAAGTTGTCTATTTGCAAAAAAGCCTTTACAAAAACTAAAAGATTCGGATTTTTAAATGCACTCATACAAGAAAATACCTTTTGGAGCTCGGACTCGATGCACTAGTAGGAAAAGGGTCATTAGTCCCGGTTCTAGAGGGCCTTTAGTCCCGGTTCTTCAACAGGGACAAAACCATCGGAACTAAAGGCCCAAACCTTTAGTCCCGGTTGGTTTACGAACCGGGCCCAAATGAGCTTCACGTGACCGTTGTGGGGCGCCCAGGTAGGAGGACCTTTAGTCCCGGTTGGTAACACCAACCGGGACCCAAAGGCAGCCATGCGTCAGTAGCTCCAGGTGCCGCGGTTTTTTAAGGGGGGGAGGGTTAGGGGTTTTGGAGGGTTTTATTAGGGGTTCATATTGTGTTTCCCCCTTTCATTTTTTGCGTCCATCATCTTTGTTTCATTATACTTGTTGGTGTTTTCGGTGGGTGTCAACTAGACGCAATTTGGAGTACGTACATAAAGCATTACACGACATCGTATATTACTCCTCATTATTGTACATACTAGTTAAAAAGCTCTTCATCATTCTAGGTAAAATAGCATAAAAAAGATAAACTCCTCATCATTCTATTTGTTATCATAGTAGCAAATGACCAAGCTATCACAAGGTTGAAACACTAACTACTACTCTCTCCTAGGTAAAAAAAACAAAATAAAGGCGAACTCCGACATCTCCCTATTGAAGAACACAGATCAACCTATCTCCAACTTGTGGGATGTGCAAAGATTCCTCTCCAAATGGTATCATGGATGCTTGTATTGCGCTTCTCAATCCTTTGATTTTTAGAGTCTCTTCACATTGAGATATCCTGTATTTACCACGGTAATTAATCGGGGTTGGCCGTAAGCTAACCATTTCCAAATCAGCGGTGGTAAACATCCATTTAGGCATGGTCTCTCGTAGAAGTACCTGTTAGTAATAATAATACAGTTAGCAAACTAGTTTTTCTTAAGAACAATGTATAAAAAAGATGGATTAGTGACGCAATGATATAAAAAATCTTACAAAGTTATCTGAAGTGATGTTATGAGGGCTCAACTGGTGCACTAGTGGCAAATATTCATGATAAATGTTGTGAGTCATGTAATTTTTAGCATGATTGTCAACATCATGAATAAATGAGATGAGATGATTTTTTCTCCAACCAAGTAAGGTTGGAGCCAAAACTATATTAGGTTAGATCTACTATCTTCCGTGTAGTTCTTGTAACATCATGAATAAATGAGATGTGGTAATTGCTCGTGAACTGTCATTCTAGGGTAGTAACTCTGATCAGATTAAGATCCATGGTCGCGGTATTACCATGCCTTGGGTTTGTCCACTAACATGCAGGCAACCAAACACCACACAATGTGGTTCAGCCCATGCAGCCAAGAGGGCATGCAAGTAACCAAACAACTTGCAGATGATGCATTTGAGTCTATTTTTGCTCAACCAGGCTGAGTTGAAAAGGTTATGCAATGCAATAGATGAAAGGAACCAAACACGCCCTATATACAGTTGTCGCGCTCTAACAGAGGAGGTGGATTTGTTAGCAGGGTTAGCTTGTTTTTTCCCTTTTTCTAGAAAACTGAGCAACAACTAATAGAGATACGTGAACGTGGACGAAGAGATTTGAGAACTAACCGGTTAATGCTTGCGAACACATTCGGACGCATTTACGGACGTTTGAAGGACCGGATTTGCCATATCCGGTGTACATGCTCTAGGGCTACCGGAATGATTACAAAATGAGCGGAGATAGAGAAATGCATTTCCCTCCAATGCAATACTAATTCAAAAACGTCCACATCCATCCGCGCGCGCTGGGTAGACCGAGTAGATACATGTGCCATACTGTATACCCCGTCGAAGAGCAGCACGCGGTCGACAGAGAGTAAGACAAACCGACCCAATACTAGTTAAACCGATCACCAGCAATCTTTTACTCCGTTTTCTATCCCTTTGGTTTCCGGACAAGACTTGGCATCGTCTTGTTTCTTTCCTTTTTTGCACGAAAATCAAGACTGGGACACGCTGTGGTTTTAGTGTTTTCTAACAGAGCCGGGTGAGCTGTTGCGTCTATCTTGTTCAACAGCTTGTGCAGTTGTCTTGCTCTAACAGAGGAGGTTGATTTTGTATCAGGGTTTGCTTCGTTTTCCCTTTTCTAGGAAACAGAGAAAAAACAGAAGCAGCAGCTAACAGAACACGCGAATGACCGGGCCAATAGCTACTGTGCGACGTCTTTTCTAGGAATTGGAAGCAGTGTGACATCTTTCAATGAAATAGCTCTCGTGCGACGGTTTGCAGGGAAAAAATAGCTCACGACCACACATGCGATAAAACCTTAGTCAACTAGTTCAATTTGCGTTAAGTCATGTCTTACCTAATTTGGGACCAAATTAATTAGCACCGCATCTCGTAAAACTGCCCGACTAGAGCTGTCCGAAACTGCCCGACATCTTCAGCTCCGGCGGCGGCTACGGCGGAGGAGCCCTCTTTCTCGGCGTAGCCCCCTTTCGGCGGCGGCGGCGGCCATGGTGGTGAGTGAATTCGATACTCTAGTCCCAATCCCCTCCGCCTTGTAGATCTGAGCTCTTTGTTTTGCTTGGTGAAATCGATAGAAGGTGAGAGGGGGCGGCACGGTGAGAGGAGCACGTGGTCAGGTCGAGAAAGAGCCACCAGATTCAGCTTCGAACAGGTAATGTGCCTCCCTTCCGCCCATTTTGTGAGTGCGATTGAAGGCAATCTTTGCTCTGTCTGACGCTGCCCGCCCGCCTATAACAGAGGGAATGCTGCTGAAACATTTGAATTTGCAATCAATTTATTTCCATCGACGGCAAAATTAGTTGATGGTAGCATTGAGAACATCCAGAGAGACACAATTGTGAAATGGGAGGTTGATTGTGCAGAAATTGATCCCAATGAGATACAGTCGATGGAAGAGAAGGCAGTGAGGAAATTGGTGGAGAAAATTGAGGAAACTGTGCTTTGGGGTCCAGAGCAAGAGGTTTCACTATTGCGGTATGATGATTTCAAAGGAGAGTATGTCAGAATTAAAGATGGTGAAGATATTGTTGTTGAAATCGATAGGCAAGAGGGCTAGGCAAGCCTCAGGGCTGAATTTTTTGCTGAGCTCGTTGATCTGAATATTGACTCGAAGGTAGGTTATGTGCCGTCACACTTGGCTATGCAGAAGGCAGATGATGATTGGGCTTTGCAGAGGCATATCGTTCCCATTATTACGGATCTAACAGTAATAGCCGATGGGGCTAATGCACATGCAGAAGAGGGAAATGTTAATGTTGTTGATTGGAATGCAGTTGAGTTGGAGGAGCCTACTGATTTGGTCATTGCACCAATTGCTGACACTGAGATGGCCAAACTATTTGGCATTCCAGTCGATGACAAAGATGAGGAGGAGAGGGATGAAGCTAATACAAGTGATAATGATGACAGAGAATTGAGTGATGTAGATGAACAGTTGATGAAAGATACTACAGATGATGTAGATGATGCACATGATGAAGAGCTAGTGCATGTGTATGACAAGGAAAACCCTGTCATTCGAGTGGGGAAGTTGTGGCCAAACATGGATGAGTTCAGGTTGTCTTTCAAGACTTATGCAGTCAGACATCAGTTTGATGCCAAGACAGTTTGGACTGATAGAAAGAAGTTTTATGCTAAGTGCAGAGGTTTTGATGGTAGTGGTAGGAGGGCTTGCAAGTGGTACATATTTGCTAGACTGCAGCCTGATGGAAGTACTGTCAGGGTTAACCAAATCCCTAATAAACATACTTGTCTCACAAGTTCACAGAAAAAATCAAGCATGACATCACAGATTTGGGTTGTAGAAAAGATAACTCCAATTTTGGCCAAAACACCCAACACTACTGCAAAAAGACTTCAAGTAGACTTGGAAAAGTTGTACCCCATTAAACTGCATTATACCACAGTGTGGAAGGCTAAACAAAGGGCAATGAAGAATTTGTATGGTGATTGGGCAAACACATTTAGGCTGCTTTTCAATTTCAAAGCAGAGGTGGAGAAAAGGTCACCTGGCAGTGTTGTCGAGATAGATACTGAGGTATCAGAGGATGGCAAGGTTTATTTCTCCAAAAAATTTATGGCTTTAAAGCCTTGCATCAATGGCTTCAAAGCAGGATGTCGTCCATATTTGAGCATAGACTCATCATTTTTGACAGGCAAGTGGAATGGTCAGTTGGCAGTATGTAATGCTCTAGATGGACATAACTGGATGTTTCCAGTTGCTATTGGCTTGTTTCAGTCAGAGACAGAGGCTTCATGGCCATGGTTCATGATGCAGTTGAAAAGATGCTTAGGGCCAGTGTCACCTTTGGCAATACACACAGATGCATGCAAAGGTCTAGAAAATGCAGTTAAAAATGTGTTCCCACATGCTGAGAAAAGGGAGTGCTTTGGCCATTTGTGGATGAATTTGATTAAAAAATTCAGAGGAGATGAATTTGGGAGAATGTGGCCAGCAACAAGATCTTACACTAAACAGACACATTCATATCATCTTAGTAAGGTAATGGCAACATGTGAGGAGTTTGGTACATGGTTGAACACCTACCATTCCTTATTATGGTGCAGGTGAGGATACAACACTGCCATCAAGTGTGACCATATCAACAACAATTTGGCAGAAAGTTTCAACAACAAGGTGAAGCAGCTAAAAGATTTGCCTGTGCATGACATGGTTGATCAAATCAGGATCATGCTCATGCGGCTGTGAGAATTGAGAAAAAAGATTGCTGATTGTCTGCAAGGTGATAAACTTCCAGCAGTGGTGCAACAGGTGGTCAACAGAAGCAGAGGTCTTACACATTTGTCTGTTGAAAAATCATCACTGTGGGGTGCTGAAGTTAGAGATAACAAGACTGGAAGGAGGCATGTTGTTAACACTGAATTGCATGATTGCAGTTGCCTCGAATGACAGGCGACTGGTAAACCATGTGATCATGCTATTCTATTCTTAGCCGGCCAACCAAAGATAAATATGCATCCATATCTGCATGAGTATTATTCGGTAGCAAAATTCAGAGCTGCATATGCAACTCCAATTCCACCTCTTACAGATCAGGAACAGTGGCCAAAAGTGCCTCTTGAATATTCCATGTGTCATCCTCTAACAAAAAGAAAGGCAGGCAGACCTAAACAGAGTAGATTCAAAGCATGGTTTGAAAAAGGTGGGAGTAGTAAGAAGGGCAAGAAGGACAAGAAAGATGCAAAGTCAAAAAGGGCTCAAAAGGGTAACAAAAACAAATGCAAAAGATGCCAAATACTTGGGCACGGAGAGGGATCCAGACTATGCATTTTCTCTCCTCCTAATCCGAGAAAGTATGTGCTTGTTTATTTTGTTTGTTCATATTCTGATTTTGTTTAAATTATAAATATGTGGCATGCTTTGTTGTTTTCAGGAGGAAGCTTCCAAGTCAGCCTATTGTTGTTGAACAGTGTTGGCCAACAAAAAGAGGAAGAGTGAGTGGCAGCAGAAGGCAAACAAGTCAGTGGATGGAACAGTTTGGTGCTGCAAGTGACGAAATTGAAGCTGTGCACACTGTCGAAACTGTCGAAACTGAAGCTGTGCACACTGTCGAAACTGAAGTTGTGCACACTGTCGAAACTGAAACTGAAGCTGTGCACACTGTCGAAACTGAAGTTGTGCACACTGTCGAAACTGAAACTGAAGCTGTGCACACTGTCGAAACTATCGAAACCGAGGCTGATATCGAGTTTCATGAGGCGATAGCATCGAGTCCAGTGAAGAAAACCAAGATGATCAGTGAACTTGTGTGTGCAGTACAACCAAAAAAAGAAATGCCAAGGCGAAGAAGGGTACACGGCGTGGTCGGAAGAGATAGAACTGTTGATCATTTGAAATTTATGGCATGTAATAAAATTTGTTGGGCACTATGTGCCCATGTACCCACATGTTTCCATCAAAACTTGTTTGATTATTATTGTTTTCAAACTGAATTTCAAATTTGATGAAAAATAAAAATTTCGGTTTAAATTCAAATTTGGAGTAAGTTGAACTTTTGACTCGGGTATGATGTTTTAATGCTACCACAACAACTCAAATATGGTTGTTATGTCATCATTCTGAGCTCTTTTGTTAAGTTAGAGCCATAGTCATGAAAAATGTGTGACAAATGACCTCATAAGGTAGGGTAAACGTCATCTTTTTAAAGGCATTTTCCTGCAAATGTATATAAACCATGTTTATATATATTTTTGGTTGCTATGCAACATAATAGGACTATGGGCACAAGTTTTGATTTTTTTTGAATTATTTGTGCTCATTTGAAAAATAGTCAACTTTTTCACAAAAACGTTGACCGACTCAAAATCAAAGTTTATATTTTTTTTGCTAAGTATGTGATGTAAAATGACAATGTGTGCTAGTTTTATAATTTTTTAATTTTTTTTGAATTAATTATGTTCAACCCTAGCTCATTTCGTCGATATCGTAAACATGTGAATTTTGGTTTTAAACTTTGCATATAACAAGTTTCTATTTTTTATAGCAACTCAGTTGAATAAGTACACAATGTGCGCTGGTTTTGTATTTTTTGAATTTTTTTTGAATTACTTATGCTCTACCCTAGATCATTCCATCAATAACATGAATTGTGTGAATCTTTTTTCATTTAAACATGGATATAACATGAATCATTTTTTTATAGCAACGTAGTTGCATCAGTAGACAGTGGGACAAAGTTTCATATTTTTTTGAATTTTTTGTGCTCAACCTTAGCCCACTGCAACCCTAAATCCCGAAAACCCCATCCTAAACCCCTCCATAGTACATTATACATTGTAACAAAATCCCATCTTCTTGAAGGCATTTTCCTGCAATTGTATATATACCATGTTTATATTTTTTTTATTACTATGCAACATAATAGGACTATGGGCACAAGTTTTGATTTTTTTGATTTTTTTGAATTATTTGTGCTCATTTGAAAAATAGTCAACTTTTTCAAAAAACGTTGACCGACTCAAAATCAAAGTTTATATTTTTGTTTGCTAAGTATGTGATGTAAAATGACAATGTGTGCTGGTTTTATATTTTTTTGATTTTTTTTGAATTAATTATGTTCAACCCTATCTCATTTCGTCGATATCGTGAACGTGTGAATTTTGGTTTTAAACTTTGCATATAACAAGTTTCCATTTTTTTATAGCAACTCAGTTGAATAAGTACACAATGTGCGCTGGTTTTGTATTCTTTGAATTTTTTTAATTACTTATGCTCTACCCTAGATCATTCCATCAATAACATGAATTGTGTGAATCTTTTTCATTTAAACATGGATATAACATGAATCAATTTTTTATAGCAACGTAGTTGCATCAGTAGACAGTGGGAGAAAGTTTCATATTTTTTTGATTTTTTTTGAATTTTTTGTGCTCAACCCTAGCTCACTGCAACCCTAAACCCCATAACCCCGGAAACCCCATCCGAAACCCCGCCATGTTTATAGCCGTCGATCATTGCTGAGTCAGCGGTTGGATCTGACCCCGCCATGTTTGTGATCCGCCCGTGATCCGCGTGTGCTGATTGGCTGGCGAGCGGGGGTTTGGATCGAGGGCCCGAGTGAGGGCCTGTCCGTTGGATCTAGTTAGTTCGGTGAAGATCCGACGATTGGAAATGAATCGGTGCATGGATGTGGCGTACGCGCCTCTGACTTCGTGTGCTTCTTTGTTGCATGACATATGTCGATTTTTCTGCATGCATGCACGTGTCGCATCAGAGCCATTAGCAGCGCATCGAGGACCGCTGTCTGAATGGGCTCTGAATATGAGGGGGGCATGCTCGACGCGGTGCACCGACGAAAGTCTGAACGGCGGGCGTGCTCGACACAGTCCTCGACGCAGTGTGTGAATCGGCGACGCACCCTTTGATCCAATAGGCAAACGCAAATGGGCGGCATCCATTAATTGCTGCAACTAAATCGACGAACCGCAACCGATGCAGCTCAAAACCTGCTATTTAACCCTCCTCTGCCCCGTGCACATCTTCATCTTCCTCCTTGCCCTCCTCACATCCAAGCAACCGCAAGCCCCGGCATGGAGTTCCACGGCCCGATGTTCCAAGCGCCCGGCACCAGGCCGGAAAGGATGTACCCCGCTGGGGTCGTCGTGGAGAACCAGCTCCGGGTCTGGGCAATGTCGCGCTGGCGGGGTGGACGGGAGTTCACGGGGCTCTTCCTTCGCGCCCTCTATCGCCACCTCCATGTGGGAACTCCGTAGATGTTCACCATCGACGAGTCTCGCATGGGATGAACGGGCATGATCGTGCGCTTCCGCAACCCCTACGACGCGTATCACCTCCTCGGCCGTGTCTGGTTTGGCGGGTGCGAGTTCATCTGCTTCACCACCTACAACATCTTCACCGACCTCGATAGCATCTGGCCCAACGAGCACGCCATGCACACCCTCCCCTACAACCTCCCGCCGGCCGACGACGAGGAGTGAAGACGCGAGCCCGTCGCCCCTCCATGCCGGGTTTATCGTAGTTTAATCTTTCTTATCTATCGTATATGTAATGTTAAACACTATCTTATCTGTAAGTTCATTGTAATCGCCCGTACTATTGTGCCCTACGTACTGTTGTGCCAGTTTATGTGATGCCCGTGTTTATATCGGGCCCGTTTATATCTTATCTATGTTGTGCACATCTATGTGTTTATCTGGGGCTATCTGTCAGTTTATATATTTATCAGTGACCATGACGCAGTGCACCAGGTATTGGGCTGATCCTTTCTTCTCACCATTCAGGGCACCATTCATGGTTCTGTGTTTATCTTGTCACCATTCATCAGGAACTAATCTCTCGTTTGGTTGACCCAGGAGCAGCAGGGCCCGGAGCAGCAAGGCAGCAATGGAGGAGGGGACAATGGAGCGCAGCCGCAGCGACCAAGGGGCTCCGGTTTGGCAGCCAGAACCTGTTCCAGCCGGGCCCGTTCCAGCCAGAACAGGCGATTCTGCAGAAAAGAACAGCGAGTAAGGGCCAGAAAAGAAGCAGCCAGAACCTGTTCCAACCACTGTTCCACGCATCACAAGCATTCTCAAGCGAGTAAGCCCCACAAAAGGAGCAGTCAGAAGACGTGCCCGACGTTCCTCACGTGTAGTTGCCCCGTGTAGTACTTGCTCTGTAGATTTTACACTTGTATCTTGCAGGCCGCTTAGGCCATGTTTGTAAATCATACAAATCAGATTAGATGTTCAACCATGTTAAGATAAATGAACTTAGATTGTTGTATATAACTCGTCGTTTTTATTTCCTATTGAAAATCATACATGACCAGTCAAATAATTTTGGGCCTGGTTATTCCTATTGAAATCAGTAGCACCTTTTGTAAATTACACCTTTGGGCCTGGTTATAATCCGTCGTTTTTATTTTGGGCCCAACATCTATTCGCCAGCCCACGAATAATTTTTTTGTACTGAAGCTGAACTTTCTTTGGTCTCGCACTCGGCAGCCCAATTTTGTTTTTTTACTGCAAACTGAATTTGGGTGTGTACTTTGTTAACTGAAGAACAAAAAACAGAGGAAACACAACATGAAAACTGAATAATTTGTGTTCCAAACTGCTGATTCATTTAAGGTACATGAACTTGTCATGGCGCACAGATCACATCATCTACACTGGACAGACCTAAATGCCCCCTCTAATGACGATGAATAGCAAGTGAAACATAAACAGAGCAATGACACAGCAATAAAAAAACACTGCCATGATATTTGCTTGCTTCTGCAAATCGATCATCTCCCTTTGATTTTTCTTTATCTTCTTCAGTTCATCGGTTAGTTCAGACTCCAAGTACCTCGCCATTGGCACAACTCTGCCCGCCCCTCTGTCCGAGCTCCCCCAATTCTCCATCTGCGGCACCCCGCCCAAATTGAGCTCCCAGGTTGCGGCCACGCTAGAATCAATGTAGCCCTCAGATTTAATCATGTGAACATATTCATCAATCCACTCGAAATGTGTGCATTTCTTCAGGATCTGCAAACCACAAAATGAACCCTAAATCTCAAATTCGAGGAGAAAAAACAAAATATGGAGAAATCAAAGCAAACAACAGCGAAAGAACGGGCTTAGAACCGAGATCTAACCTTGCCATCCCTTCCTGCCATTGGTTTGCTCAAGCATTTCACAAACTCCCGCCCAAGATTGCCATTCTCATCCGTCTTAGTCACCAACCGTTTGAGAGGCTGTGGGTGTGGGCAGTTAGGGCACCTTGTGAGCATCACTGGACCATATTGACGCCAGTTTGATTGCGTGGCCGAGGAGGTGGACATCTGCACTAGGTCGCCGGAGACCCGAGGAAGAAGAAGAATGGGGAAAGGGGAAAGCAATGGGCGGCGGCGGACGGACGGGCACGGGCGGAATCGCTTCTAGCCGCGACGAGGTAGGTCCCGCGCTTACTGGACAAGTGGTGGGTCCCGCGCTTACGTGGATACGTTGTGGGTCCAACCCATAACAGCTAATGAGGATATCAGTTCAGCTTAAAGACCATGTCGCACAGGAGCTATTTACTCGCTCAAAAGTGTCGCTGTCGAGCCATTCTGTCGAACAACGTCTCATTCCATCCAATTCCCAGGAAAGACGTCGCACAGGAGCTATTGGCCCCGAATGACCGGCCGTTGCAAGGTTCCTCATTCTCATCAGCCACTTCCATCAGGCGACGTCAGGGTATGTAAGTGCATATATACACCAATGGCAAGCGGTGGCCGAGTAGATGCAGTGTTGGTTCTTCATACTTGCTGCTGAATCATTTTCCCTACTGTACGCCGTCAATCTCGCGCCCCGCTTTCATCCCTGAGACTGAAACCAGCTACTGTATTAGGTGCACTAGTTCAGCGCTTCCCCTTCCGTTTTGACAAAATTTCTGGTGCGCCCCGAGCGTTTATTGTACCGCTCAAATTTTCCAGTTCAGCCATATTTTGAGCCCAGCCCATTCACTTAAAGATGCTTGGATCTAACGGACTTATTTTAGTCTGATTAAAAATAGTCTTTGTAAAAGGTTAAAGTTCCAAGCACCCCTTACTAAAGAGGGGTTAAAACTAATCTTAAGATTAAAAAAAATTAGTCAGGGGTATCCCTACTAAAACGTGGATTAGTCCTCTCTCTCCTCATTTAACTCTTCTCCTTTAACACAGGCGAGAGCTCTGGATTGAAGGATTTGAAGGATAATAAATGCTCACTAACTTGATTTTAGTCTCTTTAGTATTTGAATTCAAGCATGAATGAGGCTAGCAAGTTTTAATTTCACTAGTTTTAGTCATGAGACTAAAACGTATCAAGCACCTTCTTACGTGACTCCCGTTCATGGCTTCGTGCCGCCGGTCCTAGTTCCTCTGCTGCTGGTGCGAAGTAATGATTTAATTAAAGTGTCTAAAAAAGGTTATGATTTAAAGCAGTCTGGAACTCGGAATTTGGTCTCAAACCTCATCTATGTGCTCGCGGCAAGTTCAGTAGGGCGGCCTAGCGGGTGAGGCCCCTGTTGAGCTATGCTGACTGAAAACCTGCATGGGAACGTTATCTGCAAGCAGGTCATAGAAAGTGCATATAAAGGTAACTTAATGAACGGTCCATCAGACCAAGTTACACACAAGTACACACAAGTACACACAAAATAGGGAAACTTCACCTAGTAGTGAGATTAATAATTCTTAACAGCAATAGTAATCAATGCAACAAATTTTGGTAGTACAAGATTCCCTGAGAACCGAACAATACCATGTAGCAAAGCAACTAAACACCACTTCTTCTTGGACGTCTTCAGGTTCAGGGTTCACGCATCAGCACAACATTCCAATCACGCACTTGCGTTTAACAGAAGAATCCCTGATAGATGAAGGAAGAACATGACACATATAAGCGTGCGAAACCTTGCGTACAGAAAGTGTTGTACAAAACAGTGATTATGATTAATACCTCTTGTGAGTGGTCATGATATAACACAGCCCTCTTTATCGTCGGTGGAGCTCTTTTTCATTTCACCCCGGAAAGATAGCCTGGGATGATTGGGATGGCTATTTGCCTCGTTCCTTATAGCGGCAGCTGCAGCAGAGTTGTATTTGTAATATCTGTCATCATCATTGCGGAGAGTAACATGGGCATCTCTCAGACATGGGAGGTGGCCAAGACCCAAGTAGAACCCATATGCTTCTGCCACTAAAATAAAGAACGGCAGCTCAAGCTTCTCCAGCGTTGGCAGTGCCCCTTCTCCAAACGTCAAGTAAATTGCACTTGCACACAAGGGACTGCAAATAAGGGAGAATTCCTTCAAACATGGGAACGCAACGCCCTGTACGGTAACCCTATCTTTTTGGACAGTGTTGAATGTTATACTTAGACAAAGTAAGGCAGGCATCTCTCCAAGTATCTGCAGATCCTCCTCGGTTACTTTATTTAAATTAATATTCAGGTTTGCAAGACTGGTGAGTACCGGTACAATCCAGTTTGGCATCATTGGTAGGAAGTAGTTAGTGGTCATCCAAAATATTTGGAGGTTATATGGAAGAGGGTACCAGGAATTTAAGAATTGGAGGGGTGTTGAAGAAGAAGAGTGTATCTGTAAAGACTGAAGTTTGCAGGTGCTAAGCTTGCATAGTGAGGAGATGAACATATCTTCATGCCTCTTATATTGCTGAGATCCTCCACCGTCCAACTGTACATGGAGTTCTTTTAAACCAATCAGATTCCCTAGTTCCTCGACCGCACATAATGAACTCTTGATAATATTTAAGCCCAAGATCACCTGCAAACTACTCATATTTCCAATCCCACTTGGTATTTTCATCTCACCGTATGAATCATTGCTGGAATATCTTGCCATGAGTAGATGTTGTAGCTTAACGAGCTGAATAACTCCAGTGGGCAATTCTTCTATACATGTATTGCTAATATCTAGTGTCTCTAGACCATATAGCCTCACTACTCCTGATGGTAGCTTCAACATGCCAGTGCCCCTAAAGCTCAGGTACTTCAGCTGGACTAGATTATCTATACCACTCATATCATACTCATGCAGATTCTCACAATCTTCAAATTCTAGTACACGCAAAGCTTCAAACCCAACAAGTCTAGGCAAGTGTTTGATGCAAGTTGATGCTATCACTGTCAGAGATCGTACATGGCTTAGATCTTCATTTTCCAATCTAGATGCAAGCTCTTGGTAACTATGCTGGACAGATAGCCGCCGAATAAGACCATGACCATTTACAAAATCAGTTTGCCCGTGGCCTGCCAAAGAGATGAAATTATCTTCGACTGATTTTGAAATAATGAGCTCAAGCATCATGTCATGGACTTGACAAGCACGAGCTTTTCCATCATAGCTAACTTCCACTGGTTGGACCATACTTTTGTTTATTAGCTCATAGAAATGGTTCTCGGCAACCTCTTGTTTGCTTTGTCCACGCTCTTCAGAGATAAAGCCTTCTGCTATCCATCGCCTCACTAAAATATCTCTCTGAATCACATAATCCTCAGGATATATACATAAATATAACAGGCATGTCTTCAGGTTAGGTGAAAGATCATTGTAGCTAAGGGATAGTATGCTATTCATTCCATCCAAGCTTCGGTCTTTGTCCAGTGCAGAACCAATAGACCTTCTGACCCTCTCCCACTCATCTTTGACCACCGGTTTTGTTGCCAACAAACTTGATATACTGATAATTGCCAATGGGAGGCCTCCACATTTCTTCAGTATTTTGTTCGAAACTTGTTTTAGCACATCAGGGCAACGGTCCATGGAACCGAATATTCTTTTGAAAAACAATCTTTTGGAGTGGAGATCACTTAGGGCTTCCATTTCATACATGCGGCCATTACCATCTAGACAACATGATCTTGCTACATCAACAATGCGTGTAGTAGCTATAATTCTGCTAGAAAAATCATTCTCTGGGAAAGCATTCTTAATGGCGTTCCATGCTGATATCGACCATATATCATCAATAACAATGAGATACCTAATAGATATGATAGATACTGTTAGTCAACTATGAAAAAGAGTTCATCTACAGAACCTGAAGATACCAATGTCATGTCAAAAGAATTCAACCATATACAAAAAAAAAAAAAAAAACTACGAACTCCAAGAGTAAAAATACTCAAAAAGAAACAGCAAGTAAACCATGATAACCTAAGCATCATATAAGGTTCAAGTACTCAACAAGTTAAGGTCTGATGTGTGCCTATTGCTTAAGTTCCGTCTGTAGTTTGCTTACTTAACAAAAACTTTAGCCATAGTTGGAACGATGTTTAAAATTGATCTCAGTTTCACAATGTTTGCCTCATGATCATACAAGCAATATGGCCGTATGCATCCATCGATGCAGAGGCCGGGGCTTCGCCTCCTTTTCTAAAAAAAATGATCATACAAGCATCATTTTACTATACTTCTGTGAGTAAAAGAAAATTGTCTAGAACACTTGTTTGCATACTTAGAAGTATATTTTAATACAATATATATACTCATATTTCGACGACATATGCGCATGTTATTCGTGCTTTAAAGGATCATGAGAAATATTATGAGTCCTTTGAGTACAACACTGATCTCTAGCCTCTATACATATTTGTTATAGTTTGATTCTTTTTCATTGCAGTATAGTCAGGCTAGTATTAAGAAGTTATCCTAAATATATTTGTTAAATAAAAGGGGGCTGAAATTACCTCTTATCTTGTAAGAGCTTTTTAAGCTTCGCAATACATATCGTTTCATCCCAAGTGTCGATACCTTCTTTAAAATCTTTCTTGCAAGGCAGCTGAGAGATCAAATCCTTCATAGTTTTTTTGACATTAGGCTTTTGTGAGACTGAGACAAAAGCATGGCAGTCAAAATGTCCTTGGATCTTGCGGTGGACCTCCTTCGCTAGTGTCGTTTTTCCCAACCCACCGAAGCCAACAATGGAGAGCACCTTGCGGTGCTTGGTTGAGCTATTTTCATCATCCAGCATCCAATTGGCAAGATCATCCCTTGGACCATCAATGCCCACAAGGTGTGCTTCCTCAACAAAAAGAGCAGACAGGCGGGGATCGATTGCTGAATGTTCAAAGGGAACAATATCATCCAGCTTGTAACTACATTTCAACTCTTTTACCTCGTTGAGACGAATTTTCAGATCTTCAATCTGTTTGGCGATTCCACGACGAGAGCCCAGCGTCTTGAGCCGACGAGCAGTCTTGCGGAAGAACTCCTTGAAGCCACCCTGGTGCTCGCCACTGTTACCGAGCTGGTAGATGAACTTGTCGATGACATCCTCGATGTCATAGGCCAGCTCCCTCAGCAACGATATCCACGCCTTCACCTGAACATCGGGATCTTGCAGCATGGTGTACTTTTGGACTGCAGCATGCATGCAAGTAAGCTCAGATCTGAGCGAGCGGATCTCGCGGCGAACACCTTTCAGGCGGGCACACTCATCGGCAAGCAAACCAGTGAGCTTCGCCAGCAGGGGACCCAGCACGCCCAGCGAAGAACTCACCACCGCCATTGATCTCTCTATTCCTCTCTCGAACCCATCTCTCGGTTTGTGATTGGTGTGTGCTCAGAGTGGAGAGTGGTGCAGAAAGAGGACTCTAACTGCAAGATTCTTATGGCGTTTTGTTTTAGTTCAGTGGCCGAACCATGAGCATGTGAGTGTAAAGAATGGACAAGTGTGGTTTACAGCTCCCTAGGCCATCCAGGGAAGTGGTGCGCATACAGCGTGCCAAGCCCGCGTTTACCGGAAGTGTCCTACCGCATTTTAATATCTATGCCAGCCAAACAACATTTTAGTCAGCTACATCTAGATATATGTTTTTTTAATAACTAGTACAGTCCGTGCATTGCTACGAAACGAAAAAATATAAGTTAGGGCACTGGCTTAGATAGTCTTCAAAAGCCTTTGTGTGCGGTTCATGGTTAAAAAGAGTGAAAATACAAGGAAAGATCATGCGACATGAATTGGATAATCTTAAGTGGTCACAGGAGGTCCTTTGCAAGACATAATAACGTTTCGAATGTTTAAACATATGAGAATAGACATTTGTATGTTGTCTGCACAAGATCATGGATCGGGTTGGAAGACAAGGTCTATCGTCGCTTTGGAATCACAGTTTGTTCACTCACTTGTTCTGTGATATAGAACTGGAAAGCACTTGGTTAGGAAGAGAGACTCAAAATAAGAACATATTTTTGAGTTGGATTCACATATCTCCATTTTTTATTTGTATCTTCTATATGTGTTGGTCCCACCTGAAATTAGTAGAGTACTTGTTTGTATTTGTTAGATTTCACATATTAGTAAAATTACACCCATTTATTTATGTCTCTTGAAGGTTGTTAGTCCATACATGTGGATAGGGGTGCATTTGTTTATTGATGATGAAGGTTGTTGGTTCCACGTGTGAAGTCACCATCAACTTCAATCTTTATGAGTATGAAAGATATGGCTGTATGCATCGATTGATGCAGAGGCCGGGGGCTTCGTTCCTCCTTTTTTTTTCCCCAAAAGAACACTTGGTTAACATCTATCTCATTATCCCTCCATTTCCTTATACAGGACCACAAACTCGATTTTTTTAGAAAAGGAGGATGACCCCTGCATCTGGAAGATGCATGCAGCCATTTTATTAATTATTTATAAAGATCTTACAAAACAATACATCAATATGTGTGAAGTCGCCCTCTTGGCAACATATGTCGCTACTCCTATCCAATGATGAAGGGGTGCAAAAAGTGTGAGCCACATACCCAGACCTCTCACCTAGCCTAACATCTAAAGTCGGAGGCCCCGATCGAGCCACATACCGGGTCAGGGGCACAAACCGGTCCGACGTAAGCCCATAGGTCGTCGCCGCCGCCTTCCATCAATCCATCTTCAGAACAGTTACTGACGCATCGAACTTGCAAGGCCTGTCGTCGATGCCCCCACGGCGACAAACAACGCCTCCTCCCTACACACGCTCATCATCACGCATCCATCATCGAGACTTTGTTGCGTCTCTCCGCCAAGACTCCACGACGTCGATGTGTCACAGGGAACGCCGCTCCACCGTAGATGCCGACCAATGGTCCCTCGAACCCGTGTGTACCTCCATGAATGATGCCCCCAAGGGGGAAACGACACCAGAGCGTCACCGTCATCTGATCTACTGATCTACGGTTTCCCCCGAAGGTAGCAGAGAGTGGCCTTGAACTTCTCCTCGGTGATGCCTTCAGGAAGGGAATGACGTAGATAGTGCCGCCATCGCTGGCGTTGGCAATAGCCGAAAGCAAGTTTTCATCCAGATCTGTTCGAAAAACCCATCTCTGCTGCACGGGCCACCACATCCTGCGACGTCCCCACGAGCAGGATCCCAAGATCCGCCGCCACCGGCGACGCCACAAGGACCCACCACCTGGCCGTCATCCCTGACGAAGGGGATGGCGCCACAACCTTGTTCAGATCCAACAACACGCCAACGCCTCCTGCCACCCTCAATCCCATCCGTGAAGGAGGACGGTCAAGACACGCGCCCACCACCGCTTAGAGCCACCGGACGGCGCCCGAGCCTGCTACCCGGAGGAGAACCGATCTGGGGTGGGGAACCCCAGATCCGCCGCCGCGAGGCCCCGCAGCGCCACCGGGATCCCATAGGGCCGCCGCCCGAGCGCACCAACTCCGCCTCCATGCCGTATGCCCAGAGTCGCCGTCGAATCTCAGCCAGAGGATCCCCTCATAAAGAAGGGAAGAAGGCCCGCCGTCCGCCGTCCGCCGGGCGAGCTTCGGTCGCCGGCCTCCTCCGGCGGTGGCGGGGAAGCAGGGGAGGAGGGAGGTCGAGGGCGGCGGCGGCTAGGGCGCCCGAGTCGCCCCCCTGGAGGTGACGCGAGCGAATCATTTTTTTCTTGAGGGGCTAAAAAATGGGTTTCTATTGGGGACCGAGGGAAGGAAAATGAAAGGTTCCACAAAAGTCGAATTACAGATATCACGATAAAATTTAATGATTACTTTGCAAGATGAATTTTCTTTTTATTAACCGGAATCATTAATACACTACATGCATGTAAGATATGAATAAAAAAAGTAGCTACGTGTCATTATCAATATATGCATGCAAGTACTACATATAAGTTGATAAAACGAATAAATATCATTAATTTTTCGCTCGATTAATGTTGAAGACCTTATATATATGCAAAATATATTTTTTATAGTAGCTTTATATAAGGAAATGAAGAAAGTACATAATATGAAAAACAAAATAGTAATGCGCTTGCGCGCATGACTTATAGTGATGGACGCTGATGCACACAGGTCGACGACAAGCTTGCTAGAAGAATTAGCTAGGGTGATTACTCGTATATGTAATTGTCCCAGCAACCCCATTTGAACGAACTAACAAAGAAACTACCTATACCCCCACACACGGTCTCACATGCGCGTGCGCGGCCCTATGAAGCAAAAGCATGCACGCAGGCGACGGAGCACTTGGATTACTTGGATTGATGAGCCAACTTGTCCCTCTTTATTTCCCTGTTCTCGATGTAACCACAAGTTTGAAACGACGCTAATGTATCACATGTATCGTCTCATCAGCTTCATTTTATATTCGTGTGTATTCTGTAGCTATAAGCATTTTCAAATTGTTGTAATATCTATCGTGTCTCACCTATCCCTTCAAGATGGAATCTGTTGGGGCACGTTCAGTCCAAGCATAAAAACGTTGGTCTCGATGTGGAGGCACGTGAAGCCACCTTATTAGACTACTCATAGTAGTAAGTGTTATTATCTTCATAGTGAAGAGTAAGAGCAACTCCAGCCATCCCCCCCCCCCCCCCCCCCCCCAAACGCATTCGGCGAATGCCTTTTGCCTTCGGGCAAGTGAGTTTTCAGTTGCGCTCTTAGGTTTTGGCCCCCACATAATAACTTTCCGCTGCCAAAAGACGTCACTAGTTCGGCGGTCATCATGCCATAAGTCGGCGATCAGCATGTCATAGCTCGGCGATCAACCACACCCAATAGTTCGACGATCAAAAGGAAGATATCGTAGACGTGAAACGAATCAAACGGCCGACGGCTCTGCGTAGTTCGGCTCCTCTGCCGCAGGACTGGCTGCCGGGGTCGGGCTCGGCGTCAGCGTAGTCGGGCTCATTGTCGCCGTGGTTTCTGCGCTCGGGCTGGGCGTCGTCATTGGTGTTGCCGCCGCGGTCGCCGACGACATGGGCATATGGTTTACGATGAGGCCACGATGCGCGAGGTACCACACGTTCACCTGTTCGTCCATCGCCGACATGTCTGCCATCATCAAAAGCGTTAGGTCGATTTTCCTCTTAAGTATATTGGGCTCCCACTATCCATGTGGAAACAGAAGAGGGTGGACTTTCAATATTTTGAGGACAAGGTTGCCGCAGGACTGCCTCCTTGGCAAGGAAGGAACATTACTACGATGGGCTCTAGTCAAATCGGTCCTCACTTTACAAGTTGTGTACTACATCACACCGCTTGTGATTCCTCAAAGTGTTCTAAAAAGTGTCAACGGTATTGAGAGCGCCTTCCTGTTGTCTGCTAGTGAGAAATCCATCGGTGCAAAATATAAAGTTAATTGGGAAACTGTTTACCGACCCACTCACATTGGTGGGCTTGGCATTTTTCAGTTGGGAAAATTTGCGAGAGCTCTTCGACTGAGATGGTCATGGTGGGAATGGAAGGATCCCACCAAGTTGTGGGTGGGCCTCGGGAACACGTGCAATGATGTTGACATGGACCTCTTTTATGCCTCGACTGTTATTTCCATTGGCAATGGTGGCAAGACGTCGTTCGCGATGCTCCATGGTTGCAAGGGAAAAAGGCGAAGCATATGACCCCACTTATTTTTGCAGCCTCCAAGTGGAAGAGATGGGTGGTGCGCGATGCATTGCGAGACCATGCATGGGTGCACAAGGTCAACACGTCCATCAACCTCATGGTCAACCACATTATCGAGTTTGTGGATCTTTGGATCAAGCTCGAGCAGGTCCTCCTTGTTGAGGACATTGATGACAACATCTCTTGCAAATTTGAGGCAAATGAAGAATACTCAGCTGCTTCCGCGTACAAGGTCTAATTCTTGGGCTCAATGACGACTTCCGTGAATAAGACCACCTGAAAGGCTTGGTCACCCCCAAAGGTCAAGTTTTTCTCTTGGTTGGCGATGCAAAACAGGATTTGGACGGCCGACAGGTTGGCGAGAAGAGCTTGGGAAAATTATGGCCTTTGCACCATTTACAAGTGTGCGAACAAAACATCTGCCCACCTGTTTTACAAATGTTGATACACGATGCGGGTTTGACGAATGATGACGGAGTGGGTGGGATTATGAGCACTCGAGACCAATAGGTGGGGGCGGACTGGAGCACAAAGAGTTGATGGATCAATATGTCGAAGCCCACTAACGCGCCCTCGAAGACCCTGGCTTCCCTCACTATGCTTGTTTGTTGGGTTGTTTGGAATGAGTGAAATAAAGTCAACGCCTTGCTTCTACATTCTCAAGCTCATAAAGGACAAGGCCAAACTATGGATCACTGTCGGGAGCATCTGAGTGTCATCATGCAGCGAGAGTCAACGCCTCCCTCCTACTTTTATTTGATGGTGTTGTATCTTTTCTAACGGGCTATGTTGTGAAGCCGATGTAATGCACTTCTTTCTTAATTAATGAAGGACAACGCTAGGGAGCAGCGCCGCACCTGCGTCTTGCCGTGCGGCGGCTCAGTTAATCACCTTTCAATGCAAAAATTAACACACTATTAATCATCCACTACGTATCTCTTTTATGCATGCATGCATGCAATGATATCATCATGTCTATTGAAAACTACTACATGCATGCAATGTTGTCATCAAGATTCCTTTTGATGTTTGAAATTTAAAAAGTTTTATCTACAAAATCATTAATGCAATCGATGATCCGCTTTCACCATTGACTTTCTTGTGACGAGTTCTTCGAAACTAGATCTCATGTCGACATGTTCTGTCAACTTTTTTTCATTCATATTTGCCATATTTTTTACCCCACTTGCCATATTATTAACCACTTATTTGTCTGAAAAAATAACTTAATTGACACTTTTTAATGTTGTTTCGTACAAAACCTTGTAGCAGTTTTCATTATACATGATATAAAAGCATGTCATAGGTTGTGTTTGTCAATTTAAATATGCAAACTTGTCGTATTTACATACAACTTTGCCAAAAAAAACTATTTTATGTGCTTATTAGTTTAACTATGCCGAGTTATCATATTTATAAACGATGACAAAAAAGATCTTTTGTGGTCACCGGTTTTAAATATTCGAGTTGTCATATTTTTGCGCATAATCGCCTAAAAAAAGTTGTTTCTGCTTGCCATTTTAATTATGTCGAGATGTCATATTTATACGCAATTTCCAAAAATTTGACGATTAAGTTATTTTTTATCAGACAAGTAAGTACTTATTAATATGATAAGTAAGTGCAACAAATGTGGTAAGTACGAGCAAAAAAAAGTTATCGAAACATGTCGACATGGGATCTAGTTTTGAAGATTTCATCGAAACAAAGTCAACGGCGAAAACGAATAATCGATCGAATTAACGGTTTAAGAGATAAAAGTTTTTGAATTTCGATCATTTAGAACTAATCTGATGACATCATTGAATGCATGCATGAAAAAAGAACATGCAAGCCGCCGCGCACGGGATGTCCGCCATGCTGCGCTTCTAAATAGAATTTTTCATTAATGAATGAAGCAAATCTTTTGGCTCGCTTTCAAAAAAAAAAAATAGCGGGTGAGGCTCCCGTTGTGCTATGCTGCCTAAGATCTCTATGTGAACATTTTTTGCTTAAGATTTATATGTTGAGCATCTCCGAGTAGCACAACTCGACATGTCCAAGAACACGTTTCAGCAAAAAAAAAAAAACACGTTCAGCAGCATTTCATCAATACGTACACTTGGGGTGTCACTCCATGATCCACAGGGCACCAAAGCGCTGTACCCGGCCATCGATACGTACAGCTTCTGCACCTGACCCGACCCTGCCTGCATCTTCTTGTATACCTCTGCACCCTCAACTTTGTTATAATCAAACTGCAACGAACTTGATTATAAATAATAGTCAGTTTCCTTAATACCGTAAGGAAACAGAGCAATCGGCAGCAGAGCACGTGAATGATTGCTGTTGCCAAGTGCCCAGTTGATGCAGTTAGCCAGAAGTTCAATGCTAGGTACTTTCTACTGAATCATTTACCTACTGTACATCCCAAATCTCCCACGCCACCCTTACATCTCTGAGACTGAAACCAGGTGAAGCAGTTTACAGCACAACAGTTCAAGCAACAGTAGAAGAGTTCAGAGTATTGGAGTGACAAGACATCGTTTCAACTCTTATGAGACCTGAGATCAAATTAAGTTACACAAGTACACACACACTAATTCTTAAAAATAGTAAGCAACGCAACAAATTCTTAAATTACAGTATTCCCTGTAAAGCAAATAGTACCATGTAGCAGAGCAACTAACACCACTTCCTCTGTGATGCCCTTGCGTTTAACAGAAGATTCCCTGAATAGACGAATGAAGAACATGTCACGTATGGGCGTCAGGAAGTGTTATACGGAATTGATAATTATGATTAATACCTCTTGCATTGGTAGTCAAATGTCATGATATAACAGTTCCCTGACAGCTAGCTCTCTTCCTCGTCAGTGTAGCTTTCTTCCAACTCGGTCCCGGATAGATAACCTGGGATGATTGGGATGGCTATTTGCCTCGCTCCTTATACAATCAGCTGCAGCAGAGCAGCTTACGGAAGATGTGCCTACATAATTGCAAAGAGTAAATATGGCATCTCTCAGACACGGGAAGTGGCCAAGTCCCAAGTAGAACCCATACTCTTCTGCCATTGAAACAAAAAACGGCACCACAAGCTTCTCCAACTTTGGCAGTGCCCCTTCTTCAAACGTCAAGTAAATTGCATTTTCCCAGCAGATTAGGTATAATTCCTTCAAACACGGAAACGCAATGCCTTGTACCGCAAGCCTTTCTTTTTGGAAAGTATTGAATGTTATACTCAGACAAAGTAAGGCCGGCATCTCTCCCAGCATCCGCAGATCCTCCTCTGTTGCTTCAATCAAATTAATGTTCAGGTATGCAAGACTGGTGAGTGCTGATACAATCCACTTTGGCATCTTTGGTAAATAGTAGCTCGTGGTCATCCAAAATGTTTGGAGGTTATATGGAAGAGGGGACCAAGAATCTAAGAACTGGATGGGTGTTGAATCCGGAGAGTATATCCATAAAGACTGGAGTTTGCAAGTGACAAGCTTGCAGAGTGAGGAGAGTAACATCTCTTCGTGGCTCTTGTATTCCTGCGATCCCCCACCGTCCAACTGTAGATGGAGTTCTTTCAAATGATTCAGATTCCCTAATTCCTCGACTGCACGTAATGGACTCTTGATAATATTAAATCCCGAGATCGCCTGTAAGTTCCTCATATTTCCAATCCCATTTGGTAACTTTATTTCACCATGAGGACCGGGATATCTTGCAGTGAGTAGATGTTGTAGCTTAACAAGCCGAATAATTCCAGTGGGCAATTCTTCTATCTGTGTATTTCTAATATCTAGCGTCTCCAGACCATATAGCTTCACAATTCCTGATGGTAGCTTTGACATGTCAGTGCCCCTAAAGCTCAGGTACTTCAGCTGGAATAGTTTATCTATACCTTCCATATCATACTTGTTCACACTCGCACAATTTTGAAATTCTAGTACACGCAAAGCTTCAAACCGAACAAGCATAGGCAAGTGTTTGATGCAAGTTGATTCGGTCACTGTTAGAGATCGCACATGACTCAGATCTTCATTCGCCAATATAGATGCAAGCTCTTGGTCGATATGCTGGACTGATAGTCGCCGAATAAGACCATGAGAATTTACCAAATCAGTTTGACCGTGGCCTGCCAAAGAAATGAAATTATCTTCTACCGATTTTGAAATAATGAGCTCAAGCATCATATCGTGAACTTGACAAGCACGAGCTTTTCCATCACAGCCAATTTCTACAGGTTGGACCATGTTTTTGTTAATTAGCTCATAGAAGTGGTTCTCTGCAACCTCATGTTTGCTTTGCCCACGCTCTTCAGAGATAAAGGCTTCTGCTATCCATCGCCTCACTAAAATATCTCTTTCAATCACACAATCCTCAGGATATAGACTTAAATATAACAAACAGGTCTTAAGATTAGGTGAAAGATCATTGTAGCTAAGTGATAGTATGCTATTTATTCCATCTAAACTTCGGTCTTTCTCCAATGCGGAACCAATAGACCTTCTGACCCTCTCCCACTCATCTTTCACCATCGGTTTCGTTGCCAATAAACTTGATATGCTAATAATTGCCAATGGAAGGCCTCCACATTTCTTCAGTATTTTGTTTGAAACTTGTTTTAGCACATCAGGGCAGCAGTCCTGGGAACCAAATATTCTTTTGAAAAACAATCTTTTGGAGTGGAGATCACTAAGGGCTTCCATTTCATACATGAGGCCATTACTGTATAGACAACATGATCTTGCTACATCAACAATGCGTGTAGTAGCAATAATTCTGCTAGAAAAATTATTCTCTGGGAAAGCATACTTAATAGTGTTCCATGTTGATATGGACCATATATCATCAATGATAATGAGATACCTGATAGATATAAGTAGATAATGTCAACAAACTATGAAAAAGAGTTCATGTAAAAAACCTGAAGGTACGAAAATGCCATTAGTAAGCTATTCAACCATACACACAAAAATACACTAGGAACCAAGAGGATGGTACTAAAAACTCAAAAAGGAAATAAGAAGTAAACCATGATACCTTAAGCATCATATAAGCTGTGAGTACTCGACAAGTTAATTAATGTCTACCATGTGCTTATTGCTTATGTTACCCACCTGTAGTTTTCTTACTTAAAAAGACATTAGTCATAGTGGAACACAAAGCTAACCAACTTAAGTTCAAAAAAGATCTCACTTTAACAATGTTTGTTTCACGGCCGGGGGCTTCGTTCCTCCTTTTCCAAAAAAAAAATGGTTATAGAAGGTTCGTTTCACAACACTTGTGAGTAAATAAATCGTCTACAACACTTGTTTGAATATCCAGCGTGTGTGATCGGAGCATACTTTGAAGTCTATTTTAAGTCAAAGGACTCAAAGTACTCATGTTTCGACAACCAATGAACTTGTTTACAGTTTAAAGGTTCACCAGAAATATTTTGAGTACACCACTAATCTTTAACTCCTATAAATATCGTTTACAGTTCGATTCTTTTTCATTACAGTATAGTCAAACTAGTAGCAAGAAATAATCCTAGATATATTTTTTAACACTTTTGATTCGGTACAACCCCCTCCCCCACAAAACGTATAAAGGAGAATGTATACCCACCTCGTATTGTACACTATAGTCCGTTATACGTATATCCACCTCATATAGTATACGTATGACGGCCTATAGTGTACAATACGAGGTGGGTATACATTCTCCTTTATACGTTTTGTGGGGGAGGGGGGTTGTACCGAAGCACACCTCTTTTTTTAAAGAGGAGGGGATGGGGGTGAAATTACCGCATATCCTGCAAGAGTTCTTTGAGCTTTGCAATACACTTTGTTTCATCCCAAGTGTTGATACATTCTGTAAAATCTTTCTTGCAAGGCACCTGGGATATCAAATCCTTCATAATTTTCTTTACGTTTGGCTTTTGCGAGACTGAGACAAAAGCATGACAATGAAATTGCCCCTGGATCTTACGGTAGACCTCCTTGGCCAGTGTTGTTTTTCCCAACCCACCAAAGCCAACAATGGACAACACCTTGCGATGCCTGGTCGAGCCATTTTCATCTTGCAACATCCACTTGGCAAGCTCATCTCTTGGACCATCAATTCCCACAAGCTGTGCTTCATCAACAAACAGAGCAGACAAGCGGGGGTCCACAACTGAATGTTCAAAGTTGCTGCAGTTAATATCATCCAGCTTGTAACTAGTCTTCAAATCTTTTACCTGCTTGAGACGAATCTTCAAATCATCGATTTTGTTCGCGACACCGCGACGAGACCCCAGAGTCTTGAGACGGCGAGCGGTCTTGCGGAAGAACTCCTTGAAGCCACCCTGGTGCTGGCCGCCATTACCGAGCTGGTGGATGAACTTGTCGATGACATCCTCGATATCATAGGTCAGCTCCCTCAGCAGCGATATCCACGCCTTCATCTGGACATCGGGATCTTCCAGCATTGTGTACTTGTGGACCGCGGCATGCATGCCTGTCAGCTCAGCTTTGAGCGAGCGGATCTCTCGGCGGACGCCTTTCAGCCGGGAACACTCACCGGCAAGCAAACCGGTGAGCTTCACCAACAGGGGACCCAACACACCGTGCGAAGCACTTACCCCCTCCATTGAGCTCTAGGCCTCTAGCTCTCAATCGATTCCTCTAGTTTGTGCTTGGTGTGCTCAGAGTGAAAAGAAGTGCAGATGATGAGATATGGATTTTTTGGACGCGTGATGAGATATGGATCCACTGGCCAGGAGATGAGATACGAGGAAGAAAATTCTGAGCACTGAGGCCCCAAGTCGGCGCACATCTAATTTCCTCGGACTCGAGTGTAGATATTTTCTTAGCCTATCGCCACGGTGCTCACGCTCTATCCATGGCTGTAGTAGCTGCGGACAATGGACAGCGTCATGTCTGCTTCACAGCTCTGGAAGCCTTCTCCGGTAAACAGGGAAACGATTAGAGCACCGTGGCCAACATGCAAGCGACTTTTCAAAAAAAAAATGAACGGAAATGTTCTCAGAAATAAATATGCTCCACTCAAACATTATCTCACCTCTTATCATATCATAACTTTATTAGGAGCAGAGAAATGCAAGTGGAGTAATTAAGTGAATTGGGCTACTGTCTGATGATCTATCACTTGAGGCCAAGAAAAAAAAAACGAACATTGACCAAGGGAGCTTCCAACCCAATGTTTGTTTTTATGAAGGCCATCGGGGTGCTTTTACAGACCACCTGAATATTTCATTAAGCCGCAAAAGCAGATTTATAGGGTTCGGGCGTCCGCAGACCGAGACAATGTTGTGCATAAGCTCGTGCTTAATCTAGCCAATTTCACTAGCAGCACACTTTTTTACTTGTTACTTCTTTTTTTTCATCTCTCCATTAGTCAAGTGAGCCATGCAATTAACTTCTGTTTTTCTTACTGTGCACTTCTTCCTTTCTTACGCTGATTTTTGCAGCTTGTGATGCGACTGTCACACGACGACCTCATGACTCGTCTCCCGTGGTCTTAGACGCCTTTGAAAATCAGAGCCCACATGTTTGGAAGGTTCTCTCATTCACACTTACTTTTGTGGATCGTGTTTAGATCAACCTGTATTTTTCTGGCAATGACCGCTCTTTGCTTTGATCTTCCCTGAAATTCGTGGAACCATCCGAAGCTGAAAACTTAGTAACACGATAACGCAGGTCGTCTTGCAACAGTCCAGGCCTTGCTCGCACGAATCAGATCATGTATACATTCTGCTGGTCTGCAAGAATTTAAACCTGCCCGAAACTCTGAATTGTGTCACGGAAAGTTTGACAACACTTGTGTCTGCTCAAGACTGTACTGCACCACCTGTGCATATCATGAACCCTGACCTGACTCTGCATCTTCCATGCCCGTCTTCTCAGCAAACAGATTGTGAAACAGATGCCCGTGGGATGCGGGGGGAGGCTGCTGCGGCGACACCGCAGGCGACTTCCGCCCCGGTGGATGCAGATCTCTGCGAGAAGGGCGGGGGGTCTAACGCCGTTCATGGGTGCGGTGATGGGATCAGCCACCACCTCCCCGTCGACGGGAATTCACTGGCGGCGCGGCATTCCACATGTGAGACCAAGATGGGCGTTCGCTCGCCAGTGGCCACCCCGTCTCCCGCGGGGGCTTGGCTTCCGGCCGATCAAGATTCCCACAATCTCGCCGTTGCTGACTGCGGAGGAGAGATCGGGCCGGCGATCAGGAGGGTTGGGGACGCCAACCACTCCAATAGCCGGATCCGATCTACCTGTTGCGATGCCAAGTCGCATCTCGACGGGACCTCAGCGCATCGAAAGTGGGCGGCGGCGTTCGAGGATGTCTCCTCTGAATCTCGTCGGCAGTATTTCGGATCAATAGTATTGCATTTCCCTTCTCGCTGGGTTACGATTCGCGATGAAGATGATGATTTTTTAGCTGGCACTTACTTGCAGGTTAATCAAGTACCTAAGGTGGGAGACATCTTGGAGATCGATGGTATACAGGTGCTGGTTGGGAACGTTTGGGAGGAGCAGCGCGTGGACAATGGACACCCCAAGGTTTGTGATTTAACGGCTTCTCCGGTGCGCTGTGGTGGCCGGTTCTGGGCGCTGGCTGACCAGGGGGATGAAGATGAGGTCGTCGAGGAAGAGGATAGCGTAATCCCTGTCCGACCAGATCATCATGTAGATAGGCGGGAGGTAGAAGCGCTGGCGGATTGCTGCTTGCCTGGCTATAGACGCCATGTTCTTGACATGCGCCCGTCGAGGAAAGCTCCAAAGCCGAAGGAGGGGATGCGACCATGGATTGGTCCTGTTCCAAAGGTACCTTCGCATCAGTTTAACCTAGCGGATTTCTTTGCTCCGGATTGGATTCTCGTCAAAACGAGGAACATGAGGAAATCGCGGTCGCTTGATGTTCGGGATAAGCAGGCGCCGTCGTCAGTGCATTGTTCTTCGGGAAGGGCTGCATCTGGTTTGAAGATGGCCAGTGGGCCAGCAGACCTTTCGATAGACCTGGGCCTGCCGATGTTCGGGTATGAGGCCCGAACGGCAGAAAGCCCAGACGTTCCTTTGGTAATTCACCCTGTCGAGGAGACCTTGATAGCGACGGTGGGTGCTGTCGAGCCGCCGCCACGCTATAAGAGATCATCGCTGCCAGGGTTCCCGCGGTTACGGTCCGGTCGGGCGATGAGAATCCCGCCTCTTCCGGAGTCTTCCGACTGCATGGCGGGTAGAGGACAGCCGTCGAATCCTCTGCAGCAACCGGCCAAGTCCTCACGGACAAATACTCGACCGGCGCAACCTGGCATCGCCGCGCCGCTGCCTGGGCCGGGGGCGCAACCGCATGGCAAGCCTGAGGGGCACAAAGGCCAGGCTCGAGGGCGCTGGGGTGATGATGGTGCGGATGCTGATGGCAATTTTAGGGGGTCCTCGTCGGCGGGGGGTGGTCGTGGTCAGTTTTGGCCAGACAATGCTGCTGCTGGGCGTGGGTACTCCGGCCCTCCTGGAAACTTTGTCCAGGGGGTGGCAGGACCCAATACTAGGAGGGGAGCTTTTCGTCCCAACTGGACTGCGAGAGGGGGCGGGAGGCGCCCTAGACCTCCTCTGCTTCCTACTGTGGCTGCACCGGACAGCGCTCCCCTGGAAGCTAAGGATCAGGGGGCTGCTCCAGTCTTGACGGCGGAGAAACCTGTGGTGGAGGAAGCTGAAACTGTCGGTAAGGCCAATGGGGGAGAGCGTCCGACAAAGTGGGCGCGAAAGAAGGAGAAGATGACCTGCTATAGATGCAGTGAGGCAGGGCATTTTGTGTCAGAGTGTAAGGCAGATTTATGTGATTTATGTCTTAAGCCTAAACACGGGACAACTGCTTGCCCACTTTCGGTTGGTCCGATGCCGGTGGTAAGGATTTACGGAGTGTGTTGTCCAGAACTTATGTTTTTCGAGTCTCCAACGGAGGCGTCTAAGGCGCACATGGCAGATACAACATATGTAGGGACAGTTACTGTTGTGAGAGGATCTATGACAACTGATCAGATGGTACAACAGCTTCGAGAGCTTGTGTCAGCAACTTTTAGGTGGGAACCTTTGTTGATAGCAGATAATGTATTGAAAGTGGTTTTTCCTACCAAGGAGGACCTCGCTCGTCTGCTCAAATTTGGTATGTGTCAAGTTCCAAGCACAAGCTGTGTACTGGAGTTTGACGCATGGAAGACCGAGGAGCCAAAAGGTATTCCGCTTCCTCAGATTTGGGTCCGTTTTGCGGGAGTTCCATCGAAGGTTTTAAATGATTATCTCATTACTTGGAGTCTCGGTTCTCTTATTGGCAAGACAGAGAAGGTAGATATGATTTTCCCTAGAGCTAAAGGAGTGCCGATGATGCTAGTCAACGTCGTCGATATTCAGCTAGTGCCGGATGAGGTTATGTGGACCTTTGAGGGGGCGAGATACACTTTGTTTTTGGAGATAGAAAGCCCGGACCTTTTTAAAGATTCGGTGGCTAATGGAGATGTCGATATGACGGATAAAGACGATGATATGGGAGCTAGGGAATCTGAGAAGAAGGATGACCTTTTCGATTCTTCTAAGCAGCAGTCGTCTGTCAACAAGGCGAGTAAGGCTGTAGGGGGTACGCCTTCGTCACTACCTCCGACGTCTCAACTGAAGTTTGGATCTTTTGAGCCTTCGTCGGCTATGGCTAAGATGGGTGTGTCTCGGTCATCACCGGCTTGCAATCACGTCGTGCAGGACTTAGGGAAAGAACACACGCCGGGTGCACTACCTGAAGCGATAGGTATGTTATCAGCCGTCTCGCTTTCGGCATATCTTCATACTGCCAAGAGGCAGGATGGTAATTCGGGGCAGCTCGGGGTACAACATCTGGAAACGGAGATGGATGTTGTAGAACAGGCGCAAGAGGTGCACACTGGCGTTATGCAACAAAGTGCTGGGGAGGATCTATCAGGTCTCAACGTTGGGTCCGTTGGGTTGGAGCTGGGCGACAATTTGTGGGTTGATGAATCCCCGGTTGTGCATGGACCTGACGGTCTGATGGTGCAGAACGTTGCTGCTGCTGACGGCGTTCGTTCCCAGGAGGTTTCCAGGCTGCTTGTGGGAGGACAGGCGCAGGAACAGCTGCCGCACCGCAGCTCGTCTCCAGTGGAGCTCGGGTTGGAGGGTCCTGTTCAGCTTTCTGTAGATCAAGGCAGTCTCTCGTTTTCTGCGGAACTATTGGGAGTGCAGGCGCAGGGGCAGCACAGCTCTAATCTAGCAGAGTTCGGTACGCAGGGACATGTACAGCAAGGCATCATCTCTTCCCCTGCGGCACTCATGGGACTGCAGGCGCAGGCCAAGCCAGGACAGCAGGCGCAGGCCGAGCCAGTGCAGCGCAGCCCTTCTCCAGCGGAACTCGGGTTGGAGACACCTGCTCGGCATTCTTCGGAACGAGGCACCATTGACTCATTTTCTGCGGAAAAAGTTATAGCGTATGGCGGGATAGCTAATCCGATGACGTCGGACATGAGGTCTAGTCAGAGGATTCAGGAGCAACCGGACGCGGATGACTTGCAGATGGGGCGGGCTAAGCGTGTGGCAAAGATGAGAGAAGCCGAAGCTTCCACAGGTATGTCCATTGACAAGGCCCATTCTATTTTACATTTTACGCCTCAAGAGATTATCGATAATGCTACGTCGGTTGGGGTGTCGCTCGGGAGCACGGGTAAACACGTCGCCAAATCAATTAATGATCTACTTGATTTAGAAGTAGATAGGGCCTTGGACATAGTTAGAAATTTAGCGGCCACAAAACCTTTGAACAATTCTGAAATTTCTGCGTTAGGGGAGTTGAATTCTCTATGTGAGGATCTAGCTCCAGCAGAGGGTTCTGAGGAGGGAGAGGATCACCTCGTAGATGACTGTGCTATCGACTGCATTCCTAAACAAAATGAAGACTGTCAACCGGGTTATATGGACCTGGAGATTGGTAATGAAAAGCCTAAACGCGCTTGGAAGCGGAAGGTGTATCCGGTTTTGGCCGTGCGTAGGAGTGCACGTTTTAAGACTGCTAAAAAATTCTATGATGAAAGATGAAAGGGATCTTTTGGAATAGCAGAGGTCTTAGAGACTTGGCTAAAATTAGATTTCTTGCGGAGGCTACGGTAGAATATAAGTTAGATTTTATTGCGCTAATGGAAACTGGTCGCGATAGTTTCACACCACAGTTCCTGAAAAATTTAACCATTGGAGTGGATTTTGATTGGCATTGTCTCCCCCCAAGAGGACGATCCGGTGGGATCTTACTTGGGGTGCGATGTGAGTCACTTCAGGTACGCGAAGTGGTGGTCGGGGAGTTTGTAGTTAAGTATAGGCTGCGCTCGAAAAGTGACGGTTTTCTATGGGCTCTAGTAGCGGTGTATGGGGCGGCCCAGGCAGAGCTCAAACCAGATTTCCTAGCAGATTTGGTCTGGATGTGCGATGACACGTTACCTCTATTGGTGGGGGGTGACTTTAACAATATTCGACGGTCAGACGAAAAAAACAATGATAGGTTTGATGGCAGATGGCCTTTTATGTTTAACACTATTATTGAAAGTCTGGATCTCAGGGAGATTGAACTTTCAGGAAGAAAATATACCTGGGCTAATTCCCTACAAGAACAAACTTTCAAAAAGTTAGATAGAGTACTCGCGAGTACGGAGTGGGAACAGAAGTTCCCATTAGTCTCTGTTTGTGCACTTAATCGGGCGCTCTCTGATCATACACCATTGCTTCTGGATGCCGGGGAGGCAACCCGTTCGGGTAACAAAAACTATTTTTCATTCGAGTCCAGTTGGTTCCTGAGGGAGGGATTCATGGACATGATCGCTAGAGAATGGAAGGTAGGATGCGGAGGGAGGTCTAATGTTGAAAGATGGCAAAACAAGATTAAGCATCTTCGACAGTTCTTACGGGGATGGGCAAAGGATCAAGTTGGGATATACAAAGAGGAGCAGGATAGACTCTTAAAGTATATTGATGATCTTGATCGCAAAGCGGAGATTGGTGTGTTAGATGCAAATGAACGGGCTTCCAAGGATGAAGCCGAACAGAGAGTTCGGCTACTCCTTCGAGAATAGGAAATGAAGTGGGGCCTTCGAGCTAAAGTACGTACGCTTGTCCATGGGGATAACAATACGAAGTTTTTCCATTTGATTGCGAATGGCAAGCACAGGAAGAAGCGGATTGTGCAGTTAGAACAGTATGAGGGCACTATAGTGGGGCACGAGAACTTGAAATTGTACATTACAAATTATTATAGACAGCTCTTTGGAGAGTCCGCTAATTCTTTTATCACTATGGATGAAGGAATGGTTGCGGATATACCTCAAATCGGAGACACCGATAACGACGTATTATCCGCTCCTTTCACGGAGAAAGAGGTGCTTGAGGCGATTACACAAATGAAAAATGGTAAAGCTCCTGGTCCGGATGGCTTCCCGGTGGAGTTTTATAAGAAATGCTGGTTTATTATCAAGGATGACCTAATGCCAATGTTTCATGACCTATATAGTGGACGATTAAAACTCTTTCATCTCAATTTCGGTACCATTACGTTGTTACCGAAGAAAGAAGGGGCGACGCGTATTGAACAATTTCGCCCTATATGTCTACTCAATGTTAGCTTTAAGATATTCACAAAGGTGGGTACTAATCGGCTAGATCAGGTAGCCCACTCGGTGGTGCAGGCTACGTAGACGGCGTTCATGCCTGGTCGGAACATCCTGGAAGGGGTAGTTGTTCTGCATGAAACATTACATGAAATTCACTCGAAGAAACTAGATGGGGTTATCTTCAAGGTTGATTTCGAAAAGGCATATGATAAAGTAAAATGGTCTTTCTTGCAACAAACTCTACGTATGAAGGGGTTTGACCAGCTATGGCGGAAGCATGTCGACTGTTTCATTAAAAAAGGCAGTGTCGGGATCAAAGTGAATGATGACGTCGGTCATTTTTTTCAGACACTGAAGGGTCTACGACAAGGGGATCCTATGTCGCCGATTCTTTTCAACATTGTTGCTGATATGTTGGCCTTGATGATTAGGAGGGCTAGTGATAACGATCTAGTAGGAGGACTTGTACCGCATCTAGTTGATGGGGGTGTCTCAATCTTACAATATGCCGATGATACCATTATCTTCATGGAGCATAATTTAGAGAAGGCCCGAAATATGAAACTCATCTTATGCTTGTTTGAACAGTTGTCTGGGTTAAAGATTAACTTTAACAAAAGTGAAATCTTTTGTTTTGGAAGGGCAAAGGAGGAACAACATACTTACAACTAACTGTTTGGGTGTGAGTGTGGGACTTTTCCGTTCACTTATCTGGGGGTGCCTATACATCACCAGAAACTTACAAACAAGGAGTGGAAATGCATCGAAGACCGATTCGAAAAGAAGCTAAGTTGCTGGAAAGGCAAGCTTCTATCTTATGGAGGACGTCTCGTACTTGTTAATTCAGTATTAACCAGTATGCCGATGTTCCTATTATCATTCTTCGAGTTACCTAAAGGGGTAAGGAAGAGGTTAGATTTCTATCGGTCACGTTTCTTTTGGCAAAGTGATGAAGTGAAAACAAAGTATAGGCTTACTAAATGGGACATAATTTGCAGACCTAGAGATCAAGGAGGTTTAGGGGTGGAGAATTTAGAGGTTAAAAACATATGCTTGCTAAGTAAATGGCTGTTTAGAATTTCGGTAGAAACCGAAGGCATGTGGGTGCAAATTCTAAGGAATAAGTACTTACAACATAAGACCTTAGCTCGGGTCACCGTTAAACCCAATGATTCTCCATTTTGGAAAGGGTTGATGCGGTGTAAGAACGTGTTTTCCAACCAGACTAGGTTTGTCATTCATAATAGTGAATCAACTAGATTCTGGGAGGATACATGGTTAGGGGATGTGCCCCTAGCGCTAGAATATCCGCAGCTATACAATATTGTCCAACGCAGACAAGCGTCGGTTGCGGCAGTCTTGAGCAACACGCCTCTAAATATCAGGTTTCGTCGATCTTTGATCGGTGAAAGATGGACCAGATGGCTACACTTAGTTAGAAGATTAATGCAAATCCAATTATCGGATAGGCCCGACACTATTCGATGGAAACTAACTAAGGATGGTTCCTTTTCGGTAAAATCTATGTACCTTCATTTTATCGATTCAGGGTACATTCCAAGATCCAAACATGTCTGGGAGGTCAAAGTTTCGTTGAGGATAAAGATCTTTATGTGGTTTGTTCACAAAGGTGTTATCCTCACGAAAGACAACTTGGCAAAACGTAAATCGAAAGGTAACCATCGATGCAACTTTTGTGACAACAAGGAGACTATCAAGCACCTCTTTTTCCAATGTCCGATGGCTAAAATCTTATGGCGTTATATACACATTGCTTTTAATATCACCCCCCCTACTAGTGTCAACACGTTGTTTGGGACGTGGGTACAGGGAGTTGGTGGTCATCTGGCAAAGAGTATCCGGGTTGGAGCTTGCGCATTGCTATGGGCAATTTGGACCTGCAGGAATGATTTAGTTTTTAACAGATGTACGTCTATCCATTTTTTACAGGTTATATACAGGGCTACCGCACTGACCCGCATGTGGTCATTACTCACTCCTGCGGATTCCAGGGAGCCTATGGTTACTGGGTGTATTCGATGGAAGATGGTAGCACATGTTATCTTCAACCGGTTTGTATGGCGGCAAGCTAATAGGATAGGTGGCTAGGCATCTACTTATTATTCTCTTGCTGCTTGGGCGTTCTGGGCGCTTTGTATCGATTCGTTCTTCTTCTTTACTATCAACTCTGATGTACTCGTTTCGGATTTGGTTTATTTTTCTTTAATAAAGGGTTGTATGCATCTCTCGATGCAGAGGCCGGGGCGTTGCCTCCTTTCCAAAAAAAAAATCAGTTGGAAAAAAACCAAAAACAAAAGCATTGAAAGTCGACCAGAAAAATTCCTGCGGCTGAACCATATCAATCTTGAATAAACCTGTGCTGCATATATTGCTGGTTATTTTGCTGTGCCTGGTGGACACGTACCTGAAGCTGGGTCCGGCGGTGGTGCCGCACCTGGAGCGCTTGGGCGGTGCGCAGCTGCAGGCCTGCATCAGCTCGCCGTGGCCACGTCGGCGATCAGGCTGTCCAGGTCCAGGACGAACGTCTGATGGTTCAAGGCATGACGGCGTGCAACTACAATTCAATGTTGCCTGAAGGGTTTCAGAAAAAGAAATGAACGGAGGACTCTGACCTGTCACCTGTTAATCGCAGGGAGCAGAGCAACTCTGTTTCGCTCTTCATAACGAAACCAAACAGAGGCCACTTGGGCCATATCCTCTTTTTTTCTTTTGAGAAAAAGGGCTAACCCAGCGATTTTCGCTTCTCTTTTTTTTATAAAGAATATATATTAATATCGCGAATATACCAATTACACCTAATCTCTGCAACAACGCGATGCCCTAATGGCATGACGGATGCACACAGCCTAAAAACGAAGAAGAAGCTAAAAAAAAAAGTCCACTTACAAAGATTCAGTACTTGCAGCAGCAGCATAACCACCACCAAGACAACACCTGACGTCCATGTCCTTCAAAAATGACGCCTCCAAAAAGGAAACAATGCACTAGCACCGTCGTCGTCCGATCGTAAATCTTGGGTTTTCACCCTGGAGATAATCTCCACTCTCAAAACAATGTCTTCAACAAGACCATTGCGAGGCAAAACCAATTAAGGCCACACCTTGGATTTTCACCCTGAAAGGTAGGACCTTGAACTTCACCAGTGATGTCGCCCCCACTTACATACCACTGCTATAAATCCCGAAACTCCAAGCAAATTCTTCAACGGTGTAGACTACAATCACCATTACTAGTCCTTCAATCTCGACTTTCCTAACATTCTCTGCCTTTGACTTCACCATAGAGGAAAGTATCTCTCGATGGAAACAAATAGCAAAGCTTCGCGCCTCTCCCTCCTTAATGAAGAACCAATGGGCACGGTCGAACTTCACCCGATCCAGCAATCTTCAGGCATAACACACACATGGGAATTCGCCGACAGAGAGTTTCGGAACCCGCCACTCTGGCCAGATCAAAAGTACGGGCATCTGGCAAATCTTCATCTTGGAGCAAGAGGAACCCTAGGACCGTCACCTTTATTCAATCACCCCAGCAGGACCCATCATTGTCGTAGGTTCCGCGCCGTCGCCTTCAGCCAACACCGTACATCCTCCCCCCTCAGCCCATCGATGCCACCCTGCATCGCACCGACAGTCGCCGCGCATGGGCGAGCGTCGCCGCCTTGCTGCCACACCATCCCAGCACGAAGGGAATCAGGTAGGCTGCGCTAGCCCAGCCGCCCGTCTTCAACAGCCATGACGTGGCCGCCACCACTGCTACCTTCGGCGGCAGCGGCCGGTGGATGTTGACGCAGCAGCCGAACGGAGAGAGGGGCATCGCCAGATCGGAACTGGTCCGGTCAGGCCGCGCGCGAGGATGCATCGGACCGCCGCCGTCATGGATCCGACCGAGAGGGGACGAGCTCCATCCCCGTAGACGAAGAAGGTCGCGCGGGAGGAACGGGGACGATGGTGGAGGGGTCCCGGCCAGATCCAGGAGTGGCGGGGAGGGGGCTCCCGCGTGAGGGAAAGAAACCACCCCACCGCCGCCATCCCTGGGCGCTGGCCCTCCAGCAGCGACGCAGCGGGGAGCGGTGGTGGCGGAGGTGACCTAGGCGGCGGCCCTGGTTTCCCCGTGTCGCAAGACGCGGGCGACGCGGGGGCCTCTCCCTCGGTCTAGTACGGGTCGAATATTAGAGGTGAAAGACACTTCTCTTGTACAACATATACTGTGTAGAAACAAGCCCAACAACACTCACCGGTGTAGATCATTCACTTGCTAAGAGAGCTTTCTACTTTAGATCCTCTTCTAGATGCAACTTTCTATTTCCCTAAAAAAAAGGATGCAACTTTCGATGCAGCAAGGTCTTGGATGTAATTCTCCTTGGAGGCCATCTCTTTCCCCAAGGAACTCACCAGTGATACTTGCTCTTTTTCTAAATATAAGTCTTTTAATGATTTTATTAAGGAACTACATGCAAAGCAAAAGGAATGAATTTATACTTTAAGGTATGTCTATATATATCCGTATGTAGTCCCTTAATGAAACCTCTAAAAAGACTTATATTTAAGAACGAAGGAAATAATAAAATTAAGCCATCCTTGACGGCTCATGTTTGCCAAAAAAAAAACTCACCAGTGTTAGTCAGTCATATAGTTAACTGTCGTTCCATTTCTAAAAAAAATATCGTTCCATTTAAAAAATATTAAATCAACTGTTTCTCAAAAACAAAAGTTTTTACTTTCTTTTTCTATTTCGATCTGGACGCTTGAGATTCGACCCCTATAACAGGACCGACTGATGACTCGTTTGTCGACATTTCTACCTATGGTCTTGGATGCCTTCGAAAATCTTAAATAGCCCATATGTTGGGAAGGTTTCATTCCTTCTCACTTACTTCCATGGATTCTGTTTAAGACTAATCATCCTCATTTTTCCTGTGAACACAGCTACTGAATCCCAAGGGCAATAGCTCATACTCCATTTTCTAAATATAAGTTTTTAAAAAAATCCATTATTAAACTACATACGAATGTATATAGACATATTTTAGAATGTAGATCACTCATTTTGTTTCGTATGTAGCCCCCTATTGAAATGTCTAAAAAGACTTATATTTAAGAACGGAGGGAGTAGAAGCTTAAAATCTGGCAAGATATCCCTCCCAGTTCTGTCTTGCGAAGATATCCGTCCAGGACTTGCAAAGCATGAACGAACAATAGCATCCAAACATTGTGCTAGAATTCTAAAGCAGTCTGAAACTCAAGAACCTGTTCTGAACCTCACGCGCTCACGGCAAGTTCAGTAGCACAACTCGACATTTCCATGAATTCATTCAACGACACATAGTGATCTAAATGCTCTTATATCAGTAGTTAGGGGGTATGCCCATAGGATTGACAAAACAATACTACAACTCTGAAACCTGACGGCATAAATCTTTCAACACAACTGTTTCTTTTCAACCCAGCTGTTTCAACTTAACTGAATGCATGGTCCATCAAATTAAATAAGTTGGTACACACAAAGTGCTTGAGTACACACACGACAGCAAGAACTTAATTGATTCTTAACAGTAGTAATCAACGCAACTAAATTGGATACAAGATTCACTGAAAACCAAATAGTACCACGCAGCAGAGCAACTAACACGTCTTCTTCTTGGACACCTTTATTTAAGCTTCCACACGTGCGTTCCCGTCTGAAAGGCCAAAGGGCTTGGGATGGCTATTTGCCTCCTTCCTTATAGCGGCAGCCCTGATAGATAACCTGGGGTGATTGGGATGGCTATTTGCCTCCTTCCTTATAGCGGCAGCTGCAGCAGAGTTGCCTTCGTAAGATGCGTCACCATAATTGCAGAGACTAACATGGGCATCTCTCAGACATGGGAGGTGGCCAAGACCCAAGTAGAACCCATACTCTTCTGCCACCGAAACAAAGAACGGCAGCTCCAGTTTCTCCAGCTTTGGCAGTGCCCCTTCTTCAAAGGTCAAGTAAATTGCACTCCCACAATGGTTTGCACGAATAAGGCGGAATTCCTTCAAACACGGGAATCCAATGCCTTGTAAGGCAAGCCTTTCTTTTTGGAGAGTGCTGATTGTTATACTCAGACAGAGCAAGGCGGGCATCTCTCCAAGCATCCGCAGATCCTCCTCTGTTGCTTCAATCAAATTAATGTTCAGGTATGCAAGACTGCTGAGTGTTGGTACGATCCACTTTGGCATCTTTGGAAAATAGTAGTTAGTGGTCATCCGAAACATTTGGAGGTTATATGGCAGAGGGGACCAGGAATCTAAGAACTGGATGGGTGTCGAATAAACAGAGTGTATCCATAAAGACTGAAGTTTGCATGTGCCAAGCTTGCACAGTGAGGAGAGTAACATCTCTTCATGCCTCTTGTATTCCTGAGATCCTCCAATGCTAAACTCTAGATGGAGGACTTTCAAACTGGTCAGGTTTCCCAGTTCCTCGACTGCACATAATGAACTCTTGATTATATTAAAGCCCGAGATCGCCTGTAAATTCCTCATATTTCCAATCCCATTTGGTATCTTCGTTTCACCATAAGGAGTACTAGTACGACCGAAATAATATGCAATCAGTAGATGTTGTAGCTTAACAAGTTGAATAATTCCATTGGGTAATTCTTTTATATGTGTATTTCTAAGGTCTAGCGTCTCCAGACCATATAGCCTCACAACTCCTGATGGTAGCTTCGACATCGGAGTGCCCCTGAAGCTCAGGAACTTCAGTTGAAATAGTTTATCTATACCATTCATATCATACCTGTGCAGACTCTCACAATTTTTAAATTCTAGTACGCGCAAAGCTTCAAACCCAACAAGCCTAGGCAAATGTTTGATGCAACTTGATGTTATCACTGTCAAAGATCGTACATGGCTTAGATCTTCATTTGCCAATATAGATGCAACCTCTTGGTCAATGTGCTGGACTGATAGTCGCCGAATAAGACCATCACCCTTTGCCAAATCAGTTTGACCATGGCATGCCAAAGAGATGAAATTATCTTCAAGTGATTTTGAAATAATGAGCTCGAGCATCATGTCATGGACTTGACAAGCACGAGCCTTTCCATCATAGCCAATTTCAACCGGTTGGACCATACTTTTGTTTATTAGCTCATAGAAGTGGTTCTCGGCAACCTCTTGCTTGCTTTGTCCGCGCTCTTCGGAGATAAAGCCTTCGACTATCCATCGGCTCACTAAAATATCTCTCTCAATCACATAATCCTCAGGATATATAGATAAATATAACAAGCAGGTCTTGAGATTGGGTGAAAGATCATTGTAACTAAGGGATAATATGTTATTCATTCCATCTAAGCTTCGGTTTTTGTCCAATGCAGAACCAATAGACCTTCTGACCCTCTCCCACTCATCTTTGACCACCGGTTTGTTTGCCAATAAACTTGCTATACTGATAATTGCCAGTGGGAGGCCTCCACATTTCTTCAATATTTTATTCGAAACTTGTTTTAGCATATCAGGGCAGCAGTCCTCAGAACCAAATATTCTTTTGAAGAACAATCGTTTGGAGTGGAGATCATTTAGGGCTTCCATTTCATACATGCGGCCATTGCCACCATGAGAACATGATTTTGCTACGTCAACAACTCGTGTGGTAGCTATAATCCTGTTGGAAAATCCATTCTCCGGGAAAGCATACTTAATAGCGTCCCATGCTGATATGGACCATATATCATCAATAACAATGAGATACCTGATGCATATAAGTAGATATTGTTAACCAACTATGAAAAGCAGTTCAAGTACAGAACATAAAGATACCAATGTCATTTATAAGGACTTCAACTCTAATGACCAAAAAAACTACGATCTCTAAGAGGATGATAAATAAAAAATTCAGAAGGAACACAATAAATAAACCATGATTGCCTGAGAATCATACAAGCTGCAAGTACTCAACAAGTTATTTAGGGTCTTCCGTTCCGTGTGCTTATTCCTTATGTTACCATTTGCAGTTTGCTTACTTAACTGAGACATTAGCCATAGCTGGAACTCAAAACTAACCAACTAATATGGTTAGAAAGAATCAACAGATCCTACATGATTATGTTTCGGAAAAAAGAAAATAGCTGCTCCCCCGGTAACTTCAGGCATATTTCGCTTCTTAACTGCCCGGTGAAATGAATCACGAAAGTTTTGGCGGCTAGGCTTCAAGCTCTTATTACTGTACTACTCTCTCCGTTTCAAAATATAAGACCTTTTAGAGATTACACTAGGAGACTACATACGGAGCAAAATGAGTGAATCTACATTCTAGAATATGTCTATATACATCCGTATGTAGTTCATAGTGCAATATCTAAAAGGTCTTATATTTAGGAACGGAGGGAGTAGTTGATAATGGTCTATATGGCTTTGTCAAAAACAGGTGCGTCGCTTATAACTTCTTATATGCACAAATGGATATAAGTTCAGACAGACAGAAACGAAGGCCTTTGATACAGTTTCTTGGGATGCTTTCTTTGCTATTATGAAAACTAAAGGTTTCGATGGTAAATGGATTATGTGGATTTACTCCCTTACTACAACCGCTAAAACTGCTATTCTGTTGGATGGAATCGATAAATATCAGGGGTGGGCTATGTCAAGGGGACCCTCTCTCTCACTCCTTTTGTTCATTATTACTGTGGTTCATGTGCCGCAGCAAGTCATTAAATTTTTTGCTTACAGTTTGATTCCTTTTCATCGCAGTATAGTCAGGCTAGTATTAAGAAATTATCATAAATATTTTTTTAAAAAGGAGGCTGAAATTACCTTTTATCTTGTAACAGCTTTTTTAGCTTCGCAATACATATCGTTTCATCCCAAGTATCGATACCTTCGGTAAAATCTTTCTTGCAAGGCAGCTGGGAGATCAAATCCTTCATAATTTTCTTTACATTAGGCTTTTGTGAGACCGAGACAAAAGCCTGACAATGAAAATGCCCTTGGATCTTGCGGTAGACCTCCCTTGCCAGTGTTGTCTTTCCCAATCCACCGAATCCAACAATGGACAACACCTTGCGATGCTTGGTCGAGCCATTTTCATCTTGCAACATCCAATTGGCAAGATCATCCCTTGGACCATCGATTCCCACAAGGTGTGCTTCCTCAACAAAAAGAGCAGACAAGCGGGGATCCACAGCTGAATGTTCAATGGTGCCACAGGAAATTTCATCCAGCTTGTAACTACTCTTCAAATCTTTTACCTCCTTGAGACGGATCTTCAGATCGTTGATTTGGCTGGCGATTCCACGGCGGGAGCCCAGGGTCTTGAGCTGGCGAGCAGTCTTGCGGAAGAAGTCCTTGAAGCGACCGTGCTGGTGGCCGTCAGTACCGAGCTGGTGGATGAACTTGTCGATGACATCCTCGATGTCATAGGTCAGCTCCCTGAGCATCGATATCCACACTTTCACCTGGACATCGGGATCTTGCAGCGTCATGTACTTGTGGACCGCTGCATGCATACCAGTCAGCTCGGACTTGAGCGACCGGATCTCGCGGCGGACGCCTTTCAGACGGGCACACTCACCGGCGAGCAAACCGGTGAGCTTCCCCAGCAGGGGACCCAAGACGCCGTGTGAAGCACTCACCACCTCCATTGATCTCTCTTTTTTCTTGTTCAAGGAATCTCTCTATTCCTCTCTCGAACCCATCTCTGCTTGGGTTCGTGGTTGGTGTGCTCAGACCTCAGAGTGGAGAGAAGAGCAGGAAGAGGACGGACTAATGGGGTTCGTAATAGCTGTAAGATTCTTTGAGCTTTTGCTTTAGATGGACCTAACCATGGCTGTAGCTGTGGACAGTCTGCTTCACGGCTCTGTAGGGCTTGTCGGACCAACAGGGAAATGCAGCGTGAGGAGCCCATATGCAAGTGACTCTTACACAAAGATAAATATGCTTTGTTCTCTCACCCATTATCTTGTCATATCATGACTTTCTAAAAGCAGAAAAAAGGCAGTGGAATAATTGAGCGTGATGCCCTGCTGCCAGTGATTTACAACTGGTGGCCAAGATTTGAACGATCATTGAGCAAGGGAGTATCCAATGCTAGCCTTCGTGGGTGACTGGTTGTCAACTTCTGGTGTAGCTATATAAGCTGTAAAAGTCTGAATATCACGGCATCTCCACTCGCGCCCCCAACATGCCCCCGAGGCCCTTTTTAACGGTGGTGTAAAAAAATCCATCCAATCGCGTCTCTAGGACCTCGTTTTTCGCCGGTTTAGACCGAAGGGGGGGAATGAAATTTGGCGCCAAAACAAACCGCGCCAAATCCCTTCCGAATGGACCCGCCGAGTCAGCGAGATTGGGCGTCGCCGAGAACATTCGTCGGCTTCTTCGCCTTGGCTCTCGTGTCGGTTCAATGTGTCGAATTTCAAGGTCTCGCGGCGCAGTGATGGCATGTCGCCGCGTGTCCCGCACTTTCTCGCCACGCATGCACACTGCTCCCGCCCCTTCCCCGTTATAAAAGTCGTGCATCGCCGCCGCTCACCGCACACTCGCCCTCCATCCTCTTCTCCAATCTTTCTCGCCTCTATCGCCAACACCTTTCTCGAGCCCATGGCGGAGCGATTCCCCGGCGATGGAGCAGCTTCCAAGGGCTTCGGCCGCCGCTCGTTGCACGAGTGGGAGGGAAAACCCCCTCGAGGCGAACTACCCGGCGCCGCCAGACATGCGCCTACCGGGCGCGAGATTGAGCGTTGGAGGAGTCCTCATGCCCCCTCCGCCATCCACCATGGAACGCCATGGCGAGATCGTGCGCATTCGGCGTCTTTGTCATAGCACGCGATGCAGGAAGAAAGGTACGCCGCCGACAATCTCTCTATGTGGACGGCGTACTTCCAGCACCGTCACGTCGACCAGCTCGCCTCCACCAACGGGTTCCCGACGCCAAGGGGGGCGCCACAACTCCGACGGCCATCCTCAGTGGTGGGGCGTCCCCGGGCGCACGCTCCACGTTGTCCTCGAGCACATCGAGATGGCCGCCGCCAACCTTCGCCTCCCCGCGGCCACCTTTAAAACACACATCCATTACATTTGTAAGGCTCATTCATTCCCACTTACTTGTAGAGTTTGTATTTCCAATCTATTGAGTATATAAGCAATTTTTCAGTTAAGTTAACACATGTTATAATCACGATCATGTCATTGATAGAATTAATAACATACTGATTACTATCTAGATAAGCGGGTCGCGCTATTCGTCACCTTGGGTGAGAAATAGTTATTCTTCACCCCTCTATTTCAACATCCATGCACCATAATTCTACGTTCCGCAAATTTTATCTTATTTTATACATAAAAAGAGATCGTAAGAAAATTTATAATCACCGTAAAAAATATGTTTGCTACGTAAAATTACGAATGTAAAAATATAGTGAAAACTATACATAAAATGCAATTTTTCTGATTTTATGGCCTATATTTTTGTTTTCTTATGTCAAATTTTACATAGTGGATCAATTTGAATGTAATTATTTGTATTCGAAATGTAATTTATTTATAAAATAATCGTAAGATTACCTCGGGTGAATAATAACTTATTCTGCATCCTGGATGATGAATAGTATTACTACTAGATAAGCATGTAATACATATATAGTAGAAATATCTACGCACATAGCTAGTACTGCAAAACAAAAAATAATAATGGAATAAACGTGTTATACCTTCCAGTAAGCCAGGTGGTTGCAGCACAACAACGTCCTCAGCCGCCTTCAAGTCAGCAGGAGCTTTCTGGGCGTGTGTGTTGTTGGATATGGTGATGATGAAGGTGAAGTGGACATAGGGTGACGAGCGGTCGTGTAGAAGACGCTCCCGAAAAATCTAATCACCCTCCCCGTGTACATGATCTGGATAGGCGGGGTTTTGAGGCTCTGCTCTTCCGTCAACCATGCATGCAACGTATTGGACGACATCACCGACGACAACAGTAGTAAAGGAACGAACGACGGAACGGGTGTGCATGGAGGCAGATGTGATCCGCTCGGTTGCTTCTAGCGACTAGGGTTGGCAGACGCCTCGCCCATATAGGTGCTCTCGTGTGGAGAAACATGGGCTAGACCTAAGTTTGGGTTAATAACGACCCACAATCCAACGTCTCAGATCGTGGCTCTTCTATTAAAAAATCTTCGTTCCTGGCCGACAAAAATAAGGACATAGGTGTGATCTAGCCTCAATCCCGCAATTCGCGACGCGTCATGACGAGGCATGGCGTGGCGAGGCGTACGGCGAAGGACAGCGCAAAAACCACTTCTCTCCTCAAGCTCCAATAACATATGAAAAAGAATCCGTTATAAAAAATCCAGCTTCCGGGGTGGGATTCCCACCACATTCATTTTCATATAACACACATGGACCCTTAGCAAAAAATAAAAACATTAGCATCAATTTAGTTACTCGTTATGTTGTTGATAAGCTCGTGCTTAATCCAGCCAATATCACTAGAAGCACATTTTTTTACTTGTTACTTCTTTTTTCCATCTCTCTATTACTCCCTCCTTTCCGGTTTATAGGGCTCAAATCTGAAATCTCATCAACCAAGGTGAATTGTGAGTGGATGACACTAGTTTAAACTAGCTAATGAAATATTTCTCACATATGCAATTTCCAAGGCAATAAATATAGCATCCTTCCTTTCATTGGACTTGCATGATGGATGTAGAAAACGATGCATGCATAGCCACTTATTTCCTTTCTCTAAACTCTATGTATTAAATATGACGTGAGACTCAAAGCACTTTAACTCACTTAGACTCAAAATAAGCCTAATATAATAGAAATCTGAAAAAATTTAGATGAGCCCTGTAAACCGGAAAGGAGGAAGTAGTTAAGTGAGTCATGTAGTTAACTTTTTCCACTTCTATCACAGGCCCTGGGCGACTCGGGCGGGACGCGGTTGCTAGCGCCGCCACCGCTCCTTTCTGCACGCCTTGCCATGCCGCTATTGGAGGATGCCGCTGGCAAAGCTCACGCAGCCGATGGCGTCGGCAGGGCGCCTTCTCGCGACGGCCTCCGATCTGTAGGGCGACACGTCGGCATGCGTCGGGACTCGGCTGGGTCGCGGCGACGAGCGGCTGCCTTGTTGCGGATCGCGATGGCCACCAAAAGATCTTCACGGGGATTACTCTTGTGGTTTTGTTCGGCGACGAGATGCAATCTATGACAACGACATGACGCAAAGGATATGGTTGTACAATGGAGGCAGTGCATGCAGCTGCTGGGATGTTGGAAAAGCGGTGGAGACAACATATGATTGACTTCGAATGTTGTGCTTCTCGAGTATCCACTCTTGAGCTTCGAGGTGAAAACCTATGTCTGACACGAGTGGTCATACATGGCAATGGTGATGTTTTTGCTTCATTCCTTTGCTGAAGGCATTGCTCTTATATGCTTAGACTGATTTTCAAGGTAAAATCCTAGAGTTTGACATTTGGTGGTTGGATCCGGTGACGGCGGCGCTCGAGCGTCGCTTCCTTCATGAAGGCGTTGATGTTGAAGAACTTCGTTGTTTTCATGATGTCATGAGATCTTGAGGGGATGGGCAAAACATGAAAGTGGAATTTATAAGAAAGAGAAACAAAGGTTACTTGAACTTATAAATTTGCTTGACATTAAGGCCGAAAGCACGTTATTAGATGACAATGATAGGTCATTAAAAACGGAGGTTGAACTAAAATTAAAGCAACTTCTTAGAGAGGAGGAGTTGAAGTGGGCTCTTAGAACGAAAGTTCGACATGTTGTACAAGGCGATGACAACACACAGTTCTTTCATCTAATAGCTAATGGAAAACATAGAAAGAAGAAAATCTACCAGTTAGAGCAAGACGAGGGTACAATAATAGGACATGAGAGTCTGAAATTGTACATCTCTGAATATTATAAAAAACTTTTCGGGGCTCCCGAGGATACTTCTATCTCCATGGATGAACTAATGGTCGATGACATACCTAAGCTCGGGGCGGACGAGAATGAGGTATTAATCGCGCCTTTTACAGATAAAGAGGTGTTCGAGGCCATATCGCAAATGAAGAATAATAAGGCACCTGGCCCAGATGGGTTTCCGGCGGAGTTTTACAAGAGATGTTGGCACATCATCAAAGGTGATCTGTTACCGATGTTCCAATAACTTTTTGACGGAAACCTGCAGTTATTCCATCTAAATTATGGTACAGTCACGCTGTTACCAAAGAAGGAAGGGGAGGTGCGTATAAAGCAATTTAGACCTATATGCCTTCTGAATGTCAGTTTCAAAATATTCACAAAGGTAGGCACAAATAGATTGACACAGATAGCACACGAAGTAGTGCAACCTAGTCAGACGGCCTTTATGCCAGGCAGGAACATACTAGAGGGTGTGGTAGTCCTGCATGAAACGTTGCATGAAATCCACTCGAAGAAACTAGATGGGGTTATCTTTAAGGTAGATTTCGAAAAGGCATATGATAAGGTCAAATGGCCTTTCCTGCAAAAGGCATTACGTATGAAGGGATTCGATGAAATTTGGAGGAAACAGGTTGAATCTTTTGTACAAAATGGAAGTGTTGGAATTAAAGTCAATGATGATATTGGGCATTTTTTCCAAACTTTCAAGGGTCTCAGACAGGGGGATCCGATGTCACCCATTCTATTCAACATAGTTGCCGATATGTTGGCAATTCTAATAGGAAGGGCTAAACAGGAAGGCCAGGTAGGTGGACTTGTGCCACATTTGATGGACGGCGGCGTTTCTATCCTACAATATGATGATGATACGATACTGTTCATGGAGCATGACATAGCAAAACCTAGGAACATGAAGCTTATACTTTGTCTATTTGAACAATTGTCTGGCTTAAAAATAAATTTCCATAAGAGTGAGCTGTTTTGCTTTGGGAAGGCCCAAGACGAACAGAACACATATAAACAATTGTTCGGATGTGAAATGGGGAACCTACCGTTCAATTACCTAGGTATACCTATTCATCATCGGAAACTTTCCAACAGCAAGTGGAAATGTATAGAAGATCGATTTGAGAAAAAGCTAAGTTGCTGGAAGGGCAAATTGCTCTCATATGGAGGTAGACTAATTTTAATCAACTCGGTTCTGACGAGTATGCCCATGTTCCTCCTGTCCTTCTTTGAGGTACCTGTAGAGGTACGAAGAAGATTGGACTTTTATCGATCTAGATTTTTCTGACAGAGTGATGGGAACAAGAAGAAATACAGATTAGCCAGATGGGACATTATCTCTAAGCCCAAAGACCAAGGAGGCCTAGGAATTGAAAATTTAGAGGTGAAGAATAGATGTTTGCTAAGTAAGTGGTTGTTCAGACTGTCAATTGAGACTGAAGGAATGTGGGCACAAATTTTGCGTAATAAGTACCTACATTCCAAGAACCTAGCACATGTAAATGTAAGACCCAATGATTCACCATTCTGGGAGGGATTGATGAAAGTGAGATCAGCCTTCTTTCATAGAACAAAATTTATTATTGGAAATGGTGAGGGTACTAGATTCTGGGAGGACTCGTGGTTGGGGGAGACGCCTCTAGCCAGGCAATATCCAGCTCTCTATAATATTGTGTAACGCAAGGATGCGTATGTAGCTACAATCTTACAGTCAAATCCTCTAAATATACAATTCCGAAGGGCATTGATAGGACATCGATGGGCTGATTGGCTACACCTTGTTAGGAGACTCATGGATATACATCTATCGGAGGAACCTGATAGGGTGCGTTGGAAGCTTACGAATAGTGGAACTTTCACAGTCAATTCGATGTACCTAGATCTTATTAATACCTTCAATATTCCAAAGTCCGGAAATATTTGGAAGGTCAAGGTTCCCTTAAGGATCAAGGTCTTCATGTGGTTTGTGCACAAGAAGGTCAATCTAACTAAGGATAACTTGGCTAAACGAAATTGGGGGGTAGTACTAGGTGTAGTTTCTGCGATAGAGAAGAAAATATTTCACACCTATTTCTCCAATGCCCACTTGCCAGAGTTCTTTGGCAGACGGTTCACATAGCCTTTAATATTATACCTCCGGACAGTATTGATATGTTATTTGAAACGTGGCTAGATGGAGTTGATTCGAGTATTGCTAAACACATTCGCATTGGAGTTTGTGCACTTATGTGGGCTATCTGGAACTCTAGGAATGATGTGGTTTTTGACAGATATACAAATATACATTTTTTGCAGGTACTACACAGAGCTGCGGCATCGATTCATACCTGGTCATTACTCACTCTTGTGGAAACCAGGGAGCCTATGGTTACTGGGTCTATCCGATGGGAGACGGTAGCACGGGATATCTTCAACCGGTTTAGATGGCAGTCCACTAATAGGATAGATGAGTAGACATCTAGGCCTATTTTGCCGGTTGTGGCACTTTTCTTTTTAATTTTCCATCTTAATTTCATTTTTTCAAGACTATGTTGAACCGTACTTTGTTTGCTTCTTTAATAAAGGGGTCGTATGCATCGTGTTGATGCAGAGGCCGGAGGTAATCCTCCTTTTTCTAAAAAAAATGATGTCATGAGATGGTTGGTGTGAATACGGTCATTGTTGTAGTTTGTCGATCGTAGATTTGTTCACTTCGGGTCTTCTTTTCTCGTTTAGGCATAGCTTTGGTCTTATATGGCTTTGCTTTTTGCTAGCGAGGTTTTGTGTGTGTTGGTGTAAGCTGTGTGCATCTTAACTATGCAGAGGCCGGGTGTGTTTTCATCGTGTCTGTATCAACTTGAAGCTTCATTTTGAGTGAGTAAAATTCACCCTTTATCGAAAAAAATGTAGTTAACATTCGTTTTTTAACTGCGTATTTCTTCCTTCCTTAGAGCATCTCCAACAGCCGCGCTATACTAGCGTCGCGCCGCAAAAAAGGCAGTTTTAGCGCGCGCGCAACGCGTCGGGCAGCTCCAGCGGGCGCGCAAAAACGGCACGTGCGGCATTTTCAGTTCAGCGCGCTGGCCGAAACACAATCGCGCGCCCCTTATTTGTTGCGCCAGCTCCCGCGCGCGCGAGTCTCCCGCGCTCGCTTCTCCTCTCTCCCGCGCTCGCTCCTCCACTCTCGCGCGCTCGCTCCCCACTGCCACCCCCATCCGGTCGCGCCGCCGCCGCCGCTCACGCCCCCGGCGACCGTTCAGACGCTCCCCGGCCTATCCCCGCGCCGCCGTCGCCGCCCGCGCCCGTCGGCGACCACTCAGGCGCTTCCCCGGCCTGTCTCCGCTGCGGCAGCCGCCCGCGCCCCCCGGTGACCGTTCAGGCGCTTCCCCGGCCTCCCCGCGCCGCCGCGCTTCCGCCCCACCCCCTCCTAGTCCCGCCGGCCCTCGTGCGCCTCCGACGTCCGAGGAACAGCGCCCAAGCGCTCGCTGTCGCGCCGCGCCCGCAAGGTGTTCGAGAAAACGCCTACAAGGTATGTATTGCTCCAAATTTATGAATTTGGTGCATGTTTTGAATTGTAGTTTTTATAGTGTAGTTTTGAACATTGTAGATGAGTTCGTCGTATGATTCTTCCGAAGAAGAATTTGATATGGAAGAGGAGGAGGATCTTGCAATGATCATAGCTATGCATATCAATAAAAAACCGAAGCACGGTGGTTCGGTTATGGGTCGGGAGAAAATTTGGAGAGATAGGATTGATGCCCATAACAGATTGATGAAGAACTATTTCGTGGAGAATCCCACATACCCGGAGTCGTATTTTCGTCGCCGGTTTAGGATGAGCACAGACTTGTTCAAGCGCATTGCAGAGAAACTAGCGAGCCATGACCGGTTTTTCCAGCAAAGGAGGAATGCCGCCGGAGAGCTCAGGCATAGCACCTTTCTGAAGGTGACAGCCGCTTTGCGTATGTTGGCATACGGTATCCCGGCTGATCTAGTTGATGATCACTTGGCTATGGGTGAGAGCCAAGCCATCATGTGTGTCAAGCGCTTTGCAGTGGGAATTGTGCAAGTGTTTGGCAAGAAGTACTTGAGATCTCCCACTGCTGAAGACGCCGCAAGGCTATTGGCGATGAACAAATCTCGCGGCTTTCCTGGCATGCTTGGCTCAATAGATTGCATGCATTGGAGTTGGAAGAATTGTCCAAAGGCATGGCATGGGCAATTCCACGGCCAAAAAAAGGGTTCCACTATAATCCTTGAAGCGGTGGCCGATCAGGAGACTTGGATTTGGCATGCATTCTTTGAAATGCCTGGATCTTTGAATGACATCAATGTTGTCAACCGGTCACCACTGATGAATAAGATTGCAAATGGTGAGTTGCCACCGGTGCAGTTTGTAGCAAATGGCCGTACGTACAACTTTGGTACATCATGCACACTTGTGTGATCATGCACAACATGATCATCGAGAATGAGCGTGGCCAAGATTTAGACTACTCACAGTATGAGCTCTTGGGACATCCCGTGCGAGTACGACAGAGGGCTGAAAGGGTAGCCCGTTTTGTTGCCTCCTATCATGCCATTCGGCGTCCAGCAATGCACAATGATCTTCAGAAGGATCTGATTGAAGAGTGGTGGGCATGGCATGGACGACAAAGAGCATGATTTGATTGTGTTTATTGCATATTTGTATTGTATTGTTCATGAACTATTGGTTGTGTTTATTTATTTTTTATTGTACTGAACGATAAATTATTTGTTTGAGTTGTAATGACTATTTATTGTTGATTTATTTTGTTTGTTTGATCATTTTTGCTCCTATTTTCTGAAATATACATGTGGTTTGTGCGTGCTGCGCGCTGCATTTTTGGGCGCTGCTGGAGCGGCGCGCGCTGCATTATAACGCGGCTGTTGGAGCCAGCGCCTATCCTCACGCTAAACCAGCCGAAGCGCGCGCGACAAACATATTTTTTTAACGCGGCGCGAAGCGTGGCTGTTGGAGATGCTCTTACTCTGCTTTTTGCAGCTTGTGACCCGACTGTCACACGACGACCTCGTGGCTCTTCTGTCAACGTTCTTACCCGCGGTCTTGGACACCTTCGAAACCACGGTCCATGTATCCACACGGTTCATTCATTCCCACTTACTTTTATAGGTTGTGCTTTAAATCATCTTTAAATTTTCTGGAAACACCGTTCCCTTTTCTTTCATTTTCCCGAGGTCTGAATCCTGAAAGCAAGAGTTCAGGGAACCAAATAGTTGTAGTCTGTAGAAGATTAAAGCTTCACGTGATATATAAGTCAGGTCCTAGGTCGTCTTGCAACCGTCCGGTCCTTGCAGAATTTGATTCAAGCTGCAAAATTTGCATGAATCACATCTAAACATTTTTCTAGAATTTAAACCTGTCTCAGGCTCAGAATTTGGTTCACTGAAAGTTCAGCAATAGACAAAGCCCATGAAAGCAACTTCATGGAACCATCCGAAGCTGAAAACTTAACACGGTAGCGCAGGTCGTCTTGCAACTGCCGAGGCCTAGCTTGCACGAATCACAATATGTTTACATTGTGTTGGTCAGCTAGAATTTATTTTTTCGTAAAGATAGTTCATCTTTTCATTGATAAAAATAGTAGAATGAGTACATAGGGATACAACACATGACACGAACGCATGTAGGCTTTGTTAAGACTCTTTTGTACTCTATTCAGACTTGGTTTCGATTTTAGTATAAGGCTGTATGCATCTCTCGATGCAAAGGCCGGGACTATGCCTCCTTTTCTAAAAAAACGAACGCATGTAGGCATGAACATGGTGTCTGAAGCAAAGAGACAGGGGTTGCTCAGCCCGAACAGAATATACATCACAACTAAACCTACCAAGTCCCAACCACGAGCGACAATGGTGAACCAACAAGAATTCCAATATCACCCGAACCAACACCAAAGACACCGCCAGAAAGCAAGATAGCGCCTTCAAGAAGAAAGACGATGTCGAGACGCCGTCCTCATCTTGTCTGGGGTAACCAGAGCTGTGTTTCCCCTGAGCTCGAATAGGGGCGTAGCTGAAGGCCTTGGTGGCGCCTTCAAGAAGGAAAACGACACCCGCAGGTCCGTCACTGTCAGCACCAGCAAGCCGAGCAGGGATATCTCCGTGACGTGAAGCTGAGCAATCCCATAGTCGTCGAGTCGGGAACCGGAGATGGGGAAGTTTGCATTGGTCGGAACAGCCATGTCGGGACGAAGTTGGCGGGGCTGCACTTGCCGTCGGAGGGGGGCACCGCCTCTAAACCCACGAGCGTTGGGTCCGGCAAAAAGGGGAGGCTTTGAGGCGTATGGAGCAAGCAATGAAGTGAAGCACACGGAGAGCTTGGGGTGACAGCGTCCAGCAACGCTGACAAGTTAGGACTTTGCAAGCACGAACCATATATAACATCCAAACATTGTGCTAGAATTTCAAAGCAGTCTGAAACCCAAGAATATTTTCTGTATAGTGCGCAAAGGCCTCCGTTGAGCTAGGTAGGCTAAAACATGCATAGGGCCATTCTCACAAGCAGCATCCAAATTTTGTGCTAGGATTTAAAGAGGCCTGGAACTCGTGAGTTTGTTCTGAACCTCATCTGCTTACGGCAATTTCAGCGCAAATGTGCAATGTAGACATTGCGCGCTGCACTGTCTACATTGCACATTTGCGTTGCGCGTGTTTAATCTGGACACTAAATGAGAAACAGGAACATTGATCTCCTCTTCTCCTTCTTCTTAAATGAGAAACAAACATGCACATTTAATAAAGACCATTAAAACTCCAGGTTCTTTCTGAACCGTTCCATGCGGACCGAGTTCTTCTCCCGCCCCACCAATTAAACCTGCCTGATTAGTTACAGTGTGCTGCACTGCACAGCACAGCACAACACATATAATGCAGGCTGTTTTGATGTGCGTACGTGAAAAGGCTAGGGCCGCCGACGCTGCTGCTGCTGGAGCTAGCCGACGCGCAGCTCATGGTGACCACGCCCGCGGGCGTCCAATCAACGCAGGCAAAGACTAGCGACGAGGACGATCCATGGCTGAAGGCAAAGGAAGGGCAGCGCCATTTATTCCCATGCATGTGTGCATGGCCAGAGCTTTAATTTCCTGCGTGTACGTAGGAGCAGTATTTACGGCCATGTGTGCACGGGCAAGGCTAACCTAAAGTGGATATCTAATTAATGCGGGGAGGAGAGATCTATCGTAGGATGCAGTGCAGTGATCACCGTTATTGTAGAGTACTGGATTGAGATCCAGGGTACGTACGTACGTAGCGTACCTGCACCATGTAGCTACATTAACTTTAGTTTCCGGAAAGCATGTTCATGAGAGAAAGTACCCTTTCGAGCTCGAGCTCAGATGCATCCATATGAACAGTACTAGTTTATTTCTTGGTTTTTATGTGTTTCATGCTGCATTTTCCGTCAGCTTGCCAGCCATTTTTTCGGCTGTTCCATTTTTTCTATTCTATTCACCTTCCTTGTGGAACTTCTGAACAATATTTTAGATTTGTAAATGTTTTGTAAACATCACGAGAATTATTTAGAGTTCATGAGGAATTCTTTTAGATTCCTGTAACATTGAAGAATTTTTTTAAAACAATCAGGAACATTTTATAAAAACCATGAATTTTTCCTCGTTCCATTCTGCATCTTGTGATTCCGTCGACAGTCACACGACGACCTCATGACTCATCGGTCAACATTCCCACCTTCAGTCCTGGATATTGTTTTCAATATGGTCCTTCTTTTTCAGCCCCCCAGAGGCCTAAATCACGAGAGCAATGCATCTACTCTTTATGTATCGCAATGCTTGTTGTTGGAGAAAACTAGTCTAGAATCATGATCACGCATCTAGAATTTTAAAATATGACGATATCCCTCCCAGAGCCCTAACGTCTGAATCACAAGAAGTCCGAAGCTCAAAATTCTTCTGAACCTCATCTGCTCACGGCAATTTCAGTAGTGGGCAAATTCTGCATAGGAACCTCATTTTCTTCTTGCAAGACCATAAATATCGCATGTAGACCAGTGCCTAGGATTGATGATGAGGTGCTGAACATGTTCATGAGTTAATTCAACAGCGATTCATCAATATGTACGCTCGGATCGACCAGACTAATACTAATAATCTGGCCATGTTGATGAGCACCTTCACTCGGATCGACCAGACATCAAATCCCTGTCCAGTGTTGATGGGCATCTCGGCTCGGATCGCTGCACGCGTACACTAGTGTGCATCCTGTGCACTGCTCGCCCCATGTGTGCATCCTGAATCCCTGACCCGGCCCTGCATCTTCTTCTATACTGTACCTCTGCAACTCATTCAGATGATCAAACAAAACAGGTGAAATCCACCCGGCGGTAAGAAACAACGACACTCATTTCTCCTTCTTCTTCCTATTCTTAAAGGAAAAAAGCACGAGCACTCAAAGACCTTAAAAACTCTTGCAGCAGCATGTTGTGTTCTGAAACCACGCTCCATCAATGTCGACGATGTGCTGCATTGCACATCTGCACTGTCTACTACGATACATTGCACATCTGCGCTGTCTATGTTTAATCTGGCTATTAAACATGAACATCCATCTCTCCTCTCCTTAAAGGAGAAACAAACATGAGCATTCAAAGGCCATAAAAACTCCATGCTCTTTCTGAATGCTGTCCGAGTTCTAGGCATCAAAACTCCTGCATGCAGCACGTTCTTCCTGGATCGTGTCCACGAACTAAACCTGCGTGATTAGTTAACTAGCAAGTGACCATGTGCTGCACTGCGGTTGCATCGCAGGCCGTATTGCTGTGCGTGGTGGAAAGGCTGGCGCGTGACGGAAAGGCTGGGCGGCGCGCAGCTCGTGGTGATCACGCCCGCGGGCAGGCTGTGCCGTCTGCCGTGCCGGCAGTGGCGAAGGCAGGAACAATTTTAAGGTGTGGCAGGTTTTACGAAGGTAAAAATTATAGTATAATACATGTATATAACTATGCAAAAACTTACTAAATATTGATATATGTTATTTTGTGTTTAGCAAGTATAACATAAAACTAATAGATTAGCTTCAGTGTCGGGAGATCATTAGAATAGTGGGTCTTATTTTATTTGACCTCAAAAAATTTTCTTCAAAATAGATGTTAATTTAATTCTAAATTATATTTTATTATGCACTTCATTTTTTCTTCTTCGACGCCTTCTGCGTACATCCATTGATACCCACTCTCACTCTCTTGCCCAACTGAGCCAACTCATTGGCAGACGGACGATATGCGCTAATTGTTTTCACCTCTATACAAAATTATGGATTCACGAGCGTTTTGAGTTTCTAGGATTTTTGAACTTGGATTGTCAGTTGGTCGGTTGGATCGTATATCTGTGTTTTAATCACTGTTCAAGAATTCATCCGATTAACCAGTTAACTTGCCAGTTAATCGCTACTCTTAGGGTGACCGAATCGAATAACACCTATTCATCGTGTTAACTTGCCATGCCGATTAATTGGCCAGTTAGACCGATTAATCACTTGTCATACCGATTAATCAGTTGCCATACCGATTAATCACTACTGGCCCATTAACTAGTGGGGAAACGAATCCCAAAATTTTGACACATAACCCCTGCCACCCCCTCTTGCTACTAAATACCTAGGGTTTGGCCCTCCTCCCGCTTCCTCATGCTCCTTTCATCCACTCCTAACCTGGTTGGTGGCTAGTCGTGTCCTCGCGAGTGCCGGCCACCACACTACACCTACAAGATCTAGTTGATCCGCCATTCTGGTCGTGTGCCTGGACCCCACCCACCATGGCCACTCCCCATCCTCTCCCATGGGATGCTCCCCAATCTCTTCCTTAATGGCATCACTAGTAGGCAAGGCACTACTATCTTTCCCCCTATCTTAGTGGAGAATTTAGATTCATATATTAGTAGATTATGAAATACAATTTTGTAGATGGGTGGATGGAACTGTTGTTTTTGGTTTTTATCTGTAGTATATCGTGTGATGTATGTTAGCAGGTATATGGATAAGTTTAAATGTTTAATTGATAATTTTGAATTTTGAGATTTATATATTTGGATGTATAACGATTATTAATTTTAACTCTTGTCTATTTTTTATATGCCTACAATAGAATATTTTGGTATATTACATAGCTAGGCGTGTGGAATTATGGTATAATACATAAAAATCTAAATATAAGTTGGCAAGTTTTGATTTAATCTACCGATTAATCCAGTTAATAGGCCGATTCACTGATTAATCGCTACTCCCAAGCCGACCGAGCAGTTACCGGTTACCGATTTCTTGAACATTGGTTTTAATTCGTCCATCCAGTCAAGCCCCAAATCGCAAGCACAAACCAGTGTATCAGGTCCAACACTAGGTCAACAATCAAGCCTAACATGCTTGAATCCTACCGTTTCAAAGTTATACATGTACTAGTATGCATACTAATGTGTATTTGCAGAAAATATTAGGTGTGGCAGCCGCCGGACCTTGCCAAATAGCTAGCTCCGCCCCTGCGTGCCGGTCCCGGTTCCGCGGACGGGACGACCAATCCATACAGGACTACCGACGAAGGCAAAGGCAAAGGCAGAGCAGCTCCATTCATTTTTCCTGTGCGTATTCATGCCTATGTGTGGAGCGCCAGGGCAAGCCGCAGGACGAGTCGGGCCAATTCCATCGCGCCACCCCATCCGGTCGGGTGCGTCCGTTTGGCCTAAAACTGACGAATAGTATGGACCAACGCGTGGCCTCAAACGGCAAATGTCCGTTTTTCATCCGTTTTCGATCTATCCCCAGCCCAAACTTGCGCGGCGTTTGGGGAGAAACAAACATCGCACGGACGGACGGGACGCACGTCCTTGTACTCCCTTGGCCCGTCTGTCGGGGACTCTGTCGATTCATTGCCCCCCAAGCCTCAACCGGCCCCTCCCCACCCAACCCTGCCGCCAGCGTCGCCACTATTATCCGGCCACCGTCGACGCCCATCGGCAACAACAGCTTCCATCGGGGGTGCTACAGAGCGACCTGTAGCCGGCCGCCATCCGCCCCCGCTGCCTCGAGGTGATTCGCGGCCTCTTTGCCATCACGACCGCAAGATGTTTGACACTTTGCCCAGAAAGGTACGGATAGTGGAGATGCTTTTTCTTCAACCACTTCATTTGTTCATCCGATGATTCGTCCTCGGATGACGAAGAACTTGTGGTGGCTGCACTCGTCGTTTATGACCACATTCAAAGGCACCGGCCTCGGTACAGGGGGTGAGTGTCGGGACGCACGCCTAACCTGAACCGTGCGAGAGAGAGAGAGGCCACGTCTTGCTCTATGTTGATTACTTTGAGAACACCGCACTCTTCAAATCGGAGAAATTCGGTCGCCGCTTTCGTATGTCAAGGCATGCGTTCAATCGCATTCGTGGGGGAGTGGTTCAATATGACCCATTCTTTGAGTGCAAAACGGATGCTCTTGGCAAGCTTGGATTCTTCTCTTATCAGAAATGCACCGCCGCCATTCGCATGCTTGCATATGAAATTCTACGCGATCTTGTGGATGAGTACGTGTGCATGAGTGAGTCCACATGTCTGTTGTCAATGTACAACTTCTGCAAGACCGTGGTAGCGGTGTTTGACCCCGAATACTTGAGGCAGCCAAATGCCGCAAACACAGAAAGGTTGTTGGCGATCAACGCCGATAGAGGCTTTTCAGGCATGCTTGGCAGCATAGATTGTATGCACTGGGAGTGGACGAGCTGTCCATTTGCTTGGCAGGGCCAGTACAAAGGGCATGTGAAAGCCTGCATTGTCATATTAAAAGCGGTGGCTTCGCACGATCTTTGGATATGGCATGCTTTCTTCGACATGGATGGTTCTCACAATGATATCAACGTGCTGCAGCGTTCCCCAGTGTTCGGTAGGCTTGCAGAAGGCCACTCCCCACCTGTCTACTTTGAGATCAATATCCACCACTACAGCAAGGGATACTACCTGGCTAATGGTATATGTCCTAAGTGGTCAACTTTTATGAAGATAATCTCAAACCTTCAAGAAGATAAGAGAAAGAGATTTGTCCAAACGCAAGAGAGTGTTAGGAAGGATGTGGAGCATGTTTTTGATGTGATTCAATCCCGATGGGGTAGCTGCCGTCGTCGGGAGTGCGGATGCGTGGGAGTCGTACAACACGCCGGTCCTGACGAGCAGAGCGCAGTCCCGGAGGTTGACGTCGAGCCCAACACTGAGCACGTGATGGCGCTCTACGCCTATAGCTTGCCGTCCCTCGGAGCGGCAGATCTAAGGTGTCGAACCAATCCTGGGGAGGACGTGCCCAGCTATTGGAGTTTGAACCTGTTAGTGTGAGGTGTCAGCAAGTGTTGTAATCTTGTAGATAAGTAAAAGATGATCTAAAATTGAAACCCCAAAGGTCGGACAGACGCGCCGGGACGTGCCCAGCTTGGCCGCGATTGCTTTCCACCGCCCGGGAACCCTTCCGCCGCTGTCGCCGTGTACGCCGCCGGCATCAAGCCCCTCACGCGCGCCAGGAGCTCCTCCGCCGGGTCGCCCCGCACACACATGGTTGGACACCTGTAGAGCGTGGCCAGGCCGCCGGGTCGCCCCGCACACTCATGACGGGGCAGCCGGGGTTAGCATGGTGTAATGAGGAAGAAGAAGGGGCGCGATGGCGGGCTGGCGACGGCGGGAGCACGTGCAGCACCACTTGTCATTCAGGCACGAGCTAGGTAGGCTCCCAATGGGAAAAATGGGCTAGCCCGATAATTGTTTCGGAAACGCCGCGCGGTTGGCTGATTAGGGCATGCAACATTTTTTCGTTCAGATTTACAGCAACCACGTTTAAATTTGCTACAAGCGTTTTTCATTCTGCTATAATTTATCCATTAAAATTCTACATCCACGTTTGTTTGTAACTCGAGTTTATTGGATTATTTTTGCTACAGCCGGCGTTTGAGTTTTGCTACAACCGTGTTAATTTTTTTTACAATCGGTATCATTTTTTGCTTTACCAGTTCACTAAAAAAGTTGCATACATGTTCGTCGAAATTGCAATCCGAGTTCACCGAATTGTTTTGTTACAGCCCACATTTTGTTTTGTTACCATGCATCATGAGCGTCGTTTTTTTGCTATGACCACGTCAATATTTTTTTGCTACAACCATATTTTTGTTGCAACCATAGACGAAAATTGCTGCATCGTGACCGAAATTTGCTGCATCGAGAAGTTTTGATGAATGAATAGATCTAACTATGCGACCCGCGTGCGGCCGACGGATTGGATGGCCCGTGTGCGATCGGTCAAACGTTTCGGTCGACGCGGACGCAGAGCACTGCCCATAATTATTATCCTTTTCCAACGGAAATCCGCTAAAGGAAATTAAATGGGATGGACTAATTAATCTCATTTAATCCCCTCTCCAACCGTATCCACCTCTACATGCATGTAGTGCTGCAAACGAGTCGAGTTCGAGCGAGTTGTAGTTGGCTCGGCTCAGTTCATATTAAAAATCGAGCGAGCTCAAACTGAGTGAAGCTCAAGATCGAGCCGTAAAACATGACTCATGCTCAGTTTGTAACAATGTTGAGTCGATCTCGAGTTAGGAGGTGTTTGTTTCACGGACTTTTTGATGTAGCGACTAAAAAAAGTCCCTTTTAGTCACATCTAAACCAAACATGAGGGACTTTCACGGACTAAAAGTGGGCATTTGGGACTAAAGAAAGAAGTCCCTAAGGGAGAGTCTTTTTTGGGACTTTTTCCAACAGTGTCCCTGCTTTTAGCATATCATTTAATAACCTCTAGTCCATTAGTAGGGGTAATATGGACTTTCAGCATGTCATTTAATAATCTCTAGTCCATGTTTAGTCTCTGAAACCAAACATGTAGGGACTAGGGATTTTTTAGTTGGGACTAAAAAAAATCCTAAAACTTTTTAAACAAAGAGGGCCTTACTTTAAAGCTAAATGAGATCGTAAAATAAATGTTCACTTCGGTTTATAGTACGCTGAATCACATGCACCGTATCCAAAAGTATTTTACACGTAAATAGTGTAACCATAACTCAAATCTTGAGAAAGAACCGCAAACGTATTCAAATATCATTTAATGTGAAAATTAAAAAAAAAGCTTACTTTAATCGATTGTACAGCCATCACATTATTTTTTGAAGAGCTCATCTTTCAACAAATGATGGCCTTCGTGAAAGAAAGATAGGATAACCAAGCATATGCTTGGGAATACTACCCAAAAGCAACAAGATATTAACACACTTGATCAAGTACTGTAATAAGGCCTAAATTTTCTCTATACTTCATTAAACTTTCATGTCTGTTAGTAAATAAAATCGAAAAAAAACATGGACAACATATATGATAATAAATTATTGTATTTTTATTTAATATATAACATGATCATTTAACATGATGATGTTAAGGGGGTGTTTCTTTTCAGGGACTTTTTGGTGTAGGGACTAAAAAAGTCCCTTTTAATCTCATGTGAAAGAAACAGGAGGGACTTTTAGGGACTAAAAGGGGTATTTGGGACTAAAGGAAGAAGTCCCTATGGGAGGGACTTTTTTGGCTCTTTTCCCAACACTGCCCCTACTTTTAGCATGTCATTTAATAACTTCTAGTATATTACTAGGAATAACATGGTCTTTTTACGTGTCATTTAATGACCTTTAGTACATGTTTAGTCCTTAAAAAAAAGGATATGGAGTAGAGACTTTTTAGTTGGGACAAAAAAGAAACAGGGCCTAAAACGAGCTATCGATCTAAAATGAAGCGAACTCGTTTCTCGACCGAGTGACACATATTGTTGATACTCAGATCATTTCTTTTCAAGTCGATCACGTATCCAGCCAAAAGACAAGTCAATCTCGAGGGGCTCACCAGGCTCGAGCTTTCCTTGCAGCGCAATGCACCGCCGGTCAAACAGCAAGTTTGATCCGCAATAGAATCGCTGGAAAATTGCAACAGCCACACGCGTTGTATATACACTCAGGTCCCAATAATATACTTCCTTTATTTCTAAATACTTGTTGTTGGAAGAACTAGACTAATTTTTTTCAACAACCAGTATTATGGTACAGAGGGAGTAGATATCAGTTCATTAGAGTAGACATGATACGTGGCAACATGCATGTTTGATTCAACGACACAAAAAATCTAGTAGGGCCATGCTTGCATACGGGCAAACGTGGCAACATGCATGTCCCCTGCCCTCTGTTCCCACTTCTCCATCTCCATCTCCAACCCCCGCTCCAGCTCCCACTCCTCCCTCAGCGAGCGCCATTGCGGCCACACTCCGCCTATCCTAGCCGCCTCCACTCTTCTCCCCCAGCACGCTCGCCTGAATCGCCTCGTGCGATCGGTGCTGGTGCTGCCTCCCTGCCCGGGCCTCCTGGAGACCTGGACGCGACGGCGGCGGCTGGGGCTCTGGAAAGGAAGCAGAAGAAGAAGCAGGACATGCAGGTGCTGCCGCCCTTCCCCGGCTGCCTCGGCAGGGTCATCAACATGTTCGACCTCGGCAACGGCGTCGTCGCCACCAAGATGCTCGCCGACAAGGCGCACAGAGACGGTATTATGCCGCTGCTCGCCCTTCTGCTCTATGTTTTGTGCTGTTTTTTTGCTTCCGGTTACGCGGTGGCGTTCTCCTCCTCGGCCGATCTCTGAAGCGGTTTATTTACACGTATGCTTTGCAGTTTCTCCGGCTGGTAAGGACCGCAGCGGCGGTTTCAAGATGGAGGATAAACATGTACGTGATAATGCCGATGTGCTTCATGCTTCTTTTGTTCTTAACTGCATAAGTAAGTTGAGCTTGAGCTTTGTTAACTGATCTCTTTTCTCTATTTTTTTTTTACCCTAAAGGGATAGTCAGCAAAGGAGGAGCACTCCAACAAAGAGATCAAACTCGCCCACCAACAGATCTGGCGTGTCACCCGTCGAGATGCTCATGGAGCAGGACATGTGGAGAGAAGGGGTGCCTGATGATGAGCCCCTCAATGTTGTTGCCAGATTCATGGGTAGACGGTGGTGTAGCTGTTGTACATCGCATCGTATGCATAGTACGTTTGATGTATGCAGCGTATGCTTGACGGAGGTTAGCCAGCTGCTGTAGTAGCTCGTTGTTTACATTCTAGCTGTATCAGCTATGTTAATTGCTGTTTGCGTGGCCTTTTAACTAAGTATCTAATAATTTTCTATGGCTGTAAGCCTCCTTTTGATATGCTGGTGAGATTTTTAGCTCACAACATCACTATCAATGACAAAGTGATTAAGCTCCTCCGCATCAGGCACAAGATCATCGTCAATGATGTGAACCAGGAAGCTTTCCAGCATAATAAGAGAAAACTTAGCCACAGAAAATTATCAGACGACGCCCTCCTCCTCGGCTCCAGGAGACCTCGCCCGCCGCCGGAGGGAGCCCGCTCGCCCGCCCCCTCCTCCTCCCGTCCAGCGCCGGGCATTGGGATCTCGTGGCTCGCCCCAGCGCCGGGCATTGGGATCTCGCGGCTCGCCCCACCCGCGCCACCCCGCCCAAACCCTAGCCGCCGTCAGGGGAGGGTCGTGTCACGGCAGCAGGATCCAACAAATCTGGAGACACGCACCGCGCCGTCATCGGATCCCCTCTCCGCCCGCTTCGCCGCTACCGGAGGGGACGCCGGCGAAGCCGCGCGCGCCCCGGGGATGGCGGCGGCGGGGCCCCTCGCGTTGGCCCTCGGGCTCTGACGGCGGCGCCCCGCGTCGACGGTTGCGGGATCCGGTGTGATCTCGTCAATCGGCGGCGGCGGAGGGCGGATCCGGGGCTCCATGGCCGGATCTGGCGGGGCACTCGGCCCTGGTGGTAGGGAGCGGCAGCCGGGCGCGACTGGATGATGGGGATTCCTTAATTCAGGGCCGGCAGCGGAAGCCTGGTGTCCTCCGAATGCTAGTCTCCGACTGGATGATTCAGGGCCTGTTACCGACTGGATGATGGGGATTCCCTAATTCAGTCGGGGCAGACTTAGGGTCCTGTTCTTCGTGTGGGGTAGTCCTTGGGTAGGACACGTACGGCAGGCCTATGACCCTACCCTAGGACTATGACCCCATCATTAGTCCCCGAATGGATTGGGGTTGAAACGCCGAAGCGGTGCTTGAGGTTCGGATCCGACTGGACTAGGTTCGACTTGGGCGTTGCTTGCCTCTATCCATTTTATCTTTCCTGACCAGCGATCCGAGTGGAAGTGCTCGCGAAACGGACTGTTGGAAACCGAGTGCTTCTGCGGCATCTTTTGACGCGACCGGTCAACTGACAGCAGCGGATTTTCCGGGATCTCAAATTTCGGGTTCCGCGCGCTCAGCGGGGATGACGCCAGCGCGCTCGAGTAGCGCCTGACGCCTCGATTCACGCGCCTTCAATTCCTCCACTGATATCGCCGCGGCCGGTCGGGCGGATAGGGTTTCGGGGCCACCCACCAGTGACTCAGTCGGAACTCTATTTAAATCTGGGCGGCGAGGCTTCTTCGCTACGCCTTGCCGAATCTTTCGCTCTCGCCTGCTCCGTCTTCCCCGCCACCTCTAGCGCTCCTACTTCCCTTCCTTCTCCTCTCTCTTCGAGGGTTCGCCGTCGCCTCCATGACCAAGGGTCAAACCAGCAAGATGAAGGCAAGGAAGAAGAAGGGCAAGGCGGCGCCTGCTCAGCGGCGGTAGCGGCCGCTGCCGGCGGGGTGGATCCAGGGAGATTTCCTCCCTTCGTCGGTGACAGAGGGAGACCTGCTGGAGCTGGTGGAGTACGGAATGCTCGTGCACAAGTCATGGAGACTGCCGGCAGAGGACGAGGTCGAGCCAGCGCCTCGGGAGGGGGAGCGCGTCCTGCTCCTCTGCCATGTCCACCGAGGTTTTTCTTTGCCCCCGCATCCTTTCTTTAAGGGTATCCTGAATCACTTCGGGGCTCAACTCCACCACTTTCCTCCGAATGCCATCGGCCACCTTTCTGCTTTTATCGTTTTGTGCGAGTGCTTCATTGGTTGCCCCCCATTGGGGTTTGTTCAAACACATCTTCTCCGCCCGATCCCAAACTATCAAACGTCTTAGTCAGTCGGACGATAAGACGCACCTCCTCCAGCTCTGCGGAGGTTTAGGATTCCAGAAGAAGAGTCGGAGCAGCTATCATGCTCTCTAGTTGAGTGAGTCGGTTAGGAACTGGCAGTCGACGTGGTTCTACTGCCAGGACATCGCCTGCCCGAATGCGTCGACTGGGCTGCCTCCGTTTAGTCTAGATCGGCCCGCCCCGCCTAAGCAGCTCGCGCTCTCGAAGGCCGAGAAGAACGACATCCAGCCTTTGGTTGAGGCACTCGTGGATGTCGTCAGGAAGGGGGTCACCGGTATAGACTTGCTGGAAGTCTTCCTTGGTCGGCGGATCCAACCGCTGCAGGCTCGCGACCATGCTATGTGGCACTACACAGGGCCCGAGGATTCCACTCGGACCAACGTGGTGGGCGTACCCAAGGAGAGGGTGACCTCGTGGGTGCTCCAAATCACGGGCCCCTGTGAGAACCCCAAAGGAGCTCCCCGAGTGAAGCCTTATAGTGCGGACCACCCTCCGCCGAATCAGGTGAGTGGCATTAGCCGAGTGCATTGGACAGTCTTGATTCCAGTCGCTTATTTATATATCCGTGTGATGCCTAATGTTTCCGACTGAACTTCATGCAGGCGTGGACCAACTGGTTCTCCCCCGTCTCGAACGGGAATCCGGAGGAGGAAGAGGAGGAAGGCAGTCAGGAGGGCAGCATGGAGAGCGTTGAATATGTCTCCGACAGCGGGGAGTCGGAGGAGGAGGACAGCGAGGAAGAGGAAGAGGACGAAGAGCAAGACTCGCCCCTTCCACGGCCAGAGCATCGGAGCAAGCGCCGACACGAGCCCGCCGTCCCTTCATCTCCTCCTGCATCGTCGAGTGCTCCGCCTGCCGCTCCGGTGGTCTCGAGTGTTCGAGGCACCAAGAGGGCCAGGGACGCCGCCGCAGAGCCCGCAGGCCAGTCTTCCAGGGCGCCCAAGCTGAGTGGGCCCAAACCTCGGAAGGCTCTGCCGTGAATGAGGGTCGCTATCCCCGTCACCTCCACGTAAGTGAATCTAACTTTTGGCTCTTTCTGTTATCCGAGTGAACTCCTACTTTATAAGTCGAATGTATTTCACTCGACAGGGTCGCCACCTCTGCAACCTCTCCGGCCCGCCAAGGGGACGACCCCATGGACACGGACAACGTCGTTTCGTCCCAGCCAGGTGAGTTGTAGGAGAGTCGGGTGTTTTATCCCCGCGGACTGTGCCATTCTTTCTTTTTCTGAGGTGTCATGTCATTCGGCTTGTCAGGGGCGATTTGCCTGGACGAGGACGACCAGGGGAGAGCCGACCCTGCCGTGGAGCCTGTCCTGGAGCCTGTCCCCGAGGCTGCTCCTCCTGCCGCCACCCCTGCCGCCGACGCTCCACCGACTGAAGCGCCTCCACCGACTGAACCGGTGCCGGTGGGGGAAGAACCAACTCGGGCGAACCTTGGGATGCCCCAGGAGCCTCCCACGATTCCCGGTTCGTCGAATGCTGAATTCAGCATCCGGCGTCTTCCAGAGGAGCAGGTGGGAGCGGCCAAGGGAGCCATGGTGCAGGTGGAGTTGATGGCTGGAGAAGCCAAGAGGGCTTATGACTCCGTTGCGGCCTTGTACCAGCGGAGCTTGGAGCTGCGCGATGATATCCGAGTAAGTAGTCTAGTAAGTATTTGCTTTTCTCATGTAACCCACTGGGTGTTGTTGTTTTTTCTGCAATGGGTTCACTCAGAGTGAACCCAGTGGGTGTAGTCCCCGAGACTTCTGTCGAGTGCTTGCACCGACAGTTGTCTTTACACATTTTGACTTTAGTTTGGTTGTGTCTGTAGATAGGATTGCCGAGTGCGAGTATTTGTTGCAGTCAGAGTGCTCTTGCGGTAAGAGTCTCCGAGAGTAAGTTGCACGCAGGTCGGGTAGTATTGGCCTCTGAGGCGTCGGTGAAAACATGCATCTCAATAGGGCATGCCTGCTTGAGGTGCATGCCAGTGGGGTCACTCTTAGTGAACCCACTGGGTGTAGTCCCCGAGACCGCTGTCGACTGCTTGCGTAGGAAGGGGTCTGAAGAACTTAGACTGTGAACTGATAAACTTGCTGATTACCCTTCATTTCTTGGTGGCAGAAAACTTGTGAAATGGGAACTGCCTATGAGGCCCTGAGGGCGGAGAGGAACCAGTTCGCTGGTGAACTTGATGCTGCTATGCGCGCCATGGCCGGCATGAAGGATGCGCTGGAGGGACGAGAGAAGTCCCTGGAGGAGGCTCGGGAGGCGAACAAGGTGTTGATAGAGGAGGTGGAGAGACTGAAGAAATAGAGGACTGATCTGCACAATCAGATGGTCGTTCGGAACAGACGATGGACAGCTCAGGAGAAGTATGTCAACGACTGGGCTGTGCAGATGATGACTCGTCTGGCTGGTAAGTCTTATGTTTTGCCGAGTGCTTGTACCGTGTGCTCTACACTCGGTTTTTATTGTCTGCTTGCCCGTTTGTTGCAGACTTTTGCGGTGACGCTGAAGCTGAAACGGCGGCTGTGGAGCAGTCCATTAAGGACAATCTGCCACTCGGCGAGGACGCCAACCGGGATCTGCTCCGGGCGCATATCCGCGTAGGCAAAGTGGGTCCTTTCATCGGCCGACTGAGAGAAGTCGTCGGCCGAATTGACAAGGAACTTTGGCCAGAAGACAAGTCGCGGCAGGAGATGGAGACTCTGTTGGCGCGACTGGAGGAGATTCCGAGCCGAGTGCAATCGTGGAAGAAATCGGCGGCGCGTTGCGGTGCTGATGTGGCGTTGTCCTTGGTCCGAGTCCATTGCAAGGAGGTGCAGGAAGATAAGCTGAAGACATTGAAGGTCGCCAACAGGAAGAAGCTTCGATTCGAAGACTTCATGGAGACGTTCCTTGAAACTGCTACCCGCATCGCTGATGGAATCAACTTGGACACTTTTGTGAAGCCCTCCAGTCCTGCCGCCGGCCCAGCTGACGCGTGATAAAACTTTGTCCTCGGTATGCCGAGTGTTTACCTGTAAGATACTCTGGCCACTTCTGTTGGCTGTCATACTTTTAAATCGGTGCGGGTAAGCTTGATCCGCACCGAGTCAGCTATCGTTTCGAGACTTTTGGAATCGGAATGAAAACATCTAGTCTTTTGTTTGAATGATGTTTCGAGTGCAACGCTTAGTGCGTACTCGGAGAAGATTGATACTTAGGTGATTCTTGATCACAGCTAAGTCCCCGAGTGTGACGCGTAGTGTACACTCGGAGGATGTTAGTACTTAGGTGATTCTTGATCACAGCTAAGTCCCCGAGTGTGACGCGTAGTGCACACTCGGCGGAAAATATGGCTTAGGTGATTCTTGATCACATCTAAGTCTCCGAGTGCGACGTGTAGAGCACACTCGGAGGGAGTTAGTACTTAGGCGATTCAGGATCGCAACTAAGTCTCCGAGTGCGACATGTAGTGCACACTCGGAGGAAGTTAGTACTTAGGCGATTCAGGATCGCAGCTAAGTCTCCGAGTGCGACATGTAGTGCACACTCGGGGGAGGTGATTACTTAGGTGATTCTTGATCACAGCTAATTCCCCGAGTGCGGCGTGTATTGCACACTCGGAGGAGGTTAGTACTTAGGCGATTCAGGATCGCAGCTAAGTCTCCGAGTGCGACATGTAGTGCACATTCGGAGGAGGTGATTACTTAGGTGATTCTTGATCACAGCTAAGTCTCCGAGTGCGGCGTGTATTGCACACTCGGAGGGGGTTAGTACTTAGGCGATTCAGGATCGCAACTAAGTCCCCGAGTGCGACATGTAGTGCACACTCGAAGGAGGTGATTACTTAGGTGATTCTTGATCACAGCTAAGTCTCCGAGTGCGGCGTGTATTGCACACTCAGAGGAGGTTAGTACTTAGGCGATTCAGGATCGCAACTAAGTCCCCGAGTGCGACATGTAGTGCACACTCGGAGGAGGTGATTACTACTTAGGTGATTCTTGATCACAGCTAATTCCCCGAGTGTGGCGTGTATTGCACACTCGGAGGAGGTTAGTACTTAGGCGATTCAGGATCGCAGCTAAGTCTCCGAGTGCGACATGTAGTGCACATTCGGAGGAGGTGATTACTTAGGTGATTCTTGATCACAGCTAAGTCTCCGAGTGCGGCGTGTATTGCACACTCGGAGGGGGTTAGTACTTAGGCGATTCAGGATCGCAACTAAGTCCCCGAGTGCGACATGTAGTGCACACTCGGAGGAGGTGATTACTTAGGTGATTCTTGATCACAGCTAAGTCTCCGAGTGCGGCGTGTATTGCACACTCGGAGGAGGTTAGTACTTAGGCGATTCAGGATCGCAACTAAGTCCCCGAGTGCGACATGTAGTGCACACTCGGAGGAGGTGATTACTACTTAGGTGATTCTTGATCACAGCTAAGTCCCTGAGTGCGACGTGTAGTGCACACTCGTAGGAAGTTATTACTTAGGTGATTCTTGATCACAGCTAAGTCCCCGAGTGCGACGTGTAGTGCACACTCGGAGGAAGTTAGTACTTAGGCGATTCAGGATCGCAGCTAAGTCCCCGAGTGCGACGTATAGTGCACACTCGGAGGAAGTTAGTACTTAGGCGATTCAGGATCGCAGCTAAGTCCCCGAGTGCGATGTGTAGTGCACACTCGGAGGAAGTTAGTACTTAGGCGATTCAGGATCGCAGCTAAGTTTTTTTTTTGTGATCGGAGTCTGCGACTGTGGGAGAACTCTGAATCTGCACAAAACTGAATCTGCTGTATATATTATTTCGTCAAAACTTGTTCGTTACACTGCTTCAGTCGACGATCACGTATAAAAACGCTTGAGGAGATCCCCGTTCCATGTGCGCGGCTCGTCTGTCTCCCTCTGAATGTTGTAGAGTCTGTATGCTCCGTTGTTCAGCACCTTGGAGATGATGAAAGGCCCTTCCCAGGCCGGAGCCAACTTGTGTGGTCTTTGTTGATTCACTCGGAGCACTAAATCGCCAGCTTGGAATGTGCGACTCCTGACGTGACGCGCATGAAAGCGTCGCAGATCTTGCTGGTAAATTGTTGAGCGAGTAAGTGCCATCTCGCGCTCCTCCTCTAGAAGATCGACTCCATCTTGCCTTGCTTGTTCCGCTTCGGCTTCGGAGAAGAGTTTGACTCGTGGGGCATTGTGAAGCAGGTCACTCGGAAGGACCGCTTCTACTCCATAAACGAGGAAGAACGGTGATCGCCCCGTTGATCTGTTCGGAGTGGTGCGGAGGCCCCAAAGCACTGAAGGTAACTCGGTGACCCATGCATCAGCAGCGTGTCCTACCTCTCGCAAGAGTCAGGGCTTCAAACCTTGAAGGATAATTCCATTCGCACGCTCAGCTTGTCCGTTGGATTGCGGATGTGCTACGGAAGCAAAATCCACTCGGATACCCTGACTCGCACAGAAGCCTTTGAATCCGTCCGAGTCGAAGTTTGTCCCGTTGTCCGTGATTATGCTGTGAGGTACTCCAAATCTGGAGATGATGTCCCTGACAAACTTGACAGCTGTTGAGCCGTCGAGTTTCTTGATGGGCTTAGCTTCTATCCATTGTGTAAACTTGTCGACTGCCACCAACAGATGTGTGTAGCCTCCTTGGCCTGTTTTGAATGGTCCGACTGTGTCTAATCCCCAAACTGCAAATGGCCACACAAGTGGGATCGTCTTTAATGCAGATGTTGGCTTGTGGGACTTGTTGGAGTAGAACTGACAGCCTTCACATCGGTCGACCATATCTTTAGCCATCTCGCTGGCCTGCAGCCAAAAGAAACCGGCTCTGAATGCCTTGGCGACAATTGCTCTTGAAGAAGCGTGATGACCGCAGGTTCCCGAGTGAATATCCTCTAAAATCAACTGTCCTTCCTTTGGGGAAATGCAGCGTTGAAGAACGCCTGAAATACTCTCCTTGTACAATTGACCGTCAATGACAGTGAATGCCTTCGACCTGCGAACTATTTGCCTGGCTTGGACTTCATCCTCTGGAAGTTCTCGTCTTAGGATATATGCAATGATCGGCACAGTCCAATCGGGAATGACAACCAGAATCTCTGTGACCAGATCAACCACAGCAGGTACATCAACTTCAGTCGGATCTGTTGCGCTCTTGGGTTGTACCGGTTCTTCTGTGAAGGGATTTTCTTTGACTGAGGGAAGATGGAGATGCTCGAGGCAGACATCACTCGGGACTGGTCTCCGAGTGGATCCGAGTTTCGCCAACTCGTCAGCTGCTTGGTTCTTCAGTCTCGGAACATGATGAAGTTCTAGACCTTCAAACTTCTTCTCCAGCTTCCTCACTGCATTGCAGTATGTTGTCATGGTGGGGTTCCTTACGTCCCACTCTTTCATCACTTGGTTGACCACCAAATCCGAATCGCCGTAGACCATCAGGCGACGGACGCCGAGTGAGATGGCCATGCGCAATCCGTAGAGGAGAGCTTCATACTCTGCCTCGTTGTTGGAGGAATCAAAGTGTATCTGAAGCACGTACTTGAGCTTGTCACCCTTTGACGATATGATCACAACACCAGCGCCGGATCCATTCAACATCTTAGACCCATCGAAGAACATTGTCCAATGAGCCGAGTAGATGTGAGTCGGTTGCTATTGTTCTACCCATTCTGCTATAAAGTCAGCCAGGGCTTGAGACTTAATAGCTTTCTTGGCCTCGAACTTGATGTCACAGTACAGCATCTCCATTGCCCACTTCACCACTCGGCCTGACGCATCCCGATTGTGGAGAATTTCCGACAACGGAGCATCAGAAACGACAGATACCGAGTGGTCTTGGAAATAATGGGCCACCTTCTTCGCAGTCATATAGATCCCATAGATAAGTTTTTGATAATGGGGATACCTCTGCTTGGAAGGGGTCAGGACTTCGGAGACGTAGTACACTGGCCGCTGAACTTTGTATGCTTTACCTTCTTCTTCTCACTCGACTGTAAGAACAGTACTGACGACTTGATTTGTAGCCGCGATATATAGAAGAAGGGGCTCTTTACTGAGCGGAGCAATAAGAACCGGCTGGGTGGAAAGTAGGACTTTGAGGTCATCGAATGCGACTTGGGCTTCATCTGTCCACTCGAAGGTATCTGACTTCTTCATGAGTTGGTACAGAGGAAGTGCTTTTTCGCCGAGTCGACTGATGAACCTGCTCAAAGCCGCTAAGCAACCTGTGAGCCATTGAACATCGTGTATTCTAACCGGCCTCTCCATTCGGACGATGGTCCCGATCTTTTCGGGGTTAACGTCGATCCCTCGTTCGGAAACGAAGAAACCGAGTAACTTTGCGCTGGGAACACCGAATGAACATTTGGCTGGGTTGAGCTTGATATCGTACCTACGAAGGTTGGCGAATGTTTTTGCCAAGTCAGTCAGCAGGTCGGAACCTTTGCGTGACTTGACTACGATATCATCCATGTATGCCTCCACATTGCGACCGATCTGGTCGAGGAAACATTTTTGGATCATGCGCATAAAGGTAGCTCCTGCATTCTTCAGACCGAAAGGCATAGTGATGTAGCAGAAGCACCGAAACAGGGTGATTAACACTGTTTTCAACTCATCGGGACCATACAGACAGATCTGATGATAGCCCGAATAGGCATCAAGAAACGACAAACGCTCGCATCCCTTAATCGAATCAACAATTTGATCTATGCGGGGGAGCGGAAAATGGTCTTTCGGGCAGACCTTATTGACGTGCTTGAAGTCAATGCACATTCGGAGTGACTTGTCCTTCTTGGGCGCCATGACGACATTGGCGAGCCACTCGGAGTGGTGAACCTCGCGAATGAAGTTGGCAGCCAACAGCTTGGCCACCTCTTCTCCGATTGCCTTCCTCTTGTGCACGGCGGACCGACGCAGGCGCTCTCGGACGGGCCGAGCAGCGGGATCCACATGCAGTCGGTGCTCAGCCAACTCCGTGGGTACACCTGGCATGTCAGATGGTTTCCATGCGAAGATGTCCCAGTTCTCACGGAGGAATTGGGTGAGCTCGGCTTCCTATTTAGGATCGAGGGTGGTGGAGATGTTCGTCGGGGCGGCAGAATCGTCCGTCAGGTGGATGCTAACTTTCTTCGTCTCTCCCACCGACTGGAACGCGGACTCAGAAGCTGGTTTCTTTGAGTGCATCAGGTCGGCAGGGTCGACTGTCTTCTTGTATTCGTCGAGCTCGAGTATTGCCATCTGCTGGTCGGCGATTCTTGATTCCTCTTGCAGACACTCCTCGGCTCGCTGGTGGTTGCCTGTGATGGTGATAACGCCTTTTGGGCCCGGCATCTTCAACTTCAAGTACACATAGCATGGGCGTGCCATGAAGCTCACGTATGCCGGGCGGCCCAGAATTGCATGGTAAGCGCTCTGGAAATCCACCACCTCAAATGTGAGCTTCTCCTTGCGAAAGTTTTTGTCGGAGCCGAAGGTGACGTCCAACGCGATCTGGCCGAGTGACCTGGCCTTCCGTCCAGGGACGACTCCGTGGAACTGCATACTGCTCTCGCTGAGTCTGGACATCGGAATGCCCATTCCCTTGAGAGTGTCAGCGTACATGTTGTTCAGTCCGCTTCCGCCGTCCATGAGGACTTTGCGCAGTCGAACTCCTTCCACCACCGGGTCGACGACCAGAGCCTGTCTTCCTGGGGTGGGGACATGCGTTGGATGATCCGACTGATCAAAGGTGATCGCAGTCTGAGACCATTTAAGGAACTTGGGAGCAGTCGGAACGGCCATGTTGACCTCTCTGTTCACCAACTTCAGTCGACTCTTGCTTTCGACGTCAGCAAAAATCATGAGGGTTGCATGGAATTGGGGGAACGGATCCTCTTTATCCTCCTCATCTTGTTCATGATTCTTCTCACTCGGTTGCCCTTCGCTGAACCCCTGGATCAGGAGACGACACTGTCGAGTGGTGTGCTTCGCGTATATGGGGTTGCCTTCCTCGTCCATCTTCGTGTGAACCGGACAAGGCTGATCCAGGATGGGATTGTTGAACGGCTTCTTCTTGGGGGCAGACTGCGCTTTCCCTTTGCCTTTGAACTTGGTGCTGGTCACAGCTGCAGCTTCTGCCTGCGGTGTGGGCGGAACTTTCTGTTTTTGCTTCCGAGTGTTTCCTCCGTCGGCATCGCCGACTGTCTTGTGTTTGCCACTTCGGATGCGGTCCTCTTCCTCGCCATTTGCATAGCGAGCTGCTATCTCCATCATCTTGCTCATGGAGATGTCGCATGTCCGGCCGAACTTTAGGTACAACTCTCTGTACCGTACGCCTGCCTTGAATGCGCAGACTGCTTCATGCTCAGTGACGTTCTCCACCGTGTGGTAGAGAGTTGTCCATCGCTGGATGAAGTCGCGCAAGGGCTCATTCGGCTTCTGGACACAGTGTTGAAGCTCCACAATGCCTGCAGGGTGTTTGCACGTCCCTTCGAAGGTCCTGATGAACACTCGGGCCAGATCTGCCCAACTGTAAATGCTTGAGGGGGCCAACTGGTTTAGCCAAGCTCGTGCCGAGCCGTCGAGCATCAGAGGGAGGTGCTTCATAGCGACATGGTCGTCCCCTCCTCCGATCTGGACTGCCACTCGGTAGTCGTCTAGCCATGTTTCAGGCTTGGATTCCCCTGTAAATTTATCGATTCCCGCTGCCAATCAGAAGTTGGGCGGGATGTCAGCCGAGCGGATGGCTCGACTAAAACACTCGGGGCCGGACACGATGGTCCTGCTGCCACTTGGACGATCCTGATCGTGACCATCGCGGTGGGCTCGACCCGTGTCGACTCTTCGCTGGGCGATTCGCCCTCTTGCATCGGGTCTTGGGTCGTAAGTGTCGCCGACTGAACGCCGATCATCATGATGTCGGGACCCATAGGGCCCACCCCGCGGAGGGGTGCGCGAGCGGCGGCGATCTTCACGGATCATGGAACGGCTGCCTCCCCCGTGGCGCTGATGGGAACCAGGGCTGTGAACCGACCGATGCGTGTTTGCATGGACGGAACTATTGTGGATCCGATTGTGCGACTGGGAGACTGCCGAATTCTGCTGTTGCGCCGTGTGCAACAAAGCACGAATCTGCTCGATTCCCCTTCCTGCCTCTGAATCAGTCGGCTGGAGGGAATCAGCGATCTTGGCAGCTGCAGCCAAGTTGAGGAGAGGTGTGCGGAACAACTCCACGTTGCTCCGCCGGGTGTGCCGACTGGCAGAACGACGAGGCGGACGGCGTGCACCGGATGCTTCACCGATTTCGCGCTCGCTCCGGCCGGCCTGATGGGGATCTTCATGGGTGTTAGCCATGTGTACTTCTGCTGCAGGCCCGCGGCCCGTGTACTTGGAAGGGAGCTCAGTCGGAACCGAGCCCGAGCACTGGGAACGCGGGGCAACCACAACAGACTCCAGAACTGCCACTTGAGAGGACGCGATCTGACGCGCTCGGGCATGCTGCACCCAACGTTGGAGACGCGGACTGCCGGATCGCTTGTTGCGGCGCACGACGGAGGCGCAAGCCGACAATGGAGCCGATTGTTGGAGAAGAAGAACGCCGCGAGCGCCGGCACGGAAGTGCGTGGCCCCGCGACGGGGAAGCGCCTCGACGTCGAGAGGCGCCTCCCGAAGCCACGTCGAATCGTCGACGGTGAAGGAGAGAGCGCCGAAGAGGATCTGGTGACCCATGCTCGAATCTCCATCAGACGACATGACGAAAGGAAGTAGTCGCAAACTCGCCGGAAGTCGCTTAGACGCCTGCCCCACGGTGGGCGCCAACTGTCGTGGGTATAAGCCTGACAGTAGATGTGTAGGGTACGAATGAGATGGGCAGAGTCCTAGCTACGGCGAGGTTGTATGAGTTCAGGCCCCTCTGCGGTGGAGGTAACAGCCCTACGTCTCAGTGCTCTCGGAGCTTGTTACCGAGTGTAATATGGAGTACAATGATTCGCTAACCCTTTTACCAGTGGGGGAGGGCGGCTTATATAGAGTGTGCTGCCCTCCACAACGGTTCTGATTCAGGGATGGAGTAGTGGCGATTGAATGCGTACGTTACAGGTAACGTATGCTCTAAATGCTAATAAATGCACCCGGAAACGTACGGCAGTTTTCCTCCGGAGAGGTTACGATGTACCGAGTGTATCCAGTCGGTTAGCCTGGTGTCCTCCGAATGCTAGTCTCCGACTGGATGATTCAGGGCCTCTTACCGACTGGATGATGGGGATTCCTTAATTCAGTCGGGGCAGACTTAGGGTCCTGTTCTTCGTGTGGGGTAGTCCTTGGGTAGGACACGTACGGCAGGCCTATGACCCTATCCTAGGACTATGACCCCATCAATATGCTTTTCAGAAATTCTTTGTCATTTCCAATCAACTACATATATTTATCAGAAATTTTATAGTGCTCGCAGTCACTTTCTTGTAAATACAAGTTTCTCATAAACTTTGTATAAAACGGATAACTTTGATCATCTTATCAAAATGTATATTCCAACTCCGAGATGCTAGCCCTAGAAGAACTGTTGGAGCTTGCATTTAAAATGCATGTGGTTGTCTCTAATCCATAACCCTAAAACGATAGTGATAAATTGATAAGAGACATCATAGTGTGCATCATATCTAATAGGGCATGCCTACAACATTCGGACACACCATCATATTATGGTGTTCCATGTGGCATGAGTTGTAAAATCATCTCATCTTATTTATTTATGATGTTGACAATCATGCTTAAAATTACATGACTCGCAACGTTTATCATGGATATGTTCCACTAGTGCATAAGTTGAGCCATTATAACATCACTTCAAACAACTTTATAAGATTTTTTTACGTCACTAATCCATCTTTTTTATATATTGTTCTTAAAAAAACTGGTTTGCTAACTATACTATTATCACTAACACTTCCGTCGCATACCGTGCCTAAATGGATGTTTATCACCGGTTATTTGCAAATGGTTAGCTTACGACCAACCCCGATTAATTATCATGGTAAATACAGGATGTCTCAAAGTTACGACTTTCTAAAAATCAAAGGATGGAGAAATGCAATACAAGCATCCATGATACCATTTGGAGAAGAATACTTGCGCATCCCACAAGTTGGAGATATGTTTATCTTTGTTCTTTAATACGGAGATGTCGGAGTTCGCCTTTATTTTGCTTTTTACCTAGGAGAGAGTAGTAGTTAATGTTTCAACCTTGTGATAATTTGGTCATTTGCTACTATGATAACAACCAGAATGATGAGGAGTTCACCTTTTTTATACTATTTTACCTAGATTGATGAAGAGCTTTTTAACTAGTATGTACAATGACGAGAGTAATATACGACGTCGTGTAATGCTTTCTTCATTGCTATATGTACGTACTAGCTAGCGTCTAGTTGACGCCAACCGAAAACACCAACAAGCATAAGGAACCAAAGATGATGGACACAAAAAGAAAAGGGGAAAACACAATGTAAACCCTAAACCCTTCAAAAACCCTCTAAACCCCTTTTTAAAAATAAAAAAACAGTGCCTCACATCTGCTAACGCGTAGCCACCTTTTAGTCCCGGTTAGTGTCACCAACCGAGACTAAAGGTCCCCGCCCCCCCCCCCCCCCCCCCCGGCGTCCCAAAGCTGACACGTGGAGCAATGTTAAGCTCGGTTCGTAACAAAATCGAGACTGAAGGCCCTTTGGAACAGGGGCGAAAGACCCGTTTTCCACTAATGCATGCAAGCCACCATGGCACATTAAAGTTTCAACCTGAGGATGACACGTTGCTCAGTAGTATCGATGAGGCCAATAAGGCCATGTACCCCCTTGATTTCTCACATGTAAGGTATCACCTTTGTATCAACGAATGCATCATTTATAGGAATCACCATGTGGACCACACAAAGTGTGCATAATGACAGGACCGTTGATAGAAGCAGCGAAGAAAGTTTCCTCGCCATACAAAGTGTGCATAATGATAGGAACGTTGATAAAAGCAGCGAAGAAAGTTTCCTCAAAAGGTTGTTTGGTACATTTTGCTCATTATTCCTTTGCAGTGTCTACACACAAAGAAGAGACGTAAAGTTCATGTCCTAACACTCAAATAGGGAGAAAATGGATAAAGATGATGGTGTGCGGAGACATCATGTAGATAATGACAAATGGTAAGTGCTCGACTGGGAATATCCCGCTTTCGGAGAAGAACGAAGGCACCTCAAGATGGGTGCGAGTAGAAACAAAATGAGCCCTTTTGGTAACCAGGGCAACACACATCACCTAACTCGTGTTTGTACATATCTATGACCTTCCACCTTGGCTCTGCATGAAGCGGGATTATATGCACATCAACATGTTAATTAAAGGGCCGACACAATGAAGGAATGATGTTAACTTGTATCTCCAACTATTGAAGGTGGAGATAGACACATTATGGTAGATGAAGGATCACGAGCGACAATGATGAAAATCATTTCTCTACGAGAGGTGTGTTGATCACAGCGGCGAATCCAGCTCAATATTGCAGGGTGGTCCAACAGTGTAATTCTTTATAAAAAAAAATTCATTTTTTCTATGATATATAGAGTATGTGGAAGTCTCAGGGTATTCCATGGACCACACCCTAGCCACCCCCTAGATCCGTCACTGGTTGATCACGACACTGCATGACTATCTCGATTGCGGATGTGTCTTTGGCCTCGTGTGCCACAAACACCAAGATAGTAAGCGTATGGCAGATGATGCATCTTTCCTCCTACTAAATAAACCACCTTCCTATAATGAAATCATGTTCATGGGGCATCTTAATTTCTATTTTTTCGCACATGCATGCTTCAACAACATCCAAATTGTAACAACAATTGTATATGCCAGCTTAGTCAACTAACATCATCTTGGTCTTAATATGAGAGTCTCTCTATCTTGGAGAATGCATAATAAATTTTAGATGCCATCGCATCTAACTTATGATATGTTCAGATTTTTATTTTTATTTATTTTTGCTTTTTGTCCCTATAGAAATGCTTGCATAGTTTATATCTTAAGGTTGAATTTATATTGTGTACAATTTAAAAATTAAATATCCCTACCGTTACTTTGGACCTGCCTGTTTCATGCGGTTTGCTGGTTTATTTCTGGGCTTTTGTGTGTTTTATGCTGCATTTTCCGTCAGTTTGTTGGCATTTTTTTCCAGCAGTTCCATTTTTTTTCTATTCACTTTCTTTGTGGAACTTCTGACCAATTTTTTAGATTCATAAATGTTTTGTAAACTTCACGATAATTATTTAGAGTTCATGAGGAATTCTTTTAGATTCGTGAAACATTGAAGAATTTTTAAGAAAATCAGGAACAAATATTATTTAAATCATGAAATGTTTGTAAAACTCACATATAATTTGAATTCATTATTTTTTCTGAAATTCATGTACATTTTTAAAATTCTAGAACATTTATCAAAAAATCACAAAATAATGATGAAAGACTGTGCACCTCAGCGTCTATTCTTGTCACAAGACGAAGAACATGAGCGACCCAGTCAGCTCTTGTGCATTCTAGACTGTGTGAGTCGTACAATTCCTTTTCCTCGTAGGCCTCCCCTCCCTCCCACCCAACCATAGCCGCCTCCCCCTCCCCCTTCCTTCCTCGCCGCCGCGTGAGGCAGCCGCCGAGCAAGCCCGGAGCGCCAAGGATGGTGGCGGCGGGGCCTAGGCTGCCCTACCTCTGCGTGGGGAGCCCCGGATCTAGAGCGGCGGCTTCATTGGCGAGGCACGGCAGGCTAGCAGCCGTGCGGGCGGTGGATCTGGATTCTCGACCGCGCGGGCGGCGGGATCTGGTGGTCGTTGGCGTCCGGCGGCGGCTTTTGCGGTGGCCGGTGCGCGCGATCTGGCGCCTCCCCTCCTCCCCTGTTTGGCGTGCAGGTCAGCCTGGTCGGGCTGCGCTTCCTTGGGTCGTCAGTTTTGTACAGGAGGCGCTGCTGGTGGCGGGGATCCAGTTTGGCGAAATCCCTGGTCGGCCATGTCCGACCGCGTCGACGGCGACCCCTGAGGGCGCCGTTCCCCTCCTTGGAGGCGTCGGTATGGACTGATCCCCTCACTTACCCTTCCCCAAGGTCTCCCGGGCGAAAGCCTTAACTTTGTTGGGCGGCGGCGGCGCTCACGGCGTCGTTCCCTTCTTGAAGGCGCCGCTTTGGGAACCTTGGGGCTCGGTGGCGCTTGTGGGTGGTGGGCGACGGCGGTGATGCGGCCCTGTTCTAGCATGGATCTCCGTCCGTTGCTTGGAGATGGACTCGCGTAGGTGGAGGTCGTCGTTTGGCGTCATGGTGCCGTCGATGGCGGAGGCACCTGCCAAGGCTGGTACCTTAATCTGATCTAAAGATGGACCAGTGGAAGATGGCGGCGACGACACATGTGAGTGCGTCGGACCGGTTTGTGCCCCAGACCCGGTATGTGGCTCGGTCAGGGTCTCCGGCTTTAGATGTTAGGCTTAGGTGAGAGGTCTGGGTATTTGGTCCAGCTTGCATCCCTTCATCATATAGATAGGAGTAGCGGCACATGTTGCCAAGATGACGGATTCAGTCATATTGTTGTACTGCTTTGTAAGGTCCTCGAGAATAATCAATAAAATGGCCGCATGCATCCCCTAGATGCAGAGGCCGGGGGTCATCCTCCTTTTCTAAAAAAAAGTTTCTTTCCTCGTTCGTGATTCCGTCGACAGTCGCGCAACGACCACATGACTCATCGGTCAACATTCCCACCTGCAGTCCTGGATATTGTTTTCAATATGGTCTTTTTTTCATCTCCCCAGAGACCTAAATTAAGAGAGCAAAAGTCCATGGCACAATGCATCTAGAATGTTAAAATTTGACAAGATTCCTTTCACAGGAGTAAATTGCTCCAAACGACCACAATTGTGGTAGGGGAGTGATCTGCGCCGGCGCGCCGGCTCTAACTTTCGGCCGGCCGCGCGCGAGCCGCAGGATGCACCAACCCCGCGTCGTCCGCACCGTTGGATCCACATGCAATATTTTTTTCCCTATGCAACAAAATTTCGATGCGATGCAACAATTTTTTTCAACGGTTGCAACAAAAAACAAAATTTGTAGCAAAAAAATATCTACGTGATCGTAGCAAAAAAACGAAGCTGATGATGCGTGATAGCAAAAGTCAAACGCCGGTTGTAGCAAATATTTACGTGACGTGTATGCAACTTTTTTAATGAACGGTTGCAGCAAAACATGATGCCGGTTGTAGCAAAAATTAACACGGTTGTAGCAAAAGTAAAAAACATCGATTGTAACAAAAAAATCGAAGAACTGGAGTTGTAACCAAACGTATATGCAGCAAATATGACGTTGGTTGCAACAAATTTACATGAGAAAAAAAGCTACATGGAAAAACGTTTGTATCAAAGAAACATACGGTTACAACAAATTTAACGAAAAAAAGTTGCAAGCATCTGCTAGCGAGCGCGTGGCCCGCACGCGACCGGCCGAACGATTCGGCCGGCGCGCCGGGTGGAAACGATTTCCATTGTGGTAAGGGTACACCAAGAAAATGGTAAGCGTATGGTGGGTAATGCATCTTTCATCCTACTAAATAAACCACCTTCCTAAAATGAAATCATGTTTATGGGGCATCTTAATTTCTATTTCTTCCGTGCATGCATGCTTCCACGACATTCAAATTGTTACAACAATTTTATATGCTAGCTTAGTCAACTAACATCATCTTGGTCTTAATATGAGAGTCTCTCTATCTTGGAGCATGCATAATAAATTTTAGATGTCATTGCACGCTATTCGTCACCCTGAGTATGGATTAGTTATTCTTCACCCCCCCTTTATTTTCACATTAATACACCGTAATTTTACGTTTCTTAAATTTTAATCTTATCTCATACATAAAAAGAGACCGTAAAAAATACATAGTCACCGTAAAAAATATTTTATGTCACGTGAAATTACAAACATAAAAACATAGTGTAAATTATACATAAAATGCGATTTTTCTGGTCTTATGATCTATATTTTTGTTTTCTTATGACAAATTTTCCGTAGTTAATCAATATAAATGTATTTATTTGCATTTCAAATTTAATTTATTTATGAAATGGTGTTAAATTACCTCGAGTGAGGAATAATTTATTCTGCACCCTGGGTGATGAATAGAGTTAACTACCACCTAATGGTAGGTTGTATTATTCCTATATATATATATATATATATATATATATATATATATATATATATATATATATATATATATGAAAATGGCTATGTACTCTTGGGAGTACGTACTCCCGCTCCTCATGTACCACATAGATGAGTCTTTTATATGTCATTAATAATTACTAGATACTTTAAAGTGAGTTTCATGAAAAAACATTCATGTAAGTTTACATATTTTTAAAGGTTTACATATATACTGCTTTATTTAAAGGTGAAAAGGGTATATTATAAAAAGTACGTCGCAACTGATATTTTTTTCAACAAAACTCAAACTGAGGTATCTTAGAATATTTAATGAAGTATATTAAAAATGATAAAGAGTTATAACCAATCTGTATATGAAGTATATTAAGAATGGGAGTACATACACCTAGGAGTACGGAAAGTAGTCATATTTATTAGTGCATGTCATCCAATCGTCAAAATAATGTATTTCCATATTTTGTTTGCATGTACTAATATATTAAATGGTTATTGCTTTTCAAAACAAAAATGGTCTGAACATTTATACATGGGTTTGTATATATGTGCTTGTATATGACATTCTCACGTAGACCGTGATACGTGTTACTGGGTATTATATTAAACGAAAATATGTATGTGTCGGTGTTATACTCAATAAAAATATGCACATAAATATCATACATTTTAACAAATATGTTTTGGTGTTATACTCAATGAAAATATACATAGAAATATTCATACCTCGATGTGAATGTACACATAAATATACACATGAATATACATACCTCAATGTGAATATACACATAAATATAAATACCTTAATTTTAATTTTATTTTAATATATACCCATAAATGACACACCGTTTAGTAAATGGTACATGCATGTATTCGAGATATGTATACAAGTTAGTGAGTATTATACCTAAAGAAAATATATATGTATTGCTATTTACAAAATGAAAAGACGCATGTGTTAATGTTATAGCCAACAAAAATACATATGCGCTGACGTACATGCTACCATACATGACAACAAGTATGGTTAATAATTAATTACAATTTTCTACTAAAAGAACAATTAATGACACGTACCAATTAGGCATGCAAACAAATAGGAAAGTAATAACGCATGCATGCATGTAAAATTTAAATCAATCTTAACACCGAAATCAAGTATGATCCAACGCCATGTAGGTTAGGAGCCTGGGCACGTAGGTGTCCCAAACGGTATATATATAGGTAAATTATCTGGGGCACCTAGTCCTATTATAGAAAGTCATATTTGTTGATGCATGTGTATAATCCACCATATAATGACTTTCCAAGTTTTGTTTGCATGTACTCCAACCATTAATGGTCAATGATTTCTTTGCAAAAAACAATATACTATTGGTTTCCTAGAATGTTTCCTTTCCAAATTAAAACCGCATGTTATTTTTCTATAACAATGCACTCTAGAAAAAGATGACCTGCGTACATAGATAACCATTATACTAGTTATTCATACATCCATTATGTTTCTCACACTTTGTTGAGAAAAGATGATGTGGGTACATGTATACTTCTATTTATTCCACATGCATTATGTTTCTCACATTTTGACCATACCCGCATTCCAAGATACACATGGGTATGTATGTATACCTAATGAAATAAATGGTTATGTATATATCTTCTAATATTTTAAAGGTATCTGATGTTGTTAAATAATATAAAACATCATCCGAAAGGTTTGTATGTATAACTAGAATGTTATTATGTGTTTTCTTATTGTTTTACTTTTCAAGGTATCTAAGTAAGGTGACCAAATAATATAAAATGTGATCTTAGTTCTTTATTACTTTCACGAATGAACGCATGCATGTTAATACCCACACATAATTTTTTTCACACTTTGACTATAGGTGCATATCAAGATACTCAAGGGTATGTATATACCTATTGGAATAAAAAATGTATTATTTATATTCTTTGATTTTTAAGGCATCATATACGACCAAATAATCTGATTCATCATCCAAAAGGTTTGTATGTATAATCAGGACATCCCTGTGTATTTTTATAATACATTATTTTTCAAGTTATCCACTATTTAATTTCGCAAAAAAAAGTATCTAGTATTTAAGGACGGATCACACTTTTTGATGACTAATTTTCCAAGGTATCTAGTACTTAAAAAATTAAGGACGGGTATACTAATTAATGTGACCGAATAGTATAAAATGGGATCTTATTTATTCTTTATGTTGTGATGTGCATACCTCAACCCCGCAAGATGAATATTTTATTTTGTAATATTGTGAAACAATCTTGGCATATTTAAATTCCTGCTCACTTGTTTCCGTTAATTATTAACCACTAGCTACTGTACATGGCAACAGGATGCAATTACTTAATTGTGACTCTCTCACACTAGGGGCAATTAATGGCCAGCATTATTATATATATTTGATGGAAGGTTAAATTAACATGCAACATTGTTTTTTGGAACGTCATCAAAGCATTTCTGTGGGTGTACGAAATATGAAATGTTATTTGTTGTCATATGGGGTTGAGGTAGGTGGTAGACACCATTTTTCCTATATATATATATATGCTTTTTGTCTCTGTGGAAATGCTTGCATGGTTTAAATCTTAAGGTTGAATTTATATTGTGTACAAGTTTAAAAAATAAATATCCCTACCGTTACTTGGACCTGCTTGTTTCATGCGGTTTGCTGGTTTATTTCTGGGTTTTGTGTGTTTTATGCTGCATCTTCCGTCAGTTTGCCAGCCATTTTTTCGGTTGTTCCATTTTTTCTGTTCTATTCACTTTCTTTGTGGAACTTATAAACAATTTGTTAGATTCATAAATGTTTTGTAAACTCCACGATAATTATTTAGAGTTCATGAGGAATTCTCTTAGATTCGTGAAATATTGAAGAATATTTTTAAAAAATCAGGAACATATTATAAAATTCATTATTTTTTTCTAAAACACACAAATAATTTAAATTCATTATTTTTTTCCTGAAATTCATGTACATTTTTAAAATTCTAGAACACTCATGAAAAAAACACAAAATAATGATGAAAGACTATGCGCCTCAGCGTCTATTCTTCGCACAAGACGAAGAATATGAGCGACCCAGTCAGCTCTTGTGCATTCTAGACTATGTGACTCATCGGTCAACATTCCCACCAGCAGTCCTGGATATTGTTTTCAATATGGTCTTTTTTTTTCATCCCCCCAGAGGCCTAAATCACGAGAGCAAAAGCCCATGGCACCATGCATCTAGAATCTTAAAATTTGACAAAATCTCTCCCAGAGTCCTAGATGTCTGAATCACAAGAAGTCTGAAGCTCAAAACCTCTTCTGAACCTCATCTGATCACGGCAATTTCAGTAGTGTGCAAATTCTGCATAGGAACCTCATTTTCTTCTTGCAAGACCATAAATATCACATGCACACCAGTACCTAGGATTGATGATGAGATGCAGAACATGTTCATGAGTTAATTCAACAGGGATTCATCAATATACACGGTTGTGCTGCCTACCCCCATTGAGTTAATACTAATAATCTGACCATGTTGATGGGCACCTTCACTTGGATCCACCAGACATCAAATCCCTGTCCAGTGTTGATGGGCATCTCGGCTCGGATCGCTGCACGCGTACACTAGTGTGCATCCTGTGCACTGCTCGCCCCATGTGTGCATCCTGAATCCCTGACCCGGCCCTGCATCTTCTTCTATACTGTACCTCTCCAACTCATTCAGATGATCAAACAAAACAGGTGAAATCCACCCGGCGGTAAGAAACAACGACACTCATTTCTCCCTCTTCTTCCTATTCTTAAAGGAAAAAAGCACGAGCACTCAAAGACCTTAAAAACTCTTGCAGCAGCATGTTGTGTTCTGAAACCACGCTCCATCAATGTCGACGATGTGCTGCATTGCACATCTGCGCTGTCTGTGTTTAATCTGGCTATTAAACATGAACATCCATCTCTCCTGTCCTTAAAGGAGAAACAAACATGAGCATTCAAATGCCATAAAAACTCCATGTTCTTTCTGAATGCTGACCGAGCTCAAGCCGCCTGATTAATCACCATGTGCTGCGTCTCTTTGAATCGCCATTGCGCTGCATGTGTTGGCATTGCAGGCATCAAAACCCCTGCATGCAGCACGTTATTTCTGGATCGTGCCCACGAACAAAACCTGCGTGATTAGTTAGCAAGCAAGTGACCATGTGCTGCACTGCGGTTGCATCGCAGGCCGTGTTGAAGTGCGTGGTGGAAAGGCTGGCGCCTGAAGCGGCTGGGCGGCGCGCAGCTCGCGGTGACCACGCCCGCGGGCAGGCTGTGCCGTCTGCCGTGCCGGTCCCGGTTCCGCGGACGGGACGTCCAATCCATACAGGACTACCGACGAAGGCAAAGGCAAAGGCAACGCCAGAGCAGCGCCGTCCATTTTCTCTGTGCGTATTCATGCCCATGTGTGCACGGCCAGGGCAAGCCACAGGCCGAGTTAATGAAAGGATCGTAGGATGCCGTGCAGTGATCACCGCTGTGCGTAGGTGATCGGGTACTGGATCCAGGGTACTACGTACGTTATGAAGAAGAAGCTGGTTTTCATACAAGATACTCCACAAGTGAAGTTTCCAACTTGTCCAGTGGCTCCTCCGGCCGTGCTTGGTGTGGTGTGCACGAGGGCACAGTACCGCCCGTGAGCACTGCATTGCCCTCGCCACGCATGCATCTTCGCACGTGCTCCTGCGGGTGCTTGTCAAGCCGGTATTTGGTGATCACCAGTGTCGTCGTAGGCATGCATGGCTTATTTTGTTACCGTGGGTAGACATTGGCCTTGGCTTGGATGGGCATGCATGGGCGTCAGGTTGGCGCGGGGTGTGTGGCGGTGACAATAATGCGCCGGCAGAAACGGCAGTGATCCTGCACACCGCCCTGCGGCGATCATTTGGGCGGTCGTGCGAGGGGTGGCGGCGATCGACGCCGGTGTGGTTGGATGGATCATGGCGGTGTGCGCGTCTGAAGAGGGCAGGCACAGCTGCCAAGGCGTGAAAAGTTGGTGCAGCTAGAATTGATAGACGGGACGAAAACTTTTGTGAGTGGGGGGAGAATCTGAGTCAGCATGATTGGCTTTGGTTCGGCCTTATGTCTTGAGCTAGCCTGCGCCTTTGCTATGTCACGTCTCTTGTGATAACATGTATACAATCGATGAGAAAGCAACGAGGTGAACTACTTTCAACTCGTGTCTTCATTATGTCAACAACTTTCAACTCTTACGGGGTGAACGCTCACTCGTCAGCACATGATCTCGTTAGTTCTTCTTTTTAAGGAAAACATTTCTCTATTAATTCATCAACTATCGAAGTAGTACACACAACACTAGAAATAAACAAAATACATCCAGATTTCATATAACATCTAACGACTATTACAAAAACAGGAGCGAGTCGAAGGCACGTCGCAGTCATTTCCTATGCCTCACTCAGTTGCGAAGCGTGACACACAATTAACAGGGGCCCAAATTTGAACCAAAAGCAAAATGCGCTTGAAAAACAGGTCTGAAGTCACACAAAGAAAAATCAATCAATTTACTTTAGGTAACTAGCTTTGCACGTATATATATGTATATATTATATGTGTGTGTGTGTGCGCGCGCGCGTGTGTGTATATATATATATATGTATGTATGTATACTTCACCGATAAAATGTACCAAAAACCTTAATATATGTAGTCAAAAAATATTTTCACACTTTGAAGGGAGGTCACGACCCCCTTTAGACTCCAAGAGGCTTCACCAGCGTCCTCATCGAAGCCAGGCAAGCCTTATTATAGTAGACACTTGGGAAATTGTCGTGTTAAGGTCCCATAGGATTAACGCATCAGAATAGCAAACGTTGTCGATGAAGAGAAGTGTAGATCGAAAAGATCCAACAGGTAGACACAGGAACACAGAAGAATGAAGAAAGGATCCACGCAGATCCACCGAAGACAAACGCCGACCAAATCCCACGAGATCCGTTGGAGACCAATCTCCATGCATCCTCCGACGATGCTGAAAACACTACCGGGGCCGGGGCTAGTTGAGGAGGACATTATTCCATCTACATAGGGTAGCCACCGCCTTGCATCTCTGAGCAGGACAGAAACCTAACAAAGCTAAAAAAAAGCATCAAAAAACGAAGCCCTCTCACAGGCAAGGGCCTAGATCCAGGGTATGTTCACATACCTTGCTTACGGAATCTCCAACAGCAACCAACAAATTTCCTCATGCATCTGTCCACAAACCGCCGAGGAGGGACGGGGGGGACACGAATGCGGGAGGACAACATCCAAACGTAGCCGCATACATCGAGCCTTACTTTTTTTTCAAGTTTTTAAATTTTTTTAAAAAAAATATTACATTCCAACATTGTTATCCACTTTCACCGTCTACTGATGCTCAATCAAATCTTCCTTCAACTACTCGTGAGTTGGTCGATGCTGAATTTGTTGATGCATTCGAATAAACTCATCAAATGTGATCGTATTCTATTTCGGAAGTTGGATATGTACTCCAAATCAGAATTCAGTGCTAGAAAGAAGAAGTGAGAGTTGTTTTCACCTCAGACGATTCAACGAACAGTTGTTGGGCATGATGAGAATAACAGTAGAGGATAGGACCTGGCGGGGCGGTTCGAGGACATGAGTTGAACGGAGACAGCGGAGAAGCAGTGGGGAGCCGTGCTTGAGTGTCGGAGGTGACGGAGACACATTGTTCCGGCAAGGATGTGGCGTGGTGGCCGGGGTGATAGAGCGGAGGCGAAGACAAAAAAAAGAAAGAAGTAATAAGAGAAAATAAGAAGGATTGAGTCACGGGGTTCGAAAAAAAATTGTATGGACGAAAGGTGCGAATTCATACATTTCATCATCACTTTTGTCTTCGGTTTACAGAAAAAATCACGTTCGCATCGTCCCCAACCCGATACAACACGTTGGATGGCTCCCGTGGTCCGAACTGATGTGGCTGGTTTAAGGGTTAGAGATGCCTTCATGGTTACATTACGTCTGTCGTGACTAATAGCAAATTTGGTACGAACCAAGAGTAACATATGTTTTGAATTTTCCAACTTGTCCGGTGGTTGCTCCACGCAGTGGTTGGTGCATGAGGGTATACTGTGCCGCCCGTGTGCATGCCGTCGGGCTCCATGCATCTTTGCACGTGCTCGAGCTTGGTTTATCGAGGCAGTGTACCTGCTGACCACTGCCTTGGTTGACAAGTTGACTGCCGAGCCAGTCACTAGCGACGTTTGCTACGCTGTGAAAGCTCACGAAAGACAAGCTTCTCTCTGTGTCTTTGTTCCTTTCGAAAAGGGCCGTCTTCCTCTTCCTTTTTACGGTGATGAGCAAAGATGCCAAGTACTGATTCACCAGAACTCAGTTTCGTGTGGCGGTAATAATGATACTACGCCGTGGTACAAAAACGGCAGTAGTTCTAATCCACCACCCACGGCGATCATTTGCGGGGCCGTGCGTATGGCATGGCAATGCCAGGTTTGGATGATCGATGATGGTGCGTCTGCCGGTGGCCAACGGATGAAGAGCGCCCGACGTAGGAGCACGTTCCATGGATTGATCTAAATAAAGGACGATTTTGTTTACTTTCCTTTTCTTTGGACCGATTCGACGGGCACACACACCCGCTTCGGCGTTTAGGTCGACGCATGCGCTCAATGTTGACCGACCCATGTGCTATTAACGCGTGGAAGAAAATGTAACATTTATGAAAGTATATAAACAAGTGTTCATTAAGGATTAAAAACCAACCACGAAGGCCGACGAGAGTCCACGCGTTCACATTATATTAATTAAACATAAAAAACTAAACTATGAGGCACGCAGTCCTAAGCGTCGTCGTTGTTGACGTCGGGATCAATTAGGTCAACCATCGTAGGCGCAGGGCCGGTCCAAGGAACGTTGTGTTCCAGAGCGCAGCTACCCGCGCCTCCGTCGTCTGTCCCGCCGGCGTGGCTGTGTTGGTGGCGGTGGCAGCGCAGCACGGACGCGTTCCTCCTCCGCTATCTCCCGTTGTTCCTCCTCCGCCTCCTTCTCCAGCTCCATCTATCAATGGCCTTCTACACGCTTTGCCTGCAAGTGTTGCGCCTTCCAGTGTAGGAGGTAGGCTTCCTCCTGCTCCGGTGTCGCGCCCAACCAGATGGGCGGCGCGTCGACCCACTCGTGGAGGCCGTCGGTCCACTGGTGGACCTCCGGCTGCGGCTCACTCTTCGGCGGAGGGGGCACGACGCAGCCGTCGGCGGCGGACAACGCGGTGGCTTCCACGAGCTGCGCCTCGTATGATGCCTCCTCCTCTTCGGCCTTGCGCCGCTCCTCCTCCTCGCTCTCGCGGAGAACGGCTGCCAGTGCCGCCTGGTAGGCGGCCTCCGCCTCCCGGTCTTCGTCGCTAACGATGGGCGGGGGTGGCAGAGAGACTCCCGGCCGCACGTTACGCACGCCGCGTCGGCTCTGCTCCTCATTCTCGAGTGCGAACCAGACCTCCGAGTTGGGAGAGTCGACCGCGTACACCGGGTTGAGCCGCTGCTCCGGCGTCAGTTGACGCCGGCGGTGGCTCACCTCCTCCGCGTGCATCCGTGTCGACCGCGGCACGGGCAACACCGGGATCCTCTTTGGATCCTGGTGCCAGTGGTGCGGGAGGGTGACGTCGGGGTACTGCAGCGGAACGCAGTGCTTCCAGAGCCACCGCGCTTGGTGCGCCGGGACGCTGATGCGTTCGCAAGGCCGGCGGTGATTGACGGGGGCCTTGCCCTTGTTTTGGAAGGAGCCGGACATGGCTAGGGTTTGGTTGCCGACGAGATGGCGAGATGGGGACGGGGGGTTCTCGAAGTAGATGCCGAACCCCACCACACGCTCGGATAAAAAATAAGACCGACCGCGGACGCTGACGCGTGGGCCCAAGGAGGGCGGCCGTCATAAGTTATGTTGACCGTGATGGTTGGACCGGACATAGAAAGGACGTGTGCGCAGACGCGGAGCATTTCAGTCTCAAATTTGGATAAAAATGAATCAGCACGGACACGAAACGGACGTGTAGGGCCATTATTTTACCCGCACGAACCCAAACCAACTACGACGGATGAAATGAATCGTTCCTTTAAAGTGCTTTAACATAACAAAGTCATCTAACTCTACAAGAGATACTCGCCTCCATCTCCATCTTACCATTTCCGCGCTTCTGGAGTAAACGTTGGTACGTGAGGACTTGGTAAACTTTGAAAGCGATGCAGTGGACGTTAACATAGTCGAGAGCGATGCAGTTGACATGAAAATAGTTGCTAACGACAAAGAGTGAAAGAGACACAGTTGTTGAATGATGATGGTGCATCATGACAACTGCGTGCGTGTCTCAACTGCGTGATTTCAAACGCACTGCGTCTTAGGTCTTGTACAATTCTTAAGAGAGGTGTTTAGAAAAATAAATCAGTTTTTTCTAAATATCGGTGCTTATTTATACAAAATAAACCCTTAATTAGGCAGTTCTTCAGTAGAAATAACTATTGATGCTTATGAAAAGCCTGATTTATGTCTTTAAACATCTCCTCTAAGCACCATGCATTGTACAAGTTCTTAGGGATGTCTTCAACGCGCGTGATCGAATTTTCGTTTGCAAATGTCCGCGGACATTCGGTTGGGGTGCCCGGCCATGATAGATAGATGTCTGCACGTTTCAAATAGATTGAACATGAACAGAAATTGCTTTTGGAGGCCGAGCTTCATGAAGGCCTCTAAATGCAAAATTTGAATTTCGTGAAATTCGTATTTTAATATTTTTAAAAAAATTAAAAAACATAGATAGATGAAGACGTAAGGGTGTAAATTTTTAAGACTAAATACGTTGAATTGAGGGCTATGCAAAAATGACAAATCTGACGTTTTTTGTTCGTGGTGCTAGGGTTGTGCCAGCACCGGCCGTTCTCTCCGCCGCTGCCATGGCCGTGGCAAGCACAGACTCATCGCCCGTTCGCCCTTTGCAGTACGAGTCATCGAGCTCCTCCGAGACGGCGAGGTTTCATCCGCCACAACAGCATGCTTTGACCTGGTTCTCCATGTTGTTGGATGGCAGCGTGATCGCGACGTCTACCTCCGTACCCACAGTCGTCATCGACTTCAACGTCACCCCTGGGCCGCGGTCGATTCCTACGGCCAACTTTTCCGGCTCCCGCAACCTATTGGACGAAATGCCAAACCACACTTCATCATTGGATAGGAGTAGCAACGGCAATTGTCAAGATGACGACTTTAAATACATTGATGTATTATTTCATAAAATATTTATAATTAATTAATAAAATTGTTAAATGCATCTACAAGATGCACATGCCGGAGATCATCCTCCTTTTTCAAAAAGAAAGATAAAACTTGATGACTAGCTACGAGGGGCGGAGGTAGTAGGGGAGCGAGCAGGGACGAGACCCCCCCCCCTATGGCTCGACCACTCCTAACAAATTGCAAATTGCAGCAGGGGCCATTGCTATTTTTCAGCAGTCTTTATCCTAATTATGATTACTTTCGGCCATTAGATTAGATTCCTAACTGCCATATGGCCTATGCCCAATAGAAAATTGCCGCAAGGATATACGTGAGGTGGTTTCGCTCTAAAATGAACGTGGGGTGAGCCTCAAGCAATGGATTTGCATACAAATACAACTCAATTCCACTACGAGTTGAATAACCACATTGGCGGCTAGTTCATTGCACCGTCGGTGATGCTGCAGCAACCGGGGTTGATCGTTACTGCCGTTGGATCGTTGATCGTTCGAACACGGGAACTCAGGTTATTTACTAATCTGTTTTGTTTGACGCGGTTATGCCTAATGAATTGATTGGTAATGTTTTTGGGAGGTAATATTATTTAATTATACGTTCTTAGATAAGAGATACATATCTAATTCATCTTCTAGCACGACAACTTGGGATATTGCTAATCTGTTTAATTTGTCTGATCCACTTATCCGAATGAATTATTGGTAACATTTATTGACCATACTTCGAAACAAACGGGAAAATGAAACATATTGCTGTTGCTGGAAAGTTATATTCAACTCTTGATTAATAACCACTAAACCATGTAGGTAGTATCTTAGCGCTAAGTTTGAACAGACAGTTGTCTTAACATGTATTATTATGCTTATATGATTTTTTAAACAACATTTGTAGCGATTTTTGGAAAATCTGTTTAGCTATGTGGTGTTGTGCGGGACTAGATCGTTGTCTCTTCGTCTCCCCTATGATCAAATCATGGCTCCCCCCTGCTAGCTACTGCTCTCAGCAAGAGCTTGTGGCCGGCTGTTGCCATAGAGTGGAAAATCTCGGCAGACGCACCACCTTCTTTTGTTGTTGGAAAAAAAGCAATGCACCATTGCTAGTGAAAATTAATACTCCTTTCGTTCTAAATTTTTTGTCTTCGATTTGTCTAGAAATGAATGTATCTAAATACTAAAATATAATTAGATGATATATTCATATCTAGACAAATCTAAACCAAAAATTTTGAGACGAAGGGAGTAGTAAATAAATTGTATGGACCCTGATTTTTTTTTCCAGCCTGTGAGGGAAAAGAAGAGACTCTCATGGCCATCCGCTTTGCTGTCGGGTTTTGTAGAGACCATGCACGAGGTGCGGCGGCAGAACCCTCGCTGATCCATGCCCCGACCTGAGTGGCGATCGATCATTTGCGCGGTCGTACGGCGACGCAGCGTCGGATGATGGTGGCGTGTGCGGCAGTGGCCGGCCAACGGTGTCCGTCGGTCCGATGCAGATGCAGATGCAGATGCAGAGCGCACACACGGACACGACTGCCAAGGCCAAAAAGGGAGTATACCACGTACTGCCACTGCCAGCTAGTGCTGGAGTGAGTAGAACGGATGGATAGATAGATGATGCGAGAACTTTTTGTTGAGTGGAGGGGAGTGGAGAGCATCTGAATCCGGGTGGTGATTGTGATTGGCATGGCATGGGCATGGCTCGCGTCCTGTGCTTGTCGGACAGATGACGCCGGGTGGCTTCACTGGACGAAGCAAGCAAGCACGTACGTGTCGCCTCCGCACGCAACACCACAAGGGCCAGCCCACATGAATGAGCGAGTGCATCTCGTGGCTTGGTTTGTAGGTTTTCACTTGGGCGGTGGCAACGAACGAACGAACGCACGACGGCACGGGACGAGACGAGCGGTCATGGCCGAGGTTGCATGCATGCATGCATGGTACGTACGGGGCGGTCCAGCGGGGCTCACTCGCTGTGAGGCCACATGCACGTACCACCAACACCAAGCAAGCGCCCGACCCGTAGCCATCAGTCGTTGTTCCAAATCTTGCAGTAGCAGCAGATAAATAATGGCCAGCTCGATTTTGGACGTGACGGGGCGTCTGGTGCGACCGTGCGAGGGGTTAACCGTTAACGGCGCTGCCATGTTTCTTTTTCTTTTTTGTCTTCGTCTTACGTCCAAATAACTACATGCAAACTAAAAGAAAACATAAAAGGCCCCTCCACGCGGGAAGGCCTCAACAACATCACCAACATAAAAGGCCCCTCCACGCGGGAAGACTTGAACAACATCACCTGAAACACCCTCCAGTGAGCTCACACGGTTCTAGATACCCAAAAGTCACATCTTAACACAAACCACAGAGAACCTGAATCTAAGAGCATCTCCACTCGCCCTCTAAAAAAGTCCTCCCATGAAACTTTTTTAGCGCCGACTCGGTCGAAAAACGGCACAGTCGCCCTTTTTTAACGCCGACGGTCGAAAAACGGCACAGTCGCGTCCCAGGATCTCTTTTTTGCCGGCTATCAAAATTAGCCCGACGGTCCTAAGTCCTAACCCAACGCGCTGGGGGACGTCCGAGGGCGGCGGCGGGAATGTTTTTGGCGTGAAAGGAAGGTGGGCCCGCCGAGTCAGCGACTGGGTGTGCGGTCGTCGTTCTCGTCGCCTCGTTTTCCGCATAAATCAATGCGAAGGATGCGTCATCGGTCAGCCTTCCATTAATTCCTCATAGGCGGCGCAGTGAAGGCGCGCCGCGACGCACGTCCCGTCAGGTTCTGTCACGCGGTCACACGTCGCCGCACCCGCGTGCGCCCGTCCGCGGCTATATAAGGACGCTTCCACCGCCGGTTGCCGCACACCTCTCCCCACCAACGCTCTCTCTTCTCCTTCTTCGCCACTGGCCCCTTCTTCACCTTCCCTCCCCCCGAAAGAGATGGTTGAACGCTACCCCGATGACGGTGCGGCCGCCAACGGTTTCGGCTGAAGGCACCTCCGCGAGGACGAGGCCCGCCTTCTCTACAAGGCGGAATAGCCGGCACCGCCGGACATGCGGGTGTCAGGGTCTTGGAGGCTGAGCGTCGGCGGCGTTCCGGTACCACCACGACCCACCAGAGCAGAACAGCGCGCGGAGCTCGCGCGCATCCGCTCCGGCCTGTCGGAGAGCTCGCGCAACTTCCCAAGGTACGCCGCCGACAACACCTCGCTGTGGACGGCATACTTCGAGCGCCGTCACACCGATCAGCTCACCGCACCCGTCACAACTCCGAGGGCCGCAGCGAATGGTGGGGCATCCCCGGCCGCACTTTGGACGTCGTTCTCGAGCACATCGAGGGCGGTAGCACGCACGAATATGAGTACCCACCGCCACCCGCCTTCACCCGCCGTTGTGGCCGTTCCTGGACGTCGAGGAGGATGGAGACGGCGACGTTCTCGTCATCTGGCAGCTCCGGATCCCGCTCCCGCTCCTCAGGCTCACTGGGGTTGCTCCCCGTCAAGCCGGAGCCGTTGGAGACGCCGTTGGGGCGACGTACGCGCGGCGCCGACATCGTCATCAACGAGCCCGACTCTTCCTGCCGCCTCGTCAAGCCAAAAATGGAGCCGAGGCTCCTGCCCGTCAAGCAGGAGCACCTCGCCATGGCCATCGACGACGACGAGGCTGCCCTGAAATGGGCGTGGGACGACTACGTCCGCGAGAAAATGGAGCTACAGCACCGCACCCTGGAGGAAATCGCCGCCTGTCCCCGCGACCGCGAGCAGGGCGGCCTCATCATCCTCGACGACAACGACGAGGATGCGTCGGCGCCCGTTCGCCTCCGCGACCCAAGGAGCAGCAAGGACGACGCTCGAGCGGGCGGCAACGGCGACGGCGATGACGACGACGACGACTACACCACCTTCTACAAGCGGCGGCGACGGGTGGTATCGGCGGGCGACGACGGCTTTAGCTAGTTTTAGTTTTAGTTTACATTTAATGTTTAATTATGTTTTTTTAATTTTTTTTACAAATTTTAATCAATCTATGTACTTCCGTACGAATTTGACTGGTTTTTGGCCAAACTTGGGGCGACTTACATTTTTCTAAAACCCTTTCGGACAACCATTGAAAGACGACTGTGAACCCGAACCCCCGAGGGCGAAATTTTTGCTGGCGCGCCCCAGGTGGCATTATTTCAAGCCCCTGAGGAGCCGAACGGCTCAAAATGCTCCAAGCAACTCGGATAAAATCAAGAGGTCAGGGTAAAAACAGTCGAGAAGAAGAGGGTCGTTAGTCCTTCACGCGCAAAATTCCCGGACTCAAGCGCTTGTGACGATTTCACCACAAGGAAAAACCTTGTACATGGAGGCTTATGAGTAGTTGTTGGCGCTACTAGTAGTTAGTAGTAGCAGCACGGACGCTACAGGTAGTTATGTACTAGCAGAACGACCCTACTGCTAAGGGTCCCATCGTGCTACGGGCCACAAGAACGCGCTACTCCTATAGTGCTTAGGAGTAGTGCTATGTCACGACCCGCGCTACTACTAATGTCACCTTATCCACACCTCGGCTCGCCCGTTCCTATCTCATTCCCTCCCTCTCACACTCTTACCACACCCCGCCGTCGCGGTCCTCGTCCTCGCCCGCCGCTGAGTGTCAAAACTGTCGAGAAGTCCTCCACGCTCAAAATCCCCGGCCTCCATCCTTGTGACGCTATGTAGACCTCACTTGCAACCTGCTTGAGAAGTCTTGGCCCAGTTTCAGTATTCTTGTCGCGGTTTCCTTTATCTGCAAAATGGACCAATCATTGATCCAAGAACAAGTTAATTTCATGATTGTCATTGGGTCCATTACTTCCTCCGTCACAGTTTAGAAGGCATGCATGTGTACCTAGATCGTCAATTTAACTTATATAAAATATATTGTTTAATATAAAAATTTTATCATTAGAAAATAGAACATCTAAAGTTTCTAATGATATATTTTTTGTCATATATGCTTTTCATTAAATTGGTCAAATTGACGATCTAGATATATGTGCCGGACTTATAAACTGAGACGGAGGGAGTACTTGCTTTCATTCAAAACAAATATCATTTCTAGAACTCCAGAAGGGGTGAATTGAAGATCGAACGCACATTTCAACATGTTCCACATTAGTTTTGCCAAAGAGCACAAATAAAATAAAATTATCGATGTTTTTTGGTTGCCCATAAAAGGCACATCCATCTCTCCCTTTCCACCCCTTTTCAGCAAATTATCTTTAATAAGAATGCTTTTTCTATTCACAAGCCACAAGAAAACTTTAATTTTTGCTGGGACTTTAATTTTCCGAAGAAGCTTCGGAGGGAACTCCACCTGAGATCTTACTAAGGAAGTACTCCCTTAGTTCCTAAATATAAGTCTTTTTAGAGTTTGTACTATAAAAATATATACGTATGTATATAGACATACATTGTAATATAGATTCACTCATTTTGCTTCGTATACAGTCCTCTAATAAATCTCTAACAGGGCTTATATTTAGTAACGGAAGGAGTATATAAGGATTTGACCGTAATTTTTTTCCATCTTTAGTTAACATCCATCTAACCTGGTCTTTTCCGCCATATATTGATACTTCTTCACATCTACTCTTAAGACTCTCCCACAATTCTAGATTTTCTCCATGCAAAGTTGTGCGGAAAGAGAAAAATTCCCAAGTTTTTTCAATGGCCTCATCAACTATTATATTATGGTCAAAGCTAATCATAAATAATCCAGGGTAGGCTAGCTTGAGAGGTCTATCATCTATCCAACAATCTTTCCATAACCTAGCGTTTTTTCCATCCCCCGACATCTTTTTACAACGTTGGTAAGAATAAGTCTTTCACCCCGAGAATGCTGGACCGGAAGCAGAAATGTGAACCACGAGTGCTAGGCTTAACGCTAGACAGACGTTTGTCCCCCCCCACATATTTGTTCCCTGCCACCGTTTAGTTTCAGTTTCTAATTTCCAATACCACTTCGCTAAAAGAGCATTTTTCATGAAGGCGCGGTTCATGGTGGGCGAACAGTAGGTTGGTGATAGGTTAACAAAAGTACTCACCCCGTTCCTAAATATAAGTCTTTCTAGAGGTTTCACTAATGGATTACATACGGATGTATATAGACATACTTTAAAGTATAGATTCACTCATTTTATTTTGCATGTAGAGATCTAGTAAAATATCTTAAAAAGACTTATATTTTCGGTACGGAGGGAGTAGATGTAGATAGATATACATAGATAGAGATAAATAAAGATCCTTCCTCTCTCCCACCCTCCGATCCGGTCGTGGTTAAGAAACCAGCCGTCCAACGGGGACGCACATGGAGACGACGGGCCGGCACACGGGCTGAGAAAACGCAGACATCCATCCATCCATCCATCCATCACCCCAGCTGCAGCTCTGCTCAACTGATTTTAATTAATAAAGTGAGATGAGATGAGATGAGATGGGATGAGATGAGAGCGTGATGCGAGGGGGAAGAGAGAGGCACGTGTGGCGTGAGCGGGACTGACGGATTTGACAAGCAAACGCAGCCAAAAGCAACTGGTAATGCGGCCGGCCAGTGTGAGTGTGGGTGGATTACTGGTACGGTAGGACGCTGTGGCGAGGGCGAGGGCGAGGGCGCCGCGGCCCATTAATGAGCATTCACGTGCTCTGCGCCACTCCCCTGCCCTCTCTTCCCTCCATCTCCATCTCCAACCCCAACCCCCGCTCCAGCTCCAGCTCCCACTCCCTCAGCGAGCGCCATTGCGGCCATTGCCACGCACTCCTACCTCGCTGCTGCAGTGCAGTGCAGACGCGCCGCCTCTTCTACCTCCCCGTCCCGCCGAACCAGCACGCTCGCCTGGTGGTGCTCTGCTTCCGTGGCTAGGCATCCTGGAGGAGGCGGCTCCGGCGGTGCTGCGCGGCCAGGGCTCCTCCGTGCGTGAGGGGACTAGTGTCGCTCCCAAACCTCGTGGGAGCTCGCCCGCCCACGGATCGGCGGCCTAACGCCATCCGCCAGCCGGCCCCGCACCGCCGGCCGCCGTGAGGGCCGGCATCGGGCCACGGCCACCGGCGGGGAGATCCGCGCGTCCGGCCGCGTCTGACAGGTCGTCCGTTCGCCGGCGTCCGGCGGCGCCGCACCGCAGGTACGGATACCATTCCCTCGCCGCCTCCTTATTCTCTCCGGGCGGGCGGGCGGGCGGGCGCCGCACTTTGCCGTTTTGGGGGTCGGCGAGGTGACCGTTCGTTCCATCCCATTCGCCCGCCCCCGTCGCTTTCCTCTTCCCCAAAAGCGGCGCCTTTCCAGGCCGAGCCTCCCTCCATTCCTCCCCTCGATTAACCTCTCCTTTCCGTAAATATAAATCCAAAAAAGTCAAGAAATACTCCCCGTCCCGCCGCCCGTAGCACCAATCCATGAATGAATGCCGCAGCCCCGTCCCGCCGATCCATCATCCATGGGGCCCGTCGCCATTGCCGACCCCGACCTCACCTCCCGCGTCCCCTTCCTCCCGCCGCGCACGGGGCACAGAATAACAATACCACCAGCAGTAAAACCAGGGCAGGAGGAGAAGAGCGATTTTGCATTTGCATTTCCACGGACCACCGCGTCGCCGGCCGGGCGGCCCCTTCTCCTTGGCCGTATCTGCTCCGGCGTCTCGCCGACCAGGTTCCCTCCCAAACCAACCACGAGATTCCCGCGCCCCTTTTAATTAATCTATCTACTGTATACACTATCCGATCCCATTTTCTATTTTTATCCTTCACCGCCGTACGTACCGCCGGCGATTCGCCTCGCGGTCGGGCGCTTTTCACCATCGATCCGGGCGCCGCCGTCGCTCTCGCAGTTGCCGCCGCAGCTTCATGCTGCCGGGGAAAGAGGGTTCGGCCCTTTGCCGCCCACGCCGCTTTCCCTTTCCACCGGATTCGATCCGCCCCCCGTTCCGGGCAGGGAATCCCCCACCTTTCGCGGCGTGCGGTTGCTTCCGCCACTCGCTTCCGGCCGGCCGCGTCGGGTGGGAGATCACCGGAGCGCGCCGAGATAAGAGAGCAGGACAACAAAAGCCGCTGTACGCGCACATTCGTGCCCCCATCTCCATCTCCTTTTCGTCGCCATGATGAGCTCCAGTGGTTCCGAGGTGGGGGAGCGCGCCTCACGTGAGTGACCCCCCCTCCTCTCCTCCCCCTACCTCGTCGTCGACGCCAAACTGCTTTTTGTTCCGTTCTTGGGAGCTTGTCCCGTCCGGCGCACTCCCTACCCCCATCACCTACACACACACACACACACACACACACACGATTCAAAACATTTTGTATTTCAAAACTATGGCTGGCTGCTGTTCATCTGTGTCCTGCTTGCTTCAGATTTTGAAAAACAAAATCTTTCCTTGCACGTACGTACGCGCCTACCTACCGGCTGGCTCCTGCATTGAAGGCTGTGGTTGTTAAATGCCGTCCTCCGTGCAGATAGATGAAAGGGGCTCAGGATAGGAAGCAGAAGAAGAAGCAGGACCTGCAGGTGCTGGCGCCCTTCCCCGGCTGCCTCGGGAGGGTCATCAACATGTTCGACCTCGGCAACGGCGTCGTCGCCACCAAGATGCTCACCGACAAGGCGCACCGAGACGGTATGGCTCGTTCTTCTCTTGTAGTACATGTTGAAATTTTGTTCCTCTGCGCCATGCCTTGTAGTCTGGTTTTTGTGCTTCCTTTTATGTGTTGTTCACCTTGGCCAATCTCTGATGCGACGTAGCGTGTGTGCCTCGCAGTTTCTCCGGCGGGTAAGGACCGGAGCGGCGCTTTCAAGACGGCAAGCAATCAGTTCCCGTCTCAGATTGAAGATAAACAGGTAATGTGATAATATAAATGCTTCATGTTCCTTTTGTATTTTGACTATGTAAATGTTGAACTGAAAGTTCAGTCGTCTGATTTCCATTCTTTTGTTTACTGCAGAGAGATAGTCAGCAAAGAAGGAGCTCTCCAACAAAGAGATCAAACTCGCCCACCAACAGATCTGGCATGTCACCCGTCAAGATGCTCATGGAGCAGGACATGTGGAGAGAAGGGGTGCCTGATGACGAGCCTCTCAATGTTGTTGCCAGATTGATGGGTCTAAACGATGCTCCAGTCGCCCACCAATCTGATTTGGCATCAGGAAGACGGTTCAGCAAGGAAGACGACAGCCGAAATGTCAAGCCAAAGAAAGAAATCAAATGCCACCAGAACCATAAGGCAGGAACACGGCATGAGGAGACATGGAGCAGTTTACGTGATCAGCCTTCGAAGATGGATAGCAGCAAGAACAGGCACCAAGGGAAGGATCCTTCTTGCGAGAGGAGAATGTCCCTCGTCCGCGAGAAGTTTGCTGAAGCAAAACGCCTGGCCACAGACGAGAAGCTTCTCCATTCAAAGGAGTTCCAGGAAGCGCTGCAGTTTTTGAGCTCAAATAAAGACTTGTTCCTGAAGTTCCTAGATGAGCCAACTCCCCTGTTATCAAACAACCATTATGGGTTTGAACCTGTTGCACCACCTTCAGAAATAAAGCAAATAACCATACTGAAGCCATCAGAATCAGCGAAGAGAAAGGGCAATATTCATGTTGGGAGGCAGCTATATTCAGAGGGAAATGAAGCTGAAGGCAACAGATGCTGGCGCCACCAGAGCTTAAATGTTAACCCGGCAAATTCAACCCTGTCCGAACCAACAAGAATTGTGGTACTAAAGCCAGGACTTCCAAAGTCTCATGAAGATACGATCCCAGTGTCCTCGTTGGAATCATCGACAGAACCAGATAGTGACGATGATAGTGTGATGGCAGTTGATGAAACAGTATCCTCGAGAAGACTGGCCAAGGAGATCACTTGGCAGATGAGGATGCGCTTAAAAGATAGCCAGGATGAAGATAGTTCGCTCTCTTATGAATACCATGATACTTACGTTGAAAATAGCTCCTTTAGCAAGTCAGAGGTTGAAACTGCTAAAGAAGTGTCAGGTGAAATAAGTGAGGATCTGGAGTTTGGTACTCCCACTTCTGGCCGTTCCTGGGATTTCCTGAGCAGGAGCGACAGCCCTTACTCTGCATCATGCTCCAGTCAGGCGTCCAACAGACGTGAACCGTCAGTGGTTAAGGAAGCCAAAAGGCGGATTTTGGAGAGATGGTCGGTGGTATCGTCGACTGTTGGTGGCGAGGAAGAAAGTGGAGCACGTAGAAGTGTGGGCACGCTAGGTGAGATGCTCACAATCCCTGAAGGAAAAAAATATCAGGAGGAGTGTGGGGGGATAACATTAGAGAGCAGATCGCCTGAGCTGGATACTGCAGATCCTTTCTCATGTTTGCCAAGGTCTCGGTCTCTTCCAGTTTCTTTGTCTTATGGAGGCAGGGAGTCGAATGTAGTTGCCGTTGGTTCTCAGGAAGCTGACAATGAAAAAAGTAGGAAGTCGTCATCATTCAGGGAAAGAGTTTCCAGCCTGTTCTCTAAAAACAAGAAATCAGCTCGGGAGAAGTTAGGTCCACCTGGAGTTTTGTCTGCTAATAATGCGTTCAAGAATGGAAGTGCTGTGACTAATGGCGATGGCAGTGTATGCTCTAGCCATTTTACACTGGATAATCTACATAAACACACTTTGCTTGATGCTGATGAGGATGCTGTGCAAAGACTCATGGCTAGTTCTTGCCACACTAATAATGTGCCTAGCATCCCCGCCAAGGTAATTGCCCAAAAAGTTATCTTGTTACAGCTGTTGTTCGTACCTTTTCCTTTTTCAGACCTGTAAATTTCTTATTACAGGTGTTATTCATACTTCTTTAGCCAAGTTAAATTACTAAAGTTTTGCTCTGCTCTATTAGGGTGTTTCTCCTTTGCCAAGTCTTGGCGTCCCTGGATTCTACGGTGAATCTCAAGACCAACCAAGCCCTGTTTCTGTACTGGACCCGGATGGTCCGTTTCTCTGCGATAATAATAGGAGGCTACTGTACTCAACTGAAAATTTCATCACCACATCCCCACGTAAGCTGTAAACCAAGCTCATCAAATTATTTAGCTGAAAGAGTATCATTGCGTAATAGCATCCGTCGTGTCTCTGCAGAAATCATGTCCAGGTCTCCACTTATTGGGTCATTTTCAAGATCCTTGTCGTGGGAAGAACCCCCAGCCGAAGTCATGTCGCCAAATTCTTTGAGACTAGCAAGGCTTTTCTCCAAGGCCGATGACGATCAAGACTCGTTGACGATTATCCAGAAGTTAGTCTCCTCAGCTGGCATGGATAGAAAAGGTTGCCTATTAGCCAGCCCTCTGGACCCAAGGTTGCTCGAGAAGTTATCGGATCATCAAGCAGAGGAGATCAAGTCCAGGGAAAGACGGTCAAAAGAGAGGCTTCTCTTTGATGCTGTCAATGAGGCGCTCACCGAGCTTACTTGGACAACAGAATTGTCGGCTTACCCATGGGGTCGGACATGTTGTTCGCAACGCAAAGCTCACGGTGATGATTCTTCCTGTAACTCCGCCGCCGATGAAATCTGGCGGGTCATAAGGAACTGGTCGATACTCGACAAGTATCCGCCCGGCGAAGTCATTGAGAGGAACCTTCTGCTGGAGATGATCCTCAAGAGGGAGGTGGTGGAGACCGCCACCGCCGACACGGCACGGCTAGAGACGTTTGAAGTCTGCGCCACGGTTTGTACGGTGCTTTTGGAGGACCTGCTTGAGGAGGCCCTTGTAGATTTGACTAACAACACCTAGTGAGGTACCTCCGCCCCCTAACTATTGATTTTGCCTCTCCCCCCACCCCTAGTGTTTCTGTTCGCGTGATGATACTTCGCTGCTGTAACACTGCTCTATTTATCGTGTTACCGCAGAAAATTTGATGCCCAATGTGTGCCTTTTTCCTAATTTATCCTCTCCTTTTTTTTATATAGGGGTGATACTGTAATTAGCTGATTGTTTACCTGTTTTGACTAATAAACCATGCCGGTGTTGAAGGTCATCACCTTTTCTTCCATATACAAAACATAAGGCAGTAGTTAATTTTGTCCTCCTGTTTTGAGCTAATGGTGTTACTTGAATTTGAATTATGATCTCATTCAAGATGGAGAAGGCCAACCAGAAAACAAATGCAGCACAAGTGCAAAAGGCAGTAACATATCGCCTGATTTTGTGTGGTCCAATAGGTTAAGTTACTAGAGTAGAAGCCATGATCTGATCCACAGGGCATCAAAAGATGCAGCCCAACACAGCTCACAAGGCACTGTAATCTTGTTTTTGTCAGGATCCATGTCAACTACTGTGATTTGTCTATGTTTACTGCTCAGACCACCATTTGTTTACTCTAACCAGCCCTATTGTAGAGCAAAACTATGTGCTATTAATAACTGTTTAGTAGCAAGACCAATGCCGGCTGGCCATTTGGCATGTCAGGGTGGATGAACCCGACAGACAAGCGCCTGGTCATCATCGCCGCCGCGATATCGGCATATTTCGGGGTTCACGGGAAATGAATCACATGTGAGAGGAATCTCTTGATCTTTGTTCTTTTTACAGCATATCAAAGCTGCCAACGGATAGTAAATATTTCACTGGACCTGGAACCACGGCGTCAAACGTGCATTTGAGATCCCTGGTGTGGTGTTCTGTGCAATCAATCCCAGCTTATTTTAGACGATCTGACCCATATCTTGCTGCCAGTTCCAAAACACCAAATGTGCATGGTCTCACCCTCATCTCATGTGTGGACTACGAATACTGTAGCTGCATGTGGGGGGTGTGCCAGCAGGGCCCACATGTCAGGCAGCGGCTGCCCCATGAAGGCCATCAATCCCATGATCCATCCGTCTCCACATGACTGCATCTGCATGGCATCATCTCATCTCAGAGAAGAGAAGAGAGAGCCATTGCAGTTCAGTGAAGTGCAGGTTACTTATTGTTACTGTGGGGTGTGGTGTGGTGTGGTGGACCTGGAGGAAGAAGGGGGGCGAAAGGCTGGTGGCGTGTTTGTTGTGTGCCTGTTCATCTTTTCTCAGGCTTAGCATGTGAGTTCCCTGGAGCATCCTCTGCCTAACCTCACCATGGTCTACCTCCTGCCTGACCCAAGTGACCAACCTGCCTCTGCTGCATGCCAGAACACGGCAGGCCCTTGTTTCTAGGGCAAGTTGCAGCTGCCGTCGCGCAACTTGCGCTGCGTGTTCTTCCATGTCGTAATAAATGGCGTGGATCGGTGGTACTTGTGGTAAGAAAATAGTGCTGCTGCGTCTTTAATTCCTGGCCTGCCTACTTCTCTTTCCACTCCTGCTGTTGCCAAACAACAAATCAGTGGTGCATGTGGAGAAGCATCAGCTTGGCCTCTGCAAACCTGGCTGGCACATGATCGATTTTATCATTATTATTAGTACTGTCTGGATCAAGAGAAAGTTTTGCGGTGCTACTAGGATCAATCTGATCTGATGGTGTGAAGCTGTCAGCAGCACTCGGCAGAAGCGAGCAGCGCTTGGTTGCGTTGCGTCAGGCCGGCTCTATTTTTTGCGGGGCCCTAGGGCAAAGTTGAAAAATAGACGTCTATAAATAATGAATATGTACACATATATAGATATAGATGCGTAAAATATTAAAGTTTACATCTAACCACACATTCTTATTTAAAGACGTCTATAAATAATTGATAAATGCTTAAGTTATGTCATATCACGACAAAAAAAATAAAAGAGTAGCAAAATATAACAACTAATATTCGTGCTAGTTTGGTTATCTCAAATAAGAACCAACTTCTTATGAGTTCATTGACAATAATACTTCAGTTCTTCACAAAAAATCTTCTTCGGGCATTCCTGAAGGCGCAACCGTGCAGTAACGTAGGCAGGCGGCCAATGCGAGGAGTCAAACGAACAGGCAGGCAGACCGATCGATGGATGGATTGTGCAATGCGTACAAGTGCGTTTTCCTTCCCGATCAAGTGCCTTTTTCGCTGCGCCGGTAGCTTTTTAACCGTATAACAACAAGTGGTATACATACACATATGCGGTGATGGGCCCCTTCAAAACATGGACCCTTGGGCGTCGCCCGTGTTCGTCTAGGGACAGAGCCGCCCCTCTTGCGTGCATTGTTGCTGCTGCTGCAAAGGCTGGTTCGTATGCCATCCTCTTCTTTCTCGAGCGTTCTGCGGTGTAGGAGTAGATAGTACTCCCTCCGTTCCATAATATAAGTCATTTTAGAGATTTCACTAAAGGACTACATACGGATGTATATAGACACATTTTAGAGTGTAGATTCATTCATTTTGTTTTGTATGTAGTTTCTTAGTGAAATCGTTTAAAAAACTTATATTTAGGAACGGAGGGAGTAGTAGCGAGAGAGTAATCCAAAGTTTGGAGCAGAGCAGGGAGGAAGCATGGCACTGATGGCAGCCATGAGAACACGCACGGTTTGGTTTTGAAATCTGCCGGCCGGCCGGCTGGCTGCTCCATGGCAACGGTTATTGTTTCTGATCTCTTTTCAGGAAGAGGGGAGGGGAGGGGAGTCGATCATTGCCACTGGTGGGCACTGTGGAGCGTGGATGCGATGCAGGGTACAGCAGGCAGAGAGGAGGAAGAAGAAGCCGTTGGAGTCGTTGGGAGCCTTCTTGCATTCAAGGCCGCAACGGTTCTCTGCTTTCTTGCTCTCTTTCTTCCTTTCTTTCCCGGGGGAAAAGGGCACAGTACCCTGCTGACATTTTCGTTCAGCAGCCTGCTCATTTTCGTTGTTGAATCCGCCGGTCTGGGCCTGGGTGGGGCCATGCATGTAATGTAATGTAACGTAACGTACTTCCACGTCTGCTTCGTTGGCTATGTGAGGATGAGATGTCCGAGTGAAGAGCCATGCGCAAGTAGTACGTACTACGTATTCTGTTGTAGCATTATTCAGAGTACAAATGCATGTTTTTTGAAAAGTAAATAAAAAAATAAATAAAGGGTGGCTGCGGCGGCTGGCTGTACTGTAGGCTGTAGCACACGATATCAGGCCGTGCATGTGGACGCGGTGGCCTCCGTCCGTCCCGTCCTCGGTCAGAAAAATATGATGTGCACGCCTCGGAAATCGCCACACGTAACGCAGCATGGGTCGGAGCAGAGCAGAGTGTAGGTCAAGATCGCAATTTACGAGGCCATCAGGCATCAGCGCGTACGTATTTAACTCACCTACTCCATGGACATGGAGTGCAGGCACGGGTTGATATCCGCACCGTACGTACAACCAGCCTGACCGTGTCCCAGGTTACCATCGATCGAGAGGAGCCCTGAACCATTTCTTCGACCAACGCCAACGCCAACGCCAACACACATGGCCATGCGTGCATGAGTTAGGTTATTATACGTACGGGCAACGACAAGTACTTTCCGCTCCAAATTAACAAGCGTCTATTGCCCATGTTAGGAAATCTACGTACCACTCACAAAAGAAAAAACGTCTATTGCATGTTATGTATGTGTAACGCTTGTGTTTGTATTGTATTGTGTTACAAAATACTCCCTCCGTTTTTAAGTATAAGACCTTTTAGAGATTCTACTAGTAGACTATATACGGAGGAAAATGTGTGAATCTACACTTTAAAATATGTCTATGTACATCCGTATGTAGTTTATAGTGTAATCTCTAAAATGTCTTATATTTAGGAACGGAGGGAGTACATTGCATTGGTGACTTTTGTGGCATGCGTACGTGCATATATATCTGATCCACTCGCATGGTATATAGTATCTTCCGCAGTTCCGCTGGCTTGGACGACATGGCGAGCTAATTTGTGCCTCTTATCCCGGAGACGTGTTGAATGTGTGCAAACAAGTTGCTTCCACCTCCCTCCCCCACGGACGACGACGAAGAAGAAGGTGGCTGGACCAGCGCCACCGGCCGGACGCTACGTACGGCGCATGCAACGGCAGGTAGCGCCCAGCGGGCCACGCAATCAGTTGAGTTGCATGCATGCAATGCAATGCAACTAGCGCGCGCAATCAATTCCTCCTCTCCACTCCACTCCACTCCTACATGTGCATCCTCCTGGACATGACATGGACCAACAAATTATCAAAGCAAACTGGTGATCCAAGCTGCCAACCCAAATACCAACAAGCAAGCAAGCGTCCAGCCACACATACACACACGCCATTGCACTGCAATGCCTACAGTACCTGCGTCTCCTTTTCCGGCTTACTGCTAGCTACTCACTCTGTCTATAATATTTGTTGTTGAAGAAAACTAAACTAGTTCTCCTCAACAACAAATATTGTGGTACAGAGGGAGTATATCTCAAGCCAGCCCAGCCCCGGTGGTCCTCTCCTCGCCGGCCGGCCGGCCGGCAGATGGAGCTAACACTGGTCCATCCTCCATGTTGGCCAACAGCCACGTATCCATACACATAAATAATACTTGTAGTAGTACGTCAACAACATTGCATGTGTATGTATTGTAGGCAAGAAGACGTATGGTGGTGGTATTAATTAGGAGCTGGCTGTCCTCACAAAACTGGTCCTGCGTGCAAATGGCAACCGACGCACAAGGTCACAAAGGACGAGACAGTTTAGACTGCATGCACATCTACGTGCTGCATGCCACTGCCACTGCCACTGCTGACCAACAAGTTTTGACCGCTAGTGCCACCACTAATTGATTAACTAACTGGCAGAAAAGACTACCAATCAACACCAACAGGCCACGCATCCGTCATATTCATATTCATACTCATAGCTAGGAGGCCGCTGCATATGCTGCTGCTGCTGCTGCTGTGCCCACGAGAAAACACGGCATGTGGGATGATCAGTGCCTCGGTGGTATGTATGCGTGCGTGCCACTGTCACTGTGCGTACGTACACATGCACAGGCGTACCACATGGATGCGCCTACGTACGCGATTAATTAACGAGGGCGACCTGCAGCTGCAGCTGGTTATTTATCAGTTTGCGCGCCACCATGATTCATGCATGTGTTTAGCGCACGTACGCCCGGAAATTGATTAGCATCTCCACTTGGCTGCAGGACGTATGTACAATTGAAAAGCAATTTGAGGCCCAGTAAAGCAATTGCGGCCCAGTAAAGTATCAGTGGTAACTGGTGACTACTATGCGTTACTGGCCGCGGTTTTAGCAAGCGGGATGGATTTCGGTAACATGGCGTATCCTATGTAGATGGTCCAGCATGTGTGCAGGCACACGTGGACCGCGGATGAACTGCAGCGACCGACCGCGCAGGACCACGCAAACTGTTGTACCAAACGCCTCACGAGTCAACTTGTGTCTACACATTAAGTTGCAGATTGGCAGCTACCTTACCAGCAGCTAGCAACCAATCATACTACCCTTTGTTTCCTCATACAGCACGGCACATCACTTCAAGCCCCTTCATCATGTCATGTGCACGGCAAAACACCACAAGGAAACGGCAAAGATGGTGATATTCGAGGCCGCAGTAACGGGGAACTGAATCCACACCGCGGTTTATATACGAAAAATTTTAGCGCTACCTGTTTGGTTCCGAAAGGTAAAGACTCTAGCTGCACAGCAAAAAAGCCGAGAAGGCTAATCAACCATGTATAGTTTTTTCTTTTTGTGATATGAAAGACCGGCATAGCATGTGACTGGCACGATGTAGTACCTTCTGTCGTTCGTTCGCTGATGATCTGCAGCAGCCGCGGCGTTTTTCAGCGAGCACGGAAGGGTCAGGTGATGCTGAACGCCACGGTGGACGGAACCTTAGGAGCCAGGTGGGTCGAGGCCATCTCCGTGGCGTAACGGCACCTTTCTTCGTCTTCCGACCTGTGCTTCTCCTTCCTGAAGAAAAATGGCTCCATTGCACGCGTCTCGAGTTGCAAGCTCTCGAGCGCGGGCGCCCTTCTCAGCAGAAAGTAGAGGAGCTCCATCAGTTCCGGTTCTCCGCTAAACCCTTTGATTAGGATAATGTTGAGCCTCGCAAACGTCATATCCTCGGGCCATGTCATGTTGAGCTCACTAGGTTGTTCCTTAAGCTTGGAAAACCCCTGCATGGATAAGCAGGCTAACATGAGAGAAAGTATAGAAATGTAAAGAATTGTTAACATGTTCTGAGTGCAAAGTTTGTAGAAATAACAAGTGCACAGCTTACATGTACCCCCAAGTATTCGAGTAACGGGGCTGCTTTAAGGAGATACACAAGCGAGCAAATACACTCCTTCCAAGATTCCACTAGAAAGAAGACGACCATCTTCAAATTAGCAAACCTGAAAGTGTGTCGCAGGGCACGAGGCACCTGGAGGGGTCCAAAAAAAAAGGAGTTGAACTCAGCATGTAGACAGTTTCTAAATATGTTCATGCAAACCGAGGGGCTGAGATCTTACGTACTTGTACAGGCGCAGTAAATTGCAAGATCAGCGCGTCCAGCTTTGGAAGCTTAGGAAGCGCACTTATGAAGTCTAGAAGGCATTCACCCTTCACCTGGAAATGAACACGGAGTACATGAAGAAATGGTGCACATTTGCACTCAATATTTATCTCGTGTCCCTTGTACATGAACTCCTCAAGATTGTCAGCATGAATACAGACACTACTTAAGTCATAGCAGAATTCGACAGTCAAATTCAGCAATCGTGAACAAGTAATCGTCAAATGAATCAATTGATGGCAGAACTCTATAATCAAGATTCGGAGAGCACAGCAGCTGGAAATAATATTTGAAACAGCTGCATCAGCTGATGACACACGGCTGAGTTTAAGGAAATGAAGAGAAGCAAAGCCACTGAGATTTTCAGGCGTTGTTCCTAAACTGCAGTTGGCCAGAGTTAACTCGCCCAACCGGCAACCTCTCCCATTTGAAAATGGTGATAATATGAAGTTATACGGATCAACACGGGAAAGGTCAAGGCAACTCGAGCGATTCTTGTCATAAAGGTCAAGGCAGAGCTTTTCCGTAGAGGCTGAAGCTGCAAACTGAATCCAGTTGTCCAGCTCGGAAGCATGGGCTGAGGTTAATGGGAATCTGACAATGAATTCCTTGATTCTATTGCCATAATGATTGCGCAAAAAGCCATTCGTTTTGCGGATAAATTTTGTTACTTCATCTTCCCACAGACACGGTTTTTTATGGTACTCACAGATTTCTGACTCTGGCATCCTGAGACTACAGAGGTCAAGGATGAGACAGTCAACGTTTTTCCAGAGGCTTCTCCATCTAGTAGAAAGACAGTCAGTCATTGCAGCATCGCTTACTGTCAGTAGGGAAAGAATTTTGATTAAGATGTCATCTGGCAATGTACTGATCCAATCACAGTTCTGCAGAAGAAATGACATATTAGGTATAAAATCATAAACCATGTTAAGATGACATTTTATAACTTATTTTACCACAGAAAAGCGATGATATCATGGGTGTCAGGGCTTGATTACACTGTCCATTGAACAAAATTAACAACATGCTTTTAGTTTCCTTGCTAATCTACACTTCAAACTTACAGATAATTGTAAACAACATTTATGAAAAGATAAGTGTAAACAAACATAAAAAGAGCCCCTTTTTCTGAGTAAACCACTTTCAATTAATTCATACTATTATCCCGTAAGTGTCTCTCTGAGCAAATGGAGGCAACAAGCCAAATAAATACAGTGTAAAAACATTAATGATTTCTCACAATTAATGACAAACTTTTGATACTATGTAATTACACCACTGCAGACTTGAATTGTTCAACCAATGCATAATGCATAATTAGGCCACTAGTTTACGCCTTAAGGTTAGGTGTGATTTCGAAATTTGGCACTACTGTCAGCTCAAAACTAGTTCAAAAGGTAATAAATTCAAATATATGAGAGATAATCCATTGTGGAAGCATAAATATCTTCTCACCATTCTGCTTGAGCCGAAATAACTCTATTGCATTATTTTGTTCAACCTCCTTTCATTTTTTCGGAGTATGCAAACTGCGTTGCTGGACTAGCATATACAGCTAACTATTGTATTCAAGCAGAAGAAATTATATAATCGTAACAATTTTGCAAATCCCATGCACAAAATGAGTTTTAGACTTTCTGCTGAAACAACTTTGCATGTATTTATTTTTGAAATGCATGTCAAAATGACTACACTAAGGCAGATAGTAATGCACTAGTTCAAGATGATACCTGGACAGTCTGCTCGACATCTTGCGTGCACATCGACTTGTTTAGGGATTCACTACAGCGTGACGGCTCATGCGCATGCAACCGATGCGCTGCTGACATCATTGCAGCATCACGATCACGCATGCGCCGTTGCGGCTCGGCAGATCGAACGACACGCCACCGTTGCGCTGGACGAATAGCCGGGGAAGGTTTCTGCAGTTTAAATTTCCACTTTTTCATTGCAAAGCAATCATCTAGAGAAAGAGATAATGATCCACAGTTACACAACTCCGTAGTTTTCTATGTTCATGTGCAGTTCAATGTAATAAAGGCAGAGTCTTCCCCGCATTAAGAAAGGGTAGGATTCACAGTTGCGGTGCTGATGTTTACATAGATTAATACTCCTTGCCATTACAGATAAAATTAACGCCACAACACAACTAAATGGATGACGTTCCATCTTATATACATTTTTTTTACATCTTTTCAACATATGGTCATTATATAGCAAAACCAGGGAAGTTAACAAACCAAGCAAATATTTTGCTAAAAGGTTCATCAGTTTCTGCTTCTTGCGAGCTCCTACATGGAACTTGGAACTATATCTTGAAAGTTAGGACTTAGAAATAACCTCAGTACTAATATGGTCTCGGCATTGTTCCACGGATATTTACTGAAAATTCCCCTTTCTCCAAGGAAAAACATAGCTCCTGCTTGTTACAGTCTAAAATCTGGATGACGCCTGTTATGGTTTTCATCCCCTATTACTTGCTAATCTTGAGGGTGCAAAATAGAAATCATTCCACAGACAGTCCGTACTAGCAAGCACTTAACTTTGTTCCTCTAAGCTAAACAAAGAAGAGATAAAAGATTCCCTCCATACTCTGATTTGTTCCTTTATATTAAGCTATAAACAAAGAAGAGATAAAAAATTCCCTCCATACTCTGATTTGTTCCTTTATATTAAATTATAAACAAAGAAGACATAGATTTGCTCCAATTAGTTGCCACTCCTACATGTGATAATCCCATCACCACGCATAAATCGAACAACTACCAATTTGTTCGAGACAGAGGAAAAAATCGAACCTACGGCATCGAAATTAAGCTCCAGATTTGTGTTCTTGGCACCTCAACTCGTTGGCAGCAAGGGAAAAAAATATTGAATTAATGATTTCTCATAATTAATGACAAACTTTTGATACTATGTAATTACACCACTGCAGACTTGAATTGTTCAACCAATGCATAATGCATAATTAGGCCACTACTTTGTTTACACCTCATGGTTAGGTGTGATTTCGAAATTTGGCACTACTGTCAGCTCAAAACTAGTTCAAAAGGTAATAAAATCAAATATTTGAGAGATAATCCTTGGTGGAAACATAAATATCTTCTAACCACTCGGCTTGAGCCGAAATAACTCTATTGCATTATTGTTCAACCTCCATTTATTTTTTCAGAGTATTCAAACTCCAAGCAAACTGCATGGTTGGACTAGCATATACAGCTAACTATTGTATTCAAGCAGAAGGAATTATATAATCGTAACAATTTTGCAAATCCCATCAGAAAATTAGTGCAAGACTTTCTGCTGAAACAACTTTGCATGTATTTATTTTTGAAATACATGTCAAAACGACTACACTCGGGCAGATAGTAATGCGCTAGTTCAAGATGATACCTGGACAGTCTGCTCAACATCTTGTGTGCACATCGTCTTGTTTAGGGATCCACTACAGGGCGTCGCAGCAACGCGCGACGGCTCATGTGCATGCAACCGATGTGCTGCTGATATCAGTGCAGCATCACGATCACGCATGCGCCGTTGCGGCTCGATGGATCGAACGACACGCCATCGTCGCGCTGGATGAATAGCCGTGGAAGGTTTCCGCAGTTTAAATCGCCACTTTTCCTTTGCGAAACAATCATCTAGAGAAAGAGATAATGATCCAGAGTTACACAACTCCGTACTTTTCTATGTTCATGTGCAGTTCAATGTAATAAAGGCAGAGTCTTCCCCGCATTAAGAAAGGGTAGGATTCACACGTACTTGTGGTGCTGATGTTTACATAGATTTAATATAATACTCCTTACCACTACAGATAAAATTAAAACCATAACACAACTAAATGATGATGTTTCTTCTTATATTTTCTTTACATCTTTTCATTCATCATATAGGCATTATATTTATATGTCAAAACCAGGGAAGTTAACGAACCAAGCACATACTTTGCTAAAAGGTTCATCAGTTTCTGCTTCTTGCGAGCTACTATAATGAAGATGGAACCATATCTTGAAAGTTAGGTCTTAGAAATAATCGAAGTAGTAATATGGTCTCGGTAATGTTCCACGGATATTTACTGTCAATTCCCCCTTCTTCAATGAAGAGCAGAGCTCCTGCTTGTTACAGTCTAAAAGGTGGACGATGCATGCTATGGTTTTCATCCCCTATTGCTAATCTTGAGGGTGCAAAATAGAAATCATTCCACAGACAGTTCGTACTAGCAAGCACTTAACTTTGTTCCTTTAAGCTAAACAAAGAAGAGATAAAAGATTCCCTCCATACTCTGATTTGTTCCTTTATATTAAGCTATAAACAAAGAAGACATAGATTTGCTCCAATTAGTTGCCACTCCTACATGTGATAATCCAATCACCACGCATAAATCGAACAACTACCAATTTGTTCGAGACAGAGAGAAAAATCGAACCTACGGCATCGAAATCGAGCTCCAGATTTGTGCTCTTGGCACCTCAACTCGTTGGCAGCAAGGGAAAGAAAAGAAAAAAGCACGCCTCTCGATGGATCAGCACTAGCACCATAGGGATCGGAGGAACAGAATCCACACGGAATGCGTCGTAAGCTCCTTCGATCCCAAGCGTATGGCTCGAATTCAGAAGCCCTAGAGTCTGTTCCCCTCTGTCTCCGACCAAACCCTAAGTAAACCCCTGCATCTCGTTCTGGTACGGGTCAATGGGCTTTTCTGATGATCTAAGTAAGAGGCAACGGTCGAGGCGTTTCATCGGACAGACGGAATAGGGCAGAGAAGGTTACCTCCGGTGGCTGGCGGCGTCGCTGGTGCCGGCGACGACGGCGAGTCCATGTCTGTACGGGTTGAAGCTTTTTTTCCTCAGAGAGAGAGAGATAGAGAGAGAGAGAGAGGGGAGGAACGGCTTCAGCTTATGGGGCGGTGAAGGAGGCTGTCTCTAACTGTCTATTGGGCTTGGCCCAGTACTTCGTGTCCGTTGCTGATTGTTACCCCAGAGCAACTAGCCAATTATTAATTTCTCGGATGGTCATTTTGCAAATATATCTATATAAATATGCCTCGGGCAACTAGTCGATTTTATATTCATATATTTTCTATTAATAAAGGAAGGGATGCTTCTGTCTGTCCGTTATATTAGTACAGTTGAGCTTGTAAAAAATTGTCTAATATGCCATTGATTAATTGTTTTTTTAGAAAATGGCGCCGATTAGTGAGAAAATACGATTTGTTTTGGACGCTGATGATGCCCACACATATGATGGGAACAACATCCACCCATACACTTATAACACATAGATTCCGCAAACACTCCTACATACGCGCATACACTCACATGATAAATTACTTAAATTTTTCATGATACATGCACTTAAATTTTCCATGGTTCATACAAAAAATAATTTCCATGGTCGAAATACTGGAACTGTCATGGTCAAAATATTAAAATTGTCATGATCTATAAACTAAATTTTTCATGATGAATTATTAAAAAATGGCATGATCTATGCATTAATTTTGCCGTGGTTAATTACTAAAAATTGTCATGGTTAATTAATAAAAATACCTTAAAAAGTAGTTGAATATATAACGGTAGCTTTAAATCTTGAAGAAAAAATGATAGAACATGTCATGGCAACTTTAGTGTAAACACCATGACAACTACAGTGTAAACATCATGGCAACTTTTTGCCAAAAAACTTTCATCGAAACATGTCAAAATGGATATAGTTTTGAAGATCTCGTCGAAACGAATTTAATGATGAAAACGGATTCTTAATTAGATTTTTAATTAAAAGATAAAACATTTTTAAACCAAAAACCCAAAAAAATCCTGATGATGTCATTTGTCTTTAACGTGGCAAAATAAATAATAATAAAGGCGTTTGGACCATGTTACTTCGTGCCATACGTGTGGGTGTTAGCATTTTTCTTTGTTTTTTTCCTAACAAACGTTGCTAGGGACACTGGTTTATTACCGGCCGACCCGCTAATATAGCAGTAGCCCCAAAGAAGCCCATTGGCTCGAGCCTAACCCCACCACATAGACCCAAGTTTGATTCCAGCTTAGCCCATATTTTTCTCTTTTTTATTTAATCTTTTTATTGGGTATATTTAAATAATTTTTAAAATATTCATATACGTTAAATATTAACTTGAAATTGTACATGTTATATGCGGAAGTTCCTCAAAAAAATATATAGATTTCAAATATGATTTTATCTTGCGTGCTAATCATTTTTAAAATTTAATTTAGAATGTAACTTTAATTAATACGTTCTTTATGTGTGATATTTTGGAAATGACTATTATATACTCTCTTCGTCCCAAAATAAGTGTCGCTGCTTTAGTACAATATTTTACTAATTTATTATTAAATTTGTAACACTTATTTTGGAACGAAGGGAGTATGATCCTACACCATTTAAACTGAGTACATATGATAGTTTGAGACAAAACTTATGCTATTATACACAAGTTATCGTTGAGTACTACAATGTACTTCTTTATTTTTCATCCTAATGCAAAATTTGTTGGGCATCACTAAGGAGGAACAATAACAAAGGCGTAAAAAGATATTGGGAGCTAGGTAGATATTTGTGTTGTTTAATAAATTTAAAACACCTTGAATACACTTTAAAAATCATCCTATTTTTATATTTGTGCAACACTACTTATCATGTTGTTTATCGTGGAGCATCGAAGATCCGTTCGTTCACGCAATCAACAAGGATTCAGCGTTTAGCATACATGCACTTAAGTCTTTCTTTTTTTAAGACAATACATGCGCTTAAGTATCTCCACACGCATGTTCACGGGCTCTCTCCGCGGGCCACATTCGGCAACGCTGAAGCCCATGCGCAAGGCTCCAGTTTTAGAGCATGGTTAATAATATAGCCTGCTGGCTATAAGTGGTCTTATAGACCATCTTATAACTAGCTTGTATAATAGTTAGCTATAAAAGAATACTACTTTTATCATATATGACCCATCTTTCATTTTCATAAAGCACCTAGGAGCACGTGCTAGAGCTGGCTCTTCACGAAGAGCCTGCTTCACTTCTCTCTCCTCTTCTCTCTCATCAAACTCAGCAAAAATATTGTATTTTAATCTTTACAGCCTGCTGACTGTACATTATTGTACTTGCTCTTATGACCTACAAGGGAATCCTACTCGACACTATTATCGGTGTACGTTAGTATGTACGCTTGCCTATTGGATGTTGGAAACTAATTCTACTCGACACGATCGTCGGTGTATTTGAGGTTGAATCTGACCATTTTGTAGTTGTTCTTATCAAGCAACTGCTCCATTATGTGGATGAAGTTCTCCGTCCAGATCGGGTCGTTGGTGTACATCACCGAAAGGTTCGTGAACCTTTTGTGGGTGTCTATTACGATATGAGAGAAGGTTACCTCCGGCGGCCGGCCGCTGGCTCCGGCAACGATGTGGAGTCCATGTCAGGACGGGTTGCTTCCACTTTTGTTTTTGATTGGGCGGGCGGTCAAGGAGCGTGGCTATAATAACTGTTCGGTTGGACCGAGCCGAGCCTGAGCTTGTTTGGCCTGACCCAGTTCTACGTCGTGTCCGATGCTAATTGTTATTATCCTCAAAAAGAAAAAAAGTACGTCATTGCCTAAAAAAACAAAGTATGTCATCCATGGCTAACACTTTCAGTCAATGCATGCATACAGTACAGTACAATGGTTTAGCCGTACAATCTCTCTCTCATACCTTGAAAATTGTTTGGGGCACCTAGGAGCCTGGTACCTAGGCTCCTGTTATGATAAGCCATTTTTATTGATGCATGACATGCAATAAATGAAATAATAGCTTTTCATTTTTTTCATTTGCATGAACTAATATCCTTAATTGTCAATGATTCATTTCCATTTTTTGTGTGCATGCACTAGCATCCTAACAATAATTTCATTCCAAATATTAGGTTGGTGTATTGTACCTAATGAAAATATATACATATGCGGGCTATTATATCTAATGAAAATATACACATAGCATTAGTATTATACTTAATGAAAAATATACATATATACCCATGATATTATATGTACACATGCACCACGTATTATACAAAATAAATATTATAGATATACCTCGGATATCTCAAATACCTACTAACAAGACATAATTAATATACTCGAAAATGTCATACGTATGTAGATACCTTGAAAATATCATGAGTTTGTACGTAAATCTAGTATATATCATGAGTATGTAGATACCTTAAAAATATCATGAGTATGTATGTAAATACCCTGTTGACGTATATACTCGGCTATGTGAAAAAAGTAGGAAAACATTTTATATACTCGGCCGACGTATATACTCGTCCATGTGAAAAAGGTAAGAAAATATTATACATACTTGGTTGACCCATATAACCGGGTATGCGAAAAATAGAGATTTTTTTCTACATACAATAATATACCTCAAGTGGAAATATACCCCATGTGTATGTGCACTTATATACGTCGCTATATGAAAAAAGCTTAGAAAATAGTGTACATACCAAATCAACGTACATAAAGTAAATTATGACTACATATATACCCGACTACATGAGGTAACTAATACGAATATCTAATATATACCCAATATATTTTGTTACATATAATATTTTGGGTTATGTATGTGTATACCTAGTGACTTATTTAAGGTATTTATGTAAACTATGAAAAATAGAAAAAGAACACGTAGAAGAAAGAAAGAAGGGCTAACCATAACGTATCAAAATATGTACTACTACTTCTACCATATGCAAAAAGTGCACGTACAATGAGACATGCATGGCATTAAAACATGGAAAGGCCATTAATACTGATTTTCTCTATCATATTTAATCTTGGTATTAAGTGTCCATATTAAGCAATAACTAGCAATAATTCTTTCCTAATAAAAATCTAAAGGATTTATCTATTAGTGCTAATTATAATTACACGTGCACAAATCTTAATATATATAGGGTCGCGCTATTCGTCACCGTGGGTGAGGAATAGTTATTCTTCACCCCCCTCTATTTTTACATCAATACACCGTAATTTTACGTTTCTGAAATTTTAATCTTATCTCATACGTAAAAAGAGACCGTAAAAAATACACAGTCACTGTAAAAAATATTTTATTTCACGTAAAATTACAAACATAAAAACATAGTGCAAATTATACATAAAATGTGGTTTTTCTGGTCTTATGACCTATATTTTTGTTTTTTTATGTCAAATTTTTCGTAATGAATCAATATAAATGTATCTATTTGCATTTCAAATTTAATTTATTTATGAAATGGTCGTAAAATTACCTTGGGTGAGGAATAATTTAATCTGCACCCTGGGTGATGAATAGAGTTTCTATATATATATATAGCTAAAACCCACGTTTTGTTGTGGATGAAAAGCATACGATCTCAACCCTTTTCACACCATGGAGGCATCTAGACAACCACGCGCTCATTCGAATTCTACCTAAGTTAGTGTCTTGTCTCCATATCCGTGCTCCATGTTGTGATTCATCTTTGTTAAAGATCTTAAGGAGTTGGTCAATACTGTTTCTGGACGAGCTTCATTGTGTTAGTTAGTTGATATATTTTTTATTGTAAGAGATTTATTTACCAAGGTGAACCTTTTGGTTTAGTTGGATACCGATAGTAGCTATTCATCACTGTTTGAGCTCCTATGGCACAACCAATAAGTTAACGAGGATCACATAACTCAACCTTACTTTTGATGGCTTTGTATCAGTGAGCTACAACCATGCAGAGGATTTGTGTTGGTTCACAATTGTTGTAACTATATAAACTTCTCCTTAACGTGTCTATATGTTTGTGTGCTCAATGTAATTGTCATGCACAGGGGCATAGCCAGGCCCCGGGCAACATTGGCCATGGCCTGGGGCGTGACACCAAGTTCCTTCCTCCATCGTGGCCACAATCGGTATTCTTCCACACCATAGCAAAACGTTGGCCTGGGGTGTTGCTTTGTTCTGGCTACACAACTTTTCATGAATGACATATTGGTTGATGAATTAGTGTGGACTACAATGCCTGAAATACTTAACAACAAACAAATAACTCTTTGGAATTACCAGGAATCCTTATTTCAACCATGTGTACATACCATCCTCCGAGAGAAAGCTTGAGCGATGGGAGAAAGGCTTCCAGATAAATACGCTCTCTTTCTCAAAATAAGTGTCTTAAGCTTAATACAATTTTATACTAGAACTAGTATAAAGTTGAGACAATTATTTTTTGGGACGGAGGAAGTAGCACACATACGATGTGGTCTTCTTATTGACAACGTTGACTCACTAGAGCCAAGCAATCAAGGCTTGTTACCTCGTGCAACTGCTTTTTCAAGAGAGTAGCAATCTGGATATTGCTCCAAATATACTTATGTCTTTGAGGGGAATTTCAACTAGATCAAGGGAACTGATGGCTTCATTCAAAGCAAACATGTCATGTGCATTAGCACCTTCTCATTTTCTATTCTCGGGGTATCTAACATGATTGAAATCTACAACCACCAACCAATCCTAATCATCTGGCAATATGCACATTTTGAAACCAATCAGTAAAAGTTGTTATGTTTTCAGCGTGATAATCTAACAGGGTCCATATACATTGGTTTGAATCCAAGACTCTTCTGAGTATTCTGAGGTGAACATGATTCCCCAGAAAGCACATCTTCATATGAAGCCAGAAAGAGACCACCAGAAGCCTCCCTCAGGGTAGAAGTGAAATTTGCCAAATCTTTTAGGACTATATAGTCAATAAAAACAAGGTTTTGACAACAAGTATAAGGTACGATTTTATAGTAGGATACTGTACATAGTACATAGAATATGAAAAGCAGTCTAACTGCATACTATCTTTTTCCAAAAGAGAGTTTGCACAGGGATCATAAGATGACAAGACATCACAGCCTTGCTAATTTATGATCTGCAAGACTTCGCTTTGGAAAATGACAAGGCACTCCTTTATTTATGCATGCATCCTTAGAGTGAGCATGCACACAACAATCCACAACATACATGCAAGCATATATTACTTTGGTCGCACAACCTTATGGATAGACCTCAATGACAGCTCGAGCTCCCAGCTTCTTGACAATCTTATAGCCACTGAACCCTGCCTTGGTGAAGATCTCGCTCCAGTCCTTCTCTTCCCGCTGTCGGCCTCTCGTCATCACCAGCATGAGCATATCCATGAGGTGCTGGGTTTCCAGCATTGGCCCAGAAACCGATCCAAGCACAATGTCTATGACGATGACTTTCCCTCCTGCGTCACGTGGAGGAACGGCCTTCTTGCATTGTGCGAGGATCTTGATGCAATCCTCGTCGCTCCAGAAGTGCAGAACAAGCTACCATTGCCATGCATGGATAAACTTGTAGTTTAAGGTTACTCAAGCATGACTGGGGCGAGACTATATATATATGAATGGATTCTTATTGATGTAAGTTGCTATTATTTCAAAATTGAAAACTAATAGTCATTCTACTCGCTTTAATATTTCACTTGGAATAAAAACTATGGAATATGCAGCATTCATGCATGTATACCTTGAGCAACACGGCTTGAGCAGGTGGGACGACGTGGAACAGGTCACCAGAAACATACTTAACCACTCCTTGTTGAGCGGGAGGAAGAGCTTTGTCCATGACCTTTGGAAGGTCGAGCACGGTGCAGTTGATGTGCGGGTAGGCCTCGACGATGGACCTCGCCGTCGTGCCATCACCACCGCCGCAGTCGGTGAGAGACTCAAGCCCCTCGAACAGCTCACGGCACTGACGGAGCACGGGGCCGATCCCCATGTGGTCGTGGGCAGCGACGGCGTCGTGGATGAGCTGGTCCATCTCCGGGTCGAGGAGCGCCATGCTCTCCTCGAAGATGGCGGCGCCGTGCACGTCCTCGAACGGCGAGGGCACGGCCCCGTCGAAGTCCTTCCTGAACCAGTCGGCCAGGCCCATGGCCGCCTCCACGTAGTAGCGCGAGGCCGCGGCGCGCACGATGGCCGTCTGGCTGGCGTCGCCGTCGATGCGGACGCCGTCCACGAGGAGGTACGAGAGCGGGTTGAGGCGGTACGTTCCGGCGTCGGTGGAGGTGAAGACGCCCGCCGTGGCGAGCTGGCGCAGCAGGCGGGCGAGGAACGGCAGCTTGGACGCGGGCAGGGACAGGGCGGCGACCAGTTCGGACGGGGACGCGGCGCCGCCGAGGCGGTGGATGGCCGTGGGGACGCCGAGGTCGACGGCGCAGCGGAGCGACATGGGCGTGAGGTAGCAGAGGCTGTGGCGCCACAGGTCGGACTGCGCCTGGAGCAGCTCCGCGTCGGTGGGGACGAACACCTTCTCGGCCGCCTGACCTGCCATTGCCGATCGATGACTCTCTCTCTCTCTCTCTCACTGATGTACGTGTGTTGCGCAGTTCGATCTGCTTAGAGAGAGGAGGGACGGAGGACTCATATAATATAGCAATGCGTCTGCTGTCATTTCTCGTGGAACGCGAGGGTGACGACCATGGCACTATCGCTGTCGATCGACAGGGTAGCGTGTGGGCGCTAGAACACGAAAGAGAAACGATCAAATGAATGACGACCACGGCTATGGCCCATGGCACGCATCATGGCGCCTTTGGCAATGGCCGGTGGTTCAGCTAGGGTTTTAAGTGCAACTTTGAAAAATTTAACAGCTAGCATAAAGGAAATCAGAAGGGAAGAGTGAGTAGCACGTAGGCCCCTGAATTATGAAAGCGCAAGCCACTGGCATTATATTATTGGGTGAGGCGAGACGCTCGTGGTGCAGTTTTTTAAGTCATGCAGGTAGGGATCCGGAGAGATTATCTTATTTTTTCCATTTGTTTTTGTAAAAATGCTAAACATATAAAGACTTACAAAGATTACACGCTGACTATGCTTTTTTTTCTTTCTAACTAACCTCTCTTTTCTGATTTTTAAAAGGGTGTGAGACCCTCATCCCCTTAATCTCCAATTAAAATTCACCTGTCTATAAGATTCCTGTAAACCTATGTATGTGTAACATTACTGTTGTTTTTGGTTGCCGCCAACTACAGAATGCCTGGTGATATGCTCAACCTCAGAATAATTGCTTTGCGAGGTCCTCGCGAGAATTATTTCTTCACATAACTAGTAATGCGACGGCAGCATGTATAATGTAATTGTGTTTATTAATGGAGCTATGATACATGCATCTATTTATTACTATGTTTATTTTTTCAAGAGTATGCCTAGACGTATCATATTTTTATAGAAATCGAAAGTTTAGTAAAAAAAACCACAACTTGCTGCAAACAACAAATGTACTTCATCTATCACGGTTTAGAAGGCGTGCTTGAAAATTCTCTGAAACTTAGATGATTATTGATTGGTTGTGAGATGGACTGAAAAATAGCATCCACACTACGCAAGTCCGCCCCGAGAGTGGCGGTCCAATCAGGGTGCAGCGTCTTGGGTGGCCACCAACCAAGTTTCGTGCTCCTCCCCGTCCTCTCGCCAGATCTGGCCAGACCCCCTACGTGCTTCTAGCCCGATGAGACCTCATCGGCGGGGGCAGTCTCTCCGTCCCAATCCTTCCAGTTTCACGGCCTTTCACGAGTTGATCTGGGGCTCGCGTTCGTTTTTCCACCGACCCGAGTCCCTGGTGTTTCTTGGGGTGGAGGTGGTGGGAGATGGAGAAGATGGAGGGGATGCTGAGGAGCTTGAGGCTTTCGGAGGCGGAGAAAGCAGGCCTTCAAATCGGGGACACGCGGATGGAGGAGGCCGATGGGGAGAGGATGACTTTGTTGGAACCGAAAGCGGTGGGGAAAGTTTTGTCGGAGAAGGCAGTTTCGGCAGAAGGACTGACACAAGCGCCGGGGAAAATTTGGTGCCCGCTCCAGGGCATTCATTGCCACAAAATGGATGAGCATATTTTCCTCTTCACCTTCCTGCAAGCCTCGGGGAAGAAGAAAGCTCTGGACAGTGGTCCTTGGATGCTACACAACGATCTGGTGGTAGTGGTGGATTTTGACCCAAATAAAGCTCTGGAGGAGTATGTTTTCAGTAGGGTCCTGATCTGGGTGCAAGTGCTCAAGATTCCCATTGGAAGAATGGATAGGGCGACAAGGGAGATGATTGGGGAAAAGGTGGGAGATTTTGTGGATGTGAAGGTGGGGGAAGACGGGATGGAGGAGGGACAATCACTGCGAATTAAGGTCAAGCTGGACATTACAAAGCCTGTGATGAGGGGAACATGTTGGGGAACGTTGCATGGGAAATAAAAATTTTCCTACGCACACGAAGACCTATCATGGTGATGTCCATCTACGAGAGGAGATTTGGATCTACGTACCCTTGTAGATCGCACAGCAGGAAGCGTTAAGAAACACAATTGATGTAGTGGAACGTCTTCACGTCCCTCTATCAGCCCCATGAACCATCCCATGAACCATCCCGCAATCCGTCCCACGATCCGTTCCGATCTAGTGCCGAACGGACGGCACCTCCGCGTTCAGCACACGTACAACTCGACGATGATCTCGGCCTTCTTGATCCAGCAAGCAAGACAGAGAGTAGATGAATTCTCCGGCAGCGTGACGGCGCTCCGGTGGTGGTGAGGATCTACTCCTGCAGGGCTTTGCCCCAGCTCCGTAGAAATACGATCTAGAGGTAAAACTATGGTGTTTAGATCTGAGTTGCACGTGGCAAAAGTTGTCTCAAATCAGCCCTAAATCACCACTATATATAGGAGGGAGGGGGAGGAGGCTTGCCTTGAGGGCCAAGCCCTCAAGGGTGCGCCGGCCAAGGGAGAGGAGGAGTCCTACTCCAATCCTACTCCAACTAGGATTGGAAAGTGGAGTCCTTCTCTTCCTTCCCACCTCTTTTTTTTTTCTTTTTCTTTGGTTTACTTTCCTTGGCGCATAGGCCCTCTTGAGCTGTGCCACCAGCCCACTAAGGGATGGTGCGCCACCCCTAGGGCCATTGGGCTCCCCCCGGGTGGGTTGCCCCCCTCCCAGTGAACTTCCGGAACCCATTCGTCACTCCCGGTACAATCTCGGTAATGCCCGAAAACCTTCCGGTAACCAAATGAAGTCATTCTATATATCAATCTTCATTTTCCAACTATTCCGGAAACCCTCGTGACGTCCGTGATCTCATTCGGGACTCCGAACAACATTCGGTAACCACACATATAACTCAATTATACTAAAACATCGCCGAACCTTAAGTGTGCAGACCCTGCGGGTTCGAGAACTATGTAGACATGCCCCGAGACACTCCTCGGTCAATATCCAATAGCGGGACCTGGATGCCCATATTGGATCCTACATATTCCCCGAAGATCTTATCGATTGAACCTCAGTGTCAAGGATTCATATAATCCCGTATGTTATTCCCTTTGTCCTTCGGTATGTTACTTGCCCGAGATTCGATCGTCGGTATCCGCATACCTATTTCAATCTCGTTACCGGCAAGTCTCTTTACTCGTTCCGTAACACAAGATCCCGTGACTTACACTTAGTCACATTGCTTGCAAGGCTTGTGTGTGATGTTGTATTACCGAGTGGGCCCCGAGATACCTCTCCGTCACACGAAGTGACAAATCCCAGTCTTGATCCATACTAACTCAATGGACACCTTCAGAGATACCCGTAGAGCACCTTTATAGTCACCCAGTTATGTTGTGACGTTTGATACACACAAGGTATTCCTCCGGTGCCAGTGAGTTATATGATCTCATGGTCATAGGAATAAATACTTGACACACAAAAACAATAGCAATAAAATGACACGATCAATATGCTACATATATAATTTGGGTCTTGTCCATCACATGATTTCCTAATGATGTGATCCCGTTATCAAGTGACAACACTTGCCTATGGCTAGGAAACCTGGACCATCTTTGATCAACGCACTAGTCAACTAGAGGCTTACTAGGGACAGTGTGTTGTCTATGTATCCACACATGTATTTCAGTTTCCAATCAATACAATTCTAGCGTGCATAATAAACGATTATTATGAACAAGGAAATATAATAATAACTAATTTATTATTGCCTCTAGGTCTTATTTCCAACAGTCTCCCACTTGCACTTGAGTCAATAATCTAGTTCACATCACCATGTGATTTTAACGAATCCAATACCCATATAGTTCTGGGGTTTGATCACGCCTTGCTCGTGAGAGAGGTTTTAGTCAACGGTTCTGAATCTTTCAGATCCGTATGTGCTTTACAAATCTTTATGTCGTCTTATAGATGCTACTACTACGTGCTATTCAGAAATACTCCAAATATCTACTCTACTATACGAATCCGTTTTACTACTCATAGTTATTCGGATTAGTGTCAAAGCTTGCATCGACGTAACCCTTTACGACGAACTCTTTAATCACCTCCATAATCGAGAAAAATTCTTAGTCCACTAGTTACTAAGGATATCTTTGACCGCTGTTTCGGTGATTCAATCTTGCATCACCTTTTGTACCCCTTGACAAACTCATGGCAAGGCACACATCAGGTGCGGTACAAAACTTGGCATACTTTAGAGCCTATGGCTAAGGCATAGGGGACGACCTTCATCCTTTCTCTTTCTTCTGCCGTGGCCGGGCTTTTGAGTCTTACTCATATTTCACACCTTACAACACAGCCAAAAACTCCTTCTTTGCCGATCTATTTTGAACTCCTTCAAAAACTTGTCAAGGCATGCATTTCATTTGAAAGTTCTATTAAGCGTTTTGATCTATCTCTATAGATCTTGATGCTCAATGTTCAAATAGCTCTATCCAGGTCTTCCTTTGAAAAAATCCTTTCAAACAACCTTTTTATGCTTCACAGAAGTTCTACATCACTTCCGATCAACAATGTGTCTACCACATATACTTATCAGAAATTCTATAGTGCTCCCACTCACTTCTTTGGAAATACAAGTTTCTCATAAACCTTGTACAACCCCAAAAGCTTTGATCATCTCATCAAAGCGTACATTCCAACTCCGAGATGCTCGCACCAGTCCATAGAAGGATCGCTGGAGCTTGCATACTTGTTAGCATCCTTAGGATTGACAAAACCTTCTGGTTGTATCACATACAATCTTTCCTCAAGGAAACCATCAAGGAAACAATGTTTTGACATCCTGTGTGTAATATTTCATAAATAATGCAGCAACTACTAACACGATTCCAACAGACTTTTAGCATCGCTACGAGTGAGAAAGTCTCATCATAGTCAACTCTTTGATCTTGTCGGAAACATCTTTGCAACAAGTCGAGCTTTTCTTAATGGTGAATAGTCACCATCATTGTCTGTTTTCCTTTTAAAAGATCCATCTTTACTTAATAGTCCTACGACCATCAAGTAGTTCTCCCAAAGTCTACACTTTGTTTTCATACATGGATCCTCTCTCGGATTTCATGGCCTCTAGCCATTTGTCGGAATCCGGGCCCACCATCGCTTCTTCATAGCTCGTAGGTTCATTGTTGTTCAACAACATGACCTCCAAGACAGGGTTACCGTACCACTCTGTAGTAGTACACGACCTTGTCGACCTACGAGGTTTGTAGTAACTTGATCCGAAGCTCTAATGATTACCATCATCAGCTTCCACTTCAATTGGTGTAGGCGCCACAGGAACAACTTCCTGCACCCTGCTACACACTGGTTGAAGTGACGGTTCAATAACCTCATCAAGTTCCACCACCCTCCCACCCAATTCTTTCGAGAGAAACCTTTCCTCGAGAAAGGACTTGTTTCTAGAAACAAACACTTTGCTTCCGGATCTGAGATAGGAGATGTATCCAACTATCTTGGATATCCTATGAAGATGCTTTTATTCGCTTTGGGTTCGATCTTATCAGACTGAAACTTTTTCACATAAGCGTCACAGCCCCAAACTTTCAAGAAACAACAGCTTATGTTTCTCCAAACCATAGTCTATACTGTGTCATATCAACAGAAATACGCGGTGCCCTATTTAAAGTGAATGCGGTTGTCTCTAATGCATAACCCATAAACGATAGTGGTAATTCGATAAGAGACATGATAGTATGCACCATATCAAATAGGGCGTGGCTATGACGTTTAGACACACCATCACACTATGGTGTTCTTGGTGGCATGAATTGTGAAATAATTTCCACATTGTCTTAACTGTGTACTAGAAACTCGCAACTTAGATATTCATCTCTATGATCATATCGTAGACAGTTTATCCTCCTGTCACGACGATCTTCACTCTGAAATAGCTTTGAACTTTTCAATATTTCAGACTTGTGTTTCATGAAGTAAATATTCCTGTATCTACTCAAATCGTTAGTGAAGTAAGAACATAACGATATCCACTGCGTGCCTCAGCACTCATTGGACAATACACATAAAAAATGTATCACTCCCAACAAGTTACTCTCTTGTTCCATGTGGTATGTTTTGCATGTCTCAAGTGATTCAAAATCAAGCGAGTCCAAACGATCCATCTGCATGGAGTTTCTTCATGCGTCAATACCAACATGTATGGTTTGCATGTCTCAAACATTTCAAAAATGAGTGAGTACAAAGATCCATCAGCATGGAGCTTCTTCATGCATTTTATACCATCATGACTCAAGCGACAGTGCCACAAGTAAGTGGTACTATCATTATTACTTTGTATCTTTTGGCACCAATATTATGAACATGTGTAACACTAAGATCGAGATTCAATAAACCATTGAAGGTAATTATTCAAGCAAATAGAACAACCATTGTTCTCTTTAAATGAATAATCGTATTGCAATAAACTCGATCCAATCATGTTCATGCTCAACGCAAACACCAAATAACAATTATTTAGGTTTAACACCAATCCCGATGGTAGAGGGAGCGTGTGATGTTTGATCACATCAACCTTGGATACACTTCCAACACTTATCGTCACCTCGGCTTTAGCTAGTCTCCGTTTATTCCATAGCTTTTACTTCGAGTTACTAATCACTTATCAATCGAACCGGTATCTAATACCCTCGTGCTACTAGGAGTACTAGTAAAGTACACATCAATGTCATGTATATCAAATATACATCAGTCAACTTTGCCAGCCTTCTTATCTACCATATATCTAGGGTAGCTTTGCCTCAGTGACCGTTCCCCTCATAACAGAAGCACTTAGTCTCGGGTTTGGGTTTAATCTTGGGTTTCTTCATTAGAGCAGCAACTGGTTTGCCGTTTGCTACTTCTCAAACAACAGCGCCAGAAATTGACACGTTGACAGAGACTGGGCTTGCGTTGGTTTTTCCCTTGAAGAGGAAAGGGTGATGCAGGACAGGAGCAGTAAGTATTTCCCTCAGTTTGAGAACCAAGGTATCGAACCAAAAGGAGGGCTCGTCAAGTCCAGAGTACCTGCGCAAACACAAACAAGCTTGGACCCAACGCTTCAAAGCGGTTGCCAATCCCTTCAAGATTGTTTGCAAAGTGAGATCTGAAGGCGAAAAGTGGAACGAAGTAAAAAGTGCAAGGCTGAAAATATGGTGTGGAGTAGACCGTGGGGGCCATAGTGTTCACTAGAGGCTTCTCTCATAATAGCAAATATCACGGTGGGTGAACAAATTACTGTCGAGCAATTGATAGAACCGCGCAAAATCATGACGATATCTAAGGCAATGATCATACATATATGTATCACGTCCGAGACAAGTAGACCGATACTTTCTGCATCTACTACTATTACTCCACACATCGACCGCTATCCAGAATGTGTTGGAATTATGCCCTAGAGGTAATAATAAATATAGTTATTATTATAATTCCTGTATCAAGATAATCGTTTATTATCCATGCTATAATTGTATTGAATGAAGACTCATTTACATGTGTGGATACATAGACAAAACACCGTCCCTAGCAAGCCTCTAGTTGGCTAGCCAGTTGATCAAAGATAGTCAGTGTCTTCTGATTATGAACAAGGTGTTGTTGCTTGATAACTGGATCACGTCATTAGGAGAATCACGTGATGGACTAGACCCAAACTAATAGACGTAGCATGTTGATCGTGTCATTTTGTTGCTACTGTTTTCTGCGTGTCAAGTATTTATTCCTATGACCATGAGATCATATAACTCACTGACACCGGAGGAATGCTTTGTGTGTATCAAATGTCGCAACGTAACTGGGTGACTATAAAGATGCTCTACAGGTATCTCCGAAGGTGTTAGTTGATTTAGTATGGATCAAGACTGGGATTTGTCACTCCGTGTGAACGGAGAGGTATCTCGGGGCCCACTCGGTAATACAACATCACACACAAGCCTTGCAAGCAATGGAACTTAGTGTAAGTTGCGGGATCTTGTATTACGGAACGAGTAAAGATACTTGCCGGTAAACGAGATTGAAATAGGTATGCGGATACTGACGATCGAATCTCGGGCAAGTAACATACCGAAGGACAAAGGGAATGACATAGGGGATTATATGAATTCTTGGCACTGAGGTTCAAACGATAAGATCTTCGTAGAATATGTAGGATCCAATATGGGCATCCAGGTCCCGCTATTGGATATTGACCGAGGAGTCTCTCGGGTCATGTCTACATAGTTCTCGAACCCGCAGGGTCTGCACACTTAAGGTTCGACGTCGTTTTATGCGTATTTGAGTTATATGGTTGGTTACCGAATGTTGTTCGGAGTCCCGGATGAGATCACGGACGTCACGAGGGTTTCCGGAATAGTCCGGAAACGAAGATTGATATATAGGATGACCTCATTTGATTACCGGAAGGTTTTCGGAGTTACCGGGAATGTACCGGGAATGACGAATGGGTTCCGGGAGTTCACCGGAGGGGGGCAACCCACCCCAGGGAAGCCCATAGGCCTTGAGGGTGGCACACCAGCCCTTAGTGGGCTGGTGGGACAGCCCAAAAGGGCCCTATGCGCCATAGAGATAAAAATCAAAGAGAAAGAAAAAAAAGGGAGGTGGGAAGGAAGGGAAGGACTCCCACCCACCAAACCAAGTCCAACTCGGTTTGGGGGGGGGGGAGTCCTCCCCCCTTGGACTCGGCCGACCCCCTTGGGGATCCTTGAGCCCCAAGGCAAGGTCCCCTCTCTCCCACCTATATATACGGAGGTTTTAGGGCTGATTTGAGACGACTTTTCCACGGCAGCCCGACCACATACCTCCACGCTTTTTCCTCTAGATCGCGTTTCCTCGGAGCTCGGGCGGAGCCCTGCTGAGACAAGGTCATCACCAACCTCCGGAGTGCCGTCACGCTGCCGGAGAACTCTTCTACCTCTCCGTCTCTCTTGCTGGATCAAGAAGGCCGAGATCATCGTCGAGCTGTACGTGTGCTGAACGCGGAGGTGCTGTCCGTTCGGTACTAGATCGTGGGACTGATCGCGGGATTGTTCGCGGGGCGGATCGAGGGACGTGAGGACGTTCCACTACATCAATCGCGTTCACTAACGCTTCTACTGTACGATCTACAAGGGTACGTAGATCACTCATCCCCTCTCGTAGATGGACATCACCATGATAGGTCTTCGTGCGCGTAGGAAAATTTTTGTTTCCCGTGCGACATTCCCCAACAGAATGCATCTAGTGTATTGAGTTCATGACGAACATAGTAACGCTTTAAGCAAGATGACAAGATGTAGAGGGATAATCTCAAAGCAATGATGAAAACCCCATCTTTTTACCCTTGATGGCAACAACACGATACGTGCCTCGCTACCCCTTCTGTCACTGGGTGAGGTCACCGCACGGTATGAACCCAAAACCAAGCACTTCTCCCATTGCAAGAATCATAGATCTAGTTGGCTGAACAAAACCCACAACTCAAAGAGAATTACAAGGATATGAAATCATGCATAAGAGAGATCAGAAGAAACTTAAATAAGATTCATAGATAATCTGATCATAAATCCACAATTCATCGGATCTCGACAAGCACACCGCAAAAGAAGATTACATCGGATAGATCTCCATGAATATCATGGAGAACTTTGTATTGAAGATCCAAGAGAGAGAGAAGAAGCCATCTAGTTACTAGCTATGGACCCGTAGGTCTATGGTGAACTACTCACGCATCATCGGAGAGGTCATGGTGTTGATGGAGAAGCCTTCCTTGTCCAAATCCCCCCTCTAGCAGGGCACCAGGACGTGCCCCAGATGGGATCTTGCGGAGACAGAAGCTTGCGGCGGCGGAAAAGTGATTACGATGCTCCCCTGATTTTTTGTGGAATTTTTGGGGATATATAGGCGCAAACCCTAGGGCAGACGTGGCCCAGGGAGCCCACAAGCCTGGACGGTGCGGGCCCCCGCTGGCGGCGCCATGAGGGCTTGTCGGGTCCCTGAGGACCCCCTGCCTTGGTTCTCAAGTCTCCCAATCTTCTTCTGTTCCAGAAAAAATCTTTTCGGTAGTTTTATTCCGTTTGGACTCCGTTCAAAATCCTCCTCTGAAAGGGGTCAAAAACATGGAAAAAACAGGACCTGGCACTTGGCACTGGATTAATAAGTTAGTCCCAGAAAATAAATAAAAGGCATGCAAAACATCCAAAGTTTGACAAGATAATAGCATAAAACCATCACAAATTATAGATACGTTGGAGACGTATCAAGTATCCCGAAGCTTAACTCCTGCTCGTCCTCGAGTAGGGAAGTGATAAAGAATGAATTTTTGATGTGGAATGCTAGCTAGCATAGTTGTCCTTTGCAACTTCTTTCACGTGGCATGAACGTTCAGATCCGTAAGATTCAAAACAATAGTTTTCTATTGACATGAAAATAGTAATACTTCAAGCAAACTAACAAAGTAGTCATGAACTTTCAAAATAACAAGGCCAAAGAGAGTTATCCCTACAAAATCATATAGTCTGGCTATGCTCCATCATCCTCACACAACTAATGTAACATGCACAACCCCGGAATTGGCCAAGTAATTGTTTTCGCACTCTTACTTTCTCAAACGTTTTATAACTATCACACAATACATGAGCGCGAACCATGGATATAGCACTATAAGTGGAATAGAGTGTGGTGGTGGTTGTGAGACAAAAAGGAGGAGATGGTCACATTGACTCGGCGTATCAATTGGCTATGGAGATGCCCATTAATAGATATCAACGTGAATGAGTAGGGATTGCCATACAAGAGATGCACTAGAGCTATAAGTATGTGAAAGCTCAAAAGGAAAACTAGTGGGTGTGCATCCAACTTGCTTGCTCATGAAGACCTAGGGCAATTTTGAGGAAGCCCATCATTGGAATATACAAGCCAAGTTATATAATGAAGATTCCCACTAGCATATGGTAGTGACAAAGCAAGAAGCTCTCAGTCATGAAGAAGATGGTGCTATTATGAAGCACAAGTGTGGAAAAAGATAGTAGCATTGTCCCTTCTATATTTTTCTCTCATTTTTTATTTGGGCTCTTAGGCCTCTTTTTTTTCTTTTCTCTTTTTGTTCTGTGTTGGGCTCTTTGGCCTCTTTTTTTTATTCCCTCACATGGGACAATGCTCTAATAATGATGATCATCACACTTTTAGTTACTCAAAGCTCAAAAATCACAATGATGATAACTCCATACGAAATGCCTCCGGCAGTGTACCGGGATGTGCAACGATCTAGTATGATCATGCAATGGCAATATGAGAGTGACAACACAAGTCATGAGACGGAACGGTGGTAGTTGTATGGCGATATATCTTGGAATGACTATGAAAATGCCATAGTAGGTAGGTATGGTGGCTGTTTTGAGGAAGGAATTTGGTGGGTTTGTGCACCGGCGAGAATTGCACGGCACTAGAGAGGCAAGCAATGGTGGAAGGTGAAAGTGCATCTAATCCATGGACTCAACATTAGTCATAAAGAACTCACATACTAGTTGCGAAAGTTTTTATTAGTAATCAAAACAAAGTGCTAAACGCATACTCCAAGGGGAAGGGTTGGTAGGTGTAAACCATTGCGTGATCCCGACCTCAACACAAAGGATGACAATCAATAGATCAATTATGCTCCGACTTCCTAACATAGCGGTTCACCATACGTGCATGCTACGGGAATCGCTAACTTCAACACAAGTATTTCTAGATTCACAACACCCTACTAACATAGCTTTTAGTATTACCGAATCCACGTCTCAAAACTAATTGAGAGGAATCAAAACTTATCTTTCTATTCAATGCACATGAAGATGGAGGTTCTTGCATCCTCTTTGGGTACCTAGCACATTTGGGACTACTTTCATAGCATAAGCCAACTACCAAATCACGCACCGCCGTGCTCTAAAGATATAAGTGAAGCACAAGAGCAAAAGGTATCTAGCTCAAAGGATATAAGTGAAGCACTAGAGCAAAAGTATCTAGCTCAAAAGATATAAGTGAAGCACTAGAGCAAAAGTATCTAGCTCAAAAGATATAAGTGAAGCACTAGAGCAAAAGTATCCAGCTCAAAAGATATAAGTGAAGCACTATGAGCATTCTAGCGAGTGCGTGTCTCTCTCTCTCAAAAAGGTGTGCAGCAAGGATGATTGTGACACAACAAAAAGAAAAGACTCCTATGATACAAGACGCTCCAAACAAAACACATATCATGTGGTGAATAAAAATATAGCTCCAAGTAATGTTACCGATGGATTGAAGACGAAAGAGGGGATGCCTTCCCGGGGCATCCCCAAGCTTAGGCTTTTTGGTGTCCTTGAATTTGGCTTGGGGGGCCTTGGGCATCCCCAAGCTTTAGCTCTTTCCACTCCTTATCTCTTTGTCCATGAGAACGTCACCCAAAACTTGAAAACTTCACAACACAAAACTTAAACAGAAACTTGTGATAACATTAGTACAAGAAAGCAAACTACCACTTCTTTTGGTACTGTAGCAAACTTGAATTACATCCATATTGATGATGAGCTACTGTATTCTCAGTTTTCCATGGCTAGTACCCCCCGATACTAACCATAGTTTCATCAAAACAACCGACCAACTCAAAAAAAAACAGAATCTGTCAAAAACAGACCAGTCTGTAGCAATATGTATACTTCGTATACTTCTGATACCTCAAAAAATCTGAAAAATTACGACGGTCTAGGGAAAAAGCATATCAATCAGCAGCAAAAATAATCAACTCAAAATATCTTTCTGAATAAAACTGAAAAATCATCTCGTGAGCGGAAAGTTTCTGTCCTTTTCCAGCAAGATAAAACAACCATTACCAAGACCAATCATAAAGGTTTTGCTTGGCTCAAACACAAAAAGAAACACAAAAAACACAATCACAACAGATTTGTGAAAGTGTGGACGCAATAAAACAGAAAGAAAAAAGATAAATTCATTGGGTTGCCTCCCAACAAGCGATATTGTTTAACACCCTTAGCTAGGCATAGTAGCGATAGAATTACGTATCGTCATCTTTGGTGCTCAAACCATAAGTAGCCCTCATCATGGATTCATAAGGAAATCTTATTTTATTTCTAGGAAATTGTTCCATGCCCTTCCTTAAAGGAAATTGAAATCTAATATTCCCTTCCTTCATATCGACGATAGCACCGATAGTCCTTAGGAAAGGTCTACCAAGAATAATAGGGCATGTAGGATTGCAATCAATGTCAAGAACAATGAAATCCATGGGTACATAGTTCCTATTTGCAATAATAAGAACATCATTGATCCTTCCCATGGGTTTCTTTATAGTAGAATCAGCAAGAGGCAAATTAAGAGAACACTCTTCAATCTCATTAAAACCCAGAATATCACATAAAGACTTTGGAATCGGAGAAACACTAGCACCCAAATCACACAAAGCATTGCACTCATAGTTTTTGATTTTGATTTTGATGGTAGGTTCCCACTCATCATGAAGCTTTCTAGGGATAGAGACTTCCAATTCAAGTTTCTCTTCAAGAGCTTTTATCATAGCTTCGACGATATGATCGGTAAAGGCTTTGTTTTGGCTATAAGCGTGTGGAGAGTTTAACATGGATTGCATCAAATAAATGCATTCAATCAAGGAGAAACTATCATAATTTAATTCCTTGAAATCCACGGTAGTAACTTCATTACTACTCAAAGTTTTAACGTCTTCTACTCCACTTTTAACGCTTTTAACACCAAGATAGATGGACTCCGAATCATTAGGGCACTTTTCAACCAAAGTGGATTCATATACAGCCCCATAATCATTAGGTTTGACACAAGAAAACAAAGATTCAATGGGAGTCACACCAAGGACTTTAAGATTTTCGTGACTCTCATCACGAGAACACGCCTTTTTAAGCCATTCATATCTAGCACGAATTTGGGCGGTTCTTTCTTGGCTCTCAATCATGGAGACACGCATAGCTTTCAAAGTTTCATCCATGTTGATTTTGGGAGGAGCGCATCTAACTTTCAAAGCATCAACATCACAAGAAATCCTATCAACGCTCTTAGCCAAATCGTCAATTTTGAGTAGTTTTTCCTCTATGGACGCATTGAAAATCTTTTGAGAGTTGATGAACTCTTTGATATTACTCTCTAGATAAGAGGGTAATCTATTGTAATTTCCATGAGTATTGTTGTAGGAGTTGCCAAAATTATTAGAGTAGTTACTAGGAAAAGGCCTAGGAACATAGTTTCTTCTAAAAGCATTGTTGTTGCCAAAGTTATTCCTACCAACAAAATTAACGTCCAAGCTAGCGTTACTACTCTCAATCAAAGAAGACAAAGGCAAATCATTAGGATCCAAAGGAGCACTTCTACTAGCAACAAAATTCATTAACTCATCCATCTTAGCACTCAACGAGTTAATTTCTTCTATAGCGTGAACCTTTTTACTAGTAGGCGACCTTTCAGTGTGCCATTGAGAGTAATTTGTCATGATGTTGTCTAAGAGCTTTGTGGCTTCTCCTAACGTGATTTCCATTACATTCCACCTGAGGCGGAGTCCAAGATATTTCTAGAAGCGAAATTCAAGCCAGAGTAAAAGATTTGAATAATCATCCAAAGGCTCAAGCCATGAGCGGGGCAATTTCTAATCATTAATTTCATTCTCTCCCAAGCTTGTGCAACATGTTCATGATCAAGTTGCTTGAAATTCATGTTATCATTACGGAGAGAGATGATCTTAGCCGGCGGAAAATACTTGGATATATAAGCATCTTTGCACTTATCCCAAGAATCGATACTATTTTTGGGCAAAGAAGAAAACCAAGTTTTTGCGCGATCTCGCAACGAGAAAGGAAAAAGCTTGAATTTAATCACGTCATTATCCACATCTTTTTTATTTTGCATATCACAAAGCTCAATGAAGGTATTGAGATGGGATTCAGCATCTTCACTAGGAAGGCCAGAGAACTGCTCTTTCATAACAAGATTCAGCAAAGCGGCATTGATTTCGTATGACTCCGCACTAGTGGCGGGAGCAATCGGAGTACTAATAAAATCATTATTATTAGTATTCGAGAAGTCACAAAGCTTGGTGTTTTTGTTCATGGTGACTTCAGCAAGCAAGCAAGCACCCGAGCAAACAAAAAGCGGGCGAGAAAAAGGGCGAACGAAAAAGGCGACATGACCGCTATCCAGCATGCATCTAGTGTATTGAGTTCATGACGAACAGAGTAACGCTTTAAGCAAGATGACATGATGTAGAGGGATAATCTCAAACCAATGATGAAAACCCCATCTTTTTACCCTTGATGGCAACAACACGATACGTTTCTCGCTACCCCTTCTGTCACTGGGTGAGGTCACCGCACGGTATGAACCCAAAACCAAGCACTTCTCCCATTGCAAGTATCATAGATCTAGTTGGCCAAACCAAACCCACAACTCGAAGAGATTTACAAGGATATGAAATCATGCATAAGAGAGATCAGAAGAAACTCAAATAAGATTCATATATAATCTGATCATAAATCCACAATTCATCGGATCTCGACAAACACACCGCAAAAGAAGATTACATCGGATAGATCTCCATGAAGATCATGAAGAACTTTGTATTGAAGATCCAAGAGAGAGAGAAGAAGCCATTTAGTTACTAGCTATGGACCCGTAGGTCTATGGTGAACTACTCACGCATCATCGGAGAGGTCATGGTGTTGATGGAGAAGCCTTTCGTGTCGGAATCCCCCCTTCGGCAGGGCACCAGGACGTGCCCCAGATGGGATCTTGCGGAGACAGAAGCTTGCGGCGGCGGAAAAGTGATTACGATGCTCCCCTGATTTTTTTGTGGAATTTTTGGGGATATATAGGCGCAAACCCTAGGGCAGACGTGGCCCAGGGAGCCTACAAGCCTGGACGGTGCGGGCCCCCGCTGGCCGCGCCATGAGGGCTTGTGGGGTCCCTGAGGACCCCCTGCCTTGGTTCTCAAGTCTCCCGATCTTCCATTCCAGAAAAAATCTTTTCGGAAGTTTTATTCCGTTTGGACTCCGTTCAAAATCCTCCTCTGAAAGGGGTCAAAAACATGAAAAAAACAGGACCTGGCACTTGGCACTGGATTAATAAGTTAGTCCCAGAAAATAAATAAAAGGCATGCAAAACATCCAAAGTTTGACAAGATAATAGCATGAAACCAACAAAAATTATAGATACGTTGGAGACGTATGAGCATCCAACTTGCTTGCTCACGAAGACCTAGGGCAATTTTGAGGAAGCCCATCATTGGAATATACAAGCCAAGTTATATAATGAAGATTCCCACTAGTATATGGAAGTGTCAAAACAAGAGAATCTCAATCATGAAGAACATGGTGCTATTATGAAGCACAAGTGTGGAAAAAGATAGTAACATTGTCCCTTCTCTCTTTTTCTCTCATTTTTTTTGTTTGGGCTCTTTGGCCTCTTTCCATTTTTTATTTCCTCACATGGGACAATGCTCTAATAATGATGATCATCACACTTTTATTTATTCACAGCTCAATGCTTAGAACAATGATGACTCTAAAGGAAATGCCTCCGGCAGTGTACCGGGATGTGCAACGATCTAGCTTAGCGTATGACGTTGAAACATCTCGCTAGCTATCTTACGATCATGCAATGGCAATTTAAAGTGAAGGCACAAGTCATGAGACGGAACGGTGGGAGTTGCATGGCAATGTATCTCGGAATGGCTATGAAAAGGCCATGATTGGTAGGTATGGTGGCTGTTTTGATGAAGGTATATAGTGGTTTTGTGCACCGGCGAAAGTTGTGCGACACTAGAGAAGCTAGCAATGGTGGAAGGTGAAAGTGCATCTATACCATGGACTCACATTAGTCATGAAGAACTCATATACTTATTGCGAAAGTTTTATTAGTAATCGAAACAAAGTGCTAAACGCATACTCCTAGGGGAAGGGTTGCTAGGTGTTAACCATCGCGCGATCCTGACCGCAACACAAAGGATGAAATCAATAAATCAATTATGCTCCGACTTCCTAACATAGCGGTTCACCATACGTGCATGCTACGGGAATCGCTAACTTCAACACAAGTATTTCTAGATTCAGAACACCCTACTAACATAACTCTAATATTACCAAATCCATGTCTCAAAACTAATTGACAGGAATCAAACTTCTCTTACTAATGAATGCACATGAATATGGAAGTTTTTATTGTATCCTCTTTGGATGCCTATCAACTTTAGGACTACTTTCATAGCAGAAGCCAAATACAAAGTTACTCAGAGAGAGCACTCTCAAAAAGATATAAGTGAAGATCGAGAGTTCATATTTCTCCAAAATATGACACCGCCGTGCTCTAAAAAGATCTAAGTGAAGCACTAGAGCAAAGTTTTCTAGCTCAAAAGATATAAGTGAAGCACATGCGAGCTAAATTGCCTAACTCAAAAGATATAAGCGAAGCTCAATGGGTATTCTAGCAAATTCACGATGAGTGCATGTATCTCTCAAAAGGTGCGCAGCAAAGATGATTGTGACACAACAAAAAGAAAATACTCCTATCATACAAGACGCTCCAGGAAAAACACATATGATGTGGTGAATAAAAATATAGCTCCAAGTAACGTTACTGATGGATTGAAGACGAAAGAGGGATGCCTTCCCGGGGCATCCCCAAGCTTAGGATTTTTGGTGTCCTTGAATTTGGCTTGGGATGCTTTGGGCATCCCCAAGCTTGATCTCTTTCCACTCTTTATCTCATCGTCTATGAGAACATCACCCAAAACTTGAAAACTTCACAACACAAAACTTAAACAGAAACTCGTGATATCATTAGCATAACAAAACAAACCACCACCTCTTTAGGTACTGTAGCAAACTTGATTTCTATTTATATTGGTGTTAGGTTACTGTATTCTCATTTTTTCGATGGCTAGTATCCCCCGATACTATCCATAGTTTCATCAAAATAAGCAATCAACACAACAAAAAACAGAATCTGTCAAAACAGACCAGTCTGTAGCAATCTGTATACTTCGTATACTTCTGGTATCTAAAAAGTTCTAAAAAATTACGACAATTTGGGAAATTGGCATATAAATAAGCAGCAAAAATAATCAACTCATAATCTCTTTCTGGATAAGAATGAAAAATAATTTCTTGAGCGAAAAGTTTTGTCTTTTTCAGCACGACCAAACAACCATCACCAAAACTAGTCATAAAGGTTTTACTTGGCTCAAACACAAAAAGAAACACGAAAGACACAATAATGACATAATTGTGATGGTTTGGACACAAAAAACAGAGAGCAAAAAGCAAAGATAAATTCATTGGGTTGCTTCCCAACAAGCGCTATTGTTTAACGCCCTTAGCTAGGCATAAGGCGATAGAATCACGTATCGTCGTCTTTGGTACTCAAACCATAAGTAGCCCTCATCATGGATTCATAAGGCAATCTTATTTTCTTTCTAGGAAAATGTTCCATGCCCTTCTTTAATGGAAATTGAAATCTAATATTCCCTTCCTTCATATCGATGACAACACCAATAGTCCTTAGGAAAGGTCTACCAAGAATGATAGGACATGTCAGATTGCAATCAATATCAAGCACAATGAAATCTACGGGTACATAATTCCTATTTGCAATAATAAGAACATCATTGATCCTTCCCATATGTTTCTTAACAGTAGAATCCGCAAGATGCAAATTAAGAGAACACTCATCAATCTCATTGAAGCCTAGAACATCACATACAGACTTTGGAATAGCGGAAACACTAGCACCCAAATCACACAAAGCATTGCATTCATAGTTTTTGATTTTGATTTTGATAGTAGATTCCCACTCATCATGAAGTTTTCTAGGAATATAAACTTCCAACTCAAGTTTCTCTTCAAGAGATTTCATCATAGTATCGACGATATGATCGGTAAAGGCCTTGTTTTGGCTATAAGTGTGTGGAGAGTTTAGCATGGATTGCATCATGGAAATACATTCAATCAAAGAGCAACTATCATAGTTGAATTCCTTGAAATCCAAAGTAGTAATTTCTTTACTACTCAAAGTTTTGATATCCTCTACTCCACTTTCAATGCTTTTAGCTGTTGGAATTATGTCCTAGAGGCAATGATAAATAAGTTATTATTATAATTCCTGTATGAAGATAATCGTTTATTATCCATGCTATAATTGTATTGAATGAAGTCTTAAATACATGTGTGGATACATAGACAAAACACTGTCCCTAGCAAGCCTCTAGATGGCTAGCCAGTTGATCAAGGATAGTCAAGGTCTTCTGACTATGTACAAGGTGTTGTTGCTTGATAACTGGATCACATCATTGGGTAAATCATGTGATGGACTAGACCCAAACTAATGAACATAGCATGTTGATCATGTCATTTTGTTGCTACTGTTATCTGCGTGTCAAGTATTTATTCCTATGACCGTGAGATCATATAACTCACTGGCACTGGAGGAATGCCTTATGTGTATCAAACGTCACAACGTAACTGGGTGACTATAAAGATGCTCTACACGTATCTCCAAAGGTGTCCGTTGAGTTAGTATGGATCAAGACCGGGATTTGTCACTCCGTGTGATGGAGAGGTATCTCGAGGCCCACTCGGTAATACAACATCACACACAAGCCTTGCAAGCAATGTGACATAGTGTAAGTCATAGGATCTTGTATTACGGAACGAGTAAACAGACTTGCCGGTAAACGAGATTGAAATAGGTATGCGGATACTGACGATCGAATCTCGGGTAAGTAACATACCGAAGGACAGAGGGAATGACATACGGGATTATATGAATCCTTGGCACTGAGGTTCAATCGATAAGATCTTCGTAGAATATGTAGGATCCAATATGGGCATCCAGGTCCCACTGTTGGATATTGACCGAGGAGTCCCCCGGGTCATGTCTACATAGTTCTCGAACCCGTAGGGTGTGCACGCTTAAGGTTTGGTGATGTTTTATGCATATTTGAGTTATATGGTTGGTTACCGAATGTTTTTCGGAGTCCCGGATGAGATCACGGATGTCACGAGGGTTTCCGAAATGGTCCGTAAACGAAGATTGATATATAGGATGACCTCATTTGATTACCGGAAAGTTTTCGGCACTACCGGGAGTGACGAATGGGTTCCGGGTGTTCACCCGGGGGGGGGGGGGGGGGGCAGCCCACCCGGGGAAGCCCATAGGCCTTAGGGGTGCTGCACCAGCCCTTAATGGGCTGGCGGGACAGCCGAAGAGGCCCTTTGCACAGGAGAAGAAAAAAATCAAAGGAAAAGAAAAAAAGGGGAAGTGGGAAGGAAGGGAAGGACTCCACCTTCCAATCCTTGTTGGACTAGGATTGGAGGAGGACTCCTCCTCCCCCCCTTCGGCCGACCCCTTGAGGTTCCCTTGAGCCTCAAGGAAGGTCCCTCCCCCTCCCTCCTATATATACTGAGGTATTAGGGCTGATTTGACACAACTTTGCCACGACAGCCCGACCACATACCTCCACGGTTTTTCCTCTAGATCGTATTTCTGCAGAGCTCGGGCGGAGCCCTGCTGAGATAGATCACCACCAACCTCCGAAGCGCCGTCACACTGCCGGAGAACTAGTCTACCTCTCCGTCTCTCTTGCTGGATGAAGAAGGCCGAGATCTTCGTCGAGCTGTACGTGTGCTGAACGCGGAGGTGCCGTCCGTTCGGCACTAGATCGGAGCGGATCGTGGGACGGATCGCGGGGCGGTTCGTGGGACGGTTCGCGGGGCGGATCGAGGGACGTGAGGATGTTCCACTACATCAACCGCATTTCTTAACGCTTCCTGCTGTGCGATCTACAAGGGTACGTAGATCCAAATCCCCTCTCGTAGATGGACATCACCATGATAGGTCTTCGTGCGCGTAGGAATTTTTTTGTTTCCCATGCGACGTTCCCCAACAGTGGCATCATGAGCTAGGTTCATGCGTAGATGTCATCTCGAGTAGAACACAAAAGTTTTTGTGGGAGGTGATGTGCGATTTTCTGCCCTCCTTAGTCTTTTCTTGATTCCGCGGTATTGTTGGATTGAAGCGGCTCGGACCGACATTACTCGTACGCTGACGAGAGACCGGTTTCATCGCTACAAGCAACCCCGTTGCTCAAAGATGACTGGCGAGTGTCGGTTTCTCCAACTTTAGTTGAATCGGATTTGACCGAGGAGGTCCTTGGAGAGAGGTTAAATAGTAATTCATACATCTCTGTTGTGGTGTTTGCATAAGTAAGATGCGATCCTACTAGATACCCATGGTCACCACGTAAAACATGCAACAACAATTAGAGGACGTCTAACTTATTTTTGCAGGGTATGCTTGTGATGTGATATGGCCGATGATGTGATGTGATATATCGGATGTATGAGATGATCATGTTGTAATAGTTAATATCGACTTGCGCGTCGATGGTACGACAACTGACAGGAGCCATAGGGTTGTCTTTAAACTAATGTTTGTGCTTGCAGATGCGTTTACCATATTGCTAGGTCGTAGCTTTAGTAGTAATAGCATGAGTAGCACGACAACCCCGATGGCGACACATTGATGGAGATCATGGTGTGGCACCGGTGACAAGAAGATCGTGCCGGTGCTTTGGTGATGGAGATCAAGAAGCACATGATGATGGCCATATCATGTCACTTATGAATTGCATGTGATGTTAATACTTTTATGCACATTATTTTGCTTAGAAAGACGGTAGCATTATGAGGTGATCTCTCACTAAAATTTCAAGACGAAATTGTGTTCTCGCCGACTGTGCACCGTTGCTACAATTCATCGTTTCAAGACACCACGTGATGATCGGGTGTGATAGACTCAACGTTCACATACAACGGGTGCAAAACAGTTGCACACGCGGAACACTCGGGTTAAGCTTGACGAGCCTAGCATGTGCAGACATGGCCTCGGTGTAGGAGAACGTCGCATGGGAAACAAAAATTTTCCTACGCGCACGAAGACCTATCATGGTGATGTCCATCTACGAGAGGGGATGAGTGATCTACGTACCCTCGTAGATCGTACAGCAGAAGCGTTAGAGAACGCGGTTGATGTAGTGGAACGTCCTCACGTCCCTCGATCCGCCCCGCGAACAATCCCGCGATCAGTCCCACGATCTAGTACCGAACGGACGGCACCTCCGCGTTCAGCACACGTACAGCTCGACGATGATCTCGGCCTTTTTGATCCAGCAAGAGAGACGGAGAGGTAGATGAGTTCTCTGGCAGCGTGACGGCGCTCCGGAGGTTGGTGATGACCTTGTCTCAGCAGGGCTCCGCCCGAGCTCCGCAGAAACGCGATCTAGAGGAAAAACCGTGGAGGTATGTGGTCGGGCTGCCGTGGGAAAGTCGTCTCAAATCAGCCCTAAAACCTCCGTATATATAGGTGGGAGGGAGGGGACCTTGCCTTGGGGCTCAAGGAGCCCCAAGGGGGTCGGCCAAGTCCAAGGGGGAGGACTCACCCTCCAAACCGAGTTGGACTTGGTTTGGTGGGAGGGAGTCCTTCCCTTCCTTCCCACCTCCTCCTTTTTTTTTTCTTTTCTCTTGATTTTCTCTTCTTGGCGCATAGAGCCCTTTTGGGCTGTCCCACCAGCCCACTAAGGGCTGGTGTGCCACCCTCAAGGCCTATGGGCTTCCCCGGGGTGGGTTGCCCCCCGGTGAACTCCCGGAACCCATTCGTCATTCCCGGTACATTCCCGGTAACTCCGAAAACCTTCCGGTAATCAAATGAGGTCATCCTATATATCAATCTTCATTTCCGGACCATTCCAGAAACCCTCGTGACATCCGTGATCTCATTCGGGACTCCGAACAACATTCGGTAACCAACCATATAACTCAAATACGCATAAAACAACGTCGAACCTTAAGTGTGCAGACCCTACGGGTTCGAGAACTATGTAGACATCACCCGAGAGACTCCTCGGTCAATATCCAATAGCGGGACCTAGATGCCCATATTGGATCCTACATATTCTACGAAGATCTTATCGTTTGAACCTCAGTGCCAAGGATTCATATAATCCCGTATGTCATTCCCTTTGTCCTTCGGTATGTTACTTGCCCGAGATTCGATCGTCAGTATCCGTATACCTATTTCAATCTCGTTTACCGGCAAGTCTCTTTACTCGTTCCGTAATACAAGATCCCGCAACTTACACTAAGTTACATTGCTTGCAAGGCTTGTGTGTGATGTTGTATTATCGAGTGGGCCCCGAGATACCTCTCCGTCACACGGAGTGACAAATCCCAGTCTTGATCCATACTAACTCAACTAACACCTTCGGAGATACCTGTAGAGCATCTTTATAGTCACCCAGTTACGTTGCGACGTTTGATACACACAAAGTATTCCTCCGGTGTCAGTGAGTTATATGATCTCATGGTCATAGGAATAAATACTTGACACGCAGAAAACAGTAGCAACAAAATGACACGATCAACATGCTACGTCTATTAGTTTGGGTCTAGTCCATCACATGATTCTCCTAATAATGTGATCCCGTTATCAAGTGACAACACTTGCCTATGGCCAGGAAACCTTGACCATCTTTGATCAACGAGCTAGTCAACTAGAGGCTTACTAGGGACAGTGTTTTGTCTATGTATCCACACAAGTATTGTGTTTCCAATCAATACAATTATAGCATGGATAATAAACGATTATCATGAACTAAGAAATATAATAATAACTAATTTATTATTGCCTCTAGGGCATATTTCCAACAGTCTCCCACTTGCACTAGAGTCAATAATCTAGTTCATATCACCATGTGATTCCAACGAATCCAACACCCATATAGTTATGGGGTCTGATCACGTCTTGCTCGTGAGAGAGGTTTTAGTCAACGGTTCTGAAACTTTCAGATCCGTGCGTTCTTTACAAATATTTATGTCATCTTATAGATGCTGCTACTACGTGCTATTCGGAAATGCTCCAAATATCTACTCTACTATACGAATCCGTTTCACTACTCATAGTTATTTGGATTAGTGTCAAAGCTTGCATCGACGTAACCCTTTACGACGAACTCTTTAACCACCTCCATAATCGAGAAAAATTCCTTAGTCCATTAGTTACCAAGGATAAATTTTGACCGCTGCTAGTGATTCAATCATGGATCACTCTCTGTACCTCTCAACAGACTTTGAGTCAAGGCACACATCAGGTGCGGTACACAGCATGGCATACTTTAGATTCTATGGCTAAGGCATAGAAGACGACCTTCGTCTATTCTCTTTATTCTGACGTGGTCGGGTTTTGAGTCTTACTCAAATTCACACCTCACAACGCAACCAAGAACTCCTTCTTTGCTGATCTATTTTGAACTCCTTCAAAAACTTGTCAAGGCATGCATCTTGTTGAAACTTCCATTAAGCGCTTTCGATCTATCTCCATAGATCTTTGATGCTCAACGTTCAAGTAGCTCAATCCAGGTATTCCTTTGAAAACTCCTTTCAAACAACCTTGTATGCTTTACAGAAATTCTACATTACTTCTGATCCACAATATGTCACCCACATATACTTATCAGAAATTCTATAGTGCTCCCACTCACTTCTTTGGAAATACAAGTTTCTCATAAACCTTGTACAAACCCAAAATCTTTGATCATCTCATCAAAGTGTATATTCCAACTCCGAGATGCTTGCACCAGTCCATTGAAGGATCACTGGAGCTTGCATACTTGCTAGTATCTTTAGGATCGACAAAACCTTCTGGTTGTATCACATACAATGTTTGCTCAAGGAAACCGTCGAGAAAACAATGTTTTGACATCCTACGTGCAATATTTCATAAATAATGCATCAACAACTAACATAATTCTAACAGACCTTTAGCATCGCTACGAGTGAGAAAGTCTCATCATAGTCAACTGTTTGATCTTGTCGAAAACATCTTTGCGACAAGTCGAGCTTTTCTTAATAGTGACTTATCACCATCATCGTCTGTCTTCTTTTAAAGATCCATCTTTACTCAATAGTCTTATGACCATCAAGTAGTTCTTTCAAAGTCTACACTTTGTTTTCATACATGGATCCTCTCTCGGATTTCATGGCTTCCAGCCATTTGTCGGAATCTGGGCCCACCATCGCTTTCTCCATAACTCGTAGGTTCACTGTTGCTCAACAACACGACCTCCAAGACAGGGTTACTGTACCACTCTGTAGTAGTATGCGACCTTGTCAACCTACGAGGCTTGTAGTAACTTGATCCGATGCTTGATGATCACCATCATCAGCTTCCACTTCAATTGGTGTAGGCGCCACAGGAACAACTTCCTGCGCCCTGCTACACACTGGTTGAAGTGATGGTTCAATAACCTCATCAAGTTCTACTACCCTCCCACTCAATTCTTTCGAGAGAAACCTTTCCTCGAGAAAGGATCCGTTTCTAGAAACAAACACTTTGCTTTCGGATCTGAGATAGGAGATGTACCCGACTGTTTTGGATATCCTATGAAGATGCATTTATCCGCTTTGGGTTCGAGCTTATCAGACTGAAACTTTTTCACATAAGTGTCGAAGCCCCAAACTTTCAAGAAACGACAGTTTAGATTTATCTAAACCTCAGTCTATACTGTGTCATCTCAACGGAAATACGCGGTGCCCTATTTAAAGTGAGTGCGGTTGTCTCTAATGCATAACCCATAAACAATAGTGGTAATTCGATAAGAGACATCATAGTGTGCACCATACCAAATAGTGCGTGGCTATGACGTTCAGACACATCATCACACTATGATGTTCCAGGTGGCATGAACTGCGAAACAATTTCCACATTGTCTTAACTGCGTACCAAAACTCGTAACTCAGATATTCATTTCCATGATCATATCGTAGACAGTTTATCCTCTTGTTACGATGAACTTCACGCTGAAACGGAATTGAACTTTTCAACATTTCAGACTTGTGATTCATTAAGTAAATACTCCTGTATCTACTCAAATCGTCAGTGAAGTAAGAACATAATGATATCCACTACGTGCCTCAGCACCCATTGGACTGCATACATCAAAATGTATCACTTCCAACAAGTTACTATCTTATTTCATCTCAATGAAAACAAGGCCTTGCTCATGTGGTATGATTTGCATGTCACTAGTGATTCGAAATCAGGTGAGTACAAAGATCCATCAGCATGGAGCCTCTTCATGCAATTTATACTAACATGACTCAAGCGGCAGTGCCACAAGTAAGTGGTACTATCATCATTAACTTGTATCTTTTGGCACCAATATCATGAACATGTGTAACACTACGATCGAGATTCAATAAACCATTGAAGGTGAATATTCAAGAAAATAGAGTAACCATTATTCTCCTTAAATGAATAATCGTATTGCAATAAACACGATCCAATCATGTTCATGCTTAACGCAAGCACCAAATAACAATTATTTAGGTTTAACACCAATCCCGATGGTAGAGGGAGCGTGCGACGTTTGATCATATCAACCTTGGAAACACTTCCAACACGTATCATCACCTCGCCTTTAGCTAGTCTCCGTTTATGCCGTAGCTTTCATTTCGTGTTACTAATCACTTAGCAACCGAACCGGTATCCAATACCCTCATGCTACTAGGAGTACTAGTAAAGTACACATCAACATCATGTATATCAAATACACTTCTTTCGACTTTTGCCAGCCTTCTTATCTACCAAGTATCTAGAGTTGCTCCGCCTCAGTGACTGTTCCCCTCATTACAGAAGCACTTAGTCTCGGGTTTGGGTTTAATCTTGGGTCTCTTCATTAGTGCAGCAACTGTTTTGCCGTTTCACGAAGTATCCCTTCTAGCCCTTGCCTTTCTTGAAACTTAGTGGTTTTACAAACCATCAACTATTGACGCTCCTTCTTGATTTCTACTTTCGCAGTGTCAAACATCGCGAATCGCTCAAGGATCATTGTATCTGTCCTTGATATGTTATAGTTCATCACGAAGCTCTCACAGCTTGGTGGCAGTGACTTTGGAGAACCATCACTATCTCATCTGGAAGATTAACTCCCACTTGATTCAAGTGATTGTCGTACTCAGACAATCTGAGCACACGCTCAACGATTGAGCTTTTCTCCTTTACTTTGTGGACAAAGAATCTTGTTGGAGGTCTCGTACCTCTTAACAAGGGCACAAGCATGAAATCACAATTTCATCTCTTTAGAACATCACTTATGTTCCGTGACGTTTTACAACGTTTTCGGCGCCTTGCTTCTAAGCCATTAAGTATTTTGCACTGAACTATCGTGTAGTCATCAGAAACGTGTATGTCGGATGTTCATAGCATCCACAGACGACGCTCGAGGTGCAGCACACCAAGTGGTGCATTAAGGACATAAGCCTTCTGCGTAGCAACGAGGACAATCCTCGGTTTTACAGATTCAGTCTGCAAAGTTTGCTACTATCAATTTTCAACTAAATTTTCTCTAGGAACATATAAAAACAGTAGAGCTATAGCGCAAGCTACATCGTAATTCGCAAAGACCATTAGACTATGTTCATGACAATTAGTTCAATTAATCATATTACTTAAGAACTCCCACTCAAAAAGTACATCTCTCTAGTCATTTGAGTGGTACATGATCCAAATCCGCTATCTCAAGTCCGATCATCACGTGAGTCGAGAATAGTTTCAGTGGTAAGCATCTCTATGCCAATCATATCAATTATACGATTCATGCTCGACCTTTCGGTCTCATGTGTTCCGAGGCCATGTCTGCACATGCTAGGCTCGTCAAGCTTAACCCGAGTGTTCCGCGTGCGCAACTGTTTTGCACCCGTTGTATGTGAACGTTGAGTCTATCACACCCGATCATCACGTGGTGTCTCGAAACGACGAACTGTAGCAACGGTGCACAGTCGGGGAGAACACAATTTCGTCTTGAAATTTTAGTGAGAGATCACCTCATAATGCTACCGTCGTTCTAAGCAAAATAAGGTGCATAAAAGGATTAACATCACATGCAATTCATAAGTGACATGATATGGCCATCATCACGTGCTTCTTGATCTCCATCACCAAAGCACCGGCACGATCTTCTTGTCACCGGCGTCACACCATGATCTCCATCAACGTGTCGCCATCGGGGTTGTCGTGCTACTCATGCTATTACTACTAAAGCTACATCCTAGAAAAATAGTAGACGCATCTGCATGCACAAACGTTAGTTATAAAGACAACCCTATGGCTCCTGCCGGTTGCCGTACCATCGACGTGCAAGTCGATATTAACTATTACAACATGATCATCTCATACATACAATATATCACATCACATCGTTGGCCATATCACATCACAAGCATACCCTGCAAAAACAAGTTAGACGTCCTCTAATTTTGTTGTTGCAAGTTTTACGTGGTGACCATGGGTATCTAGTAGGATCACATCTTACTTACGCAAACACCACAACGGAGATATATGAGTTGCTATTTAACCTCATCCAAGGACCTCCTCCGTCAATTCCGATTCAACTAAAGTTGGAGAAACTGACACCCGCCAGTCATCTTTGAGCAACTGAGTTACTCGTAGCGATGAAACCAGTCTCTCGTAAGCGTACGAGTAATGTCGGTCCGAGCCGCTTCGATCCAACAATACCACGGAATCAAGAAAAGACTAAGGAGGGCAGCAAAACACACATCACCGCCCACAAAAACTTTTGTGTTCTACTCGAGAAGACATCTACGCATGAACCTAGCTCTTGATGCCACTGTAGGAGAACGTCGCATGGGAAACAAAAATTTTCCTACGCGCACGAAGACCTATCATGGTGATGTCCATCTACGAGAGGGGATGAGTGATCTACGTACCCTCGTAGATCGTACAGCAGAAGCGTTAGAGAACGCGGTTGATGTAGTGGAACGTCCTCATGTCCCTCGATCCGCCCCGCGAACAATCCCGCGATCAGTCCCACGATCTAGTACCAAACGGACGGCACCTCCGCGTTCAGCACACGTACAGCTCGACGATGATCTCGGCCTTCTTGATCCAGCAAGAGAGACGGAGAGGTAGATGAGTTCTCCGGCAGCGTGATGGCGCTCCGGAGGTTGGTGATGACCTTGTCTCAGCAGGGCTCCGCCCGAGCTCCGCAGAAACGCGATCTAGAGGAAAAACCGTGGAGGTATGTGGTCGGGCTGCCGTGGGAAAGTCGTCTCAAATCAGACCTAAAACCTCCGTATATATAGGTGGGAGGGAGGGGACCTTGCCTTGGGGCTCAAGGAGCCCCAAGGGGGTCGGCCGAGTCCAAGGGGGGAGGACTCCCCCCCAAACCGAGTTGGACTTGGTTTGGTGGGAGGGAGTCCTTCCCTTCCTTCCCACCTCCTCCTTTTTTTTCTTTTCTCTTGATTTTCTCTTCTTGGCGCATAGCCCTTTTGGGCTGTCCCACCAGCCCACTAAGGGCTGGTGTGCCACCCTCAAGGCCTATGGGCTTCCCCGGGGTGGGTTGCCCCCCCCGATGAACTCCCGGAACCCATTCGTCATTCCCGGTACATTCCCGGTAACTCCGAAAACCTTCCGGTAATCAAATGAGGTCATCCTATATATCAATCTAGTGGGATGGTGTGCCACCCTCAAGGCCTATGGGCTTCCCCGGGGTGGGTTGCCCCCCCCGGTGAACTCCCGGAACCCATTCGTCATTCCCGGTACATTCCTGGTAACTCCGAAAACCTTCCGGTAATCAAATGAGGTCATCCTATATATCAATCTTCATTTCCGGACCATTCCGGAAACCCTCGTGACGTCCGTGATCTCATCCGGGACTCCGAACAACATTCGGTAACCAACCATATAACTCAAATACGCATAAAACAACGTCGAACCTTAAGTGTGCAGACCCTGCGGGTTCGAGAACTATGTAGACATGACCCGAGAGACTCCTCGGTCAATATCCAATAGTGGGACCTGGATGCCCATATTGGATCCTACATATTCTACGAAGATCTTATCGTTTGAACCTCAGTGCCAAGGATTCATATAATCCCGTATGTCATTCCCTTTGTCCTTCGGTATGTTACTTGCCCGAGATTCGATCGTCAGTATCCGTATACCTATTTCAATCTCGTTTACCGGCAAGTCTCTTTACTCGTTCCGTAATACAAGATCCCGCAACTTACACTAAGTTACATTGCTTGCAAGGCTTGTGTGTGATGTTGTATTACCGAGTGGGCCCCGAGATGCCTCTCCGTCACACGGAGTGACAAATCCCAGTCTTGATCCATACTAACTCAACTAACACCTTCGGAGATACCTGTAGAGCATCTTTATAGTCACCCAGTTACGTTGCGACGTTTGATACACACAAAGTATTCCTCCGGTGTCAGTGAGTTATATGATCTCATGGTCATAGGAATAAATACTTGACACGCAGAAAACAGTAGCAAGAAAATGACACGATCAACATGCTACGTCTATTAGTTTGGGTCTAGTCCATCACATGATTCTCCTAATGATGTGATCCCGTTATCAAGTGACAACACTTGCCTATGGCCAGGAAACCTTGACCATCTTTGATCAACGAGCTAGTCAACTAGAGGCTTACTAGGGACAGTGTTTTGTCTATGTATCCACACAAGTATTGTGTTTCCAATCAATACAATTATAGCATGGATAATAAACGATTATCATGAACTAAGAAATATAATAATAACTAATTTATTATTGCCTCTAGGGCATATTTCCAACACTCGGAACACATGAGACCGAAAGGTCAATCATGAATCATATAGTTGATATGATTAGCATAGGGATGCTTACCACTGAAACTATCCTCAACTCACATGATGATCGGACTTGAGCTAGTGGAATTGGATCATGAACCACTCAAATGACTAGAGAGATGTACTTTTTGAGTGGGAGTTTAGCAAGTAATTTGATTAGTTAAACTCTAATTATATTGAACATAGTCTAAATCCACTTTGAAAATATTTGTGTTGTAGATCAATGGCTCACGCGACAGTCACCCTGAATTTTAATACGTTCCTAGAGAAAGCTAAGTTGAAAGATGATGGAAGCAACTTTGTAGACTGGGCTCATAATCGTAAGTTGCTCCTGCAAGCTGGGAAGAAGGATTATGTCCTTAATGCTGCGCTAGGAGATGAACCACCCGCCGCGGCTGACCAAGATGCTAAGAACACTTGGTTAGCACGCAAGGAGGACTACTCAGTAGTTCAATGTGCAGTCTTGTATGGCTTAGAGCCAGGACTTCAACGTTGCTTTGAGCATCATGGAGCATATGAGATGTTCCAGGAGTTGAAGTTTATCTTTCAGAAGAACGCCCGGATCGAGAGGTATGAGACCTCCGATAAATTCTATGCTTGCATGATGGAGGAGAATTCGTCTGTCAGTGAACATGTGCTCGAAATGTCTGGGTACTCAAACCGTCTAGCTGAGCTAGGGATTGAACTCACGCAAGAGGCTTTCACTGACAGAATTCTTCAATCACTGCCACCAAGCTATAAGGGCTTTGTGTTGAACTATAACATGCAAGGGATGAACAAGTCACAAGGTGAGTTATTCGCGATGCTGAAAGTCGCAGAGTCAGAACTCCGTAAAGAGCATCAAGTGTTGATGGTGAATAAGACCACTAGTTTCAAGAGAAACGGCAAAGGAAAGAAGGGTAATTCAAAGAAGAGCGGCAAGCCTGTTGCCAATCCGACGAAGAAACCCAATGCTGGACCTAAGCCTGAAACGGAGTGCTATTATTGCAAGGGTATGGGTCACTGGAAGCGCAACTGCCCCAAGTATCTGGCTACTAAGTAGGCAACCAAAGAAAAATCAGGTATATTTGATATACATGTTATTGATGTGTACTTAACCAGCTCTCATAGTAGTGCCTGGGTATTCGATACCGGTTCTATTTCTCATATTTGCAACTCGAAACAGGAACTACGGAATAAGCGAAGGCTGGCGAAGGATGAAGTGACGATGCGCGTGGGAAATGGTTCCAAGGTTGATGCAATCGCCGTCGGCACAGTTTCACTTCAGTTACCATCAGGATTAGTTATGAACTTAAATAAATGTTATTTAGTGCCTTCGTTAAGCATGAAATTATATCTGGATCTTGTTTATTGCGAGACGGTTACTCGTTTAAGTCAGGGAATAATGGTTGTTCTATTTCGATGAGTAATATCTTTTATGGTCATGCACCCAATGTGAGAGGATTGTTCACATTGAATCTTGATAGTGATAATACACATATACATAATATTGAGAACAAGAGTTAGAGTTAGCAATGATAGTGCCATGTTTTTATGGCACTGCCGCTTAGGTCATATTGGTGTAAAGCGCATGAAGAAACTCCATATCGATGGACTTTTGGAGTCACTTGACTTTGATTCACTTGACATGTGCGAACCATGCCTCATGGGCAAGATGACTAAAACTCCGTTCTCCGGAACAATGGAGCGTGCAAGTGACTTGTTAGAAATCATACATACCGATGTGTGTGGTCCGAAGAGTGTGGAGGCACACGGCGGATATCGTTATTTTCTCACCTTCACTGACGATTTGAGTAGGTATGGTTATGTCTACTTGATGAAGCACAAGTCTGAAACATTTGAAAAGTTCAAGCAATTTCAGAGTGAAGTTGAAAATCATCGTAACAAGAAGATCAAGTTCCTACGGTCTGATCGTGGGGGTGAATATCTGAGTTTCGAGTTTGGTGCTCACTTAAGACAATGTGGAATTGTTTCACAGTTGACACTGCCTCGAACACCACACCATAATGGTGTGTCTGAACGTCGTAATCGTATTTTATTAGAGATGGTGCGATCTATGATGTCTCTTACCGATTTGCCGTTATCGTTTTGGGGTTATGCATTAGAAACATATACATTCACTTTAAATAGGGCACCATCGAAATCCGTTGAGACGACACCATATCAGCTGTGGTATGGCAAAAGACCAAAGTTGTCGTTTCTTAAAGTTTGGGGATGTGATGCTTATGTCAAAAAGCTTCAGCCTGAAAAGCTGAAAACCAAAGCGGAAAAGTGCCTCTTCATAGGTTACCCAAAAGAGACAGTTGGGTATACCTTCTATGTCAAATCCGAGGGCAAAGTGTTTGTTGCTAAGAACGGGCTTTTCTCGAGAAGGAGTTTCTCTCGAGAGAATTGAGTGGGAGGAAGATAGAACTTGATGAGGTTGTCGAACCTCTCATCCCTCTGGATGGTGGCGTAGGGCAAGGGGAAACCCGTGTCATCGCGACACAGGTTGAGGAGGAAGTTAATGATGATGATCAAGAAACTCCGGTCAAGTTCCTACCAAACCTCGCAGGTCGACGAGATCGCGTACTACTCCAGAGTGGTACGGTAATCCCGTCTTATCAATTATGTTGTTGGACAAAAATGAGCCTGCGAATTATGAAGAATCAATGGTGGGCCCGGATTCCAACAAATGGCTGGAGGCCATGAAGTCTGAGATAGGATCTATGTATGAAAAAAAGTGTGGACTTTGGAAGTACTACCTGAAGGCCGTAAGGCTATTCAGAACAAATGGATCTTTAAGAAGAAGACGAACACTGACGGTAATGTGACCGTTTATAAAGCTCGACTTGTGGCAAAGGGTTTTTCAAAAGTTCAAGGAATTGACTACGATGAGACATTCTCACCCGTAGCGATGCTTAAGTCCGTCAGAATCATGTTAGCAATAGCTGCATTTTTCGATTATGAAATCTGGCAGATGGATGTCAAAACGGTGTTCCTTAACAGTTTCCTTAAGGAAGAGTTGTATATGATGCAACCCAAAGGTTTTGTCGATCCTAAAAATGCTAACAAAGTGTGCAAGCTCCAACGATCTATTTATGGACTGGTGCAAGCATCTCGGAGTTGGAATAAACGTTTTGATGAGGTGGTCAAAGCATTTGGGTTTATACAGGTGGTTGGAGAATCCTGTATTTACAAGAAAGTGAGTGGGAGCTTTGTGGCGTTTCTAATATTATATGTGGATGACATATTGCTGATTGGAAACAACGTGGAGCTATTGGAGAGCATAAAAGATTATTTGAACAAAATTTTCTCTATGGAAGACCTAGGAGAAGCTGCTTACATTCTAGGCATTAAGATCTATAGGGATAGATCGAAACGCCTAATAGGACTTTCACAAAGCACATACCTTGATAAAGGTTTGAAGAAGTTCAAAATGGATCAGTCCAAGAAGGGGTTCTTGCCAGTATTACAAGGTATAAAATTGAGTCAGACTCAGTGCCCAGCAACTGAGGAAGATAGAAAGACAATGAGTTCCGTCCCCTACGCTTCAGCCGTAGGTTCTATCATGTATGCAATGTTGTGCACTAGACCGGACGTTAGCCTGGCCATAAGTATGGCATGCAGGTTCCAGAGTAATCGAGGAGTGGATCAATGGACGACGGTCAAGAATATCCTGAAGTACCTGAAAACGACTAAGGAGATGTTTCTCGTATATGGAGGTGACGAAGAGCTCGCTGTAAAAGGTTATGTCGATGCAAGCTTTGACACAGATCCAGACGACTCTAAGTCGCAGACCGGATACGTGTTGGAATTATGCCCTAGAGGCAATAATAAATATAGTTATTATTATAATTCCTGTATAAAGATAATAGTTTATTATCCATGCTATAATTGTATTGAATGAAGACTCATTTACATGTGTGGATACATAGACAAAACACCGTCCCTAGCATGCCTCTAGTTGGCTAGCCAGTTGATCAATGATAGTCAGTGTCTTCTGATTATGAACAAGGCATTGTTGCTTGATAACTGGATCACGTCATTAGGAGAATCACGTGATGGACTAGACCCAAACTAATAGACGTAGCATGTTGATCGTGTCATTTTGTTGCTACTGTTTTCTGCGTGTCAAGTATTTGTTCCTATGACCATGAGATCATATAACTCACTGACACCGGAGGAATGCTTTGTGTGTATCAAACATCGCAACGTAACTGGGTGACTATAAAGATGCTCTACAGGTATCTCCGAAGGTGTTAGTTGAGTTAGTATGGATCAAGACTGGGATTTGTCACTCCGTGTGACGGAGAGGTATCTCGGGGCCCACTCGGTAATACAACATCACACACAAGCCTTGCAAGCAATGTAACTTAGTGTAAGTTGCGGGATCTTGTATTACGGAACGAGTAAAGAGACTTGCCGGTAAACGAGATTGAAATAGGTATGCGGATACTGACGATCGAATCTCGGGCAAGTAACATACCGAAGGACAAAGGGAATGACATACGGGATTATACGAATCCTTGGCACTGAGGTTCAAACGATAAGATCTTCGTAGAATATGTAGGATCCAATATGGGCATCCAGGTCCCGCTATTGGATATTGACCGAGGAGTCTCTCGGGTCATGTCTACATAGTTCTCGAACCCGCAGGTCTGCACACTTAAGGTTCGACGTTGTTTTATGCGTATTTGAGTTATATGGTTGGTTACCGAATGTTGTTCGGAGTCCCGGATGAGATCACGGACGTCACGAGGGTTTCCTGAATGGTCCGGAAACGAAGATTGATATAAAGGATGACCTCATTTGATTACCGGAAGGTTTTCGGAGTTACCGGGAATGTACCGGGAATGACGAATGGGTTCCGGGAGTTCACCGGGGGGGGGGGGGGCAACCCACCCCGGGGAAGCCCATAGGCCTTGGGGGAGACACGACAGCCCACAAGTGCCCTATGCGCCAAGGAGAAGAAAATCAAGAGAGAAAGAAAAAAAAGGAGGAGGTGGGAAGGAAGGGGGACTCCCTCCCACCAAACCTAGTCCAACTCGGTTTGGGGGGGGGGGAGAGTCCTCCCCCTTGGACTCGGTCGACCCCCTTGGGGCTCCTTGAGCCCCAAGGCAAGGCCCCCTCCCTCCCACCTATATATACGGAGGTTTTAGGGCTGATTTGAGACGACTTTTCCACGGCAGCCCGACCACATACCTCCACGCTTTTTCCTCTAGATCGCGTTTCTGCGGAGCTCGGGCGGAGCCCTGCTGAGACAAGGTCATCACCAACCTCCGGAGCGCCGTCACGCTACCGGAGAACTCTTCTACCTCTCCGTCTCTCTTGCTGGATCAAGAAGGCCGAGATCATCGTCGAGCTGTACGTGTGCTGAACGCGGAGGTGCCGTCCGTTCGGTACTAGATCGTGGGACTGATCGCGGGATTGTTCGCGGGGCGGATCGAGGGACGTGAGGACGTTCCACTACATCAACCGCGTTCTCTAACGCTTCTGCTGTACGGTCTACAAGGGTACGTAGATCACTCATCCCCTCTCGTAGATGGACATCACCATGATAGGTCTTCGTGTGCGTAGGAAATTTTTTGTTTCCCATGCGACGTTCCCCAACAGTGGCATCATGAGCTAGGTTCATGCGTAGATGTCTTCTCGAGTAGAACACAAAAGGTTTTGTGGGCAGTGATGTGCGTTTTGCTGCCCTCCTTAGTCTTTTCTTGATTCCGCGATATTGTTGGATTGAAGCGGCTTGGACCGACATTACTCGTATGCTTACGAGAGACTGGTTTCATCGTTACGAGTAACTCCGTTGCTCAAAGATGACTGGCAAGTGTCAGTTTCTCCAACTTTAGTTGAATCGGATTTGACTGAGGAGTTCCTTGGATGAGGTTAAATAGCAACTCATATATCTCCGTTGTGGTGTTTGCGTAAGTAAGATGCGATCCTACTAGATACCCATGGTCACCACGTAAAACATGCAACAACAAAATTAGAGGACGTCTGACTTGTTTTTGCAGGGTATGCTTGTGATGTGATATGGCCGATGATGTGATGTGATATATTGGATGTATGAGATGATCATGTTGTAATAGAAATATCGACTTGCACGTCGATGGTACGGCAACCGGCAGGAGCCATAGGGTTGTCTTTATACTAACGTTTGTGCTTGCAGATGCGTTTACTATTTTGCTAGGATGTAGCTTTAGTAGTAATAGCATGAGTAGCACGACAACCCCGATGGAAACACGTTGATGGAGATCATGGCGTGGCGCCGGTGACAAGAAGATCGTGCCGGTGCTTTGGTGATGGAGATCAAGAAGCACGTGATGATGGCCATATCATGTCACTTATGAATTGCATGTGATGTTAATCCTTTTATGCACCTTATTTTGCTTAGAACGACGGTAGCATTATGAGGTGATCTCTCACTAAAATTTCAAGACGAAATTGTGTTCTCCCCGACTGTGCACCGTTGCTACAGTTCGTCGTTTCGAGACACCACGTGATGATCGGGTGTGATAGACTCAACGTTCACATACAACGGGTGCAAAACAGTTGCGCACGCGGAACACTCGGGTTAAGCTTGACGAGCCTAGCATGTGCAGACATGGCCTCGGAACACATGAGACCGAAAGGTCGATCATGAATCATATAGATGATATGATTAGCATAGGGATGCTTACCACTGAAACTATACTCAACTCACGTGATGATCGGACTTGAGCTAGTGTAAGTGGATCATGAACCACTCAGATGACTAGAGAGATGTACTTTTTGAGTGGGAGTTTAGCGAATAATTTGATTAAGTTAAACTCTAATTATCTTGAACATAGTCTAAGTCCACTTTGAATATATTTGTGTTGTAGATCATGGCTCACGCGACTGTCATCCTAAATTTTAATACGTTCCTAGAGAAAGCTAAGTTGAAAGATGATGGAAGCAACTTTGTAGACTGGGCTCGTAATCTTAAGCTAATCTTACAAGCTGGGAAGAAGGATTATGTCCTTAATGCTGTGCTAGGAGATGAACCACCCGCTACGGCTGATCAGGATGTTAAGAACGCTTGGTTAGCACGTAAGGAGGACTACTCAATAGTTCAATGTGCAGTCTTGTATGGCTTAGAACCGGGACTTCAACGTCGCTTTGAGCGTCATGGAGCATTTGAGATGTTCCAGGAGTTGAAGTTTATCTTTCAGAAGAACGCCCGGATCGAGAGGTATGAGACCTGTGATAAATTCTATGCTTGCAAGATGGAGGAAAACTCATCTGTCAGTGAACATGTGCTCAAAATGTCTGGGTACTCAAACCGTCTAGCTGAGCTGGGGATTGAACTCCCGCAAGAGGCTATCACTAACAGAATCCTTCAATCACTGCCGCCAAGCTATAAAGGCTTTGTGTTGAACTACAACATGCAAGGGATGAACAAGTCTCCCGGCGAGTTGTTTGCGATGCTGAAAGTCGCAGAGTCTGAACTCCGTAAAGAGCATCAAGTGTTGATGGTGAGCAAGACCACTAGTTTCAAGAGAAACGGCAAAGGAAAGAAGGGCAATTCGAAGAAGAGCGGCAAGCCTGTTGCCAATCTGACGAAGAAACCCAAAGCTGGACCTAAGCCTAAAACGGAGTGTTTCTATTGCAAGGGTATGGGTCACTGGAAGCGCAATTGCCCCAAGTATCTGGCAGATAAGAAGGCGGGCAAAGAAAAATCAGGTATATTTGATATACATGTTATTGATGTGTACTTAACCGGCTCTCGTAGTAGTGCCTGGGTATTCGATACCGGTTCTGTTGCTCATATTTGCAACTCGAAACAGGAACTGCGGAATAGGCGAAGGCTGGCGAAAGATGAAGTGACGATGCGCGTAGGAAATGGTTCCAAGGTTGATGCAATCGCCGTCGGCACAGTGTCACTTCAGTTACCGTCAGGATTAGTGATGAACTTAAATCATTGTTATTTAGTGCCTGCGTTGAGCATGAACATTATATCTGGATCTTGTTTATTGCGAGACGGTTACTCTTTTAAGTCAGAGAATAATGGTTGTTCTATTTCTATGAGTAACATCTTTTATGGTCATGCACTGAATGTGAGAGGATTTTTCATATTGAATCTTGATAACGATACGCATATACATAACATTGAGACCAAAAGAGTTAGAGTTAACAATGATAGCGCCATATTTTTGTGGCACTGCCGCTTAGGTCATATTGGTGTAAAGCGCATGAAGAAACTCCATGCTGATGGACTTTTGGAGTCACTTGACTTTGATTCACTTGACACATGCGAACAATGTCTCATGGGCAAGATGACTAAGACTCCTTCTCAGGAACAATGGAGCGTGCAAGTGACTTGTTGGAAATCATACATACCGATGTGTGTGGTCCGATGAGCGTGGAGGCACGCGGCGGATATCGTTATTTTCTCACCTTCACTGACGATTTGAGTAGATATGGTTATGTCTACTTGATGAAGCACAAGTCTGAAACATTTAAAAAGTTCAAGCAATTTCAGAGTGAAGTGGAAAATCATCGTAACAAGAAGATCAAGTTCCTACGGTCTGATCGTGGGGGGTGAATATCTGAGTTTCGAGTTTGGTGCTCACTTAAGACAATGTGGAATTGTTTCACAGTTAACATCGCCTGGAACACCACAGCGTAATGGTGTGTCCGAACGTCGTAATCGTACTTTATTAGAGATGGTGCGATCTATGATGTCTCTTACCGATTTGCCGTTATCATTTTGGGGTTATGCATTAGAAACAGCTGCATTCACTTTAAATAGGGCACCATCAAAATCCGTTGAGACGACACCATACGAACTGTGGTATGGCAAAAGGCCAAAGTTGTCGTTTCTTAAAGTTTGGGGATGTGATGCTTATGTCAAAAAGCTTCAGCCTGAAAAGCTGGAACCCAAAGCGGAAAAGTGCGTCTTCATAGGTTACCCAAAAGAGACAGTTGGGTACACCTTCTATCTCAAATCCGAGGGCAAAGTGTTTGTTGCTAAAAACAGAGCTTTTCTCGAGAAGGAGTTTCTCTCGAGAGAATTGAGTGGGAGGAAGATAGAACTTGACGAGGTTGCCGAACCTCTCATCCCTCTGGATGGTGGCGCAGGGCAAGGGGAAACCCCTATCATTGCGACACCGGTTGAGGAGGAAGTTAATGATGATGATCATGAAACTCCAGTTCAAGTTTCTGTCGAACCACGCAGGTCGACGAGATCACGCGCTGCTCCAGAGTGGTACGGTAATCCCGTCTTATCAATCATGTTGTTCGACAACAATGAACCTGCGAATTATGAAGAAGCAATGGTGGGCCCAGATTCCAACAAATGGCTGGAAGCCATGAAATCCGAGATAGGGTCCATGTATGAGAACAAAGTGTGGACTTTGGAGGTACTACCTGAGGGCCGCAAGGCTATTCAGATCAAATGGATCTTCAAGAGGAAGACGGACGCTGACGGTAATGTGACCGTTTATAAAGCTCGACTTGTGGCAAAGGGTTTTTCACAAGTTCAAGGAGTTGACTACGATGAGACTTTCTCACCCGTAGCGATGCTTAAGTCCGTCAGAATAATGTTAGCAATAGCTGCATTTTTCGATTATGAAATCTGGCAGATGGATGTCAAAACGGCGTTCCTTAACGGTTTTCTTAAGGAAGAGTTGTATATGATGCAACCCGAGGGTTTTGTCGATCCTAAGAATGCTAACAAGGTGTGCAAGCTCCAGCGATCCATTTATGGACTGGTGCAAGCATCTCGGAGTTGGAACAAGCGCTTTGATGAGGTGATCAAAGCATTTGGGTTTATACAAGTGGTTGGAGAATCTTGTATTTACAAGAAAGTGAGTGGGAGCTCTGTGGCGTTTCTAATATTATATGTGGATGACATATTGCTGATTGGAAACAACGTGGAGTTTTTTAGAGAGCGTAAAAGATTACTTGAATAAAAGTTTCTCAATGAAAGACCTAGGAGAAGCTGCTTACATTCTAGGCATTAAGATCTATAGGGATAGATCAAAACGCCTGATAGGACTTTCACAAAGCACATACCTTGATAAAGTTTTGAAGAGGTTCAAAATGGAACAGTCCAAGAAAGGGTTCTTGCCAGTTCTACAAGGTACGAGATTGAGTAAGACTCAGTGCCCAGCAACTGATGAAGATAGAGAGGATATGCGCTCCGTCCCCTATGCTTCAGCCATAGGTTCTATCATGTATGCAATGCTGTGCACTAGACCGGATGTTAGCCTGGCCATAAGTATGGCAGGTAGGTTCCAGAGTAATCCAGGAGTGGATCACTGGACAGCGGTCAAGAATATCCTGAAGTACCTGAAAAGGACTAAGGAGATGTTTCTCGTGTATGGAGGTGACGAATAGCTCGCCGTAAAAGGTTACGTCGATGCAAGCTTTGACACAGATCCGGACGACTCTAAGTCGCAAATCGGATACGTATTTATTCTCAATAGGGGTGCAGTAAGCTGGTGCAGTTCCAAGCAAAGCGTCGTAGCAGATTCTACATGTGAAGCGGAGTACATGGCTGCCTCGGAGGTGGGTAAGGAGGGTGTCTGGATGAAGCAGTTCATGACGGATCTTGGAGTGGTCCCAAGCGCACTGAATCCAATAACCTTGTTCTGTGACAACACTGGTGCCATTGCCTTAGCAAAGGAACCACTGTTTCACAAGAAGACCAGACACATCAAACGACGCTTCAACCTCATCCGCGACTATGTCGAGGGAGAGGACGTGAATATATGCAAAGTGCACACGGATCTGAATGTAGCAGACCCGCTGACTAAACCTCTTCCACGGCCAAAGAATGATCAACACCAGAACTGTATGGGTGTTAGATTTATTACAATGTAATTCACATGGTGATGTGAGGGCTAGATTATTGACTCTAGTGCAAGTGGGAGACTGTTGGAATTATGCCCTAGAGGCAACAATAAATATAGTTATTATTATAATTCCTGTATCAAGATAATAGTTTATTATCCATGCTATAATTGTATTGAATGAAGACTCATTTACATGTTTGGATACATAGACAAAACACCGTCCCTAGCATGCCTCTAGTTGGCTAGCCAGTTGATCAATGATAGTCAGTGTCTTCTGATTATGAACAAGGCATTGTTGCTTGATAACTGGATCACGTCATTAGGAGAATCACGTGATGGACTAGACCCAAACTAATAGACGTAGCATGTTGATCGTGTCATTTTGTTGCTACTGTTTTCTGCGTGTCAAGTATTTGTTCCTATGACCATGCGATCATATAACTCACTGACACCGGAGGAATGCTTTGTGTGTATCAAACGTCGCAACATAACTGGGTGACTATAAAGATGCTCTATAGGTATCTCCGAAGGTGTTAGTTGAGTTAGTATGGATCAAGACTGGGATTTGTCACTCCGTGTGACGGAGAGGTATCTCGGGGCCCACTCGGTAATACAACATCACACACAAGCCTTGCAAGCAATGTAACTTAGTGTAAGTTGCGGGATCTTGTATTACGGAACGAGTAAAGAGACTTGCCGGTAAACGAGATTTAAATAGGTATGCGGATACTGACGATCGAAGCTCGGGCAAGTAACATACCGAAGGACAAAGGGAATGACATACGGGATTATACGAATCCTTGGCACTGAGGTTCAAACGATAAGATCTTCGTAGAATATGTAGGATCCAATATGGGCATCCAGGTCCCGCTATTGGATATTGACCGAGGAGTCTCTCGGGTCATGTCTACATAGTTCTCGAACCCGCAGGGTCTGCACACTTAAGGTTCGACGTTGTTTTATGCGTATTTGAGTTATATGGTTGGTTACCGAATGTTGTTCGGAGTCCCGGATGAGATCACGGACGTCACGAGGGTTTCCGGAATGGTCCGGAAACGAAGATTGATATATAGGATGACCTCATTTGATTACCGGAAGGTTTTCGGAGTTACCGGGAATGTACCGGGAATGACGAATGGGTTCCGGGAGTTCACCGGGGGGGGGGGGGGCAACCCACCCCGGGGAAGCCCATAGGCCTTGGGGGAGAGACACCAGCCCTTAGTGGGCAGGTGGGACAACCCACAAGTGCCCTATGCGCCAAGGAGAAGAAAATCAAGAAAGAAAGAAAAAAAAAGGAGGAGGTGGGAAGGAAGGGGGACTCCCTCCCACCAAACCTAGTCCAACTCGGTTTGGGGGGGGGGAGAGTCCTCCCCCTTGGACTCGGCCGACCCCCTTGGGGCTCCTTGAGCCCCAAGGCAAGGCCCCCTCCCTCCCACCTATATATACGGAGGTTTTAGGGCTGATTTGAGATGACTTTTCCACGGCAGCCCGACCACATACCTCCACGGTTTTTCCTCTAGATCGCGTTTCTGCGGAGCTCGGGCGGAGCCCTGCTGAGACAAGGTCATCACCAACCTCCGGAGCGCCGTCACGCTGCCGGAGAACTCTTCTACCTCTCCGTCTCTCTTGCTGGATCAAGAAGGCCGAGATCATCGTCGAGCTGTACGTGTGCTGAACGCGGAGGTGCCGTCCGTTCGGTACTAGATCGTGGGACTGATCGCGGGATTGTTCGCGGGGCGGATCGAGGGACGTGAGGACGTTCCACTACATCAACCGCGTTCTTTAACGCTTCTGCTGTACGGTCTACAAGGGTACGTAGATCACTCATCCCCTCTCGTAGATGGACATCACCATGATAGGTCTTCGTGCGCGTAGGAAAATTTTTGTTTCCCATGCGACGTTCCGCAACAATACGTATTTATTCTTAATGGGGGTGCGGTAAGCTGGTGCAGTTCCAAGCACAGCGTCGTAGCTGATTCTACATGTGAAGCGGAGTACATGGCTGCCTCGGAGGCAGCTAAGGAGGGTGTCTGGATGAAGCAGTTCATGACGGATTTTGGAGTGGTGCCGAGCGCACTGAATCCAATAACCCTGTTTTGTGACAACACGGGTGCCATTGCCTTAGCAAAGGAACCGCGGTTTCACAAGAAGACCAGACACATCAAACGACCCTTCAACCTCATCCGCGACTACGTCGAGGAGGAGGACGTGAATATCTGCAAAGTGCACACGGATCTGAATGTGGCAGACCCGCTGACTAAACCTTTTCCACGGGCAAAGCATGATCAACACCAGAACTGTATGGGTGTTAGATTTATTACAATGTAATTCGCATGACGATGTGAGGACTAGATTATTGACTCTAGTGCAAGTGGGAGACTGTTGAAATTATGCCCTAGAGGCAATGATAAATAAGTTATTATTATAATTCCTGTATCAAGATAATCGTTTATTATCCATGCTATAATTGTATTGAATGAAGTCTTAGATACATGTGTGGATACATAGACAAACCACTGTACCTAGCAAGCCTCTAGTTGGCTATCCAGTTGATCAAGGATAGTCAAGGTCTTCTGACTATGTACAAGGTGTTGTTGCTTGATAACTGGATCACATCATTGGCTAAATCATGTGATGGACTAGACCCAAACTAATGAACGTACCATGTTGATCGTGTCATTTTTGTTTCTACTTGATACGTCTCCATCGTATCTACTTTTCCAAACTCTTTTGCCCTTGTTTTGGACTCTAATTTGCATGATTTGAGTGGAACTAACCTGGACTGACGCTGTTTTCAGCAGAATTGCCTTGGTGTTGTTTTTGTGCAGAAATCAAAGTCCTCGAAACGTCCTGAAAATTTACGGAGAATATTTTAGGAAAATATGAAAAATACCTGCGCAAAGATCCACCGGAGGGGATGGGCCAGTGGGCCACAAGCCGTGTAGCCGCCGCCCCCTGGTGGCGGCTACCAAGCTTGTGGGGCCCACGTGGCTCTACCGCCCCCAAACTCAGCTCTATAAATTCACTTTCGTCCCGAAAGAAATCAGGAAAGAAGATTTCGTCGCGTTTGCGATACGGAGGCGCCGCCACATCCCGTTCTTCATCTGGAGGGCAGATCTGGAGTCCGTTTTGGGCTCCGGAGAGGGGAAATCGTCGCCATCGTCATCATCAACCTTCTTCCCTCTCCAATTCCATGAAGCTCTTCATCGTTCGTGAGTAATCTATTCGTAGGATCGCTGGGTGGTGATGAGTAGGATGAGATCTATCATGTAATCGAGTTAGTTTTGACGGGGATTGATCCCTAGTATCCACTATGTTCTGAGATTGATGTTGCTACTACTTTGCCATGCTTAATGCTTGTCACTAGGGCCCGAGTGCCATGATTTCAGATCTGAAATTATTATGTTGTCACCAATATATGTGTGTTTTAGATCCGATCTTGCAAGTTGTAGTTACCTACTATGTGTTATGATCCGGCAACCACGGAGTGACAATAACCGGAACCACTCCCGGTGATGACCATAGTTTGAGGAGTTCATGTGTTCACCAAGTGCTAATGTGTTGGTCCGGTTCTTTATTAAAAGGAGAACCTTAATATCTTGTAGTTTCCTTTTGGACCCTGCTGCCATGGGAGGGATGGACAATAGATGTCATGCATGTTCTTTTCTCTGAGCACGTATGACGACGCACGGAATGCATGCCTACATCACATTGACGAACGGGAGCTAGCCACATATCTCTCCGTGTTATAACTGTTGCATGATGAATGTCATCCAAACAAATCACCGACCCATTGCCTACGAGTTTGTCCTACTGCTGCTGATACTACTGTTGCTTGCTGCTGCTGTGTCACGCCCAAGATGCGACCCTATCCTCAATTTGGCACGAAGGCCTCGTCAGGGATAGAAGCGCATCTCGTCGTGTCGCAAGAATGGGTATCGTTACAAGTACATGTACTGAAAAGAAGAGTATTTATACAGAGTTGGCTTACACTCGCCACAAGCTACATCAGAGTCACATCAGTACATTACATATTCATCAAGAGTAAGAGCAGGGTCCGACTACGAATGAAAACAAACGAGAAAATAAGAACGACGTCCATCCTTGCTATCCCAGGCTGCCGGCCTGGAACCCATCCTAGATCGATGAAGAAGAAGAAGAAGAAGCAACTCCAAATGAACAATCAACGCGCTCACGTCAAGTAACCTTTACCTGTACCTGCAACTGGTGTTGTAGTAATCTGTGAGCCACAGGGGACTCAGCAATCTCATTCCCAAAGGTATCAAGACTAGCAAAGCTTAATGGGTGAGGCATGGTTAAGTGGTGAGGTTGCAGCAGCGGCTAAGCATATATATGGTGGCTAACTTACGAGTACAAGAGATAAGAGGGGGAAAATCTACGCATAACGGACGTGAACTACTGATGATCAAATGAATGATCCTGAACACCTACCTACGTGAGACATAACCCTACCGTGTCTTCGATCGGAGAAGGAACTCACGAAAGAGACAGTCACGGTTACGCACACAGTTGGCATGTTTTAATTAAGTTAACTTCAAGTTATCTAGAACCAGTGTTAAACAAAGCTTCCACGTTGCCACATAACCGCGGGCACGGCTTTCCGAAAGATTTAACCATGCAGGGATGCTCCAACTAGTCCATCACAAATTACCACAAGCCGCATAGAAATCCTCAATCACGAAGCTCGCGATCTCGTCGGATTCCCTAGTGGAAAACCTCAACTCTGAGATTACCCAAAGCATCACCGGAATCCCGATGCACAAGATATCTCGTCAAAGGTAAAACTAATCCAGCAAGGCCGCCCGACGTGTCGACGATCCCGATAGTAGTCGCGTACCTCGTTCTCAGGACACGGCGGATGAGCTAGACGTCAGGATCGCTAAACCTCCGGGTGACCAGAGGGGCGCCGAACATCGCTCAGGTGGGACCAACACTCATGAGGAGCACTGGCCCGGGGGTTGATTAAATTAGTCGGCGGGTGCCGGCGGGTCCCTATGCATTATTATTAGGTTATTAGACAAATGTAGTACCAAAGTTGGGCCTTGCCAGACCAGCTTTAATCTAAAACGAATTATCAAGGGGGTCCCCATAACAACCCCGATCGTGTTAGGAGCGCTCAATTATGGAACATAACACCGGTAGCCGGAAACTAAGGGGGGCAAAGGGTGGAACAAAACACCAGGCTAGAAAGGCCGAGCCTTCCACCTTTTACCAAGTATATAGGTGCATTAAATTAAATAGCATTTAAATATGGTGATATAACAAGGAACCCATGCTTTCACATGGAAGCAATGCACGTGCAACTAGCAACGCTATCAACAGGATTAAGCAAGCGGTAACATAACCAATCAGTGGTTTGCTAGGTCGAACAGGTTGAAGGTAATCATGGCATTGTTGAGATGCTGATATTTAACATGTGGTAGGCAACAAGACATAAACGATAGAAGCAATAAACTAGCATGGCAATGATAGTAATGGTATCTGGGGAAATGATCATCTTGCCTGAGATCCCGCTTGGAAGAAGAATGACTCCGTGAAGAAGACGAACCGACGTAGTCGAACGGATCCTCACTTTCCGACACGCTTGCGGAACTCTATCTAGACGGAGGAAACCGGAAACACAAATCAACACACGGAATTCACCACACGATGCACAACACAAATGATGCATGAGCAGCTGAATACATGCAAGTCACGGCATGACAATTCACACAAAGAACACTACATATTAAGTGAAGTTCAGTATGCAACGAGTTGCATATTGACGAAACTCCACGTTAGTTATTTAGTTCTATCCCGATTAGGTACTCGGCAATATTGAAAGGTTGTTAACATGGCAAGGGGGTGAAGCACAAATTAGTCTACCTAGCTAGGCATTTTAAATGAGGCCGGAAACGACATATAGCATCTCCAAAATGACTCCACGTGTTAAATTCTAATTCTGTCCAGATTTGTCCTAATCACATTTTAAGTTTGTTAAACAGCAAAAAAAGTGGTTCACGTGATGCTACGCGACGTGCTGGTCCATTTACATATATGGCACAACTCCAACGGAGCTACGGACAAATAGTTACGTCCTAAACCGTTTTCAACACGTCGAGACGCAAACCGATGCAAACAGCACACTAAACAGATCTAATTATGCATGAGAGTTGGTTTTTGTGAAACTACAGAAAAATCTAAGCAACTTATATGTTGAAATCATTTTAATACGATGCACGGTTTAGAAACTACGCTCGTTTGAAAAACAACGCCTTTTTCTGAAATTAACAAAATCCCTGAGAATTGGAAAAATCACACGACGTTTTAAAAAAACATAATGGGCCGAATTGCACCATAGTGCAGTGGCCCAGGGATAGATCAGGCCCAAGTGGACATGTATGCAAGATTTAAGGGGGGAAAAATGAACTTACGCAAGGGAAAAATAAAATTGGTCTCAGACCTCAATGTTGTGCGGGAGATTGGCTGCGCTAGCCAACTGAGCTAGCATCCACATCATGGTTTAAAAGAGTTCCAACACTAAGTAACCTACGTGTGCCAGGACGGATCTGGAAAGAAAAAGCAAAGATGCGGCCATGGCTGGACGAACTCACCACGAGACCATAGGAGAGGACGGCGAGCAGGGCTCTGAACAAGTCAAGGCGGAGGTCCTTCGTGGCCGTGGAGGTCCATTCCGACCAGAACGAGGTGGAGCCGACCCACAACGACGGTGGAGCGTGCTTGAGGTTGTCCATGGCGCGCAGGGGCGAGCTCGTGCCGGATCCGGCGGCCACGAGGTGACGCAGCTCCAGCAAGGCTCCGAACCGGCCGGATCCGCTCAGTCAGCGCCGGACCCGGGCAACGACGACGCGGACAACCCTCAGGAATGGAACTGCTACGAGGTCCATGGCAGCGACTTGGCTCGGGGCTCCTGCTCGGAGACCAAGAGACACAGAGAAAGGGGGGTTACGGGAGAGAGAGGAGGAGAGCACAGGGAAGGAGGAAGAGAAAGCCCTGGGCATGGGGTCGGTCAACGGCGCACTCCCGGCGAGCTTCGTTCCTGTTGGCCTCATGCCTGTCGTTCCTGTCATGCAGAAACAGAGAGAGGGAGAGATGAGAAATTAGACAGAGAGCGAGGTCGAGCAGAGGGAGATAAGAGAGAGAAGACACTGGGCATCAACTTGACCTGGTGCTGCTGATCGACGTGGCTGCACAACGCGCTCGGGGCATGAGCGAGCTCCATTGGCCGGCGCGCAAGACGAGGGACGCAGTGGGGACACATGAGAATTTTGGATCGGGGCAACTCGAGAGAATGGGTGGCGGCGGCGCTGGACACGGGAGGATTTGATGGATGGGACAGGGGTCCGAGGTTCTAGGGTTTCATCTGCTTAAATAGCTAGCGGAATTTCGAGTTTGATCCGGACCCTCTGATTTGATCGGACGATCGGGAATAAATAGGCTGAGGAGTTCAAAGGACAAACCGATGACGGTTTGCGGTAAAACGGGGTTGATCCAGATCCAATGGTCATGACCGCCGGGTTCGGGTTCCGGGAGGTTTCCGGACTGGGCTGCGCGTAGGGTCGATGCACTGTGCAGAGGGGCTAGGCATAGAAGAGGGGAAAAACGGGCAACCCGGTGACAGAGTTTAAAATACCGAAACGTCCAACAATTGACCGGCTATAGTGCCGCTATATAATAAACGGCACGGGTAACAAACGAGCTCCGATCGCGATGAAAATTGACAGGCGGCCTACCCATAACTAATCACGACCGCATGCCGAGTTTCACCTCGATCAGAGAAAGTTTAACGCACACTTTTAAAATAGGGTTTCGACGGTGCCGCGGGCGCGTGCGTGTGCGGTCAGGCTCAGAACGAACAACGACGAACGCGAAGAGAAGCGGCAACTAATAACATATGCAAGTTTTGAAAACTGGCGGCAACGGAGATGCCGATGCAATGCAGATGATGCGCAGGATGCGATGATGATGCCAAAAATTAAAATAACCACGCGACGAGAACGGTATAGAAGGGGAATCTTCTGGAACGTCGGCATCGGGCTGTCACAACTCTCCTACACTACAAGAGGATCTCGCCCCGAGATCCAAGAATGAAAGGGGGAGAGGATGAGAAAGAACAAGAGGTAAAAACTTAGTCGCTTCTTTGACAAACGAGTGAAACCAATGATCCTTGAAGGTTGCAAAGAGATGAGGACTGATATGAGGAAGAAGCAAGAATTCACGGAAAATTTCGGCAGCACTTCGGTAGGAAAATGGGACAAAAAGTTCGAAAAGGTAGAAGAAATAGACAATATACATAAAAAACAACTAAATAGAGCAAGGGAGCACCATGATCTTGATAGAACAACAAGATTGACCCAAAGAGCAACATCACAATGCCTTCGGAAGAAGAGAATATGAACTAGCTCATACGGAAGAAGAGAATGAAGAGAGTAAGACAACTACTAACTCAAATGAACTTGGCACACATCCTTGCAAGAAGAATTGGACAGAGTTGTTGGAAAAACAACAACGAAAAGAACAAGATAGAAGTGGGCTTATGGAAACCTTTCAAACTAATGAAGTGACAACCAGCCACTAACAGAAACAAGGGTTGATTGGGAGAAACACGATATGAACAATTTCTTACACCAAGAGGATACATTGAGAACTGGGATTAATGACAAGCACCATGATAGCAACAATCCATAAGAAAAGCTTTAGGTGAAATCCAAACCAAGATAGCTCAATGAAGAAATCATGGGTTGCAAATATCTCATGATCATTGAATTGGTGGGTTTAATTATCTCGTTCTTGAAAGAAAATCTCTTCGAGGCTCCTACACTAACAAGAATGCTATAATACCACCTCAAAGGATAAAGGAAGAACAAATGCACTGAAATGCAAGGGAAAGAATGCTTGAGATACTCCAACAAGAATCTTGAAGAACACTTGAGAATGAATTGAAATCTTGATGAACCACCATGAAGGACCTCCGTATACGAATGAATGATGCAAAGATAACAAGGTAGAAAAGAATAAGATTATGACCCGCCAAGATTTAGATGTAGCCTCACAACGAGATACTTAATAGGACTTGGAACTCAGGAAAAGAAAGATAAGCACACGAGAAAAGAATTGAAACCATGAGCCGCTCCGGAAGAAGAATTGAAATCTCTTGGAAGAAGGAAGGACAATAATAAGAATTATGTTATGCTCATCCTTCATCAATTAAATTGATGACAAGCAACAAATCTAGCATACAACTTATTCTTCTAGAAAGAACTTTAAGAAAGAGGGAGATATGCACCACATGAAGCATAATTGAAGGAAGCACCGGTGAGAATTCACAACTGAATGGGAATTCCAAGAATGCATGGAAACACATGAGAATGAAGAGATCATGATCCACCTAACAGAAAGCTTGAATAAGGCACCGGAATAATCGAGAGACGAACGGAGAGACAACAATGGAGAAGAATTGAGGATGAAAGCTGAAAGCTGAGAACGAAGAATCTTCTGAAATGATGGCCTTCGGAGGATCGAGAAATAAAACAACTCAAAGAAGCACCGGATAACAAGAAGGGATCACTCATGATTGGAGCAAATTCAAGATGATAACATGAAGCTGAAATGACGAATATCCAAGAGAATGGACCAAGATTGAGAGAAACACTCCTTCGGATTGCAAGCTGAGAATGATGACGAGAACAACACCACCAAGAATTAATGAGACACTCCGGAATAAAGAAGACTGAAAGGTTGAGCCAATATGAGAATTAATCCAAATTGATCTTGAAGAAGGAATATGACTGATGAAAATCATACTTACGTCATAGTTGAAAATAATTAGAGATCTCCGGAAAAGATTAAAAGAGGTATAACAGATCCTGGGAAAAACCTGTGGGTTATGGGCCCACTCAAAGAAACCACCGTTGGAAAAGATTACTTGGAAGAGACATATTGCACCGGTATGAAGAGAACTAGATGGGGTTGAGCACCTCAAAATAATTGAAAGATTAAAAACAAAAATTACTGAGATAACTTCAACGCTCCGGATCGAAAAGAGAGTAATAAAAGAACACCATAGGCTGAAAAGAATCTCCAACATGAAAAAGAATTACAAGGATAATTAGGATATGATGAACACGGATAGCTCAACTGAATTCACCGGTAAGGATGACAAGAATGAACAAATATGAACATGAAGCTCCTGAGAATCTTCAGAACGAATCACCAGGTAAGAGAGAAAAGAACACACACCGGAAGCACAATGAAATGAATGCATTTGGATGAAAACCAATCACCGAAGAAAAAGGGCGGGAGGGCGGGGAAAAACAAAGACAACTCGGAACAGATGAAACAAACTCCGGCATAAAATGAGAGAATGATCTTCAAAAATTTGAGAGGAATGAATTCACTGAAGAGACGCACACCGGTTGAATGGAATTGATACGATGACTCCGGTTGACAAGAATTGATAAGACAACTGATTGAACAAAAGAATTAGCGCTCACATAAAAATATGAGAACAAAAATTAGGAAAGATCTGAAATCACCACTTGACATCGAAGCAACTTGAATTACCACATTCCAACAAAACAAAGGGTGAGGCTTACAATTAGCCAGAACAAACTCATGAGAAAGATTTCGTCCGATATTTTCGTGGACAGGATCGCACGGGCTCGATTTTACAGTAGTCATCAAGTGCAAGGCAGTGCACCCGACATACGAAGCGTCCCTGAGTCGTAGCAAGCTACAATGACTCTTTAAGACACAACGTGTACCGCTGTAAGTCGACCGTGAACAAACGAATCCACTAGATGTCGAACCCCAACCTAACATCATGCATCTGTTGGAAGATTGTCCTATAAGCAACTACTTGAATTCCCACCTATGAATTCCCGAAATATCTGGTCATGCAATCTGGTACACGGATACAAGGAGTAATAATCACACAACTCCTATACTAACCCGTCACCTGTATCACATCCGTCAACACACAACCAGAATCTCGGACCTTCATCTACCACAGACCCTCGTGATGACAATGATACAAAGTATGGCAGTACTCCCTAACAATCTGCACCAGTACTGGGGACATCGGGGTTATCTCGCCACTACTAGTATTGAAGCAATTACGAACATCCTTCGTTCTTAGATACCAAGAAATCTAAATGATAACGATGTGCTCAAGAATCCCGTGGAGCTCAACTCCCCGGAAGAAAATCAAGTCAGACAGGAGGCACCAAGGCAGAACTCCGTCACATCGGCATCATATAGATTCCAAAAATATCCGCGTGATCCTAAAAAATTTTGAGTGAGAAGAGGAGTAGAATAAATTATTACGTCAAGATTCCTCACCAGAGCATAGAAGAGGAGAAAAAAGAATCCTACTCTCCGATATATAACTAGACTCAAAGTATTTTTTTCACTAGACTCGACTCGGCCAAGTTCGATCAATCAAGGGGGCTCCTAGGTCGGTACTGCTCTGATACCAACTTGTAACGCCCCGGACACACCCGCCGGCGGTCGTTACTCCTGGCGGGATCTAGACTGGCCCCACATATCAATACTAGTTTTTTCTGCGCACTTTGTCCTCACTCATGCGCACCCGGGATGAACTTCCCGGTCGGTCACCCATCCTAGAACTACTGCAAGCCGAGCACGCTTAACTTGAGAGTTCTGTTTGAATGGGCTCCCGGAAAAGAAGGAATTCCTTATTGGTATGAGTAGTCTATCATCCCTAATAAGCCAGGCTATCACATACACCACCACTCAGAGGACGTCGGGCCACAGGAGCGTTCCCTCTTGGTACAAACGTCTGTGCATCCAGTCCGGTACATGTACCATGTCGTGTGCCACGACGGGTCACAAACGTCATGAACAACATGACCGCACACCTGTCCGCAAACATGCGTGTAACCATGAGGGTCGGCTCTGATACCAACTTGTAACGCCCCGGACACACCCGCCGGCGGTCGTTACTCCTGGCGGGATCTAGACTGGCCCCACATATCAATACTAGTTTTTTCTGCGCACTTTGTCCTCACTCATGCGCACCCGGGATGAACTTCCCGGTCGGTCACCCATCCTAGAACTACTCCAAGCCGAGCACGCTTAACTTGAGAGTTCTGTTTGAATGGGCTCCCGGAAAAGAAGGAATTCCTTATTGGTATGAGTAGTCTATCATCCCTAATAAGCCAGGCTATCACATACACCACCACTCAGAGGACGTCGGGCCACAGGAGCGTTCCCTCTTGGTACAAACGTCTGTGCATCCAGTCCGGTACATGTACCATGTCGTGTGCCACGACGGGTCACAAACGTCATGAACAACATGACCGCACACCTGTCCGCAAACATGCGTGTAACCATGAGGGTCGGCTCTGATACCAACTTGTAACGCCCCGGACACACCCGCCGGCGGTCGTTACTCCTGGCGGGATCTAGACTGGCCCCACATATCAATACTAGTTTTTTCTGCGCACTTTGTCCTCACTCATGCGCACCCGGGATGAACTTCCCGGTCGGTCACCCATCCTAGAACTACTCCAAGCCGAGCACGCTTAACTTGAGAGTTCTGTTTGAATGGGCTCCCGGAAAAGAAGGAATTCCTTATTGGTATGAGTAGTCTATCATCCCTAATAAGCCAGGCTATCACATACACCACCACTCAGAGGAACCGACGTCCTCGTCGGGCCACAGGAGCGTTCCCTCTTGGTACAAACGTCTGTGCATCCAGTCCGGTACATGTACCATGTCGTGTGCCACGACGGGTCACAAACGTCATGAACAACATGACCGCACACCTGTCCGCAAACATCCGTGTAACCATGAGGGTCGGCTCTGATACCAAACTTGTAACGCCCCGGACACACCCGCCGGCGGTCGTTACTCCTGGCGGGATCTAGACTGGCCCCACATATCAATACTAGTCTTTTCTGCGCACTTTGTCCTCACTCATGCGCACCCGGGATGAACTTCCCGGTCGGTCACCCATCCTAGAACTACTCCAAGCCGAGCACGCTTAACTTGAGAGTTCTGTTTGAATGGGCTCCCGGAAAAGAAGGAATTCCTTATTGATATGAGTAGTCTATCATCCCTAATAAGCCAGGCTATCACATACACCACCACTCAGAGGAACCGACGTCCTCGTCGGGCCACAGGAGCGTTCCCTCTTGGTACAAACGTCTGTGCATCCAGTCCAGTACATGTACCATGCCGTGTGCCACGACGGGTCACAAACGTCATGAACAACATGACCGCACACCTGTCCGCAAACATCCGTGTAACCATGAGGGTCGGCTCTGATACCAAACTTGTAACGCCCCGGACACACCCGCCGGCGGTCGTTACTCCTGGCGGGATCTAGACTGGCCCCACATATCAATACTAGTCTTTTCTACGCACTTTGTCCTCACTCATGCGCACCCGGGATGAACTTCCCGGTTGGTCACCCATCCTAGAACTACTCCAAGCCGAGCACGCTTAACTTGAGAGTTCTGTTTGAATGGGCTCCCGGAAAAGAAGGAATTCCTTATTGATATGAGTAGTCTATCATCCCTAATAAGCCAGGCTATCACATACACCACCACTCAGAGGAACCGACGTCCTCGTCGGGCCACAGGAGTGTTCCCTCTTGGTACAAACGTCTGTGCATCCAGTCCAGTACATGTACCATGCCGTGTGCCACGACGGGTCACAAACGTCATGAACAACATGACCGCACACCTGTCCGCAAACATCCGTGTAACCATGAGGGTCGGCTCTGATACCAAACTTGTAACGCCCCGGACACACCCGCCGGCGGTCGTTATTCCTGGCGGGATCTAGACTGGCCCCACATATCAATACTAGTCTTTTCTGCGCACTTTGTCCTCACTCATGCGCACCCGGGATGAACTTCCCGGTCGGTCACCCATCCTAGAACTACTCCAAGCCGAGCACGCTTAACTTGAGAGTTCTGTTTGAATGGGCTCCCGGAAAAAAAGGAATTCCTTATTGATATGAGTAGTCTATCATCCCTAATAAGCTAGGCTATCACATGCTGTTACTTGTTTTTGCTCTGCTGCTGTTACTACTGTTGCTGCTGCTGTTACTTGCCTTGCTACTGTTGCTACTTGCTACTGCTGTCACTACTGGTATTCCTTGCCACTGCTGTTACTCGTTACACCGCTGCTACCTGCTACAATACTTTTTCTCGCGTCGTTGACGGGAAAGAATATTTTTTTCCGTCCAAGTCAACTTCTGGCGCCATTGATACGACAGTTAGGAATAGTCTGCCTTGTCAACAGATCGTTTTTGGCACCGTTGTTATAATACTACTTTGCTACTGATACTTTGCTTGCAGATACTAATCTTTCAGGTGCGGTTGAATCTGACACATTCAGCTGCTAATACTTGAGAGTATCCTTTCACTTCCTGTTGGGCGAACCAACAAATTTGGATTGAATACTCTACCCTCAAAAACTACCGCGAACCCACGCGCTGGTGGGCCATTGCAAGACAATTGCTAATTGTTGAGCAACCTGGAGCAGTTCTGGCTCCATTGTCAGGGAGGCATCAAGTCAGGAACACGTCAACAACATTTTTCTAGTGTCGTTGCCGGGGACTGCTAGCAGCATTTTTCTTGCGCCGTTGCCGGGGAAGGGATTGATATATTCTGTGAGTCACTTGTGATATATATCTGTTGATCACTATGAAGAATCTGAAAGATCCAAAAACCAAAGTTTTGCCCTCAACTACGAGGGGAGGTAAGGAACTGCCATCTAGCTCTGCACTTGATTCACCTTCAGTTATGAGTAAGTTTCCGACACCACCTCCTGCTAGAAATCTTGATATGTCGCGTGTGCTTGATGATGCTTATGATGCTATGTCTGATACTGCTAGAGATGCTATGCCTGATACTGCTAGAGATGCTATGCCTAATACTGCCTTGCCTGATGATGCTATGCTTGATACTGCTTTGCCTGATGATGCTGGAGATGCTATTTTGCCTGATGATGCTATGCTTGATACTGCTGGAGATACTACTTTGCCTGATATGCCACTAGGGGTATTCCTTGATGCTCATATTGCTAGAGTTACTGCCAATGCTCGTGATGCTTCTGAAACTGCCGATACTATTGAGATAGATCCTGCTTTTGCTCCTACTAGATCTAGCTCTCCTAGATATGAATTGCCTGATATACCTGAGGGTTATGTTATGGAGGGAGAGATAGCTGAGGATTTTCTTGCGTGTAAGGATGCCTATGACGCTGAGAAATTACTTCTCAAGTGGAAGGAAAAATCTCTGAAAGCTAGGATGAAATACGACCCGAAGTTTGCCACTTCACCTATCTTTATCACCGATAAGGATTATGAATTCTCTGTCGACCCTGAGATAATCTATCTAGTCGAATCTGATCCTTTCCACGGTTATGAGTTTGAGACGGTCGTAGCCCATCTTACCAAACTACACGATATAGCCACCCTTTTCACTAGTGAGGAGAAGATCTGCTACTACTATATCCTTAAGTTGTTTCCTTTCTCTCTAAAGGATGACGCTAAAGCCTGATTCACTTCTCTTGCTCATGGATGTGTGAGTAGTCCCCAGGATATGGTCTATTACTTCTGTGAGAAATATTTCCCTGCCCATAAGAAGCAAGCTGCCTTGCAGGAAATATACAACTTTGCTCAACTCAAAGAAGAGAGTCTCCCACAAGCTTGGGGGAGGCTCATCCAGCTACAGAATGCGTTGCCTGATCACCCTCTTAAGAAGAACGAGATACTTGATATCTTCTATAACGGACTTACCGATGCCTCTAGAGACCACCTAGATAGTTGTGCTGGTTGTGTTTTTAGGGAACGAACTATAGAACAAGCTGAGATTCTACTGAATAACATCTTGGTCAACGATAATGCTTGGACTATTCCCGATCCACCTCCTAAGCCTACTCCTAAGAAAAGAGGTATTCTATTCCTTAGTCCCAAAGATATGCAAGAAGCCAAGAAATCTATGCAAGAGAAAGGCATTAGATCTGAAGATGTCAAAAATCTAGCACCTATCGAATAGATCCATGGTCTCGATAACCCGATACAGGTAGTGGAAGTAAATTCTCTGCGTAGGTTTGATGAGAGTGATATTCCTTTTGACAAACCTGCTACCTATGCTTTGATGAATTTGACAACTTCGTTGCCAAACAACAGAGTTTCAATGATTATGTTAGCAGACATTTGGAACAAAGTACTCGTATGCTTAGTCATTTAAGTGCTTGTGTAGACAGAAATGTCAATGATCTGAAGCTTCTGAGTAAACATGCCTCTATGATTACCACTCAGGTAGAACAGGTACTTAAAGCTCAGAATGACTTGCTCAATGAAATGACAACTCTGTCAGAGTCATTACTAGAGGAGGCAAAATGACTCAGGAACCTTTGTATCCTGAAGGCCATCCTAAGAGAATTGATCAAGGTTCTCAAGGAATTAATGCTGATACACCCAGTCATCCTAAGGAGAAGAAGAAGGATGATAGAAACCTACATGTCAGTTCACCAAATACCGTCACACATGAAGAACCAAATGATATTTCTGCGTCTGATGCAGAAACACAATCTGGTGATGAATATGAACCTGGTGACAATATGGACAGCGATGTTCATAATGAGGCTCAACCTAGCAATGATAAGGATGTGGAGATTGAACCACGGTTAATCCTGATAACCCACAACCTAAGAGATAAGATAAGAATGACTTCGCTGCTAGGAAGCATGGTAAAGGAAGGGAGCCATGGGTTCAGAGACCCATGCCCTTTCCTCCTAAGCCATCCAAGAAAAAGGATGATGAGGATTTTGAGCTCTTCATTGAGATGATAAGACCCGTCTTTCTGCAGATGCGGTTAATTGATATGCTCAAAATGTCTCCGTATGCCAAGTACATGAAAGATATCGTGACTAATAAACGGAAGATACTAGATCTTGAGATCTCCACCATGCTTGCCAATTACACTTTCAAAGGTGGAACTCCTAAAAAACTTGCTGATCCCAGAGTGCCCACTATACCTTGCTCCATTAAAGGAAACTACGTAAGAACTCCCTTATGTGACCTTGGGGCCGGTGTTAGTGTTATGCCACTCTCTCTTTATGGTAGACTTGAACTAGATAAGTTGACACCCACTGAAATTTCTCTGCAAATGGCCGACAAATCAACTGCTTTCCCTATCGGCATTTGCGAGGATCTGCCTGTTGTGGTTGCTAACACCACTATCTTAACAGACTTTGTTATCTTGGATATTCCCGAGGACGATGCCATGGCTGTCATCCTCGGAAGACCCTTTTTAAACACTGCAGGGGTTGTTATAGATTGCAACAAAGGCCATGTCACTTTCCATGTCAACGGTAATGAGCATACAATGAATTTTCCGAAGAAACGATGTCAAGTACATTGCATCAATGCTATCGAAAAAACTTCATCGATTCTTATTGGGAGCTTTGAATGCCCTATTCCTCGTGTCAAGATGAAGTATGATTTGCTTGCTGGGGAGATACATATCCCCGTGGAGGTGACTTAGTGTCTATTCGACAATTCTCCGTTTCTTCTTGCGATTCGAAAAGGTTTTGTCATGAGGATTTGATCAACCCCATTGACGGATTTCTTTCGATGACCATGAAATGGATGAATCAAAGAGTCACATACCTCTGTTTTAAGCTTTCACTTTCTGTTGCTTAGAAGAAAAATGATAGATTTAGTTTAGTTTTTCCTGCTTTCTGTTTTAGCGTCCCGGAGAAAAATACCCCTAAAATAAAAGTTCTCCGATGGTCCAGAAAATCTAGTATGATTTTTCTGGAATATTTGAAAAATACTGGGACTGAGAGCTGGCCTGGGGGCCACACCAGTGGGCCACAAGCCCTATAGCCGCTGCCCCCTGGTGGCGGCTACCAAGCTTGTGGGGCCCATAGGGACCCCCTCCACTCATTCCAGCTCCCATCCTCTTCTTCTACCTCCAGAAAAAATAGTTTCGCAGCTCAAACCTGTGTTGTTGCTCATTTGGCTATGATTTTCGATCTCCTTGCTCAAAGCACCATTTTCCGAACCGTTTTGGGGAAATTACTCCTTGGTAAGTGATTCCTCCATTGGTCCAATTAGTTTTTGCTCTAGTGCTTTATCCTTCGCGTATTCTTGCTACCTTGGTGACCCTGTTCTTGAGCTTGAAATGTTGATTACATGGTCCCAAGTAGTTTTAGCGCGTGATACGGTCTCTAGGCACTAGTAGGAGTAATTTCTACAAGGTGTGGTTGGTCCTCATTCACTTTTCTCTTGAAATTCAAAAATTTCAGCAAAAGGAAATTATGTTCAGGAGGAAGTTTCATGGTGGTTCCTCAAGTAAGAAGGGTCCCCGTCTTTCTATTCGGGAGCCTGATGTTTTCTGTGTATCCCTTGCAATGGCGCCAGAAATAGTTGTGTCGACGACACCAGGAATCCTTCAGCTACGGCTACGCCTTAAGGGACTTCCTAGGCAAGTATGCAAAGGATTTACCCCATGGCCTTGGAGCCTTGCGTTGGTGTTCCCTCGAAGCGGAAAGGGTGATGTAGCACAGCGACGGTAAGTATTTCCCTCAGTTTGAGAACCAAGGTATCAATCCGGCGGAAGAGTATCTCAAGATCCTGCACAAACACAAAAGCTTGCACCCAACACTATGAAGGGGTTGTCAATCCCTTATAGATTGTTTGCCAAGTGAGAACTGAAAGCAACAAAGTAACAAAGCAAAGTAAAAGCGGAGATGTAAACGATGGATGTGAATAGACCCGGGGGCCGTAGTGTTTACTAGTGGCTTCTCTCATGAAAACAAGTAGATGGTCGGTGAACAAATTACTGTCGAGCAATTGATAGAACTGTGCAGAGTCATGACGATATCTATGCAATGATTATTTCTATAGGCACCACGTCCGAAACAAGTAGACCGATACTTTCTGCATCTACTACTATTACTCCACACTCGACCGCTATCCAGCATGCATCTAGTGTATTAAGTCCATAAGAACAGAGTAACGCCTTAAGCAAGATGACATGATGTAGAGGGATAATCTCAAACCAATGATAAAACCCCCATATTTTTACCCTTGATGGCAACTGCTTGATGTGTGCCTTGCAACCCCTACTGTCACTGGGAAAGGTCACCACATGGCAGAACCCAAAACCAAGCACTTCTCCCATTGCAAGAATCATAGATCTAGTTGGCCAAACAAAACCCAAGAATCGGAGAGACTTACAAGGATATCAAATCATGCATATAAGTAATCAGCAAAGACTCAAATATATATCATAGATAATCTGATCACAAGTCCACAATTCATCGGATCTCGGCAAACACACCGCCGAAGAAGATTACATCGGATAGATCTCCATGACGATCATGGAGAACTTTGTATTGAAGGTCCAAGAGAGAGAAGAAGCCATCTAGCTACTAACTACGGACCCGTAGGTCTGAAGTGAACTACTCACGAGTCATTGGAGGGGCTGTTGGGGAACGTCGCATGGGAAACAAAAATTTTCCTACGCGCACGAAGACCTATCATGGTGATGTTCATCTACGAGAGGGGATGAGCGATCTACGTACCCTTGTAGATCGTACAGCAGAAGCGATTAGAGATCGCGGTTGATGTAGTGGAACGTCCTCACGTCCCTCGATCCGCCCCGCGAACAATCCCGCGATCAGTCCCACGATCTAGTACCGAACGGACGGCACCTCCGCGTTCAGCACACGTACAGCTCGACGATGATCTCGGCCTTCTTGATCCAGCAAGAGAGACGGAGAGGTAGAAGAGTTCTCCGGCAGCGTGACGGCGCTCCGGAGGTTGGTGATGATCTTGTCTCAGCAGGGCTCCGCCCGAGCTCCGTAGAAACGTGATCTAGAGGAAAAACTATGGAGGTATGTGGTCGGGCAGCCGTGAGAAAGTCGTCTCAAATCAGCCCTAAAACCTCCGTATATATAGGTGGGAGGGAGGGGAGGAGGCAGCCTCAAAACCCAAAGGTTTGGCCGAAATTGGAGGTGGAGGAGTCCTACTCCAATCCTACTTGGAGTAGGATTCCACCTTCCCACTTGGAAACTCTTTCCACCTTGTGTTTTTTCCTTCTCAAACCTTATGGGCCTTAGTGGGAACTTATTCCAGCCCACTAGGGGCTGGTTTATCTCTTCCCATAGCCCATGAGACCCCTTGGGGCGTGACACCCCTCCCGATGGTCCCCGGCACCCCTCCCGGCACTCCCGGTACACTACCGATGAGCCCGAAACTTTTCCGGTAATGCCCGGAAACTTTCCGGTAACCAAATGAGGTCATCCTATATATCAATCTTCGTCTCCGGACCATTCCGGAAACCCTCGTGACGTCCGTGATCCCATCCGGGACTCCGAACAACATTCGGTAACCAACCATATAACTCAAATACGCATAAAACAACGTCGAACCTTAAGTGTGCAGACCCTGCGGGTTCGAGAACTATGTAGACATGACCCGAGAGACTCCTCGGTCAATATCCAATAGCGGGACCTGGATGCCCATATTCGATCCTACATATTCTACGAAGAACTTATCGTTTGAACCTCAGTGTCAAGGATTCATATAATCCCGTATGTCATTCCCTTTGTCCTTCGGTATGTTACTTGCCCGAGATTCGATCGTCAGTATCCGCATACCTATTTCAATCTCGTTTACCGGCAAGTCTCTTTACTCGTTCCGTAATACAAGATCCCGCAACTTACACTAAGTTACATTGCTTGCAAGGCTTATGTGTGATGTTGTATTACCGAGTGGGCCCCGAGATACCTCTCCGTCACACAGAGTGACAAATCCCAGTCTTGATCCATACTAACTCAACTAACACCTTCGGAGATACCTGTAGAGCATCTTTATAGTCACCCAGTTACGTTGCAACGTTTGATACACACAAAGCATTCCTCCGGTGTCAGTGAGTTATATGATCTCATGGTCATAGGAATAAATACTTGACACGCAGAAAACAGTAGCAACAAAATGACACGATCAACATGCTACGTCTATTAGTTTGGGTCGAGTCCATCACATGATTCTCCTAATGATGTGACCCTGTTATCAAGTGACAACACTTGCCTATGGCCAGGAAACCTTGACCATCTTTGATCAACGAGCTAGTCAACTAGAGGCTTACTAGGGACAGTGTTTTGTCTATGTATCCACACAAGTATTGTGTTTCCAATCAATACAATTATAGCATGGATAATAAACGATTGTCATGAACTAAGAAATATAATAATAACTAATTTATTATTGCCTCTAGGGCATATTTCCAACAGTCTCCCACTTGCACTAGAGTCAATAATCTAGTTCACATCACCATGTGATTCCAACGAATCCAACACCCATATAGTTATGGGGTCTGATCACGTCTTGCTCGTGAGAGAGGTTTTAGTCAACGGTTCTGAAACTTTCAGATCCGTGCGTTCTTTACAAATCTTTATGTCATCTTATAGATGCTGCTACTACGTGCTATTCGGAAATACTCCAAATATCTACTCTACTATACGAATCCGTTTCACTACTCATAGTTATTCGGATTAGTGTCAAAGCTTGCATCGACGTAACCCTTTACGACGAACTCTTTAACCACCTCCATAATCGAGAAAAATTCCTTAGTCCATTAGTTACTAAGGATAAATTTCGACCGCTGCTAGTGATTCAATCATGGATCACTCTCTGTACCTCTCAACATACTTTGAGTCAAGGCACACTTCAGGTGCGGTACACAGTATGGCATACTTTAGATTCTACGGCTAAGGCATAGAAGACGACCTTCGTCTATTCTCTTTATTCTGCCGTGGTCGGGTTTTGAGTCTTACTCAAATTCACACCTCACAACGCAACCAAGAACTCCTTCTTTGCTGGTCTATTTTGAACTCTTTCAAAAACTTGTCAAGGCATGCATCTTGTTGAAACTTCTATTAAGCGCTTTCGATCTATCTCCATAGATCTTTGATGCTCAACATTCAAGTAGCGTAATCCAGGTACTCCTTTGAAAACTTCTTTCAAACAACCTTGTATGCTTTACAGAAATTCTACATTACTTCTGATCCACAATATGTCAACCACATATACCTATCAGAAATTCTATAGTGCTCCCACTCACTTCTTTGGAAATACAAGTTTCTCATAAACCTTGTACAAACCCAAAATCTTTGATCATCTCATCAAAGTGTATATTCCAACTCCGAGATGCTTGCACCAGTCCATTGAAGGATCACTGGAGCTTGCATACTTGTTAGTATCTTTAGGATCGTCAAAACCTTCTGGTTGTATCACATACAATGTTTGCTCAAGGAAACCGTCGAGAAAACAATGTTTTGACATCCTACGTGCAATATTTCATAAATAATGCATCAACAACTAACATAATTCCAACAGACCTTTAGCATCGCTACGAGTGAGAAAGTCTCATCATAGTCAACTGTTTGATCTTGTCGAAAACATCTTTGTGACAAGTCGAGCTTTTCTTAATAGTGACTTATCACCATCATCGTCTGTCTTCTTTTAAAGATCCATCTTTACTCAATAGTCTTATGACCATCAAGTAGTTCTTTCAAAGTCTACACTTTGTTTTATACATGGATCCTCTCTCGGATTTCATGGCTTCCAGCCATTTGTCAGAATCTGGGCCCACCATCGCTTTCTCCATAACTCGTAGGTTCACTGTTGCTCAACAACATGACCTCCAAGACAGGGTTACCGTACCACTCTGTAGTAGTATGCGACCTTGTCAACCTACGAGGCTTGTAGTAACTTGATCCGATGCTTGATGATCACCATCATCTGCTTCCACTTCAATTGGTGTAGGCGCCACAGGAACAACTTCCTGCACCCTGCTACACACTGGTTGAAGTGATGGTTCAATAACCTCATCAAGTTCTACTACCCTCCCACTCAATTCTTTCGAGAGAAACCTTTCCTCGAGAAAGGATCCGTTTCTAGAAACAAACACTTTGCTTTCGGATCTGAGATAGGAGATGTACCCAACTGTTTTGGATATCCTATGAAGATGCATTTATCCGCTTTGGGTTCGAGCTTATCAGACTGAAACTTTTTCACATAAGTGTCGAAGCCCCAAACTTTCAAGAAACGACAGTTTAGATTTCTCTAAACCTCAGTCTATACTGTGTCATCTCAACGGAAATACGCGGTGCCCTATTTAAAGTGAGTGCGGTTGTCTCTAATGCATAACCCATAAACGATAGTGGTAATTCGATAAGAGACATCATAGTATGCACCATACGAAATAGTGCGTGGCTATGACATTCAGACACATCATCACACTATGATGTTCCAGGTGGCATGAACTGCGAAACAATTTCCACATTGTCTTAACTGCGTACCAAAACTCATAACTCAGATATTCATTTCCATGATCATATCGTAGACAGTTTATCCTCTTGTTACGACGAACTTCACTCTGAAACGGAATTGAACTTTTCAACATTTCAGACTTGTGATTCATTAAGTAAATACTCCTGTATCTACTCAAATCGTCAGTGAAGTAAGAACATAATGATATCCACTACGTGCCTCAGCACCCATTGGACTGCATACATCAAAATGTATCACTTTCAACAAGTTACTATCTTATTTCATCTCAATGAAAACAAGGCCTTGCTCATGTGGTATGATTTGCATGTCACTAGTGATTCGAAATCAGGTGAGTACAAAGATCCATCAGCATGGAGCCTCTTCATGCAATTTATACTAACATGACTTAAGCGGCAGTGCCACAAGTAAGTGGTACTATCATCATCAACTCGTATCTTTTGGCACCAATATCATGAACATGTGTAACACTACGATCGAGATTCAATAAACCATTGAAGGTGATTATTCAAGAAAATAGAGTAACCATTATTCTCTTTAAATGAATAATCGTATTGCAATAAACACGATCCAATCATGTTCATGTTTAACGCAAGCACGAAATAACAATTATTTAGGTTTAACACCAATCCCGATGATAGTGGGAGCGTGCGACGTTTGATCATATCAATCTTGGAAACACTTCCAACACGTATCGTCACCTCGCCTTTAGCTAGTCTCCGTTTATGCCGTAGCTTTCATTTCGCGTCACTAATCACTTAGCAACTGAACTGGTATCCAATACCCTCGTGCTACTAGGAGTACTAGTAAAGTACACATCAACATCATGTATATCAAATACACTTCTTTCGACTTTTGCCAGCCATCTTATCTACCAAGTATCTTGAGTTGCTCCGCCTCAGTGATTGTTCCCCTCATTACGGAAGCACTTAGTCTCGGGTTTGGGTTTAATATTGGGTCTCTTCATTAGTGCAGCAACTTTTTTGCCGTTTCACGAAGTATCCCTTCTAGCCCTTGCCTTTCTTGAAACTTAGTGGTTTTACAAACCATCAACTATTGACGCTCCTTCTTGATTTCTACTTTCGCAGTGTCAAACATCACGAATCGCTCAAGGATCATTGTATCTATCCTCAATATGTTATAGTTCATCACGAAGCTCTCACAGCTTGGTGGCAGTGTCTTTTGGAGAACCATCACCATCTCATCTGGAAGATTAACTCCCACTTGATTCAAGTGATTGTCGTACTCAAACAATCTGAGCACACGCTCATCGATTGAGCTTTTCTCTTTTACTTTGTGGACAAAGAATCTTGTTGGAGGTCTCGTACCTCTTAACAAGGGCACAAGCATGAAATCACAATTTCATCTCTTTAGAACATCACTTATGTTCCGTGACGTTTTACAACGTTTTCGACGCCTTGCTTCTAAGCCATTAAGTATCTTGCACTGAACTATTGTGTAGTAATCAGAAACGTGTATGTCGGATGTTCACAACATCCACAGACGACGCTCGAGGTGCAGCACACCGAGTGGTGCATTAAGGACATAAGCCTTCTGTGCAGCAACGAGGACAATCCTCGGTTTTACAGACTCAGTCTGCAAAGTTTGCTACTATCAACTTTCAACTAAATTTTCTCTAGGAACATATAAAAACAGTAGAGCTATAGCGCAAGCTACATCGTAATTCGCAAATACCATTAGACTATGTTCATGACAATTAGTTCAATTAATCATATTACTTAAGAACTCCCACTCAAAAAGTACATCTCTCTAGTCTTTTGAGTGGTACATGATCCAAATCCACTATCTCAAGTCCGATCATCACGTGAGTCGAGAATAGTTTCAGTGGTAAGCATCTCTATGCTAATCATATCAACTATAAAATTCATGCTCGACCTTTCGGTCTCATGTGTTCCGAGGCCATGTCTGCACATGCTAGGCTCGTCAAGCTTAACCCGAGTGTTCCGCGTGCGCAACTGTTTTGCACCCGTTGTATGTGAACGTTGAGTCTATCACACCCGATCATCACGTGGTGTCTCGAAACGAAGAACTGTAGCAACGGTGCACAGTCGGGGAGAACACAATTTCGTCTTGAAATTTTAGTGAGAGATCACCTCATAATGCTACCGTCGTTCTAAGCAAAATAAGGTGCATAAAAGGATTAACATCACATGCAATTCATAAGTGACATGATATGGCCATCATCACGTGCTTCTTGATCTCCATCACCAAAACACCGGCACGATCTTCTTGTCACCGGCGTCACACCATGATTTCCATCATCATGATCTCCATCAACGTGTCGCCATCGGGGTTGTCGTGCTACTCATGCTATTACTACTAAAGCTACGTCCTAGCAAAATAGTAAACGCATCTGCAAGCACAAACGTTAGTTATAAAGACAACCCTATGGCTCCTGCCGGTTGCCGTACCATCGACGTGCAAGTCGATATTTCTATTACAACATGATCATCTCATACATCCAATATATCACATCACATCGTTGGCCATATCACATCACAAGCATACCCTGCAAAAACAAGTTAGACGTCCTCTAATTTTGTTGTTGCAAGTTTTACGTGGTGACCGGGGGTATCTAGTAGGATCGCATCTTACTTACGCAAACACCACAACGGAGATATATGAGTTGCTATTTAACCTCATCCAAGGACCTCCTTGGTCAAATCCGATTCAACTAAAGTTGGAGAAACCGTCACTTGCCAGTCATCTTTGAGCAAAGGGGGTTACTCGTAACGATGAAACCAGTCTCTCGTAAGCGTACGAGTAATGTCGGTCCAAGCCGCTTCAATCCAACAATACCGCGGAATCAAGAAAAGACTAAGGAGGGCAGCAAAACGCACATCACCGCCCACAAAACCTTTTGTGTTCTACTCGAGAAGACATCTACGCATGAACCTAGCTCATGATGCCACTGTCGGGGAACGTCGCATGGGAAACAAAATTTTTCCTACGCGCACGAAGACCTATCATGGTGATGTTCATCTACGAGAGGGGATGAGCGATCTACGTACCCTTGTAGATCGTACAGCAGAAGCGATTAGAGATCGCGGTTGATGTAGTGGAACGTCCTCACGTCCCTCGATCCGCCCCGCGAACAATCCCGCGATCAGTCCCACGATCTAGTACCGAACGGACGGCACCTCCGCGTTCAGCACACGTACAGCTCGACGATGATCTCGGCCTTCTTGATCCAGCAAGAGAGACGGAGAGGTAGAAGAGTTCTCCGGCAGCGTGACGGCGCTCCGGAGGTTGGTGATGATCTTGTCTCAGCAGGGCTCCGCCCGAGCTCCGTAGAAACGTGATCTAGAGGAAAAACTATGGAGGTATGTGGTCGGGCAGCCGTGAGAAAGTCGTCTCAAATCAGCCCTAAAACCTCCGTATATATAGGTGGGAGGGAGGGGAGGAGGCAGCCTCAAAACCCAAAGGTTTGGCCGAAATTGGAGGTGGAGGAGTCCTACTCCAATCCTACTTGGAGTAGGATTCCACCTTCCCACTTGGAAACTCTTTCCACCTTGTGTTTTTTCCTTCTCAAACCTTATGGGCCTTAGTGGGAACTTATTCCAGCCCACTAGGGGCTGGTTTATCTCTTCCCATAGCCCATGAGACCCCTTGGGGCGTGACACCCCTCCCGATGGTCCCCGGCACCCCTCCCGGCACTCCCGGTACACTACCGATGAGCCCGAAACTTTTCCGGTAATGCCCGGAAACTTTCCGGTAACCAAATGAGGTCATCCTATATATCAATCTTCGTCTCCGGACCATTCCGGAAACCCTCGTGACGTCCGTGATCCCATCCGGGACTCCGAACAACATTCGGTAACCAACCATATAACTCAAATACGCATAAAACAACGTCGAACCTTAAGTGTGCAGACCCTGCGGGTTCGAGAACTATGTAGACATGACCCGAGAGACTCCTCGGTCAATATCCAATAGCGGGACCTGGATGCCCATATTGGATCCTACATATTCTACGAAGAACTTATCGTTTGAACCTCAGTGTCAAGGATTCATATAATCCCGTATGTCATTCCCTTTGTCCTTCGGTATGTTACTTGCCCGAGATTCGATCGTCAGTATCCGCATACCTATTTCAATCTCGTTTACCGGCAAGTCTCTTTACTCGTTCCGTAATACAAGATCCCGCAACTTACACTAAGTTACATTGCTTGCAAGGCTTATGTGTGATGTTGTATTACGGAGTGGGCCCCGAGATACCTCTCCGTCACACGGAGTGACAAATCCCAGTCTTGATCCATACTAACTCAACTAACACCTTCGGAGATACCTGTAGAGCATCTTTATAGTCACCCAGTTACGTTGCGACGTTTGATACACACAAAGCATTCCTCCGGTGTCAGTGAGTTATATGATCTCATGGTCATAGGAATAAATACTTGACACGCAGAAAACAGTAGCAACAAAATGACACGATCAACATGCTACGTCTATTAGTTTGGGTCCAGTCCATCACATGATTCTCCTAATGATGTGATCCTGTTATGAAGTGACAACACTTGCCTATGGCAGGAAACCTTGACCATCTTTGATCAACGAGCTAGTCAACTAGAGGCTTACTAGGGACAGTGTTTTGTCTATGTATCCACACAAGTATTGTGTTTCCAATCAATACAATTATAGCATGGATAATAAACGATTGTCATGAACTAAGAAATATAATAATAACTAATTTATTATTGCCTCTAGGGCATATTTCCAACAGGGGCGATGATGATGATGAAGAAGCCCTCCAACTCCAAAGTCCCCTCCGGCAGGGAGCCGGGAAGGGTCTCCAGATGAGATCTCGCGGAAACGGAAGCTTGCGGCGGCGGAAAAGTATTTTCGAGGCTCCCTTGATTTTTTGCGGAATATTTGGGAATTTATAGGCCAAAGACCTAGGTCAGGGGGCGGCCAGGGAGGCCACAAGCCTGCCCACCGCCGCCTCCCCCTGGTGCGGAGTGGGGGCTTGTGGGCTCCCTCGAGCCCACCTGGCTTGGCCCAAAAGCTCCCTGGTCTTCTTTCGTTCGGGAAAAAATCATTTCGGGGTTTTTCTTCTGTTTGGACTCCGTTCCAAAATCAGATCTGAAAAGAGTCAAAAACACGAAAAAACAGGAACTGGCACTTGGCACTGAATTAATAAGTTAGTCCCAAAAAGATATAAAAAGGTACATATAACATACAAAGAAGGCAAGATAACAGCATGAAACCATCAAAAATTATAGATACGTTTGAGACGTATCAAGCATCCCCAAGCTTAACTCCTGCTCGTCCTCGAGTAGGGAAGTGATAAGAATGAATTTTTGATGCTTTCATGCTACCTAGCATAGGTGTCCTTTGTAATTCCTCTTATGTGACGTGAATGTTCAGATCCATTAGATTCAAAACAATAGTTTGGTATGACGTGGAAACAATAATAATTCAAGCAAACTAGCAAAGTAATCATGAACTTTCAAAATAACAAGGCCAAAAGAAAGTTATCCCTACAAAAGAATATAGTCTGGCTATGCTCTATCGTCATTTCACAACGAATTTAAATCATGCACAACCCCGGTATTGGCGAAGTAATTATTTCACACCTTTACTTCCTCAAACATTTTCAACTCTCACGCAATACATGAGCATGAGCCATGGTTATAGCACTATAGATGGTGTGGAATGTGGTGGAGGTTGCAAGACAAAAAAGGAGAAGATAGTCACATTAACTAGGCATATCAATGAGCTGTGGAGATGCTCATCAATAGATATCGATGTGAATGAGTAGGGATTGCCATACAAATGATGCACTAGAGTTACAAGTATGTGAAAGCTCTTAAAGAAAACTAGTGGGTGTGCATCCAACTTGCTTGCTCACGAAGACCTAAGGAAATTTTGAGGAAGCCTATCATTGGAATATACAAGCCAAGTTATATAATGAGAATTTCCCACTAGCTATATGGTGGTGACAAAACGAGAGACTCTCAATCATGAAGATCATTGTGCTCAAAATGCACAAGTGTGGAAAAAGTGGTAGCATTGTCCCTTCTCTCTTTTTCTCTCATTTTTTTATTTTTTTATTTTTTTATTTTGGTGGGCTCTTTGGCCTCTTTTTTTATGGGCTTCTTTGGCCTGTTTTATTTCCTCACATGGGACAATGCTCCAATAATGATGATCATCACACTTTCAACTCAAAACTTAGAGCAATTATGACTCTATATGGAATGCCTTCGGTAGTGTACCGTGGCAATGATCTAGCATGGCATAGACATCAATGGAAACATCATGCTAGCTATCTTACGATCGTGCAAAGGAAATGTAGACGTGGTGTCACATATCATGGTGGTAGTTGCATGTCAATATATCTCGGAATGACTTTGAAAAAGCCATAGTAGGTAGGTATGGTGGCTGTTTTGAGGGAGGCTAATGGTGGGTTTTGTGCACCGGCAAAAGTTGCACGACACTAAGAAGATAGTGATAGTGGAAGGTGAAAGTGCATCTAAACCATAGACTCAACATTAGTCATGAAGAACTCATATACTTGTTTCAAAAGTTTTATTAGTAATCGAAACAAAGCATTCTACGCATACTCCTAGGGGAAGGGTTGGTAGGTATAAACCATCGCGTGATCCCGACCGCCACGCAAAGGATGACAATCAATATACTAATCATGCTCAGATTTCATCACATAGCGGTTCACCATACGTGCATGCTACGGGAATCACTAACTTCAACACAAGTATTTCCAGATCCACAACACCTTACTAGCATGACTTCAATATTACCATAACCACAACTCAAAACTAATTGAGATGAATCAAACTTCTCTAACTATTCAATGCACATGAAGGTGGAAGTTTTCGTATCCCTTTGGATAACTACCCCTTTTGAGACTACTTTCAAAGCATAGATCAACTACCAAGCTACGCACCGCTGTGCTCTAAAAGATATAAGTGAAGCACATAGAGCAAAAGTATCTAGCTCAAAAGATATAAGTGAAGCACATGTGAGCTGAATTGTCTACCAAAGGATATAAGTGAAGCTCGACAAACTCACGGTGTGTGCATGTCTCTCTCTCTATGTGTGCAGTAAGGATGATTGTGACACAAAAAAAATAAAAGACTCCTACGATACAAGACGCTCCAAGCAAAAACACATAACATGTGGTGAATAAAAATATAGCCCCAAGTAACGTTACCGATGGATTGAAGACGAGAGAGGGGATGCCTTCCCGGGGCATCCCCAAGCTTAGGCTTTTACGGCATCCTTGAATCTCTTGGGGTGCCTTGGCCATCCCCAATCTTGAGCTCTTGCCACTCTTTATCTCTTTGCCCATAAGAACTTCACCCAAAACTTGAAAACTTCACAACACGAAACTTAAACAGAAACTCGTGATAACATTAGTATGAGAAAGCAAACCACCACTTCCTTAGGTACTGTAGCAAACTTAAATTCTACTTGTGCTGATGTTGGGTTACTGTACTTTCAATCTTCCATGGCTAATACCCCCCGATACTATCCATAGTTTCATCAAAATAAGCAACCACACAACAAAAACAGAATCTGTTAACAGCAGACCAGTCTGTAGCAATCTGTATGTTTCGTGTACCTCTGATACCTACAAAATTCTGAAACATTACGAAAGTCTGAAGTATTTGCGTAGCAATCAGAAGCAAAAAGAATCAACTCAAAATCTCTTACAGAAAAAAAATGAAAATTCTTTTCGTGAGGAGAAAGTTTCTGTCTTTTCCAGCATGACCAAACGATCATCCCCAAGACTAATCATAACAGTTTTGCTTGGCACAAACGCAAAAAGAAACACAAAAAACACAATCATAACAGAATTATGAAAGTGTGGAAAACACAAAACAGAAAGAAAAAGGATAGATTCGTTGGGTTGCCTCCCAACAAGCGCTTTTGTTTAACGCCCTTAGCTAAGCAAAAAGTGATGGAATCACGTATAGTCATCTTTGGTGCTCAAACCATAAGTAGTGTGATCATTTATCATCTTAAGATCTTCATCTTTATTGGATGACTCACCACTAGCTTTAGTAACAAAAAAAACTTGACGGTCTTTTTGAGAGTGAGATTTGGAGTATTTTGCACAGCGGCAAAAGCGGAACCCAAGTTGGTTATGACATCTTCTAATTTGCCAATTCTAGAAGAATCATTAACTATAAGTTCCTTCTCCCTTAAATTTTTCAAAAAGTTTCCCACTTTGGATCCGTACTGAGTAATTTGATTGTGGATCTTTCTATCCAAACCCTCAATAAGTTCAACTGTGGCAATTTTGTTTTCAATAGCGTCAAGCCTTTGCATCACGTGTTCCAAGGTCAAGATAGTTCCATTAACCATGAGCGGGGGTGATCCTACCAAATTCATGATAGCTCTATAGGAGTCAACAGTATGGCTCCCCAAAAAGTTCCCTCCTACAATGGTATCAAGGATATACCTATTCCAAGGAGAAATTCCAACATAGAAACTGCGAAGGAGGACGGTAGTGGATTGCTTACGAGTAGATCTACTTTGAGCATTGCAAATCCTGTACCAAGCGTCCTTCAAATTTTCTTCCTCATTCTGCCTGAAATTGAGAACTTCATTTTCAGGGTTGTCGTTTGGAGTGGTGGGTCTAGCCATTGATGGACTATCTCACGCACAAACGAGCGGGAAGAGAGAATGAAACGGGCAAAAGGAAACGGCGAACGAGAAAGGCGAACGAAAACGGAAAATGTGAAGTGGGGGAGAGGAAAACAAGAGGCAACTGGTAACAAAAGTAAATGCAAGAGAAGCGTTTGTGAGACCTACTTGGATAGAACTTGATTTCTCCTTCCCGGCAACGGCTCCAGAAATACTTCTGATGTTTGCTGTGTATCCCTTGCAATGGCGCCAAAAATAGTTGTGTCGACGGCACCAGGAATCCTTCAGCTACGGCTACGCCTTAAGGGACTTCCTAGGCAAGTATGCAAAGGATTTCCCCCGTGGCCTTGGAGCCTTGCGTTGGTGTTCCCTCGAAGCGAAAAGGGTGATGTAGCACAGCGACGGTAAGTATTTCCCTCAGTTTGAGAACCAAGGTATCAATCCGGCGAAAGAGTATCTCAAGATCCCGCACAAACACAAAAGCTTGCACCCAACGCTATGAAGGGGTTGTCAATCCCTTATGGATTGTTTGCCAAGTGAGAATTGAAAGCAACAAAGTAACAAGGCAAAGTAAAAGCGGAGATGTAAACGAGGGATGTGAATAGACCCCGGGGCCGTAGTGTTTACTAGTGGCTTCTCTCATGAAAACAAGTAGATGGTCGGTGAACAAATTACTGTCGAGCAATTGATAGAACTATGCAGAGTCGTGACGATATCTATGCAACGATTATTTCTATAGGCATCACGTCCGAAACAAGTAGACCGATACTTTCTGCATCTACTACTATTACTCCACACGTCGACCGCTATCCAACATACATCTAGTGTATTAAGTCCATAAGGACAGACTAACGCCTTAAGCAAGATGACATGATGTAGAGGGATAATCTCAAACCAATGATAAAAACCCCATCTTTTTACCCTTGATGGCAACTGCTTGATGTGTGCCTTGCAGCCCCTACTGTCACTGGGAAAGGTCACCACATGGCAGAACCCAAAACCAAGCACTTCTCCCATTGCAAGAATCATAGATCTAGTTGGCCAAACAAAACCCAAGACTTGGAGAGACTTACAAGGATATCAAATCATGCATATAAGAAATCAGCAAAGACTCAAATATATATCATAGATAATCTGATCACGAGTCCACAATTCATCGAATCTCGACAAACACACCGCCAAAGAAGATTACATCTGATAGATCTCCATGAAGATCATGGAGAACTTTGTATTGAAGATCCAAGAGAGAGAAGAAGCCATCTAGCTACTAACTACGGATCCGTAGGTCTGAAGTGAACTACTCACAAGTCATTGGAGGGGCGATGATGATGGTGAACAAGCCCTCCAACTCCAAAGTCCCCTCCGGCAGGGCGCCGGGAAGGGTCTCCAGATGAGATCTCACGGAAACGGAAGCTTGCGGGGGCGGAAAAGTATTTTCGAGGCTCCCTTGATTTTTTGCAGAATATTTGGGAATTTATAGGCCAAAGACCTAGGTTAGGGGGCGGCCAGGGAGGCCACAAGCCTGCCCACCACCGCCTCCCCTGGTGGCAGAGTGGGGGCTTGTGGGCTCCCTGGAGCCCACCTAGATTGGCCCAAAAGCTCCCTGGTCTTCTTTCGTTCGGGAAAAAATCATTTCGGGGTTTTCTTCCGTTGGGACTCCGTTCCAAAATCAGATCTGAAAAGAGTCAAAAACATGGAAAAAACAGGAACTGACACTTGGCACTGAATTACTAAGTTAGTCCCAAAAAGATATAAAAAGGTACATAAAACATACAAAGAAGGCAAGATAACAGCGTGAAACCATAAAAAATTATAGATACGTTTGAGACGTATCAAGCATCCCCAAGCTTAATTCCTGCTCATCCTCGAGTAGGGAAGTGATAAGAATGAATTTTTGATGCTTTCATGCTACCTAGCATAGGTGTCCTTTGTAATTCCTCTTGTGTGACGTGAATGTTCAGATCCATTAGATTCAAAACAATAGTTTGCTATTGACGTGGAAACAATAATAATTCAAGCAAACTAGCAAAGTAATCATGAACTTTCAAAATAACAAGGCCAAAAGAAGTTATCCCTACAAAAGCATATAATCTGGCTATGGTCTGTCATCATTGCACAATGAATTTAAATCATGCACATCCCCGGTATTGGCCAAGTAATTGTTTCACACCTTTACTTTCTCCAACATTTTCAACTCTCACGCAATACATGAGCGTGAGCCATGGTTATAGCACTATAAATGGTGTGGAATGTGGTGGAGGTTGCAAGACAAAAAAGAGAAGATAGTCACATTAACTAGGCGTATCAATGAGCTGTGGAGATGCTCATCAATAGATATCAATGTGAATGAGTAGGGATTGCCATACAAATGATGCATTAGAGTTACAAGTATGTGAAAGCTCTTAAAGAAAACTAGTGGGTGTGCATCCAACTTGCTTGCTCACGAAGACCTAAGGCAATTTTGAGGAAGCCTATCATTGGAATATACAAGCCAAGTTATATAATGAGAATTTCCCACTAGCTATATGGTGGTGACAAAACGAGAGACTCTCAATCATGAAGATCATGGTGCTCAAAATGCACAAGTGTGGAAAAAGTGGTAGCATTGTCCCTTTCTCTTTTTCTCTCATTTTTTTATTTTTATTTTTATTTTGGTGGGCTCTTTGGCTTCTGTTTTTATTGGCTTCTTTGGCCTCTTTTATTTCCTCACATGGGACAATGCTCCAAGAATGACAGGAGCTTCAACATGGGAGCTATAACAGGTGACATGAGCTTCAACATGGGAGCTATAATAGCAAGGAGGCTGAATAATAATGCCATTGATGGGGATTTCTTTGGTGGAATTTATGCTACACGCTTAGCAAATTTTCTTGGAGTACCCATCCGTTCAGGAGACCCCCCTCTCCGTACAACCTACCTTGATCGTGTCGCTCTAACAGCTACCAGTTCCTTGAGAGTGATGATGAATCCCTCCTATACCGTTTGATATTTAACCGGCAACGTGTTTTCCATATTACCCTTCCTGCTCCTGCTTTCTTTGACTTTCAGGTAAAACGGAGATACTACATAACCATAGGAGAGGCAGAGGAGTATGAGAGGGAGGCGACGGCTGCTCGTCTTCGTGAGGCAGCTATTCAGGCAGTGGCCGCAATATTCCCGTATAACACCCATTATGATTTTGGGTTTCGCCAGGACCATCCATGGGAGTATACCAAGCTAGGCCAAAAGCCTAACCTTGGGGGAATACGTGTTTGCACCAACTTTACATTCATGCTTATGCTTTCACTTTGTTAGTCGGTGTTTACACTTTGGCACTGTATTATCCATGCTAGTTTATTTTCATTTTCTTTTTTTCTTGTTTTGTGTCCTTTTGAGAAAACCCAAAAAGATTTTCCTTTCTTCTTTTGCTTGTTGGGAGTTTTCCCGTGTAAATAGTTTTCTTTTTCTTTGGGTCAAGGTAGAAGATATTGGTTACAATGTTTAGTGGCTCTTGCATGCATACTTGTTTAGCTTTCAAAGATCCATATTACTTTGTCTTCTCCTTTGTGTTTGCCTGCAGATTCCAGCTTTAGTCCAATGCACAGGCACTCTTATTATTGTTCACATCGTTCGATCATGCAAGTGAAAGGCAATAATGATGATATATGATGAAGTGACTGAGACTGGAAAAGCTGGTATGAACTCTATCTATTTTGTTTTTGTAAATATGACTAGCTTGTCGTTCCAGATTTAGCTTAGTTGTGAGAGAACCATGTTTGCAATGACAACTTAGAGATCATAGTTTCTGATGCCATGCTTAATTAGCTGAGAGCTTATAATGGTTTGTCTTGAATGCCAACATAGATTTTGAGATGACTATGATGTAGTATGATAGGATGGTATTCTCCTTGAATGATTCAAGTGGCTTGACTTGGCGCATGTTCATGCATGTAGTTGAAACAAAATCAACATAGCCTCTATGATGTTCGTGTTCATGGTGATTTATATCATTTTCATGCTTGCACTCAATGTTAGTCACACTCATTGCATCTTGATGACTGTTGTCGCTCTCTAGTTGGTCGCTTCCCAGTCTTTTGCTAGCTTTCACTTGTACTAAGCGGAATACTGCTTGTGCATCCACCTCCATAAACCCAAAAGTTTTTCCACGAGAGTCCACCATACCTACCTATTTGTGGTATCTACCTGCCGTTCCAAGTAAATTTGCATGTGCCATTCTCTAAACCTTCAAGAAATAACCTATTTTGCATGCCCGAACCGCTCATGTGGTGACAGGGGGCTATTGATATCTTCCATGTTAGGCGTGTTATCCTCGACATCTGTTTATTCACTGTCATTCACGAGAAAGGGGCCGGTAATTGGAATGCCTAGTTCCACGCCTAAATCAAAAACATAACTGTAAAACAAGACTCCCCCCGGATTGATGTTAGTATGGACGGTACCCGAGGATTTGGCTCGCCGTGGAGTGGGATTGATTGGTGGTGGGGGAGTTAAAACTTTATTTTTCTGTTTGGGAACCGCCTATAGCATGAGTAGCGTGGAATATATGGAGAACTCTTGGTCATTGCGTTGACAAAGAAAGCATGCTGATGCCAACTGTTCTTCCCCTTGCAACGGCACTAGAAGAATGCTGCTAGCACTCTCCGGCAATGAAAACTAGAAGAATGTTGTTGACGGCCCACAAGCGCATGGGATCATAGCAGTTTTTGAGGGTAGAGTATTCAACCCAACTTTGTTGATTCGCACGACGGGAGGTGAGAGAATACTCTCAAGTATTAGCAGTTGAATTGTCAGATTCAACCACACCTGAAAGATTAGTATCTGCAAGCAAAGTAGTAACAGCAAAGTAGCGAGTAACGGCGGTGTAACGAGCAATAACAGCGGCAAGGAAAAGCAGTAGTGACAGCAGTAGAAAGTAGCAACAGTAGCAAGCGACAGTAGTAGCAATAGTAGTAGCAGAACAAGACAATTAACAACAGTAGCAACAGTAGTAGCAGCAGCAGAGCAAGACAAGTAACAGCAGTAGCAACAGTAGTAGCAACATCAGCAGAGCAAGACAAGTAACAGCAGTAGCAACAGTAGGACAAACTTTTAGGCAAAGAGTCGGTGATTTGTTTGGATGATATTCATCATGCAACATCTATAACACGGAGAGATATGTGGCTAGCTCCCGTTCGTCAATGTGATGTAGGCATGCATTCCGTGTGTCGTCATACGTGCTTAGGGAAAAGAACTTGCATGACATTTATTGTCCACCCCTCCCGTGGCAGCGGGGTCCAAAAGGAAACTACGGGATATTAAGGTTCTCCTTTTAATAAAGAACCGGACCAATGCATTAGCACTTGGTGAACACATGAACTCCTCAAACTATGGTCATCACCGGGAGTGGTTCCGGTTATTGTTACTCCGGGGTTGCCGGATCATAACACATAGTAGGTAACTACAACTTGCAAGATCGGATCTAAAACACACATATATTGGTGACAACATAATAATTTCAGATCTGAAATCATGGCACTCGGGCCCTAGTGACAAGCATTAAGCATGGCAAAGTAGTAGCAACATCAATCTCAGAACATAGTGGATACTAGGGATCAATCCCCATCAAAACTAACTCGATTACATGATAGTCTCATCCTACTCATCACCGCGCAGCGAGCCTACGAATAGATTACTCACGAACGACGAAGAGCTTCATGGAATTGGAGAGGGAAGAAGGTTGATGATGACGATGGCGACGATTTCCCCTCTCTGGAGCCCAAGACGGACTCCAGATCTGCCGCCAGATGAAGAAAGTGTGGTGGTAGACCTCCGTATCGTAAACGCAGCGAAAACTTCTCTTTTTATTTTTTCTGGGACGAAAGGGATCTTATAGAGCTATAATTGGGGGCTGCAGAGCCGTGTGGGCCCCACAAGCCTGCCCACCGCCACCAGGGGGGTGGTGGCGGAGCCAGGGCTTGTGGCCCACTGCCCCACCCCCTGAGGTGGAACTTGGCGCAGATAATTTTCTTATTTTCCAAAACTGCTCCGCGTAAATTTTCAGGACGTTTGGAGAACTTTGATTTCTGGACAAATATAACACCAAGGCAATTCTGCTGAAAACAACATCAGTCCAGGTTAGTTCCATTCAAATCATGCAAATTAGAGTCCAAAACAAGGGCAAAAGAGTTTGGAAAAGTAGATACGATGGAGACGTATCAACTCCCCCAAGCTTAAAACCTTGCTTGTCCTCAAGCAACTCAGTTGACAAACTGAGAGAGGAAGAACAACTTTGATAAACTTTTTTTGATCTTGTTGTTGCAACTATGTCTAACTCATAACCAGAATTTCCGCAAGATCACAACTTAACCACATAAGAAAATGCCACAAAGGTCTCACGGTAAACTAATATCAATGGCATAATCAGCTAACGAGAAAATAATAATGAGTTTCAAATACCAACACTTCAATCAAAACAAGCATGAAGCAATACGAATAGGTGGTATCTCGCGAGCTCTTTCTGAGACCACAAAACGTAAATGCAGAGCACTTTCAAAGATCAAGGGCTGACTAAACATTGTAATTCATAGCAACGAAGATCCAGTCATAGTCATACTCAATATCAATCAAAAGCAAAGCATAAAAATGACAGAGGTACTCTCTAATTGGTGCTTATATAAGAGGAGGATGACTCAACAGGAAAATAATTAGACAGGAACTCCGCAGAGAGAAGCATTGATTTGCAGAGGTGCTAGAGCTCAAGCTTTGAAAACAGAGAATAATTTTGGGTGGCATGCTTTCATTGTCAACGCAATGACCAAGAGTTCTCCATATCTTCCATGCTACTCATGCTATAGGCGGTTCCCAAACAGAAAAGTAAAGTTTTAACTCCCCCACCACCAATCAATCACACTCCACGGCTAGCCGAATCCTCGGGTACCGTCCATACTAACATCAATCAGGGGGGAGTCTTGTTTTACAGTTATATTTTCGATTTAAGCGTGGAACTGGGCATTCCAAATACCGGCCCCTTTCTCGTGAATGACAGTGAATAAACACATGTCGAGGATAACACTCCTAGCATGGAAGATATCAATAGCCCCTGTCACCACATAAGCGGTTCGGGCATGCAAAACAGATTATTTCTTGAAGGTTTAGAGAGTGGCACATGCAAATTTACTTGGAACGACAGGTAGATACCGCAAATAGGTAGGTATGGTTGACTCTCATGGAAAAACTTTTGGGTTCATGGAAGTGGATGCACAAGAAGTATTCCGCTTAGTACAAGTGAAGGCTAGCAAAAGACTGGGAAGCGACCAACTAGAGAGCGACAACAGTCATCAAGACGCAATGAGTTTGAACATTGAATGCAAGCATGAACATGATATAAATCACCATGAATACGAACATCATAGAGGCTATGTTGATTTCGTTTCAACTACATGCATGAACATGTGCCAAGTCAAACCACTTGAAACATTCAAAGGAGAATAACATCCTATCATACTAGATCATAGTCATTTCAAAATCTATGTTGGCATTCAAGACAAACCATTATAAGCTCTCAGCTAAATAAGCATGGCATCATAAACTATGATCTCTAAGTTGTCATTGCAAACATGGTTCTCTCACAACAAAGCAAAATCTGGGTCGACAAGCTAGTCATATTTACAAAAACAAAATAGATAGAGTTCATACCAGCTTTTCAGTCTCAGTCACTTCATCATATATCATCATTGTTGCCTTTCATTTGCACAATCAAACGATGTGAACAATAATAAGCGTATTGGACTAAGCTGAATCTGCAGGCAAACACAAAGGAGAATACAAAATAATATGGCTCTTTTGAAAGCTAAACAGGTAAGCATGCAAGAACCACTAAACATTGTAACCAATATCTTCTACCTTGACACAAAGAAAAAGAAAACTATTTACACGGGAAAGCTCCCAACAAGAAAAGAAGAAAGAAAAATCTGTTGGGATTTTCTCAAAAGGACACAAAACAAGAAAACAAGAAAACGAAAATAAACTAGCATGGATAATACAGTGGCAAAGTGTAAACACCGGCTAACAAAGTTAAAGCATAAGCATGAATGTAAAGTCGGTGAGAACACGTACTCCCCCAAGCTTAGGCTTTTGGCCTAGCTTGGTCTACTCCCAAGGATGGTCCTGGCGAAACCCAAAGTCATAATGGGTGTTATACGGGAGTGATGCAGCCATTACCTGAATAGCTGCCTCATGAAGTCGAGCAGCAGTCGCCTCCCTCTCAAACTCCTCTGCCTCTCCTATGGTTATGTAGTATCTTCGTTTTACCTGAAAGTCAAAGAAAGCAGGAGCAGGAAGGGTAATATGGAAAACACGTTGCCGGTTATATATCAAGCAGTATAGGAGGGATCCATGATCTCTCTCAAGGAACTGGTAGCGTGTTAGAGCAACACGATCAAGGTAGGCTATACGGAGAGGAGGGTCTTCTGGACGGATGGATACTCCAAGAAAATTTGCTAAGCGTGTAGCATAAAATCCACCAAAGAAATCCCCCTCGTGGCATTTTTATTCAGCCTCGTTGCTATTATAGCTCCCATATTGAAGCTCCTGTCACCCGTTACTGCGCTCTTAAGGATACTAAGGTCGGAAGCGCATAGGTGACAATGTGCACCCTTGCCGTTAATGCACCTACCTATGAAGAGGGCAAGTTAGTGCAAGGCAAGCAAATGGATGCTTCCTATGGTGTCTTGCGTGATATCTCTGGTTTCTCCAACAGTTATACTGGAGACAAAGTCTCTGACCGAAGACTTAGGAGGATCATTAACACTACCCCCATCGGGTATCTTGCAAATCCTATTGAAATCCTCGAGATCCACGGTATATGATTTATCGTACAGCTCAAATAGTATGGATGAGTCACGGCCAACTGAGAATTCAAATCTACGCACGAAAGAGGCAGTGAGCATAGCATACTGTTCACATTTATCTGAGAGGAATTCTTCGAACCCGGCATTGCAGACAAGTGTATCAAACTCATCCTTGAAACCTGCTTCGATCATGAACTCATTGGAAGGCCATTCACATGGTTGTACCGGTGCGTCCCTTAGTTGAAAAGGTTCGGGCTCCCGAAAAGAGAGACGAGGACCCTTATTACTTGAGGAACCACCATGAAACTTCCTCCTGAACATAATTTCCTTATGCTGAAATTTTTGAAGTTCAAGAGAAAAGTGAATAAAGACCCACCACACCTTGTAGCAACTACTCCTACTAGTGCCTAGAGACCGTATCACGCGCTAAAAATACTTGGGACCAGCTAAAATCAACATTTCTAGCTCAAGAACAGGGTCACCAAGGTAGCAAGAATACGCGAAGGATAAAGCACTAGAGCAAAAACTAATTGGACCAATGGAGGAGCCACTTACCAAGGAGTAATTTCCCCAAAACGGTTCGAAGAATGGTGCTTTGAGCAAGGAGATTGAAAATCACAGCCAAATGAGCAAGAACACGGGTTTGAGCTGCGAAACAATTTTTTCTGGAGGTGGAAGAAGAGGCTCGGAGCTGGAATGAGTGGAGGGCGTGTCTGTGGGCCTCACAAGCTTGCACCCCGCCACTAGGGGGTAGGTGGCGGTGGCAGGGCTTGTGGCCCACTGGTCAGGCCCCCACACCAGCTCTCAAGCCTAGAAATTTTCAAAAATTCCAGAAAAAATCATACTAAATTTTCAAGACTATCGGAGAACTTTTATTTTCGAGGTATTTTTCTCCGGGACGCTAAAAAAAACTGGAAAATCTAAACTAATTCTATCATTTTTCTTCTAACCAAAAGAAAATGAAATCTTAAAACAGAGGTATGTGACTCTTTGATTCATCTGTTTCATGGTCATCGAAAGAAATCCGTCAATGGGATTGATCAAGTCCTTATGAAAAAACCTTCTCGAATCGCAAGAGAGAACGGAGAATTTTCAAATAGCCACTAAGTCACCTCAATGGGGATATGTATCTCCCCAACAAGCAAATCATACTTCATCTTGACACGAGGAATAGGGCATTCAAAGCTCCCAATGAGAATCGATGAAGTCTTTTCGATAGCATTGATGCAATGTACTTGATATCGTTTCTTCGGAAAGTGCACGGTGTGCTCACTACCGTTGAAATGGAAAGTGACATTGCCTTTGTTGCAATCTATAACAGCCCCTGCAGTGTTTAAAAAAGGGTCTTCCGAGGATGACAGCCATGGCATCGTCCTCGGGAATATCCAAGAGAACAAAGTCTGTTAAGATAGTGGTGTTAGCAACCACAACAGGCATATCCTCACAAATGCCGATAGGGAAAGCAGTTGATTTGTCGGCCATTTGCAGAGAAATTTCAGTGGGTGTCAACTTATCCAATTCAAGTCTACGATAAAGAGAGAGAGGCATAACACTAACACCGGCTCCAAGGTCACATAAGGCAGTTCTTACGTAGTTTCCTTTAATGGAGCAAGGTATAGTGGGCACTCCGGGATCACCAAGTTTCTTAGGAGTTCCACCTTTGAAAGTATAATTGGCAAGCATGGTGGAGATCTCAAGATCTGGTATCTTCTATTTATTAGTCACGATATCTTTCATGTACTTGGCATACGGAGACATCTTGAGCATATCAGTTAACCGCATCTACAGAAAGACGGGTCTTATCATCTCAACGAAATGCTCAAAATCCTCATCATCCTTTTTCTTGGATGGCTTAGGAGGAAAGGGCATAGGTCTCTGAACCCATGGCTCTCTTTCTTTACCATGCTTCCTAGCAGTGAAGTCATTCTTATCATACTTCTTAGGTTGTGGATTATCAGGATTAACCGAAGGTTCAATCTCCACATCCTCATCATTGCTAGGTTGAGCATTATTATGAACATCACTGTCCATATTGTCACGAGGTTCATGTTCATCACCAGATTGTGTTTCTGCATCAGATGCAGAAATATCATTAGGTTCTTCTCGTGTGATAGTATTTGGTGAACTGGCGTGTAGGTTTCTATCATCCTTCTTCTTCTCCTTAGGATGATTGGGTGTATCAGCATTGATTCCTTGAGAATCTTGATCAATTCTCTTAGGATGACCTTCAGGATACAAAGGTTCCTGAGTCATTTTGCCTCCTCTAGTAATGACTCTAATAGAGTTGTCATTTAATTCATTAAGCAGGTCATTCTGAGCTTTAAGTACTTGTTCAACCTGAGTAGTAATCATAGATGCATGTTTACTCAGAAGCTTCAGATCGTTAACATTTCTGTCTACACAAGCACTTAAATGGCTAAGCATACGAGTACTTTGTTCCAAATGTCTGCTAACATAATCATTAAAACTCTGTTGTTTGGCAACAAAGTTCTCAAATTCATCAAAGCATAGGCTAGCAGGTTTATCAAAAGGAATATCACTCTCATCAAACCTACGCAGAGAATTCACTTCTACTACCTGTATCGGGTTATCGAGACCATGGATCTCTTCGATTGGTGGTAGATTTTTGACATCTTCAGATCTAATGCCTTTCTCTTGCATATATTGCTTGGCTTCTTGCATATCTTCGGGACTGAGGAATAGAATACCTCTTTTCTTCAGAGTTGGCTTAGGAGGTGGTTCGGGGATAGTCCAAGCATTATCGTTGATCAAGATGTTATTCAGTAGGGTCTCAGCTTGTTCTACAGTTTGTTCCCTAAAAACACAACCAGCTCAACTATCTAGGTAGTATCTAGAGGCATCGGTAAGTCCGTTATAGAGGATATCAAGTATCTCATTCTTCTTAAGAGGGTGATCAGGCAAAGCATTCTGTAGCTGGACGAGCCTCCCCCAAGCTTGTGGAAGACTCTCTTCTTGGAGTTGAGCAAAGTTGTATATTTCCTGCAAGGCAGCTTGCTTCTTATGGGCAGGGAAATATTTCTCACAGAAGTAATAGACCATCTCCTGGGGACTACGCACACATCCAGGAGCAAGAGAGGTGAACCAGACTTTAGCATCATCCTTTAGAGAGAAAGGAAACAACTTAAGGATACAGTAGTGGCGGATCTTCTCCTCATTAGTGAAAAGGTTGGCTATTTCGTGTAGTTTGGCAAGATGGGCTATGACCGTCTCAGACTCATAACCGTGAAAAGGATCAAATTCGACTAGAGAGATTATCCTAGGATCGATAGAGAATCCATAATCCTTATCGGTGATAAAGATAGGTGAAGTGGCAAACTTCGGGTCATATTTCATCTTAGCTTCCCGAGATTTTTTCCTTCCACTTGAGGAGAAATTTCTCAGCGTCATAGGCATCCTTACACGCAAGAAAATCCTCAGCTATCTCTCCCTCCATAACATAACCCTCAGGTATATCAGGCAATTCATATCTGGGAGAGCTAGATCTAGCAGGAGCAAAAGCAGGTTCTATCTCAATAGTATCGGCAGTTTCAGAAGCATCACGAGCATTGGCAGTAACTCTAGCAATATGAGCATCAAGGAATACCCCTAGTGGAACATTAGGCAAAGGAGTATCTCTAGCAGTATCAAGCATAGCATCATCAGGCATAGTATCAAGCATAGCATCTCTAGCAGTAGCATCATAAGCATCATGAAGCACATGCGACATATCAAGATTTCTAGCAGGAGGTGATGTTGCAAACTTACTCATAACTGAAGGTGAACCAAGTGCAGAGCTAGAAGGCAATTCCTTACCTCCCCTCGTAGTTGAGGGCAAGACTTTGGTCTTCGGATCCTTCAGATTCTTCATAGTGATCAGCAGATATAAATCCCAAGTAACTCAGAGAATATAGCAATACCTCCCCGGCAACGGCGCCAGAAAAATGCTTGATGCCAACTGTTCTTCCCCTTGCAACGACACCAGAAGAATGCTGCTAGCACTCTCCGGCAATCGAAACTAGAAGAATGTTGTTGAAGGCCCACAAGCGCATGGGATCGTAGCAGTTTTCGAGGGTAGAGTATTCGACCCAAATTTGTTGATTCGCACGACGGGAGGTGAGAGAATACTCTCAAGTATTAGAAGTTGAATTGTCAGATTCAATCACACCTGAAAGATTAGTATCTGCAAGCAAAGTAGTAACAGCAAAGTAGCGAGTAACGGCGGTGTAACGAGCAATAACAGCGGCAAGGAAAAGCAGTAGTGACAGCAGTAGCAAGTAGCAACAGTAGCAAGCGACAGTGGTAGCAACAGTAGCAGTAGAATAAGACAAGTAACATCAGTAGCAAAAATAGTAGCAGCAGCAGAGCAAGACAAGTAACACAAGTAGCAACAGTAGTAGTAGCAGCAGTAGAGCAAGACAAGTAACAACAGTAGCAACAGTGAGACAAACTCGTAGGCAATGGGTGGGTGACTTGTTTGGATGATATTCATCATGCAACAACTATAAGATGGAGAGATATGTGGCTAGCTCCTGTTCGTCAATGTGATGTAGGCATGCATTCCGTGTGTCGTCATACGTGCTTAGGGAAAAGAACTTGCATGACATTTATTGTCCATCCCTCCCGTGGCAGCGGGGTCCAAAAGGAAACTACCGGATATTAAGGTTCTCCTTTTAATAAAGAACCGGACCAACGCATTAGCACTTGGTGAACACATGAACTCCTCAAACTATGGTCATCACCGGGAGTGGTTCCGGTTATTGTCACTCCGGGGTTGCCGGATCATAACACATAGTAGGTAACTACAACTTGCAAGATCGCATCTAAAACACACATATATTGGTGACAACATAATAATTTCAGATCTGAAATCATGGCACTCGGGCCCTAGTGACAAGCATTAAGCATGGCAAAGTAGTAGCAACATCAATCTCAGAACATAGTGGATACTAGGGATCAATCCCCATCAAAACTAACTCGATTACATGATAGATCTCATCCTACTCATCACCGCCTAGCGAGCCTACGAATAGATTACTCTCGAACGACGAAGAGCTTCATGGAATTGGAGAGGGAAGAAGGTTGATGATGACGATGGCGATGATTTCCCCTCTCCGGAGCCCAAGACGGACTCCATATCTGCCCTCCAGATGAAGAACAGGTGGTGGCGGCGCCTCCGTATCGCAAACGCAGTGAAAACTTCTCTTTTTATTTTTTCTGGGATGAAAGGGATCTTATAGAGCTGGAATTGGGGGCGGCAGAGCTGTGTGGGCCCCACAAGCCTGCCCACCGCCACCAGGGGAGTGGTGGCGGAGCCAGGGCTTGTGGCCCACTGGCCCACCCCCTGAGGTGGAACTTGGCGCAGATATTTTTCTTATTTTCCAAAACTGCTCCCTGTAAATTTTCAGGATGTTTGGAGAACTTTGATTTCTGCACAAAAATAACACCAAGGGAATTCTTCTGAAAACAGCGTTAGTCCAGGTTAGTTCCATTCAAATCATGCAAATTAGAGTCCAAAACAAGGGCAAAAGAGTTTGGAAAAGTAGATACGATGGAGACGTATCACATGCCACCCAAAATTAGTATGTCTGTTTTCAAAGCTTGAGCTCTGGCACCTCTGCAAATCAATGCTTCCCTCTACGAAGGGCCTGTCTATTTATTTTCCTGTTGAGTCATCCTATTCTTGTATAAGCACCAATTAGAGAGCACCTCTGTCATTTTTATGCTTTGGTTTTGATTGATATTGAGTATGACTATGACCGGATATTCGTTGCTATGAATTACAATGTTTAGTCAGCCCTTGATCTTTGAAAGTGCTCTTTATTTATGTTTTGCGGTCTCAGAAAGAGCTAGCGAGATACTACCTATTCATATTGCTTCATGCTTGTTTTGATTGAATTGTTGGTATCTGAAACTCATTATTATTTGCTCGCTAGCTGATTATGCCATTTATATTAGTTTACCGTGAGACCTTTGTGTCACTTTCTGATGTGGTTAACTTGTGATCTTGCTGAAATTCTGGTTATGAGTTAGACATAGTTGCAACAACAAGATCAAACAGAGTTTGTCAAAGTTTTTCTTTCTCTTTCAGTTCGTCAACTGAGTTGCTTGAGGACAAGCAAGGTTTTAAGCTTGGGGAGTTGATACGTCTCCATCGTCTCTACTTTTCCAAACTCTTTTGCCCATGTTTTGGACTCTAATTTGTATGATTTGAATGGAACTAACCTGGACTGACACTGTTTTTAGCAGAATTGCCTTGGTGTTGTTTTTGTGCAGAAATGAAAGTTCTCGGAATGTCCTGAAAATTTACGGAGAATATTTCTGGAAAATATGAAAAATACGTGCGCAAAGATACACCGGAGGGGATGGGCCCTGTAGCCGCCGCCCCCCACGTGGCGGCTACCAAGCTTGTGGGCCCACGTGGCTCTGCCGCCCTCAAACTCCACTCTATAAATTCACTTTCGTCCCGAAAAAATCAGGAGAGAAGATTTTGTCGCGTTTGCGATACGGAGGCGCCGCCACATCATGTTCTTCATCTGGAGGGCAGATCTGGAGTCCGTTTTGGGCTCCGAAGAGGGGAAATCGTCGCCATCGTCATCATCAACCTTCTTCCCTCTCCAATTCCATGAAGCTCTTCATCGTTCGTGAGTAATCTATTCGTAGGCTCGCTGGGCGGTGATGAGTAGGATGAGATCTATCATGTAATCGAGTTAGTTTTGACTGTGATTGATCCCTAGTATCCACTATGTTCTGAGATTGATGTTGCTACTACTTTGCCATGCTTAATGCTTGTCACTAGGGCCCGAGTGCCATGATTTCAGATCTGAAATTATTATGTCGTCACCAATATATGTGTGTTTTAGATCCGATCTTTCAAGTTGTAGTTACCTACTATGTGTTATGATCCGGCAACCCCGGAGTGACAATAACCGGAACCACTCCCGGTGATGACCATAGTTTGAGGAATTCATGTGTTCACCAAGTGCTAATGCGTTGGTCCGGTTCTTTATTAAAAGGAGAACCTTAATATCCCGTAGTTTCCTTTTGGACCCCACTGCCACGGGAGGGATGGACAATAGATGTCATGCAAGTTCTTTTCCCTAAGCACGTATGACGACACACGGAATGCATGCCTACATCACATTGACGAATGGGAGCTAGCCACATATCTCTCCGTGTTATAACTGTTGCATGATGAATGTCATCCAAACAAATCACCAACCCATTGCCTACGAGTTTGTCCTACTGCTGCGGTTACTACTGTTGCTTGCTGCTGCTGTTACTTGTTTTTCTCTGCTGCTGTTAATACTGTTGTTGCTGCTGTTACTTGCCTTGCTACTGTTGCTACTTGCTACTGCTGTCACTACTGCTGTTCCTTGCCACTGCTGTTACTCGTTACACTGCTGCTACCTGCTATAATACTTATTCTCGCGCCGTTGACGGGAAAGAATATTTTCCGTCCACGGTCAACTTCTGGCACCATTGATACGACAGTTAGGAATAGTTTGCCTTGTCAACAGATCGTTTCTGGCACCGTTGTTATCATACTACTTTGCTACTGATACTTTGCTTGCAGATACTAATCTTTCAGGTGCAGTTGAATCCGACACCTTCAGCTGCTAATACTTGAGAGTATCCTTTCACTTCCTGTCGGGCGAACTAACAAATTTCGGTTGAATACTCTACCCTCAAAAACTGCCGCGAACCCACGCCCTGGTGGGCCATTGCAAGACAATTGCTAATTGTTGAGCAACTGGGAGCAGTTTTGGCTCCGTTGCCGGGGAGGCATCAAGTCAGGAACACGTCAACATCATTTTTCTACTGTCGTTGCCGGGGACTGCTAGCACTACTGTTTTCTACGTGTCAAGTATTTATTCCTATGACCATGAGATCATATAACTCTCTGGCACCGGGGGAATGCCTTGTGTGTATCAAATGTCACAACGTAATTGGGTGACTATAAAGATGCTCTACAGGTATCTTCGAAGGTGTCCGTTGAGTTAGTATGGATCAAGACTTGGATTTGTCACTCCGTGTGACGGAGAGGTATCTCGGGGCCCACTCAGTAATACAACATCACACACAAGCCTTGAAAGCAATGTGACTTAGTGTAAGTCACGGGATCTTGTATTACGGAACGAGTAAAGAGACTTGCCGATAAACGAGATTGAAATAGATATGCGGATACTGACGATCGAATCTCGGGCAAGTAAAATACCGAAGGACAAAGGGAATGACATACGGGATTATATGAATCCTTGGCACTGAGATTCAATCGATAAGATCTTCGTAGAATATGTAGGATCCAATATGGGCATCCAGGTCCCGCTGTTGGATATTGACCGAGGAGTCCCTCGGGTCATGTCTACATAGTTCTCGAACCCGCAGGGTCTACATGCTTAAGGTTCGATGATGTTTTATGCGTATTTGAGTTATATGGTTGGTTACCGAATGTTGTTCGGAGTCCCGTATGATATCAAAGATGTCATGGGGGTTTCCGTAATGGTCCGGAAACGAAGATTGATATATAGGATCACCTCATTTGATTACCGAAAAGTTTTCTGCACTACCGGGAATGTACCGGGAGTGATGGATGGGTTCCGGGTGTTCACCGGGGGGGGGGGGGTGGGGGGCAGCCCACCCGGGGAAGCCCATAGGCCTTAGGGGTGCCTCACCAGCCCTTAGTAGGCTGGTGGAACATCCCAAGAGGCCCTATGCACAGGAGAAGAAAAAAATCAAAGAAAAAGAAAAAAAAGGGGAAGTGGGAAGGAAGGGAAGGACTCCACCTTCCAATCCTAGTTGGACTAGGATTGGAGGAGGACTCCTCCTCCCCCCCTTCGGCCGACCCCTTGAGGCTCCCTTGAGCCTCAAGGCAGGTCCCTCCCCCTCCCTCCTATATATATTGAGGTATTAGGGCTGATTTGACACAACTTTGCCATGGCAGCCCGACCACATACCTCCACGGTTTTTCCTCTAGATCGTATTTCTGCGGAGCTCGGGCGGAGCCCTGCTGAGATAGATCACCACCAACCTCAGGAGCGCCGTCACGCTGCCAGAGAACTCATCTACCTCTCCGTCTCTCTTGCTGGATCAAGAAGGCCGAGATCATCGTCGAGTTGTACGTGTGCTGAATGCGGAGGTGCCGTCCGTTCGGCACTAGATCGGAGCGGATCGTGGGACAGTTCGCGGGGCGGATCGAGGGACGTGAGGACGTTCCATTACATCAACCGCGTTTCTTAACGCTTCCTGCTGTGCGATCTACAAGGGTACGTAGATCCAAATCCCCTCTCATAGATGGACATCACCATGATAGGTCTTCGTGCGCGTCGGAAATTTTTTGTTTCCCATGCGACGTTCCCCAACATTAGCATCAAGATAGATAGACTCCAAATCATTGGGGCGTTTCTCAACCAAAGTGGATTCATATCCAGCACCATCATCATTAGGTTTGACATTAGAAAACAAGGATTCAATGGGAGTCACACCAAGCACTTTAAGATATTCGTGATTCTCATCCCGAGAACACGCCTTTTTAAGCCATTCATGTCTAACACGAATTTGGGCGGTTCTTTCTTTACTCTCATTCATGGAAACACGCATAGCTTTCAAAGTTTCATCTATATTGATCTTGGGAGGAGCACATCTCACTTTCAAGGCATCAATATCAAGAGACATTCTATCAACGCTCCTAGCCAAGTCATCAATTTTGAACAGTTTTTCTTCTATCGACGCATTGAAAATATTTTGCGAGTTGATAAACTCTTTAATATTACTCTCTAGATCAGAGGGTAATTTATTGTAATTTCCATGAGCATTGTTGTAGGAGTTGCCAAAGTTATTAGAGGGATTACTAGGAAAAGGCCTAGGAATATAGTTACCTCTAAAAGCATTGTTGTTGCCAAAATTATTCCTACCAACAAAATTAACATCCAAGCTTTCATTGCTACTCTCAATCAAGGAAGACAAGGGAATATCATTTGGATCTAAAGGAGCACCTTTACTAGCAAACAATTTCATTAACTCATCCATCTTAGCACTCAACGAGTTAATTTCTTCTATAGCATGCACTTTTTTACTAGTAGGTGACCTTTCAGTGTGCCATTGAGAATAGTTTGTCATGATATTGTCTAGGATTTTTGTGGCTTATCCTAATGTGATTTCCATGAAAGTTCCACCAGAGGCGGAATCCAAGATATTTCTAGAAGCAAAATTCAAACCAGCATAGAAGATTTGTATAATCATCCAAAGACTCAAGCCATGAGCGGGACAATTTCTAATCATCAATTCCATTCTCTCCCAAGATTGTGCAACATGTTCATGATCTAGTTGCCTAAAATTCATGATATCATTACGGAGAGAGATAATCTTAGCCGGTGGAAAATACTTGGATATATAAGCATCTTTGCACTTGTTCCAAGAATCAATACTATTTTTGGGCAAAGATGAAAACCAAGTTTTTGCTCGATCTCGCAATGAGAACGGAAATAGCTTCAATTTAATCACATCATTATCCACATCTTTCTTCTTTTGCATATCGCATAACTCAATGAAGGTATTAACATGGGATGCGACATCTTCACTAGGAACGCCAGAAAATTGCTCTTTCATAACAAGATTCAGCAAAGCAGCATTGATTTCATATGATTCCGCACTAGTGGCGGGAGCAATCGGAGTACTAATAAAATCATTATTATTAGTACTCGAGAAGTCACAAATTTGGTGTTTTCAGTCATGGTGATTTCAGCAAGGAGACAAGCACACAAGCGAACAAAAAGCAAGTGAGAGAAAAGGGCGAATGAAAAAGGCAAATATTTTTTGTAATTTTTGTTTTTCAGAAGAGGGGGAGAGCAAAACGAGAGGCAAAAAAGTAAATGCAAGAGATGAGTTTGCGACAGTTACTTGGATAAGCTTCACTTAGAACGGTCCCCGATGCCAGCAATTGACACGTTGAAGGAAGACTATTCTTGACTTGATGCTCCCCGGCAACGGCGCCAGAAATGTTTCTTGCTACCTCTTGAGCTTGCGTTGGTTTTTCCCGTGAAGAGGAAAGGGTGGTGCAGCACAGTAGCAGTAAGTATTTCCCTCAGTTTGAGAACCAAGGTATCAATCCAGTAGGAGTATCAAGGCAAGTGTCCAGAGTACCTGCACAAAAACAAACAAGCTTGCACCCAACGCTATAAAGGGGTTATCAATCCCTTCAAGATTGATTGCAAAGTGAGATCTGAAGGCGGAAAGTGCAACAAAATAAAGTGTAGGGCTTAAAATATGATGTGAAGTAGACCCGGGGGCCATAGTGTTCACTAGAGGCTTCTCTCATGATAGCAAATATTATGGTGGGTGAACGAATTACTGTCGAGCAATTGATAGAACCGCTTAAAGTCATGACGATATCTAAGGCAATGATCATACATATAGGCATCACGTCCGAGACAAGTAGACCGATACTTTCTGCATCTACTACTATTACTCCACACATCGACCGCTAACCAGCATGCATCTAGTGTATTGAGTTCATAACAAACAGAGTAACGCCGTAAGCAAGATGACATGATGTAGAGGGATAAATTCATGCAATAGATATAAACCCCATCTTTTTATCCTTGATGGCAACAACCCGGTGCGTGCCTCGCTACCCCTTCTGTCACTGGGTGAGGACACCTCACGGTATGAACCCAAAACCAAGCACTTATCCCATTGCAAGAACTGTAGATCAAGTTGGCCAAACAAAACCCACAACTCGAAGAGAATTACAAGGATATGAAATCATGCATATAAGAGATCAGAAGAAACTCAAATAAGATTCATAGATAATCTGATCATAAATCCACAATTCATCGGATCTCGACAAACACACCGCAAAAGAAGATTACATCGGATAGATCTCCATGAAGATCATGGAGAACTTTGTATTGAAGATCCAAGAGAGAGAAGAAGCCATCTAGCTACTAGCTATGGACCCGAAGGTCTGTGGTGAACTACTCACGCATCATCGAAGAGGCAATGGTGTTGATGAAGAAGCCCTCCGTGTCCGGATCCCACCTCCGTCATGGCACCAGAACAAGCCGCGAGATGGGATCTTGCGGAGACAGAAGCTTGCGGCGGCGGAAAAGTATTTTCGTGGCTCTCTCCCATGGTTTCAGTTTTTTCGAGGATTTATAGGCGGAAGAAGTAGGGCAAAGGAGCCACGTGGGCCCACAAGCCTGCTAGGCGCGACCCCCAGGCCGCGGCTAGGGGGCTTGTGGCCTCCCCCGGGACTCTTTGCCTTGGTTCCCAAGCTCCCTGCGTATCTTCTGTTAAGGCAAAAAAAAATCTTTTCGGAGGTTTTATTCTGTTTGGACTCTGTTTGATATTCTCCTCTGAAAAAGGTCAAAAACACGGAAAAAACAGGAATTGGCACTTGGCACTGAGTTAATAAGTTAGTCCCAAAAAAGATATAAAATGCATACAAAACATCCAAAGTTTGACAAGATAATAGCATGGAACCATAAAAAATTATAGATACGTTGGAGATGTATCACTAGGCTCGTCAAGCTTAACCCGAGTGTTGTGCATGTGCAACTGTTTTGCACCCGTTGTATGTGAACGTTGAGTCTATCACACCCGATCATCACGTGGTGTCTCAAAACGACGAACTGTAGCAACGGTGCACAGTCGGGGAGAACACAATTTCGTCTTGAAATTTTAGTGAGAGATCACCTCATAATGCTACCGTCGTTCTAAGCAAAATAAGGTGCATAAAAGGATTAACATCACATGCAATTCATAAGTGACATGATATGGCCATCATCATGTGCTTCTTGATCTCCATCACCAAAGCACCGGCATGATCTTCTTGTCACCGGTGCCACACCATGATCTCCATAAATGTCTCGCCATCGAGGTTGTCGTGCTACTTATGCTATTACTACTAAAGCTATGTCCTAGCAATATAGTAAACGCATCTGCAAACACAAACGTTAGTTTAAAGACAACCCTATGGCTCCTGCCGGTTGCCGTACCATCGACGTGCAAGTCAATATTAACTATTACAACATGATCATCTCATACATCCAATATATCACATCACATCATTGGCCATATCATATCACAAGCATACCCTGCAAAAACAAGTTAGACGTCCTCTAATTTGTTGTTGCATGTTTTACGTGGCTGCTATGGGTATCTAGTACGATCACATCTTACTTATGCAGAAAACACAACAGAGATGTGCAAATTGCTATTTAACCCCTCCAAGGACAGCCTCGGTCAAAACCAATTCAACTAAAGTTGAACAAACCGACACCCGCCATTCATCTTTATGCAACGAGGTTGCACGTCAATCGATGAAACCAGTCTTTCGTAAGCGTACGAATAATGTCGGTCCGGGCCGCTTCACTCCAACAATACGGCCGAATCGCAAAACGACTAAGGAGGGCAGCAAATCGAACATCACCGTCCACAAAATCCTATGTGTTCTACTCGAGATAACATCTACGCATGAACCTAGCTCACGATGCCACTGTTGGGGAACGTTGCATGAAAACAAAAGAAATTCCTACGCATGCGAAGACATATCATGGTGATGTCCATCTACGAGAGGAGATTTGGATCTACGTACCCTTGTAGATCGCACAACAGGAAGCGTTAAGAAATAAGGTTGATGTAGTGGAACGTCTTCACGTCCCTCGATCAGCCCCACGAACCGTCCCGCGATCCGTCCCACGATCCTTTCGGATCTAGGGCCGAACGGACGGCACCTCCCTGTTCAGCACACGTACAGCTGGACGATGATCTCTGCCTTCTTGATGCAGCAAGCAAGACGAAGAAGTAGATGAGTTCTCCGGCAGCGTGACTACGCTCCGGTGGTGGTGAGGATCTACTCCTGCAGGGCTCCACCCCAGCTCCGCAGAAATATGATATAGAGGTAAAACTATGGTGTTTAGATCTGAGTTGCATGTGGAAAAAGTTGTCTCAAATCAGCCCTAAATCACCACTATATATTGGAGGGAGGGGGAGGAGGCTTGCCTTGAGGGCCAAGCCCTCAAGGGTGCGCCGGCCAAGAGAGAGGAGGAGTGTGATGGTTTTTGGATATTTTTGATGGTTTCATGCTATTATCTTGTCAAACTTTGGATGTTTTTTGGGACTAACTTATTAACTCAGTGCCAAATGCCAGTTCCTGTTTTTTTCCGTGTTTTTGACCCTTTTCAGAGGAGGATTTTAAATGGAGTCCAGACGGAATAAAACTTCTGAAAAGATTTTTTCTGGAACAGAAGATACGCAGACAGCTTGGGAACCAAGGCAGGGAGTCCCGAGGGAGGCCACAAGCCCCCATGGCGCGGCCAGGAGGGCCCGCGCCTCCCAGGCTTGTGGGCTCCCTGGGCCTCCCCTGCCGTAGCTCCTTCGCCTATAAATTCCCTAAAATCCATACAAAAATCAGGAGATCCACGAAAATACTTTTCCGCCGCCGCAAGCTTCTGTCTCCGCAAGATCCCATCTGGGGCACGTTCTGCTGCCCTGTCGGAGGGGAGATTCGGATACGGAGGGCTTCTTCATCAACACCATGAACTCTTCGATGATGCGTGAGTAGTTCACCATAGACCTACGGGTCCATAGCTAGTAGCTAGATGGCTTCTTCTCTCTCTTGGATATTCAATACAAAGTTCTCCATGATCTTCATGGAGATCTATTCGATGTAATCTTCTATTGCGGTGTCTTTGTCGAGATCCGATGCATTGTGGATTTATTATCAGATTATCTATGAATCTTATTTGAGTTTTTCTGATCTCTCTTATGCATGATTTCATATCCTTGTAATTCTCTTCAAGTTGTGGGCTTTGTTTGTCCAACTGATCTATGATTCTTGCATTGGGATAAGTGCTTGGTTTTGGGTTCGCACCGTGCGGTGACCTCACCCAGTGATAGAAGGGGTAGCGAGGCACGCATCATGTTGTTACCATCAAGGGTAAAAAGATGGGGTTTTCATCATTGGTTTGAGTTTATCCATCTACATCATGTCATCTTTCTTAAGGCGTTACTCTGATCGTCATGAACTCAATACACTAGATGCATGCTGGATAGCGGTCGATGTGTGGAGTAATAGTAGTAGATGGAGAAAGTATCGGTCTACTCGTCTCGGACGTGATGCGTATATGTATGATCATTGCCTTAGATATCGTCATGACTTTGCGAGGTTCTATCAATTGCTCGACAGTAATTTGTTCACCCACCATTATATTTGCTATTTTGAGAGAAGCCTCTAGTGAACACTATGGCCCCCGGGTCTACTTCAGACCATATTTTCAGCCTTACTCTTTTACTTCGTTGCACTTTCCGCCTTCAGATCTCACTTTGCAACCAATCTTGAAGGGATTGACAACCCCTTTATAGCGTTGGGTGCAAGCTCTTTTGTGTTTGCGCAGCTACTTTGGACTTGACGAGATTCTCCTACTGGATTGATACCTTGGTTCTCAAACTGAGGGAAATTCTTACTGCTCCTGTGCTGCATCACCCTTTCCTCTTCAAGGGAAAAACCAACGCAAAGCAAGTCTCCGTCAACGTGCCAATTTCTGGCGCTGTTGTTTGAGAAGTAGCAGAAGGATTTCTGGCGCTGTTGCCGGGGAGGATGAAGTCAAGAACTCATCCAAGTAAGTGTCGCAAACTCATCTCTTGCATTTACTTTTTTGCCTCTCGTTTTCCTCTCCCCCACTTCTGAAAAACAAAAATTACAAAAATATTTGCCTTTTTCGTTTGCCTTTTTCATTTGCCCTTTTTTCTCGCTTGCTTTCTGTTTGCTTGTGTTGCGATGTGCCTTCGATATTCTTGCATCTTCGCTTGCTTAAAATCTATTGATATGGATCCTCATCCACTTGCTAATCTCTTTAAGAGATCCAATTATGTTGAACCATTTGCTAGTGAGTTGAGTGCACTTGACTTTCTCTATGGAGTTTTGCTTGAGATGCGTGAATCTGAAAATCGTGATGAAGAAATTTATGAAGTGATTCACGAGGGCTCCTTGAATGAAAAGCATGATTGCAATGTTTTCACTATAAATCCTATTAGTGTCAATCATGCTAAAAATATGCAAAACCCTAAGCTTGGGGATGCTAGTTTTTCTATGTCCACTACTTGTTGAAATGATCATGATTGGGGTAATGATTTTTCTTATGATCTTGAAAATTTGTTTAAGCCTCATGATAAATATGATATTTGCAATATTATTGAAAGTGGGTTTGTAGAAGTCATGGCTTTAGTTGATGATAATCCCACTATTTTTGATGAGCGTCAACTTTGCATGCATGTGGATCACGAAAAGAATATCCTATGGGATAGCTATATTGTTTAATTTGATTATGATCCCACATGTAATTGCTATGAGAGAGTAAAATATTGTGGTAGAAACTTTCATGTTACCAAATCACCTCTCGTTATGTTGAGATTGATATTGTCTCTTTCTTCTTCCTTGCATATGGTAACTATTGGTTGTCTTGACAATCTGTTTTCCTATAAAATGCCTATGCATAGGAAGTATGTTAGACTTAGATATGTTTGTCACATGTTTCGTGATGCTCTCTTCGTGTCCGATTGCTATCTTTTGTGTGAGCATCATTGAATTATCAATGCCTAGCTAAGGGTGTTAAACAATAGCGCTTGTTGGGAGGCAACCCAATGAATTTATCTTTTTCTTTCTGTTTTGTTACGCCCACACCATCATAATTCTGTTATGATTGTGTCTTTTGTGTTTCTTTTTGTGTTTGAGCCAAGCAAAACCTTTATGACTAGTCTTGGTGATGGTTGTTTGATCGTGCTGGAAAAAGACAGAAACTTTTCGCTCACAAGATTATTCTTCATTTTTACAAAGAAAGAGATTTTGAGTTGATTCTTTTTGTTGCTGGTTTATATGCCTTTTTCCCAGACATTCGTAATTTTTCAGAATTTTTGAGGTACCATAAGTATACGAAGTAGATAGATTGCTACAGACTGGCATGTTTTTGACAGATTATGTTTTTGTTGAGTTGGTTGCTTGTTTTGATGAAACTATGGATAGTATCGGGAGGTACTAGCCATGGAAAAGTGAGAATATAGTAATTTAACACCAATGTGAATAGAAATCAAGTTTTCTATAGTACCTAAAGAGGTGGTAGTTTGTTTTCTTGTGCAAATGATATCACGGGTTTCTATTTAAGTTTTGTGTTGTGAAGTTTTCAAGTTTTGGGTGATGTTCTCATGGACAAAGGGATAAAGAGTGAAAAGAGCTCAAGCTTGGGGATACCCAAGTCATCTCAAGCCAAATTCAAGGACACCAAAAAGCCTAAGCTTGGGGATGCCCCAGGAAGGCATCCCCTCTTTCGTCTTCAATCCATCGGTAACATTACTTGGAGCTATATTTTTATTCACCACATGATATGTGTTTTGCTTGGAGCGTCTTGTATCGTAGGAGTCTTTTATTTTTCTTGTGTCACAATCATCCTTGCTACACACCTTTTGAGATAGACATGCACTCATCGTGAATTTTCTAGAATGCTCATTGTGCTTCACTTATATCTTTTGAGCCTAGATAATTTTGCTCTATGTGCTTCACTTAGATCTTTTAGAGCACGGCGGTGCGTGACTTGGTAGTTGGTTTGTGCTATGAAAGTAGTCCCAAAGGTGATAGTTACCCAAAGAGGATACAAAAACTTCCATCTTCATGTGTATTGAGTAGAAAGAGAAGTTTGATTCCTCTCAATTAGTTTTGAGACGTGGATTTGGTAATATTAAAGAGTTATGTTAGTAGGGTGTTGTGAATCTAGAAATACTTGTGTTGAATTTAGTGATTCCCGTAACATGCACGTATGGTGAACCGCTATGTTAGCAAGTCGGAGTATAATTGATCTATTGATTGTCATCCTTTGTGTTGCGGTCGGGATCACGCGATGGTTAACACCTACCAACCCTTCCCCTAGGAGTATGCGTTTAGCACTTTGTTTCGATTACTAATAAAAACTTTCCCAATAAGTATGTGAGTTCTTCATGACTAATGTGGGTCCATGGTATAGATGCACTTTCACCTTCCACCATTGCTAGCCTCTCTAGTGCCGCGCAACTTTCACCGGTGCACAAACCCACCATATGCCTTCCTCAAAACAGCCACCATACCTACCTACTATGGCATTTTCATAGCCATTCCGAGATATATTGCCATGCAACTCCCACCGTTCCATGTCATGACTTGTGCCGGCACTCTCATATTGCCATTGCATGATCGTAAGATAGCTAGCGAGATGTTTCAACGTCATACGCCAAGCTAGATTGTTGCACATCCCGGTACACTGCCGGAGGCATTTCCTATAGAGTCATCATCGTTCTGAGCTTTGAGCTGTGAGTAAATAAAAGTGTGATGATCATCATTATTAGAGCATTGTCCCATGTGAGGAAAAAAAGAGAGGCCAAAGAGCCCAAATAAAAAAAACAGAAAAAGAGAGAAGGGACAATGCTACTATGTTTTTCCACACTTGTGCTTCATAATAGCACCGTGTTCTTCATGATTGAGAGCCTCTTGTTTTGTCACCACCATATGCTAGTGGGAATCTTTATTATATAACTTGGATTGTATATTTTAATGATGGGCTTCCTCAAATTGCCCTAGGTCTTCGAGAGCAAGCAAGTTGTATGCACACCCACTAGTTCTCCTTTTGAGCTTTCACATACTTATAGCTCTATTGCATCCTTTGTATGGCTATCCCTACTCATTCACGTTGATATCTATTAATGGGCATGACCATAGCCCTTTAATACGCCGAGTCAATGTGACCATCTCCTCCTTTTTTGTCTCACAACCACCACCACTCTCTATTCCACCTATAGTGCTATATCCATGGCTCACGCTCATGTATTGCGTGATAGTTGTAAAAGGTTTGAGAAAGTAAGAGTGGAAAACAATTAGTTGGCCAATACCGGGGTTGTGCATGATTTATGTTAGTTGTGTGAGGATGATGGAGCATAGCCAGACTATATGATTTTGTAGGGATAACTTTCTTTGGCCTTGTTATTTCGAAAGTTCATGATTACCTTGCTAGTTTGCTTGAAGTATTATTGTTTTCATTTCAATAGCAAACTATTGTTTTGAATCTTATGGATCTGAACACTCATGTCACATGAAAGAAGTTACAAAGGACAACTATGCTAGGTAGCATTCCACATCAAAAAATCAGTCTTTATCACTTCCCTACTCGAGGACGAGCATGAGTTAAGCTTGGGGATGCTTGATACTTCTCCAACGTATCTATAATTTTTGATGGTTTTATGCTATTATCTTGTCAAACTTTGGATGTTTTGTATGCCTATTATATCTTTTTTGGGACTAACTTATTAACTCAGTGCCAAGTGCCAGTTCCTGTTTTTTCCGTGTTTTGACCCTTTTCAGAGGAGGATTTTAAACGGAGTCCAAACGGAATAGAACTTCCGAAAAGATTTTTTCCGAAACAGAAGATACGCAGAAAGCTTGGGAACCAAGGCAGGGAGTCCCGAGGGAGGCCACAAGCCCCCATGGCGCGGCTCGGCGGGGGGCGCCTCCTAGCCTTGTGGGCTCCCTGGGCCTCCCCTGCCCTAGCTCCTTCGCCTATAAATTCCCTAAAATCCCTATAAAAATCAGGAGATCCACGAAAATACTTTTCCGCCACCGCAAGCTTCTGTCTCCGCAAGATCCCATCTGGGGCACATTCTGATGCCCTGTCGGAGGGGAGATTCGGATACGGAGGGCTTCTTCAACAACACCATGACCTCTCCGATGATGCGTGAGTAGTTCACCATAGACCTACTGGTCCATAGCTAGTAGCTAGATGGCTTCTTCTATCTCTTGGATCTTCAATACAAAGTTCTCCATGATCTTCATGGAGATCTATCCGATGTAATCTTCTATTGCGGTGTCTTTGTCGAGATCCGATGCATTGTGGATTTATTATCAGATTATCTATGAATCTTATTTAAGTTTCTTCTGATCTCTCTTATGCATGATTTCATATCCTTGTAATTCTCTTCGAGTTGTGGGTTTTGTTTTGCCAACTTGATCTATGATTCTTGCATTGGGAGAAGTACTTGATTTTGGGTTCATACCGTGCGGTGACCTCACCCAGTGACAGAAGGGGTAGCGAGGCACGCATCATGTTGTTGCCATCAAGGGTAAAAAGATGGGGTTTTCATCATTGGTTTGAGTTTAGCCCTCTACATCATGTCATCTTGCTTAAGGCGTTACTCTGTTTGTCATGAACTCAATACACTAGATGCATGCTGGATAGCGGTCAATGTGTGTAGTAATAGTAGTAGATGGAGAAAGTATCGGTCTACTTGTCTCGGACGTGATGCCTATATGTATGATCATTGCCTTACATATCGTCATGACTTTGCGCGGTTCTATCAATTGCTCGACAGTAATTTGTTCACCCACCATAATATTTGCTATTTTGAAAGAAGCCTCTAGTGAACACTATGGCCCCCGGGTCTACTTCACACCATATTTTCAGCCTTACTCTTTTACTTCGTTGCACTTTCCGCCTTCAGATCTCACTTTGCAATCAATCTTGAAGGGATTGACAACCCCTTTATAGAGTTGGGTGCAAGCTCTTTTGTGTTTGTGCAGGTACTCTGGACTTGATGACATTCTCCTACTGGATTGATACCTTGGTTCTCAAACTGAGGGAAATACTTGCTGCTCCTGTGCTGCATCACTCTTTCCTCTTCAAGGGAAAAAACAACGCAAAGCAAGTCTCCGTCAACATGCCAATTTCTGGCGCTGTTGTTTGAGAAGTAGCAGAGTCCTACTCCAATCCTTCTCCAACTAGGATTGGAAAGTGGAGTCCTGCTCTTCCTTCCCACACCTCTTTTCTGTTTCTTTTTCTTTGGTTTTCTTTCCTTAGCGCATAGGCCATCTTGGGATGTCCCACCAGCCCACTAAGGGCTGGTGCGCCACCCCTAGGGCCATTGGGCTTCCCCCGGGTGGGTTGCCCCCTTCCCGGTGAACTTCCGGAACCCATTCGTCACTCCCGGTACAATCCCGGTAATGCCCGAAAACCTTCCGGTAACCAAATGAAGCCATCCTATATATCAATCTTCGTTTCCCGGCCATTCCGGAAACCCTCGTGACATTTGTGAACTCATCTGGGACTCCGAACAACATTAGGTAACCACACATATAACTCAACTATACTAACACATCGCCGAACCTTAAGTGTGCAGACCCTGCGGGTTCAAGAACCATGTAGACATGCCCCGAGACACTCCTCGGTCAATATCCAATAGCAGGACCTGGATGCCCATATTGGATCCTACATATTCCCCGAAGATCTTATCGGTTGAACCTCAATGTCAAGGATTCATATAATCCCGTATGTTATTCCCTTTGTCCTTCGGTATGTTACTTGCCCGAGATTCGATCGTCGATATCCGCATACCTATTACAATCTCGTTACCGGCAAGTCTCTTTACTCATTTTGTAACACAAGATCCCGTGACTTACACTTAGTCACATTGCTTGCAAGGCTTCTGTGTGATGTTGTATTACCGAGTGGGCCCCGAGATACCTCTCCGTCACACGGAGTGACAAATCCCAGTCTTGATCCATACTAACTCAACGGACACCTTCGGAGATACATGTAGAACACCTTTGTAGTCACCCAGCTACGTTGTGACATTTGATACACACAAGGTATTCCTCCGGTGCCAGTGAGTTATATGATCTCATGGTCATAGGAATAAATACTTGACACGCAGAAACAATAGAAATAAAATGACACGATCAATATGCTACGTATATAATTTGGGTCTTGTCCATCACATGATTCTCCTAATAATGTGAGCCCGTTATCAAGTGACAACACTTGCCTATGGCCAGGAAACCTTGACCATCTTTGATCAACGAACTAGTCAACTAGAGGCTTACTAGGGACAGTGTGTTGTCTATGTATCCACACATGTATTTGAGTTTCCAATCAATACAATCCTAGCATGGATAATAAACGATTATTATGAACAAGGAAATATAATAATAACTAATTTATTATTGCCTATAGGGCATATTTCCAACAGAACAGTCATTCAAATAGGGGATGATGAGCGCGTCAGGTGGTGCCCTTTTCGGTATGAATACCTACCGGAATTCTTCTATATATGTGGGATTATTGGGCATGAAGAGAAGAATTGCTCCTTCAGTTTGACAAAGGGGGGAGACAAGTAATTCGGCAGCTGGCTCAGAGCCTACATACCAAGGAAGCGGTTCAGCGGTGAGAAGCAAAGATGGAGTGGTGGGGGTGGAGCAGTAGTGGAGGAAGATCCTATGGCTTTGGGGACATGAGAGAAAGGCAAGAAGTAACATTTTGTCTTGGAGGAAGGAGAGCATCGACAATGGCGCCTCGGCTCGAGGTGGGGGGAAGAGTGGGGGAAAATAGGATGAAGTGATAATTCCGATGAAGAAAAAAGAAGCTCGTGCTATGGCAGGGCCACATAGAGCGCTGGAGTTCATGAAGGAAAATGATACGATAAAGGAGGCGGGTGTAGATATGCTGGAAGGAGACCATGAGACAAGCCGTGTGCATACTAATGGAGAACTGAACAAGGAGAAAGAAGAGGTCCAGATGGTAGAGAGTGGCCAGATGCAGAAGTGAGGCGACAGTGACCTCCCACAAGCTCGGGCAGAAGGTGAGGCTATCGACGCAAGTGAAAAAGGCCAGAGCAGTTTAAGCCTCATGCAGGTCTTCTCCAAGTTGGAGGAAAAATAAATAAGAAGGATGATGCAAAGGAAAACAGGGTGACGAGGACTTTCTAGAAGAGGGAGAGCAAATCGGGAGGCTCGTTTGTAAAACAAGGGTGCAGTTAGGGGCGAAAAGACCGACATGCCCTATGGAGTAATGGAGGTTGATGAAGAGCCCAAGATGTACGTAAAGAGAGGAAAGATCAAGACCGTGGAATACTCTGCTGTGGAAGCGGGGCTGTCGGGACATCCCTGCGGGGATCAATGAGGATTGTGATATGGAATGGCCGGGGATTGGGGAACGGCTCGGCCATTCAGGGGCTTCTGGACGTGCAGAAGCAGGAGGATCCCGATGTTATTTTTCTCTTTGAAATAAAGATGAAAGGGGGACAGATGGAATGGTGGAGGTGGAAGCTGGGTATGCCAAACATGGTGGTCAAACACCGCGAGGGACTCAGTGGCGGGCTTGCTGAGAAAGGCAGGAAGTAACATTTTGTCTTGGAGGAAGGAGATCGTCAACAATGGCGCCTCGGCTTGGGGTGGGTGAAAGAGTGGGGGAAAAGAGGATGAAGTGATAAGTCTGATGAAGAAAAAAGAAGCTCGTTCTATGGCAGGGCCACACAGAGCGCTGGAGTTCAGGAAGGAAAATGATACGATAAAGGAGGCGGGTGTAGATATGATGGAAGGAGCCCATGAGACAAGTTGTGTGCATACTAGTGGAGAACTGAACAAGGAGAGGGAAGAGGTCCATATGATAGAGAGTGGCCAGATGCAGAAGTGACGCGACAGTGACCTCCCACAAGCTCGGGCAGAAGGTCAGGCTATCGACGCAAGTGAAAAAAGGCCACAATAGTTTAAGCCTCATGCAGGTCTTCTTCAAGTTGGTGGAAAAATAAATAAGAAGGATGATGCAAAGGAGAACAGGGTGACGAGGACTTTCTAGAAGAGGGAGAGCAAATCGGGAGGCTCGTCTGTAAAACAAGGGTGCAGTTAGGGGCGAAAAGACCGACATGCCCTATGGAGTAATAGACGTTGATGAAGAGCCCAAGATGTACGTGAAGAGAGGAAAGATGGAGACTGTGGAATAATCTGCTGTGGAAGCGGGGCTGTCGGGACAGCCCTGCGGGGATCAATGAGGATTGTGATATGGAATGGTCGGGGATTGGGGAACGACTCGGCCATTCAGGGGCTTTTGGACGTGCAGAAGCGGGAGGATCCCGATGTTATTTTTCTCTTTGAAATAAAGATGAAAGGGGGTCAAATGGAATGGTGGAGGTGGAAGCTGGGTATGCCAAGCATGGTGGTCAAACACTGCGAGGGACTCAGTGGCGGGCTTTCTCCTAAATTTCTTTTGCTTCAATGTAAGTTTCTGCCCTAGAACTTGTAATAGACTTGCGGACGGCCTCGTTGCATTTGGTGCAATGCCCAGGGACGTTTCCCACGTTGTTTGATCGAGGCATGCTCCTGATTTTGTACACTGTTATCTAGCCAGCGATCTCTCTGCGTTCGTTGAGTAATGGATTTGCGTTTTTCATTTCAAAAATAAAATGAAATAAAATAACACCACCATACTTCATGTCAAATATAGGAAAGTTGCGCTTTTGACCCGTTTTGACTATTGCATTCCTACATATCTTTTTCAATTTTTTGGGCCATTTTTATGCAACGTTAGTCCTAGATCTCGCGCTTATAAAAATGTTCAGCAATTTTTCTCATGCATGCACCCTGCGCATGCAAGTTCTCGCTGATTTTTTTCCATCGACTTTTTGTGAGGTGATGATATTATGTGTAATATAAAACATTATGGTAATATACACACCATAGATAGTGGCGGAGCCAGAATTTTCAACATGGCTATGCGGAGTCAAGTGACACTGGATCGTTCTCTTCTTCATTTCTCCATCCGCTATATACATGCATATAGAAGCTTATATACTGATTTTTTTTTGCAAAAATCATTGCATATGCATTGCATACCTTTGAATTAGCTTGGCTCCACCCCTGACCACAGACACAATATGTTACGGACAAACCTAATGATAACTTCTTTGACCCAAGGAAAAAAGTTGTTAAAAACATATCTCGATAAATCTATCTTCTGAGCCACCTGTGTATTGCAACATACCTGAGCGCCCCGATCGTCGCAATTGTTCTTCCGAACGTTTAGTTTTTCATTCTTTTGAATACTCCGAACGTCTAGTAGGGTTGTTAGATAGTTAATCATGATATATGACTGGGAAGCACTTCCTATCTATAGTCTGATACAAGGACATCATCAGACCACGTGTAAGCTGTTGATTCATGCTTCATCTCACGACCCAGAGACCACAACAAAATCCCCTTTTAATGCCCCTCCCGTTTTTCCCATGATCCCTCACCCCGTTATCTTTCTCCCGAATCAATCAGTACCACCGTTTCTTTGTCATACCTCCGATCCTCCTCTCGATCGGGGTCAACATCCACTGCATGTGTCGCCCCTGTACTCTATGCCAGAGGCATCCATGCCACAGGTTGGATCTCTCACTACAAGAAATCTGTTATCCATGACGGCCCTATCCATCATGGATCATCCAAAAACTGTCATGCATGCCCATGCATCACGGATTCGAAATCCGTCACATATATCGCGTCGTAATTTGATATAGCACCTTCCTTGCGGTTCTTAACCATCATGGATTTGCCCCAAGCCCGGCCGGCCCAAACCAGGATATGACGGAACAATCCGTCACTGATTTACATGACATGGATGCAACATGGAGCTAACATGGCATCTACGTGGATCTAACGTGGAGGCCAGCATGGCCATGTCACAACAAGAAATATGACAACTAACAACCTTATGGAAGTGATGCTCGCATAAATGGTCATAAATATATGACCATTTGAGACCAATTGGTCGTAAAATGTCCAGAGGGGTGCTAACCCTAAAAACTAACGACCATTTTCTTCAGAAAGGTCGTAACTTCCTTACTGGAAATGGTCGTAAAGCGGACAGCGCTGGTCCGCTGTCTAATTTGTAGCTAATTACGACTAATATAGATGGTCATAGCTACAACTAGGTGCCACATCATCAGTTTTGCCTACGTGTCATGTCCATGTGTCAAATTTTGCCTAGTTTGTGAAGCAACCTACTATTTTGTCATTCCAAAAATTCTCGAAAAAATCTCATACTTTGGATCATATATTCCTCAAATATGTGAAAATCCTTCCTTCCATAGTTCGAATATAATTCAGCAATATTCATTTTCCTATTGTGTTCAGAATAGCACTTTGTGAAGGAAGTGTTATTTCTATTTTTTTGATTGCCCTCAAATTTTTTGGGCACTCTTGCCTATCCAAATCATTGCCTCATGACAACTTTCGTATCCATTTGCTTAGTAAATCCTTCTCAGCAAATTTGCAAAGTTTGTGTTCAGCTAACTAGCTAGGAATATCCTAATGAGTTGATTTTCTTCCACATCTTCTATATGCGCAAAACATAGCTCTCTACAAAATTGGAGCCCCATCTAACATACCATGTGAGCTCATCATCCAATCTTTGTTTCTGGTAATATTTTCATTTTGTGAAGAAACTACATTTTTTATTGTTTTATAGTTGATGAAAATTTACCACGACATGAAACTGACCATATAACCTCACTCCAACAAATTTTAGCTCATTTAATTCAACCAGTTTCCCTCAATATTTTCCCAATAATCTGTTCACTAGAGAGCATTGTGAAGGGTACAATTACTGTTGATTCAAATTTTATGAAAAATTTATAGTACCTTAATGTGCCCAAATTATCATGATCCTCAAAATTGCAGCTTAATCCAACCATCTATGTGAGCCCAGTTTCAGTTACTATTTTCTGTTCAGATTGGCACATTGTGAAGGAAGTGTCACTTTGGCATGTCCAAATGGTATAATTTTTTTATAGTGCCTTGATATGCCTAAATTAACATCATCCACCAAATTTCATCTCAATCCATTCTTTAATTTGATCCCAGTTTCAACATCCATATTTCTGCCTAGTGTGGTACTTTGCAAAGCAAGTGTGACCTAGGTTCATCCATTCGAGCTAAAACTTTGTCAAGAGAGTCTCCTTAGTAGATGATCATCCTCATCCAAAATTTAGGCCCATTGTCTATGTGCATTTCCCGCACCGCTAATCAAACACTTGGCTGCTAATTCATGTTTGAGTTTAGTTCGGTCTCCTTGTGAGATTCCTCTATTGTATTCTTATTCCTAACACCTACCTAGGGAGTGTACAACCCACCAGACATGCCTAGTCCATCCAGAATGCGTGGAACACAACAGTCAGGCGGTGACCACGTTGATGGCATGCGAGTTTACGCGCTTTGGAGTTGGGGCCCTCGACCACCATCCAAATATCGACGTATCGCCACCACACCTTTTATTTCTGATTAAATAGATACTTATTTACCTATAAATATTTTTTTGGAAAAATAAAGAGCAAACTATAATGCATCTGCAGTTCAAATTTAACCCGCTTCCAACTGAATCGATATAAATTTGTCTTTTCACGAGAGGTGGATAAAACCTTTTAACACCCAAACATTTTGTCAATTGTACATTAAATATGACCTACTATTTTAGAAAAATGATTTGGTCCAATTTTGAAACAAATATATAGTAGATCTTTCACAAAAAAACTCATTTTGGTCACTTCAAAAATGGAAAATGAATTTCTCATACAAGGAGAATGAAAACTACCTTAATCAACATTGTTTTACATTCCAATAATCACCCTTGTGCATAATATTAGATAATTTCAACAAACTATGCCATGAATGTCGCCATAAGATTGATCATTTGGCTTGAAAACCATGAATCTTCGCACATGATAGCTCATTTCTAAGAACACTTTTTAAAATAATTGTCGTATTACAAGTTTATTATTTTTCCTAGTAACTTTTTCGCATATAATTACACAATGCAAAGGTTTTCCATTTTTTTGTTTTTTCATACCCATTTCAAAATGCGGTCAAAACAACGAGTTTGACCGTTCCTACCTAGTGGTTGAATCTTGAATTTTTTTTGATGTTTCTATGATGAAATAGATACTTTTGTACCTAGAAATGATTTTTGGGAAAAATGAAGAGAAAAATATAATGCAGCTGCAGTTCGAATTTGACCCGCTTACAACTGATTTGACGAAAATTTGTCTTTTTCATGAGAGGTGGATAAAAGCTTTTGGAACCCAACCATTTGGTAAATTGTACATTAAATGTGGCCTAGTATTTTGGAAAATTGATTTGGTCCAATTTTGTAACAAATATATGGTAGTTCATTCACAAAACAACTCATTTTGAGTACTCGAAAAATTAAACATGAATTTTCTGTCCAAGTAAAATGAAACTTCCTTAGGCAACATTGTTTGACATTTCAATACACACCCTTGTGCACAATATGAGATCATTTCAACAAACTATGCCATGCATGTGGCCCTAAGATTGATCATTTGACTTGGAAGCCATTAATCTTCACACATGATAGCTCATTTTTCAGAATATTTTTTTAAATAATTGTAGTATTACAAGTTTATTATTTTTACCAGTAACTTGATCACATTTAATGACAGAATGTCAAGGTTTTTCAATTTTTTGATTATTTTTTGAAATTTTCAGGCCCATATCTAAATGCGGTCAAAACGACGGCATGCCCGTTCCTAGCTGGTGGTTAGATCTTGGAAAAATTTTGGTGTTTATATGATTAAATAGATATTTATGTACCTATAAAAGCTTTTTTGCAAAAAATAAAAAGCAATCTATGAGGCAAGTGCAGTTCAAATTTGACCTGGTTTCTAGTAAATCGACAGAGTTTTCTCTTTTTTACGAGAGGTTGATCGAAAGCTTTTGAAACCCAAACCTTTGGTTAATTGTGCACTAAATATGTCCTAGTATTTTATAAAAATGACTTGTTAGAATTTTGCATCAAATATTTGGTAGGTGCTTCACGAAAAAACTCATTTTGGGCACTCGGAAAAAGAAAAATGATTTTTTATGAAAAGAAAATGGAAACTCCCTTTGACAATATTGTTTGTCGTTCCAACATTCACCCGTGTGCATAATATGAGATTATTTGAACAAACTATGCCATGAATGTGGTCATAAAATTGATCATTTGACTTGAAAGTCATGAATCTTCACACATGATAGCTCACTTCTAAGAACATTTTTTTTAAATAATTATCGTTTTACAAGTTTATTATTTCTCCTGTTAATTTGGTCACATATGATGACACAACGCGAATGTTTTATATTTATTTGATTTTTTTTTGAATTTATTATGTCCTTTTCAAAAGGCGGTCAAAACGCCGGGCATGGCCGTTCATAGTTAGGGGTTAAATTTTGCCAAACATTTGTTGGATATTTGATTAAATGACTACTTCTATATCTAAAAAATATTTTTGGAAAAAATCAAGAGCAAACTATGAGGCATCTCTAGTTCAAATTTGTCTCGATTCCTGATGAATCGGCACAGTTTTGTCTTTTTCACGAGAGGTGAATCAAAACTTTTGACACCTAACCATTTGGTCAATTATACATTAAATATGGTCTAGTATTTTAAAAAATTCATTTGGTCCAATTTTACACAAAATATATGGTAGGACTTTCGCAAAAAAACTTATTTTAGGCACTCGAAAAATAGGAAATTGATTTTTCGTGCAATATATTACAATTTTGTGGTGTTTCTCTCATTAAATATATAATTATGTACCAAAAAATGATTTAGCCGTGCCGTTTTGCAAAATATTTTTGATAGCTACTTCACAAAATTCCCCAAGTTTTAATACTTAGAAAAAAAATTAAATCATAAATTTTCTGAACCAATCACGGTTGTTCCCATGGATCACCCCACTATAGTCGATGTGAACCGTCCACACCCAAAGGATCCAACGTCTCTCATTCACCTCTCAGGTCTCAGCAATCCAACCCAAACCCTATCAACCTCCTCTCCTCGCTCGATCCAGATCCGGATCTCTCTCCCCTGCCGCCGCAACCCAACCAAAGTTTCCCCTCCTTCGTCTCCCCTCGATCCAATCCTCTTCCCCCGAGCCGTATCCCACCGCCGGCCACCTCCTCACCGTTGACCTCCGCGCCCTACCGCACCTCCCCCCACCATCTGCTCTCCTCTCGTTCTCTCCCTACGTGTTGGATCGAATCCAACACTGGCTCCAAAACCCTAGCTAGTGCGGCCATGGCAGGAGGAGGCCATGGCGACCCTTCTCCGGTTCCTCCACTTCTTGGCCTGGCCTGGCTTGGACCCCCCATGACCCATCCTCTCCTCCTCACCTCGTCTCCTCTCCCTCCCAGATCCACCACGCCAAGGTCGCCATGGGCCTCGACGTCAGCCAGATCAAGCGGATTCAAGGACCATCGACCGACGCCATGGAGTGGATGGGAGCTTCCCTTCCCTTCCTCTGCCCGGGACGCAGCTCAAGGTCTTCATCCAGTCCAAAGACGCCGCTCAAGGTCTGTTGGAATTAAACACGAAAGAACATGGCCATGTCGGATTCAATACATGCATGTACGTATCCGGCTAGGTTTCGAAGCAATGACCGTATAGGAGTAGTATTAGCAGGCTAGCTAATATATATACGCGTGCACCTCACCCCTTGTAACCAGATTGTGAGTAATCGAAAGCAATAAAGAAAAGGCCAGGAGCGACAAGCCCCTGTTGGCGATCAATATTGGTTTCGTGTGTGTGCGTGTGCATTGGCTAGAATCGATCAAGTGGAGGAATCGTTCTGGTTGCTAGCTTAGCTTCGCTAAACGCAGGTAGTACACATGTGGAAGTAATCAGCTTGTGTGCTAGCTCAGTGCGTGCACTTTTTGCCGTCTTGGGGCTGAAACCAAGTTCGTCAGCAAGCTTCTATTCTTGTCGTCGTTCATCGTCGGTCGTATAGCTGTCGTCGGAAGTATTCGGCGCGGTCTGGGCCAACAATTGGTATCTAGAGCAAGGTTGATCTTCTAGTAACGGAAGATCATGTCGAAGGACGACAAGGAAAACAGCTGGCGGCGTACTCCGGTGCGGCTAAAGTATTTGCTGCTCCAGCGAGTTCGTCGTACCCACGATTTGACCGCGAGAACTTCGGGGTCTGGAAGGCACTGATGGAGTGTGGTCTCCGCGCCAACGTGTTGTGGGACGCAGTCGATCCAGGAGGCGACGCTTTCAAGAAGGGGGGAGCCGAGCACTGGAAGGATCGGCAGGCGGCATCGGCGATTTACTCGGTGATGTCGATGGATGTCCTCCAACACCTGATCGCCAAAGAAACGGCGAAGGAGGTGTGGGATACCTTGAAGCTCATGTTCGAGGGACACGACCGCGTCAAGCAAGCCAATCTCCAAACTCTCTTAAGGAACCATGAGACTTTGGTCATGGGCGACAATGAGTCCGTGGACGCGTTCGCTTCACGCGTTGCTACTCTCGTCAATCGGATCCGCGCACTTGGAGAAAACCTCACGGAGGCCTCGGTTGTCCGTCGGTTCTTGCGCGCGGCTCCTCCCCGGTACCTGCAAATTGTCACGGCGATCGAGCAGTGCGTCGATCTCGCGACACTCTCCATTGATGATCTCGTCGGACGCTACAAGGCTCACGACGAGCGTATGCGGTATAGTCTCGGGGACGGGAAGAATGATGAGCATGTCATGCTCACGCGGGCTCAGTGGCAAGCGTTGGACTCAAGGAAAGGAGGTGAGGTCTCAAGCAAAAACACTCGCCAAGATCGTGCGCCAAACGAACAAATTCAGAAGAACGCCAGTGACGGCGCTCCGAAGAAGAAAAAGAAGTTCGACAAGCGCAAGATCAAGTGTCACAACCGTGGCATAATGGGGCACTTCAAGTCGGAGTGCAAGAAACCACCGAAGGAGAAAGCTTTCATGGCCAAGGAAGGCGATGATGGCGACATGATGCTCATGGTCGAAGTATGCGAGCTAATGGACGAGGATAGTCCAACTCCTAAGGCGCCAGCTACGGAGGTTGTTACGCTCATAGAGGAGGCAGTTTTTCTTCATGACAAGAAGAGGATGAACTCGGCGAGGCACGTGTGGTACCTCGACACGGGAGATAGCAACCACATGACCGGCGACAAGGACCAGTTTTCTGAGCTCAGACTTTCGGTGGGAGGCACGGTTCGGTTCGGCGATGGACGGACCGTTGACATCGCAGGGCGAGGTACTGTCCTGTTTGAGGTGAAGAATGGCGGCCACAAGGTACTCACGGATGTTTACTATATTCCCAAGCTAAAGAGTAGCATCATAAGTCTTGGCCAGCTCGAGGAGCGTGGTTGCAAGATTGTGCTCGAAGATGGCTATCTATGGGGGTATGATCGTCAGAGGATGCTAATTATGAAGGTGCAGAGGTCACCGAACAGACTTTACAACCTCAACTTGTCTCGTGTGGATCCAGTATGTCTCTTGTCGAGCATGGATGACTCGGCATGGAAGTGGCACGCACGCTACGGACATCTAAATTTCCAGGCTCTTCGGCAACTTGGACAAAAAGAGATGGTACGTGGTCTACCGTGCATCGAACATGTCGACCAAGTGTGCGGCGGTTGTCTTATTGGGAAACAAAGGAGGGCCCCGTTCCCAAGATAGGGAAACTTTAGAGTGAGTAAAGTTCTTGAGTTGGTCGACGGAGATTTGTGCGGGCCGATTACACCGGCCACCCGTGCCGGAAATAGATATTTCCTGCTCATCGTCGACGACTTCAGCAGATACATGTGGATTGTGTTGTTGAAGACGAAGGATCAAGCTTTGGAAGCCTTCAGGATAGTAAAGATGGCGGCCGAAGTGGAATCCGAAGCCAAGATGAAGGCCCTCCGTACCGATCGGGGGGGGTGAGTTCAAGTCTCGTGAATTCACAAGATTCTGCGAAACACACGGGATCAAGCGGTATCTTACGGCTCCATATTCACCACAGCAAAATGGTGTTGTGGAGCGGAGGAACCAAACTGTGGTGGCGATGGCACGGAGCATGTTAAAGAGTAAAGGCATGCCAGGGAAGTATTGGGGTGAGGCGGTCAATACGGTCGTTTATTTGCTGAACCGGGCTCCAAGCAAGAGTGTGGTTGGAATGACGTCGTACGAAGCATGGTACGGACACAAGCCCGCGGTTGATCATCTTCGTACTTTCGGGTGCGCGGCGCATGTGAAGACAGTGGCGGGGCATACTAGCAAATTGGCGGATCGGAGTACTCCAATGATATTGGTTGGCTATGAAGCGGGCACAAAGGCGTACCGTGCGTGCAACCCCTCGAACAACAAGGTGGTTGTGACGCGTGATGTGGTCTTTGAAGAAGCGAGGTCATGGAATTGGAACTCCACCGAGCAAGTATACCCGTCATCAGATGACATTTTTAATGTCGTTTACGACGAACCTGAACATACAGAAGCTGACGATCAACTGAAGAGGTCGTCGGGACAGAGCGATCCTCCGAACGCAGGTGCTACTAAAAACACGCCAGCTAGGTCGGCCGTGTCACTTGAGCCCGCGATCAGCACGTCCTCTAGCGCTGCTGGGTCTACATGCAGCCACCGAGGCAAGGGAGCCATACAAGCTGCAGCCTGCAGCACGCCTGACAGCGTTCCCCGTAGCGCTGGTAGCCCAGGCCGTGGCACCTCTCCTGGAGGTTCACGTGATGGTGGTATGACCCAGAGTACACCAAGCCACGTGCATGGGGCTGATGGTTCTCTTGTACGTGCACCAGTTTCACCTGGTTCACCTCGTGGATGTGTAGCCAGCCCAGGGGTGCTCCAACCGCCAGAAATCGGAAGTGTGGCAACTTCAGCAGAAAATTCTTTGTCTTCGACGAAAGAGGAGACGAGGGAACGTCCGCCAACACCAGTACGTCTGCGATCAGTGGTGGATTTATATCCGAAGGAAACATTTCAAACTATAAATCCGGTGAAAATTAAGAGAAGAGGACGACAATGTTTGCTTAGTGTCGAGGAACCGACAAAGTTTGAAGAAGCAAACACGGAGGAGTGTTGGCGTCGTGCTATGGATGAGGAGTTGGGGTCGATCCGAGACAACAAAACATGGGAGCTCGTGGATCCTCCCAGCGGCCATAAAATTATAGGGCTCAAGTGGGTGTACAAGGTCAAAAAGGATGCCGATGGAAATCTTGTGAAATACAAAGCAAGGCTCGTAGCTAAGGGATACGTGCAAGAGCAAGGTGTGGATTTCGAAGAAGTGTTTGCTCCAGTTACAAGGATGGAATCGGTGAGGCTAGTTATAGCTCTTGCGGTTCAAGAATCTTGGAGGCTACATCACATGGATGTAAAATCCGTGTTTTTGAACGGGGAGTTGGAAGAAGAAGTTTATGTCAAGCAACCACCGGGGTACATCAAAGAAGGAGAGGAACAAAAGGTGCTGAAACTACACAAGGCATTGTACGGGCTATGTCAAGCTCCTCGGGCATGGAACATCAAGCTTGACCGTACACTGGTTTTTCTTGGTTTTGAGAAAAGTCCACTCGAGCATGCTATGTATAAGCGAGGCAAAGGCAAGGATCGTCTCTTAGTGAGCATCTATGTCAACGATCTTTTGATAACCGGAGCAGATGAGGAGGAGATTGCTAGATTCAAGCTACAAATGAAGGAGCTATTCAAGATGAGTGATCTAGGGCTCTTGAGTTACTATCTCGGGATTGAGGTACAACAAAAGCCTGAGGGGATCACACTATGCCAGGAGGCATATGCAAAGAAGATTCTTGAAAGTTGTGGCATGGAGGACTGCAAACCAACTTTTGTTCCGATGGAGCCTCGTCTTAAACTTAGCAAGAGAAGCAAAGCACCCGTGGTTGATGCAACGGGACTCGGCCTATTCCGTTGGCATAGTGAGTCGCTTCATGGAAGCACCCACGAAGGAACATTGGGCAGCTGTGAAACATATACTCAGATACATCAAAGGGACAACAAACTTCGGTTGTGTCTATTTGAGAGGGAAGAAGAAGGAGATGGTGGAGCTACTTGGCTATAGTGATAGTGACCTGGCAGGAGATGTGGACGACCGTAAAAGTACCTCGGGAGTGGCATATTTCTTGGGCGGGAGCATAGTGAGTTGGCTATCACAAAAGCAGAAGGTGGTCGCATTATCATCCTGTGAAGCGGAGTATATTGCAGCTGCAACCGCGGCGTGTCAAGGTGTGTTTTTAGAAAGGCTACTCGGTGACCTCACACACAAGGAACCGAAAGGAATGGTGCTCTATGTTGACAACAAGTCTGCGATTGCTCTATGTAAGAATCCAGTGCATCATGACAGGAGCAAGCACATTGATACGAGGTATCACTACATACGGCAGTGCGTGGAAGAAGGCAAGATTAAAGTCAACTACGTTTGCACCGATGATCAGCTTGCAGATATCCTGACCAAGTCTTTGGGACGACAGAAGTTTACAGAGATGCGGAGAAGGATCGGCGTCCAAGCTGTGAAGTGAGGACATCGTGTTTAGCGGGGTGATTGTTGGAATTAAACACGAAAGAACGTGGCCATGTCGGATTCAATACATGCATGTACGTATCCGGCTAGGTTTCGAAGCAATGACCGTATAGGAGTAGTATTAGCAGGCTAGCTAATATATATACGCGTGCACCTCACCCCTTGTAACCAGATTGTGAGTAATCGAAAGCAATAAAGAAAAGGCCAGGAGCGACAAGCCCCTGTTGGCGATCAATATTGGTTTCGTGTGTGTGCGTGTGCATTGGCTAGAATCGATCAAGTGGAGGAATCGTTCTGGTTGCTAGCTTAGCTTCGGCTAAACGCAGGTAGTACACATATGGAAGTAATCAGCTTGTGTGCTAGCTCGGTGCGTGCACGTTTTGCCGGCTTGGGGCTGAAACCAAGTTCGTCAGCAAGCTTCTATTCTTGTCGTCGTTCATCGTTGGTCGTATAGCTGTCGTCGGAAGTATTCGGCGCGGTCTGGGCCAACAAGGTCTTCATCCAGTCCAAGGACAAGTACAAGGACATGGTGGTGCTAGCTAGCATGTAGCACCACCAGGAGGCGGCGGCGGCGGAGCTCCCACCGAATCCGCCCGCGCCCACCTGCCGTGCGTCTGTGCCGCTCCTAGGCGGACGTATCGAGGGTTGATTTCGGTTCAGGGTTAGGCGGTAGCGGCGGTGGGATCATGTTCAAGCTCCACCGCCGCCGCTCCTCGGACCGGAGCGTGGGCGAGCGCTTCGATTTCAGGTTCTCCAGCTTCCGCGCCGTTATGGTAACTCCCTCTCCCACCCACCAAGATCACCCCCACCCCCCCCCCCCCCCCCCCCACCCCCCTAGCTTACTACTAGCACCTGCGCCCGCTGCTGATTCGAGCGGCGGTGGCGGCGGCATCACTGGGGAGATCGCGCGCGCGTCTCGGAACTACCAACCGCTTTGCTCCTCTGCTTGATCTGTCTGCTAGGAGTAGTTAGCTAGAGCAAGCCACACTCGCTGCACACACGCCCGCTCTAGGCGCATAGCTGGTGGCTGTGGCCTAACCTAGCCACACTGCACTAGTATTAGTAACCTGTGGTTAATGGCTGCTGCGTGTTCTGGCCGTTATTATGACCCCCCAGCGCCCAACCCAAGCCTAGCTGTGCGTGTTACATTTGGAAGAATTGGACTACCATGGCACAAGATCAAACCACCAGTGCATGGGCAATTCCTACCGCCAGCCAGGCAATTGCCTCTTTCTACTCTAGCCTAGAAGAAAAAAAAGAAGCATGCTGGTATTCTCCTTTCTGGTTGGTGTTTCACAGTTATTCTGAATATCTCCTACTAAACCTATCTGGATAGAAGACGGTCGTGCGGTGTTCCATTTCTCCAACGGCAGGGTTCTGGAAGAAATGCCAGTGAACCTATCTTACGATTCTTATTTTTGTCGGAAATAGCATTCAGGCAAGCACCCTTCCACTCCACCACAGGGGAATGTACCGAACCTATGAAAATCTGCAACATCGACTATCTGCATTTCCTTTTTCTTTTTTATTCAGTATGCTCAGGGTTTCAGGCGCATTCCCTGTGGCACACGGCCACACACAGTACATGTATTTACTGTTTTTTCCATGGCTCTGATTGATTTGGCTTGTATTCTACTTAGGATTAATAAGGAGGAAACAGTAATGCCTGACAAGATTCTGTTTTTTTCTTGGCAAAAACAAGAGAACAGGATGCTCAAGGAGCAGATGACGCCGTCCTGTCGTAGAACGCGGTCCTGAAGCGCGCGGCGGCGATCCAGCACGAGCGGCAGAAGGAGTTCGACGAGCGGAGCCATGAGGTGCAGGGCCTGAAGCAGCTCGTCCTACAGTACCAGGAGCAGCTGAGGACTCTTGAGGTGATGACCTCAAAAGTATATGTAGTATTGAAATGCATTCCTGGATTGAAAGTGACTGAAAAAAGTATATGTTGTATTGAATTTTTGCTGATTGTGTATTTCTATTCTACAAAACAAGAGGCATGGTCCAAATGGAAAAGGTGCTGAAATGTCTATTGGACCAAATCTATTTGGTCTTTGAAAAGTGGCCCAAAATATATTGGCAGAAGTTAAGTCTGAAAATTAAATAGAAATGTGTAAAAAAGGCTGAGGCCTAAAAAAAAGATAGTAAAAGGGCATGGTCTAGAAAATAAAAATGATAAAATGTTGGGCTTGGCCCGTGTAACTGACAAAATAATTTGACAGGATAAAAAATATATGGGCTTGGCCCATATAAAACACTGAATTGGACCGAGCTGATTCTTGTCAACGACCAATCCAATTGATCGTAACTTTGCCACGTCAGCTTGCCGTGTTGCATCCGACATGACCTGGGCAGACAACCAGTGACCAAAATAATTGGTCGTAGAACCAATGACCTTTCGTTTGGTCGTAAATGTCTTTGACCATTCCAGAAGAAAGGTCGTTATAGTTTTTTAGAGACCCTCAGCTTTTGACTGTCTGTTTTTTGTCGTAAAAAGGTCGCAAATGAAAATCAACGACCATTCGGAGACCAATGTTGAAGGTCGCAAGTTAGCATATTTCTTCCAGTGTGTAATAACCAACCCAATTAGGAGACCGACGCGAATCTGACGTGGATCTATTTAGGAGCACGGCGGCGATGCTCTAACTAGGCGAGGAAGAGCCCGACAGCATGACGAAGACCGGCGCGAACGATGTCGTTCCCACGCCAAAGGAGACGACGTGGCGCATACCACACGAAGTCGACGCGCGGGGACGGCGTAGTGGATCGCGCGCCGCGTTGCTACGCCCCGAAGGGGCGACGCAGTGGCGGTGCGCCAGTCGGTGCAACCACGGGGACGACCTCGGGCGGCGGCGAGGACCGTGTGATGCTACAGTACAGCCCGAAGGGGCGGTGTAGCAGCAGCTCGCGGGTCGGGGCAACCGCGGGGAGAACCACTTGGCGGCGGCGAGGCGGCCTGAGGGGCAACGCAGCAGCAGCTCGTTGCTCGATCGGTGGAGGGGCGCGTTGTACTCGGGACAACCTTCACAGGACCTGCGGAGGCGCATGCAACTGACTGATCAGGTCAGTTCCACGACGCACATGGAGGCGATCGCGACAGGCGGGTGATCAATCCAATCACACGCGAGGTCGGGGGCGTTGCTCGGTGATGACGACGACGTCGTGGACGATGAAGCGGGGTGGCCGAGCAGACCAAGGCGACGGCGGCCAACAGGGTACGGCATGCTAGAGTAGGCCAACGATGGGTGAGGGAGCCCGAGACACCCAGCAGGCCTGGCGCAACCAGCAAGCCGAGGCAGCCGGCAGGCCCGGCGCAGCGGTGAGCTAGGCAACCGACGAGACCATGGCAGCTGGGAGGCCGGGCAGTCGGCGAGGGGGCCGGCAACCGATAGCCCTATGGCAGCCGACGATGCCGAGGCGGCCGGCGAGTGGAGGCGGAGACGGTGCGTGATGCAGGATCCTGATTGGGCGCAGGTGATGACGAACGACACGAAGCGACGGGCACGTAGACGCGCGAACGACAGCCGGGACGGGCCGCCACGTCGCGCGAGGCCGCCAGGTCGCAACAGTGGCCGGGGTCGCACCGTTGGCGGCGACGGCCGACGCAGGGCGACGGGCGGGGATTCAGGCGGGCGTCGGCCGCGATGAGCCGACGCGTTGCGCGAGGCCACCTAGTCGAAGAAGAGGCCGGGGTCGCGCCATTGTCGGGGTAGAGGCGTGTAGGTGTCGATGGTAGCGGCGGGCGACGCAACCTGATCTTATATTGGAAAACCAAAAAGGAAGAACGCCGATCAAGAGACCGACAGAAGAGAGAAAACCCGGATCAAGAGATCGGGAAAAAGACTTTCTAGGGCAGCCGGTCAACACGACCGGCGGACGAACCCTGGGTACGGGCGGTGCCGCCCCCGCAGGCGGTCATGGAGGCCGACCACCCCGGGGGCGGCGCACGGTGCGGAAGCGGCTGGCTGCGGCTAGGTCTAGAAACTTGCGGCAAATACCATGTTGAAAGGGGACAATAGAGGGATTGGTGAAATAGTTGTTTAGGATGAATGTATTATTAAACCTCATGAACGAGTATATATTGAATACAAGACTTGGAGGACAAGAAGTCTCTTATAGAGATAAGATAGAAGACGGATTACAAACCTTAAACTACCAAATACATGTACACCAAATATATCTCTAACACATGACACTATCGCTATCGGTCGACAAGGTAGCATATGGACGCTAAAACACGAAAGAGAATCGATCAAATGAATGACGACCACGGCTATGGCCCATGGCGCGCATCATGGCGCCTTTGGCAATGGCCGGTGGTTTAGCTAGGTTTTTGAGTGCAACTTTGAAAGATCTAATAGCTAGCATAAAGGAAATAAAAAGGGAAGAGGGACTAGCTAGCACGTAGGGCCCTGAATTATGAAAGCGCAAGCCACTGGCATTATTATTATTGGGTGAGGCGAGACGCTGGTGGTGCAGGTGCAGAGTTTTTATAAGTCATGCAGGTAGGGATCCGGAGAGATTATCTTCATTTCTTCCATTTGTTTTTGGTTGCCGCCAACTGCAGAATGCCTGGTGATATGCTCAGCCTCAGAATAATTGCTTTGTGAGGTCCCTCCCGAGAATTATTTCTTCACACGACTAGTAGTAGTAATTCGCCGGCAGCATCTATAATGGAATTGTGTTTATTAATGGAGCTATGATACATGCATCTATTTATTATTATATTTTTTTTTTTCAAAAATACGTCTAGACATATCATATTTTTGTAGAAAGCAGAAATTTAGTAAAAAAACACAACTTGCTGCGCACAACAAATGTAGCACACCATCCACATCCCGGGCCAATCAGCAGATTACCAAAAAAGCTTTTACCCCGTTTTATAGATAAAGCAAATCACCGCAGCCATAAAGTTCAAACAAGGTTTCAACCAAACACACACAACACGACACAAGTGCGGTAGAGTTCTGCTGAGGGCACAACTCAACAAGCCCTAAAAATAAAACAAAGGTGGATAAGCAGCAGAGCGAAGGATCTAATCCAGCTCGGATGGTGGAGGAGGGAGCGGTGCCGCCAAGCGGAAAGCATCATCTGGAGGACAGTAGTGAATGAATTATGGCGTCATGGTCCTGGTGCAGCTAAGCCGCCGCCAGAGCTGCAAGTAACCATACATTTTGAACACAGAGTCAGTCGCACGACGGAGAGGAACCCGTTGAATTACAAGCTTAAGCGAGGACCCCAATAACCAGCCACCTAATGTGGCATCCTGTAGGGGGGGGGGATGTCTAGATCTCGGTGTAAAGGTCAAGGAAGTTGGTGTTACACCAACGACCCCCAATGACCTCGCTGAGGCAGGACCTAATAAACTATGTGGACACTCACGAGAATAATATGTGGTTGGAGTCCTCAATTGTCCCACATAGGGGGACAATCCCATCGCCCGGTCCATGACACTTAAGTATCTCCATGCCGGAGGGTATCAGCGGATCCATTGCCACATGAATATACGGATCTTCAGCAGGAGCTTGATCGACCAGATCAACTCAAAGGGCTCCGGGGCGTGGCAACGATGCCCCGGTACAAAGACTTCGTCGGAAATGGCCCGATGATTCGAGACGCCACGAGGTACGATCATCAATCCGGTCAATGTTCGGTCCGTGTAAGGCGACCGTGTCAAGCAGTTCGTGCCATGCGATGGTGTCCCGGGGCCCAAATGGCCGCCGAAATTCCAGGTGCCCTAAGTCAATAAGGTCTGCTGATGACCCACAAGTATAGGGGATCAATCGTAGTCCTTTCGATAAGTAAGAGTGTCGAACCCAACGAGGAGGAGAAGGCTCTGATAAAAGGTTTTCAGCAAGGTAATAACTGCAAGCACTGCAAGTAGCGGTAACAAGTGATGGTGTAGTGAGGTGAAACGTAGCAAGCGAAAAGTAACAAGTAACAAGTAGTAGCAACGGTGCAACAAGTGGCCTAATCCCTTTTGTAGCAAGGGACAAGCCTGGACGAAGTCTTATAAGAGGAAAAACGCTCCCGAGGACACACGGGAATTTCTGTCATGCCAGTTTCATCATGTTCAGGTGATTCACGTTCGTTACTTTGATAGTTTGATTTGTGGGTGGACCGGCGCTTGGGTACTGCCCTTACTTGGACAAGCATCCCACTTATGATTAACCCCTCACGCAAGCATCCGCAACTACGAAAGAAGAATTAAGACAACGTCTAACCATAGCATTAAACTAGTGGATCCAAATAAGCCCCTTACGAAGCAACGCATAGACTGGGGTTTAAGCTTCTGTCACTCTAGCAACCATCATCTACTTACTACTCCCCAATGCCTTCCTCTAGGCCCAAATATGGTGAAGTGTTATGTAGTCGACGTTCACATAACACCACCAGAGGAAAAACAACATACAACATATCAAAATACCGAACGAATACCAAATTCACATGACTATTATCAGCATGACTTATCCCATGTCCTCAGGAACAAAAGTAACTACTCACAAAGCATAATCATAATAATGATCAGAGGTGTAATGAATAGCATCAAGGATCCGAACATAAACTCTTCCACCAAGTAATCCAACTTGCATCAACTACAAAGAGTAATCAACACTACTAGCAACCTTACAAGTACCAATCGGAGTCGCGAGACGGAGATTGGTTACAATAGATGAACTAGGGTTTGGAGAGGAGATGGTGTTGATGAAGATGTTGATGGAGATGCCTCCCCTGCGACGAGAGGAGTGTTGGTGATGACGATGGCGACGATTTCCCCCTTTGGGAGGGAAGTTTCCCCGGCAGGATCGTCCTGCCGGAGCTCTAGATTGGATCTGCTCAAGTTCCGCCTCGTGGCGGCGGAGAATCCACAAAAAAGCTCCACCCTGATTTTTTTCCAGGACGTAACCCTTCATATAGCAAAAGAGGGGGGGGGGGCAGTGGGCCACCAGGGTGCCCACAAGCCCTGTTGCCGCGGCCAGGGGGTAGGCCGCGGCAACCAGGTTTGTGGGCCCCTGGTTTCTCCCCTCTGACACTTCTTTCGCCGAGTATTTGTATATATTCCCAAAAAAATCCACGTTGATTTTCAGGGCATTTGGAGTTGCCCAGAATAGAGTTCTCAGACTTGCTCCTATTCCAGTCCAGAATTCCAGCTGCCGGTATTCTCCCTCTTCAAATAAACTATCACACCCAAGATGCGACCCTATCCTCAATTTGGCACGAAGGCCTCGTCAGGGATAGAAGCGCATCTCATCGTGTCGCAAGAATAGATATCGTTACAAGTACATGTACTGAAAAGTAGAGATATAAAAATAGAATTGGCTTACACTCGCCACAAGCTACATCAGAGTCACAGCAGTACAATACATAATCATCATGAAGAAGTGCAGGGTCCGACTACGGATGAAAAAAACGAGAAAAGAAGAACGACGTCCATCCTTGCTATCCCAGGCTGCCGGCCTGGAACCCTTCCTAGATCGATGAAGAGGAAGAAGAAGAAGCAACTCCAAATGAACAATCAACGCGCTCGCGTCATATAACCTTTACCTGTACCTGCAACTGATGTTGTAGTAATCTATAAGCCACAGGGGACTTAGCAATCTCATTTCCAAAGGTATCAAGACTAGCAAAGCTTATTAGGTGAGGTATGGTTAAGTACGGTGAGGTTGCAGCAGCGGCTAAGAATATATTTGGTGGCTAAACTTACGAGTACCAGAAATAAGAGGGGGGAAGATCTACGCATAACGGACGTGAACTACTGATTATCAAAGGAATGATCCTGGACACCTACCTACTTCAGACATAACCCCACCGTGTCCTCGATCGGAGAAGGAACTCACGAAAGAGACAGTCACGGTTACACACACGGTTGGCATATTTTAATTAAGTTAACTTTAAGTTATCTAGAACCAGTGTTAAACAAAGTTTCCACGTTGCCACATAACCGCGGGCACGGCTTTCCGAAAGATTTAACCCTGCAGGGGTGCTCCAACTAGTCCATCACAAATTACCACAAGCCACATAGAAATCCTTGATCACGAAACTCGCAATCTCGTCGGACCTCTTAGTGGAAAACCTCAACTCTGAGATTACCCAAAGCATCACCGGAATCCCGATGCACAAGATATCTTGTCAAAGGTAAAACTAATCCAGCAAGGCCCCCTGACATGTCGATGATCCCGATAGGAGCCGCGTATCTCGTTCTCAGGACACGACGGATAAGCACAGCGTACGGTGGCCTGATAGAAATCTCCCAAGTTGCCCTGGGTTGGCCCCGCAAACAGCTCTAGTTTGGATCAGCACCATCAGCACTGGCCCCCTGTATTATGTAGAATTACTCCTCGGGTAGCGCTAACTCCCTATGCATTTTAGTGTAAACAAAATTATTATGTTGGGCAAATGTAGAACCAATGTTGGGCCTTGCCAGACCAGCTTTAATCTAAAACGAATTATCAAGGGGGTCCCCATAACAACCCCGATCGTGTTAGGAGCGCTCAATTATGGATCGTAACACCGGTAGCCGAAACTAAGGGGGCAAAGGTGGAACAAAAGACCAGGCTAGAAAGGCCGAGGCTTCCACCTTTTACCAAGTATATAGGTGCATTAAATTAAATAGCATTAATATGGTGATATAACAAGGAACCCATGTTTCCACATGGAAGCAACTACACCTGCAACTAGCAACGCTAACAACATGGTTAAGCAAGCAGTAAGATAGTCAATCAGTGGTTTGCTAGGTCGAACAAGTTGAAGGTTATCATGACATTGTTGAGAGGCTGATATTTAACATGTGGTAGGCAACGAGACATAACGATAGAAGCGATAAACTAGCATGGCAATGATAGTAATGGTATCTGGGGAAATGGTCATCTTGCCTGAGATCCCACTTGGAAGTAGAATGCCTCCGTGAAGCAGACGAACCGACGTAGTCGAACGGGTCCTCACAATCCGGCACGCTGCGGAACTCTATCGAGACGAAGCAAACCAGAAACACAAATCAACAGACGGAATTCACCACATGATGCACAAGACATATGATGCATGAGCAGCTGAATACATGCAAGTCACGACATGATAATTCACACAATCAAACACTACACATTAAGTGAAGTTCGATATGCAACGAGTTGCATATTGACGAAACTCCACGTTTATTTATTTAGTTCTATCCCGATTAGAAACACGACAATATTAAATGTGGTTAAACATGTCAAGAGGTGAACCGTAATTAAACTTCCTATCTAGGCATTTTAAATGAGGTCGGAAATGACATATAGCAACTCCGAGACGACCTCATATGTTAATTTACAATTCTATCCAGATCTGAACTAACACATTAATTAGTTGTTAAACAGCAAAACAAATAGGTTCACGTGATTCTACGTGTCATTTCAAGCAATTTACACATAGAGATCATCTCCAACGGAGCTACGGTTCAAAAGATACGGACACCGCAAGATATGATGGCATGAATGCAATATGTGTGCAACGACGGCTACGAGCACTTCAAAACACACAAACAGCAAGCAACAATGAAACTACACGATATTCTAAGAAAGTTTCATGTAGGACACGATCAAATCGGAGCTACGATTCAACAACTACGAGCAAAACAAGAAATCACTACAATCTGCCAAAATCAGCCACATAGCATTTTCTACACCCCACAACTACGAGCTCCTCAACTCCAATATACTCAACCAAGGCATGTCACGAAAGAGGGCAAGAAGCACTACCACAAACAAGTAACAACAACTAGCATGGAAGCAAGGATCACTTGGAAAAGAAGTCACAAAATGGCTTCTCACACACAGTTTCAGACTTAGTGAAAATAACACTTCATGAAAGTGTAGTTTTTGATCTGAAGCCATATTAACAGCAGCAAAACCACAAGCTACAGGACTCCAAATGGCATGAAAATTCACAGCATGCTAGAGAATCACAAGGTCAACAACTTACTCCGTTGCACCAATCTCAAAAGAGCTACAGATCACAAGATAGAAGCAAGACAAGACAACAACAAAATATAACAGATTCCAGACTTAGAAATATTTCAGCACCTCCCAAATAAGCACTATTTCTAGCAACTTGAGAGCAAGCAAACCATACCTAAACATGCATTTCTAATGCAACCAAAAATACCAGGGGCTAGAATAAACATCAAAGATCAACTCTCTAGTTGAAAACTTAATCAAACGAAGCACGAAATAAATCCTACGAAATAGACAAGAGGGCAACATGGAAAAATATCGTACGAACTAACTTTTTCTAATGCTAAAACTAATTGCACCCCGGAAACATATGAAATATGTGGGGTTGCACAACAAAAATAATGCCACACGTAAATGCGAGATAAAAACCTATACACGGAAAAATAAACTAGCGGCAATCCCTACTCGCAAAAATACCAACGCCTACTCTAAAATACATGGCAATGGGGTTCCTAAAAGGTGAACATTTCTACCACGACATTCGAGCTATTCGAACACGCGCGGAAAATAAACTACGGAACGAATCCTATTGGAACAACACGTAAATCTATGCATATGGCGTCTCAAACTACGTCAAACAATTATGCATGTTATATAATCGGATTCTATGCGCAAAACTACACCAAATACATATACAACTCATCGCGATCCGACTAACGGTTTAAAAGATACACGCGTGTAAAATACGTCTAATTCCTGAAAATAACTAATTCGAATGAACCCCTGAGATCCTATTGGGCCGAACAGTGGGCGCGAGGTAAAAAAAGGGTGCACAGGCGGGGGAGGATCTCACCTCGGTGGGCCGGCCTGGAGTGGGAGGAGAGCGTGGGCCGAAGGGCGCTGGAGGAGACCTGGGCTGCCGGAGGGAGCTGGAACTGGGCCAGGCTTGGTCTGGGCCGAGGTGGGGCGCGCGGGAGGAGCGCTGCGCTCGGGCGGCTCCCAGGCGTGGTCACGCGGGCGACGGGATCGAGCACTCCCGCTAGATCTGGCGGGCGGCGGCGACTGGGGTCCACGGGAGCTGGTGCCTGGCGGACCGAGAAAGACCGCGCGGTCAACGCGGGGAGGAACTCGGCGCCGAGGCGCTCGCCTCCTCGATCCCAACGCCTGAGGCGAGCCACGTCTGGCGGCTGTCGGCGGGAGCAGCTCGCCTGGACGGCGCGGGAGGGCTCCCGATCTGGTCTCCCTATCCAGATCGCGGGAAAGGGCGGAGCTCCCGAGGCGATTGTCGGCAGGAGGACCGAAGACACGGGCAGTTGGCGGCTCGGCAGCTGGGGACACGCACACGCGATTGGGACGGTGGGGAAAACGAGGAAGGGGAGACGACGGCGACGGGACTAGGGTAGGATGGGACAGATTGTTAGGGTTTGCCTGCTTAAATAATTAGGTGGGTTTGGATAGGGCTGATCTGGACCCTCCGATTCGATCGGACGGTTGAGAAATATAGGTTCGAGAGTGCAATGGACAAACCGATGACGATTTGCGGTAAAACAGGGTTGATCCGGATCCAACGGTCACGACAGCCGGGTTCGGGTTCTGGGAGGTTTCGGACTGGGCTGCGCGTTGGGCCGATGCACCGTGCAGAGGGGCTAGGCGGACAAGAGAGGGAAAACGGGCACCCGGCAACAATTTTTAAAACACCGACAACCCTCCGATGGTAGACCGAATACTGTGCCGCTACGGTGGGTATCAGACGGACTCCGATCGCGACGAAATTCGAGAGGCGGCCTAGCTATAACTAATTATGACCGCATGCCAAGTTTCACCCCGATCAGAGAAAGTTTTCAACACACTTTTAAAACAGGGTTTCGACGATGCCGCGGGCGCGTGCATGTGCGATCGGGCTCAGAACGGACAACGACGAGAACCGACAACTAACAACGGATGCAAGTTTTGAAAACTGGCGGCAACGGGGTGCCGATGCAATGCAGATGATGCGCATGATGCGATGATGATGCGACAAAAGAAAATAGACACACGATGAAAATGGAATAGAAGGGGAATTCTTCTGGAACGTCGGCATCGGGCTGTCACAACTCTCCTACACTACAAGAGGATCTCGCCCCGAGATCCAAGAATGAAAGGGGAAGAGGATGAGAAAGAAAGAGGTAAAACTTAATTGCTTCTTTGACAAACGAGTGAAACCAACGATCCTTGAAAGTTGCAAAGAGATGAGAAATGATATGCGAGAGAGGCAAGATTTCATGGAAAATTTCGGCAGCATTTCGGTAGGAAAGTGGGACAAAAAAATTCGATAAGATGGAAGAAATAGACAATATTCATAACAAACAACTAAATAAAACAAGGGAACAACATGATCTTGATAGAACAACAAGATTAACCCAAAAGAGCAACAACACAATGCCTCCGGAACAATAGAATAGGAACTAGCTCATATGGAAGAAGAGAATGAAGAGATAATGGCAACTATATCGCAAATGAACTTGACAAGCACCCTTGCGAGAGAAATGAACGTAGTTGTCACGCCCAAGATGCGACCCTATCCTCAATTTGGCCCGAGGGCCTCGTCAGGGATAGAAGCGCATCTCGTCGTGTCGCAAGAATGGATATCGTTACAAGTACATGTACTAAAAAGATGAGATATATAAAGGGTTGGCTTACACTCGTCACAAGCTACATCAGAGTCACATCAGTACATTACATAATCATCAAGAGTAAGAGCAGGGTCTGACTACGGACGAAAACAAACGACAAAAGAAGAACGACGTCCATCCTTGCTATCCCAGGCTGCCGGCCTGGAACCCATCCTAGATCGACGACGAAGAAGAAGAAGAGGCAACTCCAAATGAACAATCAACGCGCTCGCGTCAAGTAACCTTTACCTGTACCTGCAACTGGTGTTGTAGTAATCTGTGAGCCACAGGGGACTCAGCAATCTCATTTCCAGAGGTATCAAGACTAGCAAAGCTTAATGGGTGAGGTATGGTTAAGTGGTGAGGTAGCAGCAGCGGCTAAGCATATATTTGGTGGCTAACTTACGAGTACAAGAAATAAGAGGGGAAAGATCTACGCATAACGGACGTGAACTACCCATGATCAAATGAATGATCCTGAACACCTACCTACGTCAGACATAACCCCACCGTGTTCTCGATCTGAGAAGGAACTCACGAAAGAGACAGTCATGGTTACGCACACAGTTGGCATATTTTAATTAAGTTAACTTCAAGTTATCTAGAACCAGTGTTAAACAAAGTATCCACGTTGCCACATAACCGCGGGCACGGCTTTCCGAAAAGATTTAACCCTGCAGGGGTCCTCCAACTAGTCCATCACAAATTACCACAAGCCGTATAGAAATCCTCAATCACAAAGCTCGTGATCTCGTCGGATTCCCTAGTGGAAAACCTCAACTCTGAGATTACCCAAAGCATCACCGGAATCCCGATGCACAAGATATCTCGTCAAAGGTAAAACTAATCCAGCAAGGCCGCGCGACGTGTCGACGATCCCGATAGGAGTCGCGTACCTCGTTCTCAGGACACGGCGGATGAGCTAGACGTCAGGATCGCTAAACCTCCGGGTGACCAGAGGGGCGCCGGACATCGCTCAGGTGGGACCAACACTCATGAGGAGCACTGGCCCGGGGGTTGATTAAATTATCCTCGGGGTCCGGAAAGTCCCTATGCAATTTTATTAGGTGTTTAGGCAAATGTAGTACCAAAGTTGGGCCTTGCCAGACAAGCTTTAATCTAAAACGAATTATCAAGGGGGTCCCCATAACAACCCCGATCGTGTTAGGAGCGCTCATTTATGGAACATAACACCGGTAGCCGAAACTAAGGGGGCAAAGGTGGAACAAAACACCAGGCTAGAAAGGCCGAGCCTTCCACCTTTTACCAAGTATATAGGTGCATTAAATTAAATAGCATTTAATATGGTGATATAACAAGGAACCCATGTTTTCACATGGAAGCAACTGCACCTGCAACTAGCAACGCTATCAACAGGATTAAGCAAGCAGTATCATAGCCAAACAGTGGTTTGCTAGGTCGACCAGGTTGAAGGTAATCATGGCATTGTTGAGAGGCTGATATTTAACAGGTGGTAGGCAACAAGACATAAACGATAGAAGCGATAAAACTAGCATGGCAATGATAGTAATGGTATCTGGGGAAATGATCATCTTGCCTGAGATCCCGCTTGGAAGAAGAATGCCTCCGTGAAGCAGACGAACCGACGTAGTCGAACGGTTCCTCACATCCGACACGCTTGCGGAACTCTATCAAGACGGGGAAACCGGAAACAAGCATCAACACACGGTATTCACCACACGATGCACAACACATATGATGCATGAGCTACTGAATTCATGCAAGTCATGGCATGACAAATCACGCAATCACACCTACACATTAAGTGAAGTTCAACATGCACGAGTTGCATATTGACGAAACTCCACGTTAGTTATTTAGTTCACTCCCGGTTATCTACACGGCAATATTAATGTTGTAAAACATGCAAGAGGTGAAGCGGAAATTAAACTACCTATCTAGGCATTTTAAATGAGGTCGGAAATGACATATAGCACCTCCGAAACGACCTCACATGTTAATTTACAATTCTGTCCAGATCTGAACTAATGCATTTAATTAGTTGTTAAACAGCAAAACAAATAGGTTCACGTGATTCTACACGTCCGGGCAAGCAATCTACACATAAAGAACATCTCCAACGGAGCTACGGTTCAAAAGTTACAAGCACCGCAAGATATGATGGCATGAAAGCAAAATGTGTGCAACGGCGGCTACGAGCACTTCAACACATGCAACCAGCAAAAGAAAATGAAACTACACAAGATTCTAAGCAAGTTTCATGTAGGACTCGATCAAAACGGAGCTACGGTTCACAAACTACGAACAAAACAAGAAATCTCTACAAACTGCCAAAATCAGCCACATAGCATCTTCTACACCCCACAACTACGGCTAAACAACTCCGATATGCACAAACAAGACATGGCATGAAAGAGGGCAAGACGCACTACTACAAACAACTAACAACAACTAGCATGGCAGCAAGGAGCACTAGGAAAAGAAGACACAAAATGGCACCTCACACACTATTTCAGACTTAGTGAAAATTACACCTCATGAAAGTGCAGTTTTCAGCCTGAAGCTATATTGACAGCAGCAACAACCTAAGCTACAGGACTCCAAATGGCATGAAACTTAACAGCATGCTAGAGAAACACTAGGGGTACCACTAACTCCATTGGACCAACCCCAAAAGAGATACAGATCACAAGATGCAAGCAAGACAAGACAGCAACAAAATATAGCAGATTCCAGACTTGGAAATATTTCAGCACGTCTAAAAGAACACTATTTCTAGCAACTTGAGGGCAAGAAAAACACACCTAATCATGCATTTCTATTGCCACTAAAAATACCAGGGGCTAAACAAAGCATCCAAGATCAACTCTCTAGTTGACAACTAATTCAAACGAGGCACGAAATAAATCCCACGAATTAAACAAAAGAGCATCACGGCAAAATATCTCGCAAACTAACTTCCTCAAAAGCTAAAACTAATTGCACAGAAAAATCCATGGGATTTTTCTACCCCGGAAACATATAAAATATGTGAGGTTTGCAACACAAAATAAAGCCACACATTAATACGGGAAAATAACCTATGTACGGGAAAATTAACTACCGGCAAACCCTACACGCAAAAATACAAATGACTGCTCTAATATACATAGATAAATAGTCCCTAAAACATATGCATTTTATCTAGGCACTCGAGCAACCCGGACTTGCGCAAAAATTAAATATGTGACGTGTCCTATTAAAACAGCACACAAAACGACGCATTAGGTGTTGGAATTATGCCCTAGAGGCAATAATAAATGTATAGTTATTATTATAATTCCTGTATCAAGATAATAGTTTATTATCCATGCTATAATTGTATTGAATGAAGACTCATTTACATGTGTGGATACATAGACAAAACACCGTCCCTAGCATGCCTCTAGTTGGCTAGCCAGTTGATCGATGATAGTCAGTGTCTTCTGATTATGAACAAGGTGTTGTTGCTTGATAACTGGATCACGTCATTAGGAGAATCACGTGATGGACTAGACCCAAACTAATAGACGTAGTATGTTGATCGTGTCATTTTGTTGCTACTGTTTTCTGCGTGTCAAGTATTTATTCCTATGACCATGAGATCATATAACTCACTGACACCGGAGGAATGCTTTGTGTGTATCAAACGTCGCAACGTAACTGGGTGACTATAAAGATGCTCTACAGGTATCTCCGAAAGTGTTAGTTGAGTTAGTATGGATCAAGACTGGGATTTGTCACTCCGTGTGACGGAGAGGTATCTCGGGGCCCACTCGGTAATACAACATCACACACAAGCCTTGCAAGCAATGTAACTTAGTGTAAGTTGCGGGATCTTGTATTACGGAACGAGTAAAGAGACTTGCTGGTAAACGAGATTGAAATAGGTATATGGATACTGACGATCGAATCTCGGGCAAGTAACATACCGAAGGACAAAGGGAATGACATACGGGATTATACGAATCCTTGGCACTGAGGTTCAAACGATAAGATCTTCGTAGAATATGTAGGATCCAATATGGGCATCCAGGTCCCACTATTGGATATTGACCGAGGAGTCTCTCGGGTCATGTCTACATAGTTCTCGAACCCGCAGGGTCTGCACACTTAAGGTTCGACGTTGTTTTATGCGTATTTGAGTTATATGGTTGGTAACCGAATGTTGTTCGGAGTCCCGGATGAGATCACGTACGTCACGAGGGTTTCCGGAATGGTCCGGAAACGAAGATTGATATATAGGATGACCTCATTTGATTACCGGAAGGTTTTCGGAGTTACCGGGAATGTACCGGGAATGACGAATGGGTTCCGGGAGTTCACCGGGGGGGGGGGGCAACCCACCCCGGGGAAGCCCATAGGATTTGGGGAGACACACCAGCCCTTAGTGGGCTGGTGGGACAGCCCCAAGGGGGCCTATGCGCCAAGAAAAGAAAATCAAAGGAAAAGAAAAAAAAAGAGGGAGGAAGTGGGAAGGGAGGGGGACTCCTCCCACCAAACCAAGTCCAACTCGGTTTGGGGGGGGGGAGTCCTCCCCCCCTTGGCTCAGCCGACCCCTTGGGAGTCCCTTGGACCCCAAGGCAAGGTCCCCCTCCCTCCTCCTATATATATGGGTCTTTTAGGGCAGATTTGAGACGACTTTCTCACGGCTGCCCGACCACATACCTCCATAGTTTTTCCTCTAGATCGTGTTTCTGCCGAGCTCGGGCGGAGCCCTGCTGAGACAAGATCATCACCAACCTCCGGAGCGCCGTCACACTGCCGGAGAACTCTTCTACCTCTCCGTCTCTCTTGCTGGATCAAGAAGGCCGAGATCATCGTCGAGATGTACGTGTGCTGAACGCGGAGGTGCCGTCCGTTCGGTACTAGATCGTGGGACTGATCGCGGGATTGTTCGCGGGGTGGATCGAGGGACGTGAGGACGTTCCACTACATCAACCGCGTTCCCTAACGCTTCTGCTGTACGATCTACAAGGGTACGTAGATCACTCATCCCCTCTCGTAGATGGACATCACCATGATAGGTTTTCGTGCGCGTAGGAAAATTTTTGTTTCCCATGCGACGTTTCCCAAAAGTGGTATCAGAGCTAGGTTCATGCGTAGATGTCTTCTCGAGTAGAATACAAAAGGTTTTTGTGGGCGGTGATGTGCGTTTTGCTGCCCTCCTTAGTCTTTTCTTGATTCCGCGGTATTGTTGGATTGAAGCGGCTTGGACCGACATTACTCGTACGCTTATGAGAGACTGGTTTCATCGTTACGAGTAACCCCCTTTGCTCAAAGATGACTGGCAAGTGACGGTTTCTCCACCTTTAGTTGAATCGGATTTGACCGAGGAGGTCATTGGATGAGGTTAAATAGCAACTCATATATCTCCGTTGTGGTGTTTGCGTAAGTAAGATGCGATCCTACTAGATACCCTTGGTCACCACGTAAAACATGCAACAACAAAATTAGAGGACGTCTAACTTGTTTTTGCAGGGTATGATCGTGATGTGATATGGCCAATGATGTGATGTGATATATTGGATGTATGAGATGATCATGTTGTAATAGAAATATCGACTTGCATGTCGATGGTACGGCAACCGGCAGGAGCCATAGGGTTGTCTTTATACTAACATATGTGCTTGCAGATGCGTTTACTATTTTGCTAGGATGTAGCTTTAGTAGTAATAGCATAAGTAGCACGACAACCTCAATGGCAACACGGTGATGGATGATCATGGTGTGGCGCCGGTGACAAGAAGATCGTGCCGGTGCTTTGGTGATGGAGATCAAGAAGCACGTGATGATGGCCATATCATGTCACTTATGAATTGCATGTGATGTTAATCCTTTTATGCACCTTATTTTGCTTACAACGACGATAGCATTATGAGGTGATCTCTCACTAAAATTTCAAGACGAAATTGTGTTCTCCCCGACTGTGCACCGTTGCTACAGTTCGTCGTTTCGAGACACCACGTGATGATCGGGTGTGATAGACTCAACGTTCACATACAACGGGTGCAAAACAGTTGCGCACGCGGAACACTCGGGTTAAGCTTGACGAGCCTAGCATGTGCAGACATGGCCTCGGAACACATGAGACCGAAAGGTCGATCATGAATCATATAGATGATATGATTAGCATAGGGATGCTTACCACTCAAACTATTCTCGACTCACGTGATGATCGGACTTGGGATAGTGTAGGTGGATCATGAACCACTCAAATGACTAGAGAGATTTACTTTTTGAGTGGGAGTTTAGCATATAATTTGATTAAGTTGAACTCTAATTATCTTGAACATAGTCTAAGTCCACTTTGAATATATTTGTGTTGTAGATCATGGCTTACGCAAGTGTCATCCTGAATTTTAATACGTTCCTAGAGAAAGCTAAGTTGAAAGATGATGGAAGCAACTTTGTAGACTGGGCTCGTAATCTTAAGCTAATCTTACAAGCTGGAAAGAAGGATTATGTCCTTAATGCTGCGCTAGGAGATGAACCACCCGCTACGGCTGATCAGGATGTTAAGAACGCTTGGTTAGCGCGTAAGGAGGACTACTCAATAGTTCAATGTGCAGTCTTGTATGGCTTAGAACCGGGACTTCAACGTCGCTTTGAGCGTCATGGAGCATTTGAGATGTTCCAGGAGTTGAAGTTTATCTTTCAGAAGAACGCCCGGATCGAGAGGTATGAGACCTCCGATAAATTCTATGCATGCAAGATGGAGGAAAACTCGTCTGTCAGTGAACATGTGCTCAAAATGTCTGGGTACTCAAACCGTCTAGCTGAACTGGGGATTGAACTCCCGCAAGAAGCTATCACTGACAGAATCCTTCAATCACTGCCGCCAAGCTATAAAGGCTTTGTGTTGATCTACAACATGCAAGGGATGAACAAGTCTCCCGGCGAGTTGTTTGCGATGCTGAAAGTCGCAGAGTCTGAACTCCGTAAAAAGCATCAAGTGTTGATGGTGAGCAAGACCACTAGTTTCAAGAGAAACGGCAAAGGCAAGAAGGGCAATTCGAAGAAGAGCGGCAAGCCTGTTGCCAATCCGCCGAAGAAACCCAAGGCTGGACCTAAGCCTGAAACAGAGTGCTTCTATTGCAAGGGTATGGGTCACTGGAAGCGCAATTGCCCCAAGTATCTGGCAGATAAGAAGGCGGGCAAAGAAAAATCAGGTATATTTGATATACATGTTATTGATGTGTACTTAACCGGCTCTCGTAGTAGTGCCTGGGTATTCGATACCGGTTCTGTTGCTCACATTTGCAACTCGAAGCAGGAACTGCGGAATAGACGAAGGCTGGCGAAAGACGAAGTGACGATGCGCGTAGGAAACGGTTCCAAGGTTGATGCAATCGCCGTCGGCACAGTGTCACTTCAACTACCATCGGGATTAGTGATGAACTTAAATCATTTTTATTTAGTGCCTGCGTTGAGCATGAACATTATATCTGGATCTTGTTTATTGCGAGATAGTTACTCTTTTAAGTCTGAGAATAATGGTTGTTCTATTTCTATGAGTAACATCTTTTATGGTCATGCACCGAATGTGAGAGGATTGTTCATATTGAATCTTGATAGCGATACGCATATATATAACATTGAGACCAAAAGAGTTAGAGTAAACAATGATAGCGCCATATTTTTGTGGCACTGCCGCTTGGGTCATATTGGTGTAAAGCGCATGAAGAAACTCCATGCTGATGGACTTTTGGAGTCACTTGACTTTGATTCACTTGACACGTGCGAACCATGCCTCATGGGCAAGATGACTAAGACTCCGTTCTCCGGAACAATGGAGCGTGCAAGTGACTTGTTGGAAATCATACATACCGATGTGTGTGGTCCAATGAGCGTGGAGGCACGCGGCGGATATCGTTATTTTCTCACCTTCACTGACGATTTAAGTAGATATGGTTATGTCTACTTGATGAAGCACAAGTCTGAAACATTTGAAAAGTTCAAGCAATTTCAGAGTGAAGTGGAAAATCATCGTAACAAGAAGATCAAGTTCCTACGGTCTGATCGTGGGGGTGAATATCTGAGTTTCAAGTTTGGTACTCACTTGAGACAATGTGGAATTGTTTCGCAGTTAACACCACCTGGAACACCACATCGTAATGGTGTGTCCGAACGTCGTAATCGTACTTTGTTAGAGATGGTGCGATCTATGATGTCTCTTACTGATTTGCCGTTGTCATTTTGGGGTTATGCATTTGAAACAACTGCATTCACTTTAAATAGGGCACCATCGAAATCCGTTGAGACGACACCATACGAACTGTGGTATGGCAAGAGGCCAAAGTTGTCGTTTCTTAAAGTTTGGGGATGTGATGCTTATGTCAAAAAGCTTCAGCCTGAAAAGCTGGAACCCAAAGCGGAAAAATGCATCTTCATAGGTTACCCAAAAGAGATAGTTGGGTACACCTTCTATCTCAAATCCGAGGGCAAAGTGTTTGTTGCTAAGAACGGAACTTTTCTCGAGAAGGAGTTTCTCTCGAGAGAATTGAGTGGGAGGAAGATAGAACTTGACGAGGTTGTCGAACCTCTCATCCCTCTGGATGGTGGCGCAGGGCAAGGGGAAACCTCTGTCGTTGCGACACCGGTTGAGGAGGAAGTTAATGATGATGATCATGAAACTCCAGTTCAAGTTTCTGTTGAACCACGCAGGTCGACGAGATCACGCGCTGCTCCAGAGTGGTACGGTAATCCCGTCTTGTCGATCATGTTGTTAGACAACAATGAACCTGCAAATTATGAAGAAGCAATGGTGGGCCCAGATTCCAACAAATGGCTAGAAGCCATGAAATCCAAGATAGGATCCATGTATGAGAACAAAGTGTGGACTTTGGAGATACTGCCTGAAGGCCGCAAGGCTATTCAGAACAAATGGATCTTTAAGAAGAAGACGGACGCTGACGGTAATGTGACCGTTTATAAAGCTCGACTTGTGGCAAAGGGTTTTTCACAAGTTCCAGGAGTTGACTACGATGAGACCTTCTCACCCGTAGCGATGCTTAAGTCCGTCATAATCATGTTAGCAATAGCTGCATTTTTCGATTATGAAATCTGGCAGATGGATGTCAAAACGGCGTTCCTTAACGGTTTCCTTAAGGAAGAGTTGTATATGATGCAACCCGAAGGTTTTGTCGATCCTAAAAATGCTGACAAGGTGTGCAAACTCCAGCGATCCATTTATGGACTGGTGCAAGCATCTCGGAGTTGGAACAAGCGCTTTGATGAGGTGATCAAAGCATTTGGGTTTATACAAGTGGTTGGAGAATCTTGTATTTACAAGAAAGTGAGTGGGAGCTCTATGGCGTTTCTAATATTATATGTGGATGACATATTACTGATTGGAAACAACGTAGAGCTTTTGGAGAGCATAAAAGGTTACTTGAATAAAAGTTTCTCTATGAAGGACCTAGGAGAAGCTGCTTACATTCTAGGCATTAAGATCTATAGGGATAGATCAAAACGCCTGATAGGACTTTCACAAAGCACATACCTTGATAAAGTTTTGAAGAAGTTCAAAATGGAACAGTCCAAGAAAGGGTTCTTGCCGGTGTTACAAGGTACGAGATTGAGTAAGACTCAGTGCCCAGCAACTGATGAAGATAGAGAGCATATGCGCTCCGTCCCCTATGCTTCAGCCATAGGCTCTATCATGTATGCAATGCTATGCACTAGACCGGATGCTAGCCTGGCCATAAGTATGGCAGGTAGGTTCCAGAGTAATCCAGGAGTGGATCACTGGACGGCGGTCAAGAATATCCTGAAGTACCTGAAAAGGACTAAGGAGATGTTTCTCGTGTATGGAGGTGACGAAGAGCTCGCCGTAAAAGGTTACGTCGATGCAAGCTTTGACACAGATCCGGACGACTCTAAGTCGCAAACCGGATACGTATTTATTCTTAATGGGGGTGCAGTAAGCTGGTGCAGTTCCAAGCAAAGCGTCGTAGCAGATTCTACATGTGAAGCGGAGTACATGGCTGCCTCGGAGGCGGCTAAGGAGGGTGTCTGGATGAAGCAGTTCATGACGGATCTTGGAGTAGTGCCAAGTGCACTGGATCCGATAACCTTGTTCCGTGACAACACTGGTGCCATTGCCTTAGCAAAGGAACCAAGGTTTCACAAGAAGACCAGACACATCAAACGACGCTTCAACCTCATCCGCGACTACGTCGAGGAGGAGGACGTAAATATATGCAAAGTGCACACGGATCTGAATGTAGCAGACCCACTGACTAAACCTCTTCCACCGCCAAAACATGATCGACACCAGAACTGTATGGGTGTTAGATTTATTACAATGTAATTCACATGGTGATGTGAGGGCTAGATTATTGACTCTAGTGCAAGTGGGAGACTGTTGGAATTATGCCCTAGAGGCAATAATAAATGTATAGTTATTATTATAATTCCTGTATCAAGATAATAGTTTATTATCCATGCTATAATTGTATTGAATGAAGACTCATTTACATGTGTGGATACATAGACAAAACACCATCCCTAGCATGCCTCTAGTTGGCTAGCCAGTTGATCGATGATAGTCAGTGTCTTCTGATTATGAACAAGGTGTTGTTGCTTGAGAACTGGATCATGTCATTAGGAGAATCACGTGATGGACTAGACCCAAACTAATAGACATAGCATGTTGATCATGTCATTTTGTTGCTACTGTTTTCTGCGTGTCAAGTATTTATTCCTATGACCATGAGATCATATAACTCACTGACACCGGAGGAATGCTTTGTGTGTATCAAACGTCGCAACGTAACTGGGTGACTATAAAGATGCTCTACAGGTATCTCCGAAAGTGTTAGTTGAGTTAGTATGGATCAAGACTGGGATTTGTCACTCCGTGTGACGAAGAGGTATCTCGGGGCCCACTCGGTAATACAACATCACACACAAGCCTTGCAAGCAATGTAACTTAGTGTAAGTTGCGGGATCTTGTATTACGGAACGAGTAAAGAGACTTGCTGGTAAACGAGATTGAAATAGGTATACGGATACTGACGATCGAATCTCGGGCAAGTAACATACCGAAGGACAAAGGGAATGACATACGGGATTATACGAATCCTTGGCACTGAGGTTCAAACGATAAGATCTTCGTAGAATATGTAGGATCCAATATGGGCATCCAGGTCCCGCTATTGGATATTGACCGAGGAGTCTCTCGGGTCATGTCTACATAGTTCTCGAACCCGCAAGGTCTGCACACTTAAGGTTCGACGTTGTTTTATGCGTATTTGAGTTATATGGTTGGTTACCGAATGTTGTTCGGAGTCCCGGATGAGATCACGGACGTCACGAGGGTTTCCGGAATGGTCCGGAAACGAAGATTGATATATAGGATGACCTCATTTGATTACCGGAAGGTTTTCGGAGTTACCGGGAATGTACCGGGAATGACGAATGGGTTCCGGGAGTTCACCGGGGGGGGGGGCAACCCACCCCGGGGAAGCCCATAGGATTTGGGGAGACACACCAGCCCTTAGTGGGCTGGTGGGACAGCCCCAAGGGGGCCTATGCGCCAAGAAAAGAAAATCAAAGGAAAAGAAAAAAAAAAGAGGGAGGAAGTGGGAAGGGAGGGGGACTCCTCCCACCAAACCAAGTCCAACTCGGTTTGGGGGGGGAGTCCTCCCCCCCTTGGCTCGGCCGACCCCTTGGGAGTCCCTTGGACCCCAAGGCAAGGTCCCCCTCCCTCCTCCTATATATATTGGGCTTTTAGGGCAGATTTGAGACGACTTTCTCACGGCTGCCCGACCACATACCTCCATAGTTTTTCCTCTAGATCGTGTTTCTGCGGAGCTCGGGCGGAGCCCTGCTGAGACAAGATCATCACCAACCTCCGGAGCGCCGTCACACTGTCGGAGAACTCTTCTACCTCTCCGTCTCTCTTGCTGGATCAAGAAGGCCGAGATCATCGTCGAGCTGTACGTGTGCTGAACGCGGAGGTGCCGTCCGTTCGGTACTAGATCGTGGGACTGATCGCGGGATTGTTCGCGGGGCGGATCGAGGGACGTGAGGACGTTCCACTACATCAACCGCGTTCCCTAACGCTTCTGCTGTACGATCTACAAGGGTACGTAGATCACTCATCCCCTCTCGTAGATGGACATCACCATGATAGGTTTTCGTGCGCGTAGGAAATTTTTTGTTTCCCATGCGACGTTCCCCAACATTAGGCACTCTATACGGCGTCAAACAATTATGCATGTTTCAAATTCGTATTCTACACGCGAAACTACCACAAAACCATATATAACACGTCTCGAACCGGTTACGGTTTAAAAGTTACGGGGGTTTAAATAATTAGCTAAAACCTGAAATTAACTAAACCGAAAATAAAAAAATAAAACTAAATATCTAACGGGCCGAATCTGGTGGCGCAACATAGCAATTACACGCCTGGGCCGAGGGATAAGGCTTGCTGGGCTCACCTTGCGGGCCAAGGCCCAAATCTGGAGGCAGCAGGCCGGCTTGGGGCGGAGTGGCCGAGGCGGGGCCGAGCCGGCTGCTGGGCCCGGCTCAGGCGCTGGGGGAAGCTGGGCCGACGCGGGGCCCACGGGGCGCTGGAGCGGCCGAGGCCCAGGCGGGAGGAGCTGTGCGCTCGGGCGGTTCCCAGGCACGGGGTCAACGCCGGCGCGAGGGCTCGTTGCCTCGATGGATCGAGCAGGCGGCTGACTCACGAGGCGGGGCGAGCGGGGATGACGCCCGAGGGCTCGCACCGCGTGGTCAACGGGAGGAAATCGAGGCCAGTGCAGCCCTCATGCATCGCGATGGATAGCTCCCGATCTGGATCCCTGATCCAGATCGCGGGGAGGAGGCAAGCGGCGCTGACTGGCGGCAGGGGACGGCGCTGGGCACGACCGCTGGCTGGCTTGGGAGGCGGCCGGAGGAGACGGCGGCGCCCCGGGCAGGCGGCGACCGGCGGTGCTGGCGGCAGGCGGAGGTGCACTTCGGCCCGAGGAGCTGCAGCTCGGGAGGCCAAGGACGGGGCTGCGGGAGGAGCCTGGGCTGTTGGATCAGAGATCCGACGGTCCAGATCGGCGCCCTGGTGGATCAGATCTGAGAGGAGAGAGAGAGGGCTCCTAGGGTTTCGGATTTGCACGGATTTTGAGGCGGGATTAGGGGAGGCCTAAAATGGAAGGGGAGGTGTGTTTAAATAGAAAAGGGTGGCTAGGTTTAGCGAAATTTCGATCCGGATCCAACTGCGGGGTCGGATTCGGACGATTCCGAACGCGGGTATGGGTACGCGGTCGTGTAGAAGGGATATCCGGAGACGAGAGGGAGAACGGGCGGCGCGGTACGAATTTCAAAACAGCGACAAATGTCCGACGAATAACCGAAGACGGTGCCGCTATGGGCGACCGTTCGGGTACCAGACGATCTCCGATCGCGAAGAAATTCGACAGGCGGCCTAGCTATAACTAATCACGACCGCACGTCAAATCTCAACCCGATCAGAGAAAGTTTTAAACGCACTTTAAAAACAGGGTTTCGTCGGTGCCGCGGGCGCGTGCGTGTGCGGTCGGACTCAGAACGGACAACGACGAGGACCGGTAACTACTAGCGGATGCAAGTTTGAAAACTGACGGCAACGGAGATGCCGATGCAATGCAGATGATGCGAATGATGCGATGATGATGCGACAAAATAAAACAGACACACGACGAAAACGGAAAGAAGGGGGAATCTTCTGGAACGTCGGCATCGGGCTGTCACAACTCTCCTACACTACAAGAGGATCTCGCCCCGAGATCCAAGAATGAAAGGGGAAGAGGACGAGAAAGCAAGAGGTAAAAATTTAGTCGCTTCTTTGACAAACGTGTGAAACCAACGATCCTTGGAGGTTGCAAAGAGATGAGGAATGATATGAGAAACAAGCAAGAATTCACGGAAAATTTCAGCAGCACTTCGGTAGGAAAATGGGACAAAAAATTCGAAAAGGTGGAAGAAATAGACAATATTCACAACAAACAAGTAAATAGAGCAAGGGAACACCATGATCTTGATAGAACAACAAGATAGACCCAAAAGAGCAACATCACAATGCCTCCAGAACAATAGAACATGAACTAGCTCATACGGAAGAAGAGAATAAAGAAAGAAATGACAACTATCATCATGATAGAATTGAAGAGCCTCCGGATAGAGAATAGACGGAGTAGTTGGAAAAGCCACACCGAAAAGAACAAAATAGTAGTGGGCTTATGAAAATCATCTCAACATCTTTGAGGTGACAACCAACTACTACAAGAACCAAGGATAGATGAAAGCAAAGATATGAAAACTTCTTACACCGAGAGGATACATTGAGAACTGTGATTAATGACAAGCACCACGATAGCACAATCCCTAGGAAAAGCTTTAGGTGAAATCCAAACCCAGATAGCTCAAAGAAGAAATCATGGGTTGAAAATTGCTCATGATCATAGAATTGGTGGGTTTAATTATCTCATTCTTGAAAGGAAAACTCTTCGAGGCTCCTACACTAACAAGAAGGCTAAAATACCACCTCAAAGGATCAAGGACGAACAAATGCAATTGAAAATGCAAGAGAACGGATACTTGAGAAAAGAATTGATATCATGAGCCACTCCGGATGAAGAATTCAGATTACTTATGAACAAGAATAAGAATTATGTTATGCTTATCCTTCATCAAGTTTAATTGATGACAAACAACGGATTTAGCATACCACTTATTCTTTTTGAAATGATCTTGAAGAGACAGAGAGATAAGCACCACTTGAGGCATAAATGACGGACGCACCGGTGAGAATTGGAATAAATGAGGCAACCCAGAATTAATGGAGATGCAAGAGAATGAAGAGATCATGATCCACGTGAAATAAAACTAGAACAAGGCACCGGAATAATCGAGAGACGAACGAAGAGACAACAATTGAGGAGAATTGAGGATGAAAGCTGAAAGCTGAGAACGAAGAATCTCCTGAAATGATGGCCTTCGGAGGAACGAGAAATAAAACCACTCAGAAATGCACCGGATAGCAAGAAAGGGACTACTCATGATTGGAACAATTAAGATGATGGCACCAAGCTGAAATGATTAATCTCCAAGAGAATGAACCAAGATTTGAGAGAAACATTCCTCCGAATTGCAAGCTGAGAACGATGACGAGGAACAACACCAAGAATAGCTGAGACGCTCCGGAATAAGAAGAATGCAAGGTTGAACCATTATGAGAATTAATTCAAATTGATCTTGAAGAAGGAATATGACTGATGAAAATCATACTTACGTCATAGTTGAAAAGAATTAATGATCTCCGGGAAAAGATTAAAAGAGCCAGGAAAGATCCTGGGAAGAACCTGTGGGTTATGGGCCCACTCAAAGAAACCACCATTGAAAAGATTTCTTAGAAGAGAGATATTGCATCGGTACAAATGAAAACTAGATGAGGTTAGCACCTCGAAATAACTAAAGGATTGAAAACCAGAACTTCTTAAATATCTTTAACACTCCGGATAGAAAGAGAGAGGAATTAATAAACAAGATAGGCTGAAAGAATTTCCAATATAGGAAAGAATTACAAGGATGAATGGATAAGATGACACCGACAACTAAATTAAATTCACCGGAAAAGATAACAAGACTGAATAAAGATGAACATGAAGCTCCTGAGAATCTTCACAATGAATCACCGGGTACGAAAGGAAGAAGAGATAGCGGAAGCACAATGAAATGAATGCGCTTGGATGAATTCCAATCACCGAAGAAAAAGGACGGGAGGGCGGGGAAAAACAAAGACTACTTGAGACAGAAGAGACGAACTCCGGATGAAAAGAGAACGATCTTGCAAAAATTGGAGAGGATTGAATCCACCTGGAGAGAAACACACCGGTTGAATGGAATTGATACGAAGATATGGTTGAGCAAAGAATTTGCATTCCCATAAAAATATGAGAACACAGATTAGGAAAGATCTGAAATCACCACTTGACATCGAAGCAACTTGAATTACCATATTAAAACAAAACAAAGGGTGAGGCTTACGAAACAAGCCAGAACAAACTCATGAGAAAGATTTCCGTTCGATATTTTCGTGGATAGGATCGCACGGGCACGATTTACAGAAGCCATCAAGTGCAAGGCAGTGCACCCGACATACGAAGTATCCCCGAGTCGTAGCAAGCTACAAGGACTCTTTAAGACACAACGTGTACCGCTGTAAGTCGACCGTGAACAAACGAATCCACTAGATGTCGAACCCCAACCTAACATCATTCATTTGTTGGAAGATTGTCCTATAAGCAACTACTAGAATTCCCACCTATGAATTCCCGAAATATCTGGTCATGCAATCTGGTACACGGATACAAGGAGTAATATCACACAACTCCTATACTAAACCGCCACCTGTATCACATCCGTAAACACACAACCAGAATCTCGGACCTTCATCTACAACAGACCCTCGTGATCACAACGATACAAAGTATGGCAGTACTCCCGAACAATCTACACCAGTACTGGGGACATCGGGGTTATCTCACCACTACTAGTATTGAAGCAATTACGAACATCCTTCGTTCTAAGATATTAAGAAATCTGAATGATAACGATGTGCTCGAGAATCCCTTGGAGCTCAACTCCTGGAAGAAGATCAAGTCAGACAGGAGGCACCAAGACAGAACTCCGTCACATCGGCATCATATAGATTCCAAAAATATCCGCGTGATCCGAAAAAATTTTGAGTGGGAAGAGGAGTAGAATAAATTATTACGTCAAGATTCCTCACCAGAGCATAGAAAAGGAGAAAAAAGAATCCTACTCTCCGATATATAACTAGACCCAAATCAGTTTTCACTAGACTCGACTCGGCCAAGTTCGATCAATCAAGGGGGCTCCTAGGTCGGTACGGCTCTGATACCAACTTGTCACGCCCAAGATGCGACCCTATCCTCAATTTGGCCCGAGGGCCTCGTCAGGGATAGAAGCGCATCTCGTCGTGTCGCAAGAATGGATATCGTTACAAGTACATGTACTGAAAAGATGAGATATATAAAGGGTTGGCTTACACTCGCCACAAGCTACATCAGAGTCACATCAGTACATTCCATAATCATCAAGAGTAAGAGCAGGGTCCGACTACGGACGAAAACATACGACAAAAGAAGAACGACGTCCATCCTTGCTATCCCAGGCTGCCGGCCTGGAACCCATCCTAGATCGACGACGAAGATAAAGAAGAGGCAACTCCAAATGAACAATCAACGCGCTCGCGTCAAGTAACCTTTACATGTACCTCCAACTGGTGTTGTAGTAATCTGTGAGCCACGGGGGACTCAGCAATCTCGTTTCCAGAGGTATCAAGACTAGCAAAGCTTAATGGGTGAGGTATGGTTAAGTGGTGAGGTAGCAGCAGCGGCTAAGCATATATTTGGTGGCTAACTTACGAGTACAAGAAATAAGAGGGGGAAAGATCTACGCATAACGGACGTGAACTACCCATGATCAAATGAATGATCCTAAACACCTACCTACGTCAGACATAACCCCACCGTGTTCTCGATCTGAGAAGGAACTCACGAAAGAGACAGTCACGGTTACGCACACAGTTGGCATATTTTAATTAAGTTAACTTCAAGTTATCTAGAACCAGTGTTAAACAAAGTATCCACGTTGCCACATAACCGCGGGCATGACATTCCGAAAAGATTTAACCCTGCAGGGGTGCTCCAACTAGTCCATTACAAATTACCACAAGCCGCATAGAAATCCTCAATCACGAAGCTCGCGATCTCGCCGGATTCCCTAGTGGAAAACCTCAACTCTAAGATTACCCAAAGAATCACCGGAATCCCGATGCACAAGATATCTCGTCAAAGGTAAAACTAATCCAGCAAGGCCGCCTGAGGTGTCGACGATCCCGATAGGAGTCGCGTACCTCGTTCTCAGGACACGGTGGATCAGCTAGACGTCGGGATCGCTATACCTCCGGGTGACCAGAGGGGCGCCGGACATCGCTCAGGTGGGACCAACACTCATGAGGAGCACTGGCCCGGGGGTTGATTAAATTATCCTCGGGGTCCGGAAAGTCCCTATGCAATTTTATTAGGTGTTTAGGCAAATGTAGTACCAAAGTTGGGCCTTGCCAGACAAGCTTTAATCTAAAACGAATTATCAAGGGGGTCCCCATAACAACCCCGATCGTGTTAGGAGCGCTCATTTATGGAACATAACACCGGTAGCCGAAACTAAGGGGGCAAAGGTGGAACAAAACACCAGGCTAGAAAGGCCGAGCCTTCCACCTTTTACCAAGTATATAGGTGCATTAAATTAAATTGCATTTAATATGGTGATATAACAAGGAACCCATGTTTTCACATGGAAGCAACTGCACCTGCAACTAGCAACGCTATCAACAGGATTAAGCAAGCAGTATCATAGCCAAACAGTGGTTTGCTTGGTCGAACAGGTTGAAGGTAATCATGGCATTGTTGAGAGGCTGATATTTAACAGGTGGTAGGCAACGAGACATAAACGATAGAAGCGATAAAACTAGCATGGCAATGATAGTAATGGTATCTGGGGAAATGATCATCTTGCCTGAGATCCCGCTTGGAAGAAGAATGCCTCCGTGAAGCAGACGAACCGACGTAGTCGAACGGTTCCTCACATCCGACACGCTTGCGGAACTCTATCGAGACGGGGAAACCGGAAACAAGCATCAAGACACGGTATTCACCACACGATGCACAACACATATGATGCATGAGCTACTGAATTCATGCAAGTCACGGCATGACAAATCACACAATCACACCTACACATTAAGTGAAGTTCAATATGCATCAGTTGCATATTGACGAAACTCCACGTTAGTTATTTAGTTCACTCCCGGTTATCTACACGGCAATATTAATGTTGTCAAACATGCAAGAGGTGAAGCGGAAATTAAACTACCTATCTAGGCATTTTAAATGAGGCCGGAAATGACATATAGCACCTCCGAAACGACCTCACATGTTAATTTACAATTCTGTCCAGATCTGAACTAATGCATTTAGTTAGTTGTTAAACAGAAAAACAAATAGGTTCACGTGATTCTACGCGTCCAGGCAAGCAATCTACCATAAAGAACATCTCCAGCGGAGCTACGGTTCAAAAGTTACAAGCACCGCAAGATATGATGCATGAAAGCAAAATGTGTGCAATGGCGGCTACGAGCACTTCAACACATGCAACCAGCAAGAGAAAATGAAACTACACAAGATTCTAAGCAAGTTTCATGTAGGACTCGATCAAAACGGAGCTACGGTTCACAAACTACTAACAAAACAAGAAATCTCTACAAACTGCCAAAATCAGCCACATAGCATCTTCTACACCCCACAACTACGGCTAAACAACTCCGATATGCACAAACAAGACATGGCATGAAAGAGGGCAAGACGCACTACTACAAACAACTAACAACAACTAGCATGGCAGCAAGGAGCACTAGGAAAAGAAGACACAAAATGGCACCTCACACACTATTTCAGACTTAGTGAAAATTACACCTCATGAAAGTGCAGTTTTCAGCCTCAAGCTATATTGACAGCAGCAACAACCTAATCTACAGGACTCCAAATGGCATGAAACTTAACAGCATGCTAGAGAAACACTAGGGGTACCACTAACTCCATTGGACCAACCCCAAAAGAGCTACAGATCACAAGATGCAAGCAAGACAAGACAGCAACAAAATATAGAAGATTCCAGACTTAGAAATATTTCAGCACGTCTAAAACAGCACTATTTCTAGCAACTTGAGGGCAAGCAAAACACACCTAATCATGCATTTCTATTGCCACTAAAAATACCAGGGGCTAAACAAAACATCCAAGATCAACTCTCTAGTTGACAACTAATTCAAACGAGGCACGAAATAAATCCCACGAATTAAACAAAAGAGCATCACGGCAAAATATCTCGCGAACTAACTTCCTCAAAAGCTAAAACTAATTGCACAGAAAAATCCATGGGATTTTTCTACCCCGGAAACATATAAAATATGTGGGGTTTGCAACACAAAATAAAGCCACACATTAATACGGGAAAATAACCTACGTACGGGAAAATGAACTACCGGCAAACCCTACACGCAGAAATACCAATGACTGCTCTAATATACATAGATAAATAGTCCCTAAAACATAGGCATTTTATCTAGGCACTCGAGCAACCCGGACTTGCGCAAAAATTAAATACGTGACGTGTCCTATTAAAACAGCACGCAAAACGACGCATTAGGCACTCTAAACGGCGTCAAACAATTATGCATGTTTCAAATTCGTATTCTACGCGCGAAACTACCACAAAACCATATATAACACGTCTCGAACCGGCTTACGGTTTAAAAGTTACGGGGGTTTAAATGATTAGCTAAAACCTGAAATTAACTAAACCGAAAAGAAAAAAATAAAACTAAATATCTAACGGGCCGAATCTGGTGGCGCAACATAGCAATTACACGCCTGGGGCGAGGGATATGGCTTGCTGGGCTCACCTTGCGGGCCAAGGCCCAGATCTGGAGGCAGCAGGCCGGCTTGGGGCGGAGTGGCCGAGGCGGGGCCGAGCCGGCTGCTGGGCCCGGCTCAGGCGCTGGGGGAAGCTGGGCCGGCGCGGGGCCCACGGGGCGCTGGAGCGGCCGAGGCCCAGGCGGGAGGAGGTGCGCGCTCGGGCGGTTCCCAGGCACGGGGTCAACGCCGGCGCGAGGGCTCGCTGCCTCGATGGATCGGGCAGGCGGCTGACTCACGAGGTGGGGCGAGCGGGGATGACGCCCGAGGGCTGGCGCCGCGCGGTCAACGGGAGGAAATCGAGGCCAGTTCAGCCCTCAGGCGGCGCGATGGATGGCTCCTGATCTGGATCCCTGATCCAGATCGCGGGGAGGAGGCAAGCGGCGCTGACTGGCGGTAGGGGACGGCGCTGGGCACGACCGCTGGCTGGCTTGGGAGGCGGCCGGAGGAGACGGCGGCGCCCCGGGCAGGTGGCGACCGGTGGTGCTGGCGGCAGGCGGAGGTGCACTTCGGTCCGAGGAGCTGCAGCTCGGGAGGCCAAGGACGGGGCTGCGGGAGGAGCCTGAGCTGTTGGATCAGAGATCCGACGGTCCAGATCCGACGGTCCAGATCAGATCTGAGAGGAGAGAGAGAGGGCTCCTAGGGTTTCGGATTTGCACGGATTTCGAGGCGGGATTAGGGGAGGCCTAAAATGGAAGGGGATGTGTGTTTAAATAGAAAAGGGGGGCTAGGTTTAGCGAAATTTCGATCCGGATCCAACCGCGGGGTCGGATTCGGACGATTCCGAACGCGGGTATGGGTACGCGGCCATGTAGAAGGGATATCCGGAGACGAGAGGGAGAACGGGCACCGCGGCACGAATTTCAAAACACCGACACACGTCCGACGACTAACCGAAGACGGTGCCGTTACGGGCGACCGTTCGGGTACCAGACGGTCTCCGATCACGAAGAAATTCGACAGGCGGCCTAGCTATAACTAATCACGACCGCACGTCAAATCTCAACCCGATCAGAGAAAGTTTTAAACGCACTTTAAAAACAGGGTTTCGACGGTGCCGCGGGCGCGTGCGTGTGCGGTCGGACTCAGAACGGACAACGACGAGGACCGGCAACTACTAGCGGATGCAAGTTTGAAAATTGACGGCAACGGAGATGCCGATGCAATGCAGATGATGCGAACGATGCGATGATGATGCAACAAAATAAAACAGACACACGACGAAAACGGAAAGAAGGGGGAATCTTCTGGAACGTCGGGATCGGGCTGTCACAGTAGTTGTTGGAAAAGAACAACGAAAGAATAAGATAGTAGTGGGTTTATGGAAACATTTTCAAATTAATGAAGTGACAACCAGCCACCAACAGAAACAAGGATTGATTGGGAGAAACAAGATATGGACAATTACTTACACCAAGAGGATACATTGAGAACTTGGATTAATGACAAGCACCATGATAGCAATAATCCATGGAAAAGCTTTAGGTGAAATCCAAACCAAGATAGCTCAATGAATAAATCATGGGTTGAAAATATCTCATGATCATAGAATTGGTGGGTTTAATTATCTCATTCTTGAAAGGAAATCTCTTCGAGGCTCCTACACTAACAAGAATGCTATAATACCACCTCAAAGGATAAAGGAAGAACAAATGCACTGAAATGCAAGGGAAAGAATGCTTGAGGTACTCCAACAAGAATTTTGAAGAACACTTGAGAATGAATTGAAACCTTGATAAACCACAAGGACCTCTGTATATGAATGAATGATGCAAAGATAAAAAGGTAGAAAAGAATAAGATTACGACCTTGCTAGGATTTAGAAGAAGCCTCACAAAGAGATACTTGAGAAAAAACTTGGAACTCCGAAAAATAAAGTAAGAACACTTGAGAAAAGGAATTGATATGTAGAGCCACTCCGGAAGAAGAATTCAGATTACTATGAACAAGAATAAGAATTATGTTATGCTTATCCTTCATCAAATTTAATTGATGACAAGCAACGGATTTAACATATCACTTATTCTACTAGAAATGAATCTTGAAGAGGTAGAAAGATAAGCACCACTTGAGGCATGATTGAAGGACGCACCGGTAAGAATTCACAACTGAATGGGAATTCCAAGAATGCATGGAAACACATGAGAATGAAGAGATCATGATCCACCTAACAGAAAACTTGAATAAGGCACCAGAATAATCGAGAGACGAACGAAGAGGCAACAATTGAGAAGATTTGAGGATGAAAGCTGAAAGCTGAGAACGAAGAATCTTCTGAAATGATGGCCTTCGGAGAATCGAGAATGAAACAATTCAGAAATGCACCGGATGTTAATCACGATGGAAGGGCTCCTTCATTGGGATTTATCCCCAGGATTAGCCCTGGCCAAGCAGGTGAGGATCAAGTTTGGCACCACAGTGCATTTTTCTTCGCCCCAGATAGGCAAAGCTTTCTATTTGGTGGTTTCATTCTCCTCGGCCTCTTTCACTTTGACTGAGGATTCTATGGGCATTGCTCTCCAATGTTGTTTGGGTGGAATGAGTTTGGGTTTCTCTGTCCGAAATTTTTTTGCAAGAACATTTCGGTTTAGTGTTGCCAACAACAAAGTGGGACACTTCATCTATGGGCTCAAAGACAGAGTATGGCCAGATTTCGTTTGTCATTTTCACCTCTTCAAGGGACACTTTGCGCAGACGGTACATTTTGATCCCCATTGGCATGCTGATGAGGAACTAGTTAACATCTCATCTCGGAGGTCTATGGCGATCAAGAGTGATTTAAGCTTTCTGGGTAAAAAGATTATCAATGACTCTCCCGTGGGTGCGTCCTACTCCCCGAATCCGGTCAAGTTTGATCCTACCAATTCTTGCAATCGCCATGGGAGTCTAGCTTCAGCATCTCAGGCCATTCTTCCTGATCACGTTCCATGTAGCATGGAGCATGCAAGTTTGATTACCTCCCCGACATCATCGGAAGCACGTCCGCATATGCGTTTAATGGAGAGTTATGTCGCCCTAGCGCATTTGGCGGACACAGGATATGCCTCTCAGAAAAATTTCCTTCTTTTAGGCAGTCTTCGTTTTCGGATTAATGTGCCATACCCCTCCCCACCGCAATGTTTCCTTGCATCTGCATTCAAATATGCGCCACAATCCTCGGAGTGGCCACCGGTTTTAGAAGCTCGACACAAGGCATATTTAGCGCAAGCCCAATATTCTGCTGACGAAATTTCAGAATTAGCCATCACTTGGCCGTTCTTATGCGCAAGATGCCTTCAATGGGGACATAATAAAAGGACCTACTGCTCGCGTCTGATTTGCATTAATTGCTCAGCTCCTAATCACAAAATGATTGCCTGTCCTGCGCTTATTAAGCAAACCATGTCGACTGGCACGACTACTATTCGCGCTAGTAGCACTCATGATTGCAATCAACCCAAAGATACCGCTTCGAGCTTGGTTCAATTATCAGGTAAACATCATCGATATACTAGGTGCGACTGGTGTGGGGCATATGGGCACAAGATACACTCCTGTTTTAAAAGGAAAAAAAATCCTCTAAATGGATTTGGGTACCTAAAACTTCCGTTTCTACCCCTCTCGCTTCGAATTCTGCGCCTCCCCCTGGCGCGCTCATCACTCTCCTGTCCCATCCGAGACTTCGGCCACCTCACCCTCCTCTGTCTCCTGTCTCATCGCCGTCGCCCCGTCTACTCATCACCTCCATTTCCATGGCGAACTACCCGCTAAACCCAGTGTCGTTCCTACCGCCTGGTTTCGCCGTGGAACCTGGCCCAGATGATCGAATCGTGCGGAGTGGGATGGTGGTTGGGCCATTTCCACCCCTCAACCACGACTTCTTGGCGATTGCGGAGGCCAATCACTATGTTCCACTTCATCGCCGCGAAGCCATCCGCGCTCAGATCGAAGGTTTGCTCCAGGAAGCTCACTTATTCACCACCGAATCTTCTGATCATCCATTGGGCATTGGGATTTTTGGTTTTGCGGATGCATCCATGAGAGATACCGCCATTGCTACTCCCCTAGAGCTTGAGGACGAGGACCTCCTCATCACCTTTGTACCTCACAACGAAGCTCTGAATCGTCGTAGTACCACCTTTGGACCTGAACTTTGGATCATGTATTTTGGGTTTCCCTACGACTATCAAACAGAGTACTACATTTAGAAATCTCTAGGAGGGTTTGGTGCTTTGGTTTCCTGGTATAATCCGAGGCAGGATAGGAGATTTGTTCTGCTCAAAGTGAGAGTCCTTAATCTGCGCTTGATCCCAAAGAGTTTTGTAGTCTGGCAACTTGGTGGTGCTAGGGATTGCTGGACTGTGCAAGTTATTATCGTGCGCAGCAATGACTGGAATGGTCTGCTACCTAAAGTTCCCCCTGCAGGGGAGGAACCACCTCCTCCTAATAGCAACCCACACCCTCAGTTTGGCCCTGAGCTCACTGCTGAGCAATTATATCAACAGCAAGTGCATAACTGGCTAGTTCAAAATGCAGCTCAACCCCAGGGGGCTCCTCCTGCCCATGCAGCTCCACAGAACAGGATCAGCACAATGGATGGGGGGGTGTGGCCTGCCTCCCCACCACAGGCACCACAACTTCCTCCCTATCTCTACAACTTCCAAGCTTGGCTTGCTGCACAGGGACTACAAGTACAAGATGGTATGGTCCCTGAAGATAACATCTCAGATAGTGCTTCACAAGCTTGGAATAATGCTATCTCTAACTCTCACAGCTCTGCTAGCTCCAACCTATCTGCTGGATCTCTGAATCCCCTGGTGATATACTCCCAAACACACCAGCAACAACACTCTGAGGGTCTTCTGAGAATCTCCCTGGAAGTTCACAGCTATGGAATTCGATTTGGCTTATCTGAGCATGGAGAATCAGTGCTCACCCTGCTTCTAACTGATCCAGCTCCAAGACAGCAGCTAAATGACTTCATCTTTAGGGTCATCAAGCCTCTAATGGCTTCCAGAGGTCCTTGGAATTCTGACTATGGCTTCAGACATGAATGTATGCAGGTGGAAGTTGCAGTTGCTCTGAATGATGATGGCATAATCTCTAGCAACATCTGTCCTGATATCCCCATGAACAGTGCATCATCTTCTGTCATCATAGAAGCACTTTCCCCTGAGCAAGCACAAGTTCCACCCCATGAGTCTTCGGAACCATTGGAAGCAGAAGGCAGCAGGGATCAGGCACTACAAGTCAGCAAGATCTCTCTGAAACACAAAGGCAAAATGAGAATGCAAGTGGATACTTCCAACCTTCGCTGCAGCCTGAGATCAAATAAATATGATGGCTTCAAGATCCCATCCATGGCAGAGGGCAAGATCACTAAATCCAAAGTCAAGCCCAGGACGATTCCCAATATTGTTCTTGAGGAAGTTGACCGTGCCCCGACACTTGAGGTTCCTCCTCCTACTGCCATCAACACCATGCAGGACATTGGGACGCAGCTGTGTGCTATACCTGCAGCAGAACTTGCCGATTCGGAGCTTCTTCGCGAAGATTCAGACCCTGTAGATAGCCAAGTTTGATCTTGTGCTTGCCCACCTCCTCTTTGAAGCTCTATGTTACTTTTGCGTAGCTGGAACATTTTATGTTGGAATATTCAGGGATTTAACTCGCCCAAAAAAACATCTAGCCCTATCGAATGCTATTCGTGACAGCAGCTGCTCCATCATTTGCTTGCAAGAATCGAAAATGCCCTCGTTTGATGAACATGCCTTACGTACATTGTGCCCTAAACGATTCGACAAATTTGCATATATTCCCTCCCGAGGGGCTTCTGGTGGGATAGTCATGATTTGGAACAACTCTATATTCGTAGGAACTACGTTTTTAGAAGAAGATTTCGCGTTAGGAGTCCAATTCTCATCAACACAGTCTTTGCATTCCTGGAAGCTATTGAACATATATGGCCCCTGCCAAGGGGACCAAAGGGCTCGTTTCACTTCTTGGCTCTTTGATCTTGATATCATGGAGACTGAGGACTGGTTGATCCTAGGAGATTTCAGTTACATTAGGGCTCCAACGAACCGCAACCTACCCGGAGGTAACGTTCATGACATGTTTACTTTTAATGAATTTATCAGTGAGCAGACGTTAACGGAGATCCCAATCAAAGGCCGAGCATATACATGGTCGAACATGCAGCTAAACCCCCTACTCGAACAACTCGACTGGTTCTTTACGTCTTTGAATTGGACTACCTCCTTTCCCAACACTTTGGTACGTCCATTGCCACGGCCTGTATCAGATCATATTCCCTGTGCGGTAGAAATACAAACCAACATTCCACGCAACAAACGTTCCGCTTTGAAACATACTGGATTGCTCACCCAGGGTTTATGGAGACAGTCTCGCTAGCATGGAATAAACCCGTCAAACATGGTCGACATAGCGATGCAGCGGCAATAATCTGTCAAAAACTTAAAGTTGTTCGATTTGCACTACGACGATGAAGTCATGGTATATCCCGCCTTAAGGTTGCAACTATCAACACCAACAAGGCGCTATTGGAATTAGACTACCTCGAAGATCGACGCACTCTCACCACGCCAGAACGAAACTTTCGACGCATCCTCAAAAGTCACCTTCTCAGGTTGCTTACATACCAGAAAGAATACTGGCGCAAGAGATGCTCCATCAGATGGATCAAATTTGGAGATGAAAATACAAAGTTTTTTCAAACAATTGCAACTGAACGATATCGACGCAACTTTGTGGCGACAATCAAAACTGATGCAGGGCTTGTGGTTGAATCACATGCCGGCAAGAAGGCCCTCCTGTTTGACACTTATAGAACAAGGATGGGCACAGTGGGACCCCTTGATATACGGTTTGATTTAACGCAACTACGGCGACAAGAAGTAGACTTAGAAGCTCTTACGATCCCCTTTGCCAAAGAAGAAATAGATGTCGTAGTGAAAGAGATGCCAGCAGACAAATCTCCAGGACCAGACGGTTTTAACGGAGCCTTTCTTAAATCTTGTTGGCACATCATCAAGAAAGACTTCTATGATCTTTGTGATGAATTCCACCGAGGTAATCTCAACTTGGAACCTCTGAATTATGGGCACATCACGCTTATCCCCAAGACGGCTTCTCCTGAGACAGTGAATGACTATCATCCCATCACCCTGCTTAACTGCTGCCTCAAGATGATCACCAAGATACTGGCACAATGACTATAGAAAATCATTCTACAGATTGTGCATCGAAACCAGTACGGATTCCTCCGTGGTAGATCTATACATGACTGCTTAGCATGGGCATTCGAGTATATACACCAATGTCAAAGTTCTCGTAGGGAGATAATCATGCTGAAATTAGACTTCACTAAAGCCTTTGATACGATTGAACACTCGGCTGTGATCACCATAATGCAACATATGGGATTTAATACTAAATGGATCCAATGGATGCAATGCATCTTCTCATCAGGAAAATCATCAGTATTGCTAAATGGAATTCCTGGTAAACAATTCCCCTGCCGATGTGGAGTAAGACAGGGGGCCCCCTCTCGCCATTGATATTTGTGCTGGCGGCGGACATACTCCAAACAGAAGTCAACAAACAACTAAACCTGGGCTTGTTGTCCCACCCTATTGACCCAAGAGGCAATGCTGACTTTCCAGTAATACAATACGCTGATGACACCATTATCATCATGCCGGCGTGTGAGGTCCAAACGGCGAGAATGAAAAGGATACTAGATGACTTCGCCACGACGATAGGGCTCAGGATTAACTATCAGAAATCCACCCTAGTTCCTATCAATGTGACCCAAGCGATATGTGACAACATCATCTCGATCTTTGGTTGTGCGCGGGCGTCAATGCCGTTCACCTATCTAGGGCTCCCGCTGGGTACATCCAAACCTACTGTCCTGGATATGACACCGCTAGTTTGTAAAGCGGAGAGGAAGATCACAGCCGCCATGACACTGATGTCGCATGCGGGCAGATTGGCTTTGATGAACTCACTGGTCACGTCATTGCTGGTGTACCCAATGGGGACTCTCAAAATCCCCCCAACGATTGTAGAACAATTTGATAAACTTCGGAGGAGATGTCTGTGGAGAAAAAAGACTGAAGATGGATTCAAAAGTAATGCTCTAGTAGCGTGGAACGCAGTTTGCCGCCCGAAAGAGAATGGCGGCCTCGGGGTCCTGAACATCAAACTACAAAATGACGCAATGCTTCTCAAGATGCTCCACAAGTTCTACAACAAAAAAGATATCCCGTGGGTAACATTGATCTGGAATACACACTATGGGGAAGCAATACCCCATGCACAAGATCGTTGTGGCTCCTTCTGGTGGAAAGAACTGACCAAACTTATGTCGGTGTTCCGAGGGATAACTAGAGTCAATGTCAACAATGGCCTCTCGATGCACTTTTGGAAAGACAACTGGAACAATGCCGTATATGCAGAAAAATTCCCTCGGGCTTTCTCCTTTGCTAGAACTGAAGATGTCTCGGTTCACACCTTCCTGGTGACTAGCTCGCTCCAAGAAGCATTCTCGCTGCCCCTGTCTGAACAAGCGTATGATGAACTCAGGATGATACAACAAGAAACCAGAGAAGTACAGCTAAACCCTAGGGGAGATGACTAGGTGTGTTCTTGGGGGGCTAGCACCTTTGAGACGGCAGCACATCGACGTTTCTGTTTCCAAGAGACTACGGTGCATCCAGCGTTTCGATGGCTATGGAAAACCAAATGTGTACCAAAGATCAAGGTATTTGGATGGTTTTTGCTGATGGACAGGCTCAACACGAGGAATATGCTCAAACGACGACAGTACAACATAGGGGCTACTCTGGACTGCATGCTCTGCGATCGTCACGTGGAGGAAACGCTGGAACACCTCTTCTTTGAATGCAGCTTTAGCTGACGCTGTTGGAATATGGTCAACATCACATGGTCAGAACGACAACATAGACTGGAGAAGCTACAACACCAGAGGACAGCGCACCCCAGGGACATGTTCATGGATGTTTTTCTGGTGGCAGCCTGGAGCATATGGAAGGAAAGAAATAATAAGTGCTTTGAACAAATAACCCCATCTCTTGGGGCTTGGCAGTGTCGGTTTGTAAAAGACTTCTCCAATCTTAGACATTGTGTGCCTACTAGCAAGGTGCAAAACATAGATAACATTGTAGCCACCCTAGCTGAAACCACATAATATGTAACTCCACCCTGCCCCACTTCCCCCCTCCCCATCTTGTACATGTGTAACTCTTGGCTTGATATATACACACAGTAGGATTTTATCCTACTGTCTTACACTAAAAAAAAAGAAATGCACCGGATAGAAAGAAAGGGATACTCATGATTGGGAATAATTCAAGACGATGCCAGAAGGCTAAAACGATGAATCATGAAGAGAATGGACCAAGATTGAGAAAAACACTCCTTCGGTCTACAAGCTAAGAATGATGACAAGAAACAACACCAAGGATAATGAGACACTCCGGAATAAAGAAGAAGGGAAGGTTGAGCCAAATATGAGAATTAATTCAATTGATCTTGAAGAAGGAATATGACTGATTAAAATCATACTTACGTCATAGTTGAAAGAATTAAAGATCTCCGGGAAAAGATTAAAAGCGCCAGGAAAGATCCTGGGAAAGAACCTGTGGGTTATGGGCCCACTCAAAAGAAACCACCGTTGAAAAGATTGCTCAAAAATATAGATATTGCACCGGTACAAATGAAAACTTGATGAGGTTGACCACGTCGAAATAGTTGAAGGATCGAGAATCAGGACATCTGAAATATCTTCAACACTCCGGATAGCAAGAGAGAGGAATGAATAACAAGATAGTCTGAAAAGAATTTCCAACATGGGAAAGAATTACAAGGATGAATAGGATATAATGAACACGAATAGCTTGAACTGAATTAAATTCACCGGAAAAGATGACAAGAATGAATAAATATGACACAATCTCCTGAGAATCTTCACAATGAATCACCGGTTACGAAAGGAAAAAGAGATAGCGGAAGCCTCACTCAAAATAAAGGCACTTGGATGAGAATTGAATCACTGAAGAAAAGGGCGGGAGGGCGGGAAAAAACAAAGACAACTTGGAACAGATGAGACAACTCCGGAAAGAATTCAAAGAATGATCTTGCAAAATTGGAGAAAATTGAATCCACCTGGAGAGAAACACACCAGTTGAAAAAGAATTGATACGATGACTCCGGTTGAAAAGAATTGATAAGACAACTGATTGAGCAAAAGGATTTGCACTCTCACATAAAAATATGAGAACACCTCTTAGGAGAGATCTGAAATCACCACTTGACATCGAAGCAACATGAATTACCATATTCCAACAAAACAAAGGGTGAGGCTTATAAAACAAGCTAGAACAAACTCATGAGAAAGATTTCGTCCGATATTTTCGTGGACAGGATCGCACGGGCTCGATCCTTACAGTAGCCATCAAGTGCAAGGCAGTGCACCCGACATCCGAAGCGTCCCCGAGTCGTAGCAAGCTACAAGGACTCTTTAAGACACAACGTGTACCGCTGTAAGTCGACCGCCAAAAAGAGAATCCACTAGATGTCGAACCCCAACCTAACATCATGCATTTGTTAGAAGATTGTCCTATAAGCAACTACTTGAATTCCCACCTATGAATTCCCGAAATATCTGGTCATGCAATCTGGTACACGGATACAAGGAGTAATAATCACACAACTCTGATACTAACCCATCACCTGTATCACATCCATCAACACACGACCAGAATCTCGGACCTTCATCTACTACAGACCCTCGTGATCACAACGATACAGAGTATGGCAGTACTCCCGAACAATCTGCACCAGTACTGGGGACATCGGGGTTATATCGCCACTACTAGTATTGAAGCAATTACGAACATCCTTCATTCTGAGATATAAAGAAATATGAATGATAACGATGTGCTCAAGAATCCCCTGGAGCTCAACTCCCCGAAAGAAAATCAAGTCAGACAGGAGGCACCAAGACAGAACTCCGTCACATCGGCATCATATAGATTCCAAAAATATCGGCGTGATCCTAAAAAACTTTTGAGTGAGAAGAGGAGTAGAATAAATTATTACGTCAAGATTCCTCACCAGAGCATAGAAGAGGAGAAAAAAGAATCCTACTCTCCGATATATAACTAGACTCAAAGCAGTTTTTCACTAGACTCGACTCGGCCAAGTTTTATCAATCAAGAGGGCTCCTAGGTCGGTACTGCTCTGATACCAACTTGTCACGCTCAAGATGCGACCCTATCCTCAATTTGGCACGAAGGCCTCGTCAGGGATAGAAGCGCATCTCGTCGTGTCGCAAGAATGGATATCGTTACAAGTACATGTACTGAAAAGAAGAGATATATAAATAAAATTGTCTTACACTCGCCACAAGCTACATCAGAGTCACAACAGTACAATACATAATCATCATGAAGAAGTGCAGGGTCCGACTACGGACGAAAACAAACGAGAAAAGAAGAACGACGTCCATCCTTGCTATCCCACGCTGCCGGCCAGGAACCCATCCTAGATCGATGAAGAGGAAGAAGAAGAAGCAACTCCAAATAAACAATCAACGCGCTTGCGTCATATAACCTTTACATGTACCTGCAACCGGTGTTATAGTAATCTGTAAGCCACAGGGGACTCAGCAATCTCTTTTCCAAAGGTATCAAGGCTAGCAAAGCTTATTAGGTGAGGTATGGTTAAGTACGGTGAGGTTGCAGCAGCGGCTAAGCATATATTTGGTGGCTAAAGTTACGAGTACCAGAAATAAGAGGGGAAGGCCTACGCATAACGGACGTGAACTACTGATGATCAAAGGAATGATCTTGAACACCTACCTACGTCAGACATAACCCCACCGTGTCCTCGATCGGAGAAGGAACTCACGAAAGAGACAATCACGGTTACACACACGGTTGGCATATTTTAATTAAGTTAAGTTTAAGTTATCTAGAACCAGTGTTAAACAAAGTTTCCACGTTGCCACATAACCGCGGGCATGGCTTTCCGAAAGATTTAACCCTGCAGGGGTGCTCCAACTAGTCCATCACAAATTACCACAAGCCGCATAGATTTCCTTGATCACGAAACTCGCAATCTTGTCCGACCTCTTAGTGGAAAACCTTAACTTTGAGATTACCCAAAGCATCACCGGAATCCCGATGCACAAGATATCTCGTTAAAGGTAAAACTAATCCAGCAAGGCCGCCCGACGTGTCGACGATCCCGATAGGAGCCGCGTATCTTGTTCTCAGGACACGACGGATAAGCACAGCGTACGGTGGCCTGATAGAAATCTCCCAAGTTGCCCTGGGTTGGCCCCGCAAACGACTCTAGTTTGGACCAGCACCATCAGCATTGCCCCCTGTATTATGTAGAATTACTCCTCGGGTAGCGCTAACTCCCTATGCATTTTAGTGTTAACAAAATTATTATGTTGGTCAAATGTAGAACCAATGTTGGGCCTTGCCAGACCAGCTTTAATCTAAAACGAATTATCAAGGGTGTCCCCATAACAACCTCGATCGTGTTAGGAGCGCTCAATTATGGAACATAAAACCAGTAGCCGAAACTAAGGGGGCAAAGGTGGAACAAAACACCAGGCTAGAAAGGCCGAGGCTTTCACCTTTTATCAAGTATATAGGTGCATTAAATTAAATAGCATTAATCTGGTGATATAACAAGGAACCCATGTTTCCACATGGAAGCAACTACACCTGCAACTAGCAACGCTAACAACATGGTTAAGCAAGCAGTAACATAGCCAATCCGTGGTTTGCTAGATCGAACGGGTTGAAGGTTATCATGGCATTGTTGAGGGGCTGATATTTAACATGTGGTAGGCAACGAGACATAACGATAGAAGCGATAAAACTAGCATGGCAATGATAGTAATGGTATCTGGGGAAATGGTCATCTTGCCTGAGATCCCTCTTAGAAGTGGAATGCCTCCGTGAAGCAGACGAACTGACGTAGTCGAACGGGTCCTCACAATCCGGCACGCTGCGGAACTCTATCGAGACGAAGCAAACCGGAAACACAAATCAACACACAGAATTCACCACACGATTCACAACACATATGATGCATGAGCAGCTGAACACATGCACGTCACGACATGACAATTCACACAATCAAACACTACACATTAAGTGAAGTTCAATATGCAACGAGTTGCATATTGACGAAACTCCACGTTTATTTATTTAGTTCTATCCCGATTAGAAACACGACAATATTAAATGTGTTTAAACATGGCAAGAGGTGAAGCGTAACTAAACTATCTATCTAGGCATTTTAAATGAGGTCGGAAATAACATATAACACCTCCGAGACGACCTCATATGTTAATTTACAATTCTATCCAGATCTGAACTAACACATTTATTTAGTTGTTAAACAGCAAAAAAATAGGTTCACGTGATTCTACACGTCATTTCAAGCAATTTACACATGGAGATCATCTCCAACGGAGCTACGGTTCAAAAGATACGGATACCGCAAGATATGATGGCATGCATGCAATATGTGTGCAACGACGGCTACGAGCACTTCAAAACATACAAACAGCAAGAGAAAATGAAACTACACGAGCTTCTAAGCAAGTTTCATGTAGGACACGATCAAATCGGAGCTACGGTTCAACAACTACGAGCAAAACAAGAAATCACTACAATCTGCCAAAATCAGCCACATAGCTTTTTCTACACCCCACAACTACGAGCTACTCAACTCCAATATACTCAACCAAGGCATGTCACGAAAGAGGGCAAGAAGCACTACCACAAACAACTAACAAAAACTAGCATGGAAGCAAGGATCACTAGGAAATGAAGTCACAAAATGGCTTCTCACACACAGTTTCAGACTTAGTGAAAATAACACTTCATGAAAGTGCAGTTTACGATCTGAAGCCATATTGACAGTAGCAAACCACAAGCTACATGACTCCAAATGGCATGCAAATTCACAGCATACTAGAGAATCACAAGGTCTACAACTTACTCCATTGCACCAACCTCAAAAGAGCTACAGATCACAAGATAGAAGCAAGACAAGACAACAACAAAATATAACAGATTCCAGACTTAGAAATATTTCAGCACCTCCCAAATCAGCACTATTTCTAGCAACTTGAGAGCAAGCAAACCACACCTAAACATGCATTTCTAATGCAACCAAAAATACCAGGGGCTAGAGTAAACATCAAAGATCAACTCTCTAGTTGAAAACTTAATCAAACGAAGCACGGAATAAATCTTACGAAATAGACAAGAGGGCAACATGGCAAAATATCGCGCGAACTAACTTGCTCTAATGCTAAAACTAATTGCACAGAAAAATCCCATGGATTTTTCTACCCCGAAAACATATGAAATATGTGGTGTTGCACAACAAAAATAATGCCACAGGTAAATACGAGATAAAAATGTATACACGGAAAAATAAACTAGCGGCAAACCCTACTCGCAAAAATACCAACGCCTACTCTAAAATACATGGTAATGGGGTTCCTAAAAGGTGAACATTTCTAGCACGACATTCGAGCTATTCGAACACGCGCGGAAAATAAACTACGGAATGGATCCTATTGGAACAACACGTAAATCTATGCATATGTCGTCTCAAACTACGTCAAACAATTATGCATGTTATATAATCGGATTCTATGCGCAAAACGACACCAAATACATATACAACTCATCGCGATCCGACTAACGGTTTAAAAGATACACGCGTGTAAAATACGTCTAATTCCTGAAAATAACTAATTCGAATAAAACCCTGAGATCCTATTGGGACGAACAGTGGGCGGGAGGTAAAAAAAAGGTGCACAGGCGGGGGGAGGATCTCACCTCGGAGGGCCGGCCTGGAGTGGGAGGAGAGCCTGGGCCGGAGGGCGCTGGAGGAGACCTGGGCTGCCGGAGGGAGTTGGAGCTGGGCCAGGCTTGGTGTGGGCCGAGGTGGGGCGCGCGGGAGGAGCGCTGCGCTCGGGCGGCTCCCAGGCGCGGTCACGCGGGCGACGGGATCGAGCATTCCCGCTCGATCTGGCGGGCGGCGGCGACTGGGGTCCATGGGAGCTGGTGCCTGGCGGACCGGGAAAGACCGCGCGGTCAACGCGGGGAGGAACTCGGCGCCGAGGTGCTCGCCTCCTCGATCCCAACGCCCAAGGCGAGCCACGTCTGGCGGCTGTCGGCGGGAGCAGCTCGCCTGGACGGCGCGGGACGGCTCCCTATCTGGCTCCCTACCCAGATCGCGGGAAGGGGCGGAGCTCCCGAGGCGATTGTCGGCAGGAGGACCGAAGACACGGGCGGTTGGCAGCTCGGCAGCTGGGGACGCGCACGCGCGATTGGGACGGTGGGGGAAAACGAGGAAGGGGAGACGACGACGATGGGACTAGGGTAGGATGGGACAGATTGTTAGGGTTTGCCTGCTTAAATAATTAGGTGGGTTTGGATAGGGCTGATCTGGACCCTCCGATTCGATCGGACCGTTGGGAAATATAGGTTCGAGAGTGCAATGGACAAACCGATGACGATTTGCGGTAAAATGGGGTTGATCCGGATCCAACGGTCATGACAGCCGGGTTCGGGTTCCGAGAGGTTTCGGACTGGGCTGCACGTTGGGCCGATGCACTATGCAGAGGGGCTAGGCGGAGAAGAGAGGGAAAACGGGCACCCAACAACAATTTTTAAAACACCAACAACCCTCCGACGGTAGACTGAATATGGTGCCGCTATGGTCGACCGTTCGGGTACCAGACGGACTCCGATCGCAACGAAATTCACATGCGGCCTAGCTATAACTAATTACGACCGCATGCAAAGTTTCACCCCGATCAGAGAAAGTTTTCAACACACTTTTAAAACCGGTTTTCGATGATGCCGCGGGCGCGTGCGTGTGCGGTCGGGCTCAGAGCGGACAACGACGAGAACCGGCAACTAACAACGGATGCAAGTTTTGAAAACTGGCGGCAACGGGGTGCCGATGCAATGCAGATGATGCGCATGATGCAATGATGATGCGACAAAAGAAAATAGACACACGATGAAAATGGAATAGAAGGGGAATTCTTCTTGAACGTCGGCACGGGCTATCACATAAACCTTGCAAAATAAGAGAGGAAAGGCATAAATATGGTTCCATAAAGTATAATAACAGTCCATAAAGCGATAAATATCAACATGAAAGCATGATGCAAAATGGACGTATCAACTCCCGCAAGCTTAGACCTCACTTGTCCTCAAGCGAAAACCAAGACCCAAAACATGTCCACATGTTTAGGGATGAAGGTGTCTATAAAACAAAATAAGGACATGAGGGCATCTTGATCACACATAGAACAGCAATACATCATAGAGATTCTAATGGGAAAGTAACAATTCCTTCACAGAGCAAAGTATGAAACAAAAACCTTACCGAGAAGTAGCCAACAACACTCAATAGTCATTGAAGCAATTGCAATTTATCATATTATCAGAAAGAGTCAAATAAGAGCTTGTAAGGCAAATCCACATACTCAATCATCTTTTTTTTCCACAATTGTTACAACTCACGTAGTACTCATGATATCAAAGTTTCAGTTGGACACAGAGAAACATAGGGGCTTATAATTTTGCCTCCCAACCATTTACCTCAAGGGTAAAGTCAACAATAATAAAGCATAAGTACTTACCTCCAAGTTGATATATGAATATAGATCTTTCCCAAGCATATGACGTTCACCAAGAAAAAGGCTAAATAAGGAATTGGTGAAGATCACCATGACTCATACAAGGGCAAAAAGTAAAGGTACAAGATAGGCCCTTCGCAGGGGGAAGCAGAGGTTGTCATGCGCTTTTGAGGTTTTGATGCGTGTCCTCTTAGTGCGGAGGAACGTCACTTTATATTGCCTCCTGTGATAAAGAACTTTATTATGCAGTCTGTCGCTTTTATGTCTTCCTCATCACAGGTTCGTACAAAGCTTATTTTCCACACACTAATAGATCATACATATTAGAGAGCAATTTTTATTGCTTGCACCGATGACAACTTACTTGAGGGATCTTATTCAATCCATAGGTAGGTATGATGGACACTCATGGCAAAACTGGTTTGAAGGTTTATGGATGCACAATTAGTATGTCTACTTGGTGCTGGAGTTTTGGCTAATGTGCGGTGGAAGCAATCGTCACATGCTAAGGGATCTCTAATCGTATAACATTGTTTGGAACCAAGCAAACACAATTCATTATGTTGTCTTCCTTGTCCAAAATCTACTTCTAAGCATGTAGTAGTTTGGTGAGTGCTCACAATTACAGAAAGTGTCTAAGATGATACATTTATATGTGAACGTCTCTTTCCTTATTACTTCTTATTAATTGCAACAATGACTGGGGTCCATGTTGGTCTATTCTCAACAAGTTTCAATCATCATACTTGTTATATGTGAAGCTATCACTTTTCATAGGATCATCTCATGATCTTTCATGCTATCGTTCTTTTCATACTTTTGATCACGGAACAAAACAAAGCCCTTGACTAAGATACTCTTTATTATATAGCTTGCAAGCTCGAATACATCGGGGGAGACACAAGGCAAAAGACTCAAACTAAAACACTAAAGACTTATTCCACTAAGAGAAGAAATAAAACCTGAAAAGGAAAGAACAAAAACAAAGGTAAAAGCAAAAGATATAAAAGTGATACGATACCAGGGAAAATTCCCCAAGCTTGGCAAAAGCCAAGGGGATTGCCCATACCAATGCTTAGTTGTCTTCCTTTGGTGGTGATGGTGGTGGAGTTGTTGAAGTAGTCTTTGCCTTTGATTCCAAGAGAGCTATCAATCTTTGATTTATACCTTTGAGATCTGCGACATGGTTTTCCAGCAAAACAACTTCACGAGAAAGGGAAATATTGCGAGCACGAGTTGTTTCACAAAACCTCAAGAGTTCAATCAAGGATGGAGACAACACGTGGAGGAAGGGTTGGAGAAAATCTACTCCTTCAACGTCTTCAATGTTGAACATAGGTTGAACTTCCTCTCTAGCTTGGGTTTTCTCCTTAGTTTTGTCCATGGCTTCCGTGACTTCTACCCTTTTCAGATCATCATCTACTTCTTCATGAACTTGATGGAGATTATTCTCCCCAACAGATTCCTGAGACATCTTTGCTCCAAATCTGCGGCAGACAACAGGCTCGAAACGAAAACAGAGGAAAACTGTGCGATACGGAGATCAAAACCCTCGGGCGTATATATAATGATTTTTTTTCTCGACCAAAAGGAGTGCTCCGCAAGAAAACGGAGTCCGGGAGGCACACGAGGTGCCGACAAGCCCTGTTGTCGTGGACAGGGGGAGGCCACGGCAACCAAGCTTGTGGCCGCCTCGTGTGCTCTCCGGACTGCTTTTTATTTTTCTAATTTTCCAAAAATTCCAAAATAGAGAAAATTTCCTATTGGAGAATTTTCGGAGTCCAATTACTTACCGAAACAGATACCTCTTCGTTTTCAGGGTCTGAAATAGGCTGATAAACATCCCTTATGTACTCCTCTGGAGTTATGATATTGATGATATTGGTCTCAACATTTATGGGAGTACCAGAGATGTAATGCTTGATTCGTTGCCCATTTACCACTCGAGGAAAATTACCTTCCGTGTTATTGATTTTTATGGCACCGGAATGATATACTTCCTCGACAACGTAGGGACCTTCCCATTTAGAGAGAAGCTTGCTTGCGAAGAATCTTAAACGAGAATTGTATAGCAGGACATAATCACCTACATTGAACTCTCGCTTTTGTATTCTTTTACCGTGACACCTCTTAACCTTTTCCTTGAACAACTTGGCATTCTCATATTCCTGGGCCCTCCATTCATCTAATGAGCTGATATCAAACAACCGCTTCTCACCGGCAAGTTTGAAATCAAAGTTGAGCTCTTTGATTGCCCAATAAGCTTTGTGTTCCAGCTCAAGAGGTAAATGACAGGCCTTACCGTAAATCATTTTATACGGCGACATGCCCATGGGATTCTTGTAAGCAGTCCTATAAGCCCATAGTGCATCGTCAAGTTTGCTAGACCAATTCTTTCAAGATCTATTAACGGTCTTTTGTAAGATCAATTTGATCTCCCTATTACTCAACTCCACTTGACCACTAGACTGAGGATGATAAGGAGATGCAACTCTATGGTTGACATCGTACTTAGCGAGCATCTTGCGGAAAACACCATGAATGAAGTGTGAACCGCCATCAGTCATCAGATATCTAGGGACTCCAAATCTTGGGAAAATGACTTCTTTAAGCATCTTAATAGAGGTGTGGTGATCAACATTTTTAGTGGGTATAGCCTCTACCCACTTAGTGACATAATCCATGTTGGGGAACGTCGCATGGGAAACAAAAAATTTCCTACGCGCACGAAGACCTATCATGGTGATGTCCATCTACGAGAGGGGATGAGTGATCTACGTACCCTTGTAGACCGTACAGCAGAAGCGTTATAGAACGCGGTTGATGTAGTGGAACGTCCTCACGTCCCTCGATCCGCCCCGCGAACAATCCCGCGATCAGTCCCACGATCTAGTATCGAACGGACGGCACCTCCGTGTTCAGCACACGTACAGCTCGACGATGATCTCGGCCTTCTTGATCCAGCAAGAGAGACGGAGAGGTAGAAGAGTTCTCCGGCAGCGTGACGGCGCTCCGGAGGTTGGTGATGACCTTGTCTCAGCAGGGCTCCGCCCGAGCTCCGCAGAAACGCGATCTAGAGGAAAAACCGTGGAGGTATGTGGTCGGGCAGCCGTGAGAAAGTCGTCTCAAATCAGCCCTAATTGCTCCATATATATAGGAGGAGGGAGGGAGGGGCCTTGCCTTGGGGTCCAAGGACCCCCAAGGAGTCGGCCGAGCCAAGGGGGGGAGGACTCCCCCCCCCCCAAACCGAGTTGGACTTGGTTTGGTGGGAGGAGTCCCCCTCCCTTCCCACCTCCTTCCCTTTTTTTTCTTTCCTCTTGATTTTTCTTCTCTTGGCGCATTAGTCACTTGTGGGCTGTCCCACCAGCCCACTAAGGGCTGGTGTGGCTCCCCCAATGCCTATGGGCTTCCCCGGGGTGGGTTGCCCCCCCCGGTGAACTCCCGGAACCCATTCATCATTCCCGGTACATTCCCGGTAACTCCGTAAACCTTCCGGTAATCAAATGAGGTCATCCTATATATCAATCTTCGTTTCCGGACCATTCCGGAAACCCTCGTGACGTCCGTGATCTCATCTGGCACTCCGAACAACATTCGGTAACCAACCATATAACTCAAATACGCATAAAACAACGTCGAACCTTAAGTGTGCAGACCCTGCGGGTTCGAGAACTATGTAGACATGACCCGAGAGACTCCTCGGTCAATATCCAATAGCGGGACCTGGATGCCCATATTGGATCCTACATATTCTACGAAGATCTTATCGTTTGAACCTCAGTGCCAAGGATTCGTATAATCCCGTATGTCATTCCCTTTGTCCTTCGGTATGTTACTTGCCCGAGATTCGATCGTCAGTATCCGTATACCTATTTCAATCTCGTTTACCGGCAAGTCTCTTTACTCGTTTTGTAATACAAGATCCCGCAACTTACACTAACTTACATTGCTTGCAAGGCTTGTGTGTGATGTCGTATTACCGAGTGGGCCCCGAGATACCTCTCCGTCACACGGAGTGACAAATCCCAGTCTTGATCCATACTAACTCAACTAACACCTTCAGAAATACCTGTAGAGCATCTTTATAGTCACCCAGTTACGTTGCGACGTTTGATACACACAAAGCATTCCTCCGGTGTCAGTGAGTTATATGATCTCATGGTCATAGGAATAAATACTTGGCACGCAGAAAACAGTAGCAACAAAATGACACGATCAACATGCTACGTCTATTAGTTTGGGTCTAGTCCATCACGTGATTCTCCCAATGACGTGATCCAGTTATCAAGCAACAACACCTTGTTCATAATCAGAAGACACTGACTATCATTGATCAACTGGCTAGCCAACTAGAGGCATGCTAGGGACGGTGTTTTGTCTATGTATCCACACATGTAAATGAGTCTTCATTCAATACAATTATAGCATGGATAATAAACTATTATCTTGATACAGGAATTATAATAATAACTATACATTTATTATTGCCTCTAGGGCATAATTCCAACAGTCTCCGACTTGCACTAGAGTCAATAATCTAGCCCTCACATCACCATGTGAATTACATTGTAATAAATCTAACACCCATACAGTTCTGGTGTCGATCATGTTTTGGCCGTGGAAGAGGCTTAGTCAGCGGGTCTGCTACATTCAGATCCGTGTGCACTTTGCATATATTTACGTCCTCTTCCTCGACGTAGTCGCGGATGAGGTTGAAGCGTCGTTTGATGTGTCTGGTCTTCTTGTGAAACCGTGGTTCCTTTGCTAAGGCAATGGCACCAGTGTTGTCATAGAACAAGGTTATTGGATCCAGTGCACTTGGCACCACTCCAAGATCCGTCATGAACTGCTTCATCCAGACACCCTCCTTAGCCGCCTCCGAGGCAGCCATGTACTCCGCTTCACATGTAGAATCTGCTACGACGCTTTGCTTGGAACTGCACCAGCTTACTGCACCCCCATTAAGAATAAATACGTATCCGGTTTGCGACTTAGAGTCGTCCGGATCTGTGTCAAAGCTTGCATCGACGTAACCTTTTACGGCGAGCTCTTCGTCACCTCCATACACGAGAAACATCTCCTTAGTCCTTTTCAGGTACTTCAGGATATTCTTGACCGCTGTCCAGTGATCCACTCCTGGATTACTTTGGAACCTACCTGCCATACTTATGGCCAGGCTAACATCCGGTCTAGTGCACAGCATCGCATACATGATAGAACCTATGGCTGAAGCATAGGGGACGGAGCGCATATGCTCTCTATCTTCATCAGTTGCTGGGCACTGAGTCTTACTCAATCTCGTACCTTGTAACACTGGCAAGAACCCTTTCTTGGACTGTTCCATTTTGAACCTCTTCAAAACTTTATCAAGGTATGTGCTTTGTGAAAGTCCTATCAGGCGTTTTGATCTATCCCTATAGATCTTAATGCCTAGAATGTAAGCAGCTTCTCCTAGGTCCTTCATAGAGAAACTTTTATTCAAGTAACCTTTTATGCTCTCCAAAAGCTCTACGTTGTTTCCAATCAGTAATATGTCATCTACATATAATATTAGAAACGCCACAGAGCTCCCACTCACTTTCTTGTAAATACAAGATTCTCCAACCACTTGTATAAACCCAAATGCTTTGATCACCTCATCAAAGCGTTTGTTCCAACTCCGAGATGCTTGCACCAGTCCATAAATGGATCGCTGGAGCTTGCACACCTTGTTAGCACTCTTAGGATCGACAAAACCTTCGGGCTGCATCATATACAACTCTTCCTTAAGGAAACCGTTAAGGAACGCCGTTTTGACATCCACCTGCCAGATTTCATAATCGAAAAATGCGGCTATTGCTAACATGATTCTGACGGACTTAAGCATTGCCACGGGAGAGAAAGTCTCATCGTAGTCAATTCCTGGAACTTGTGAAAAACCCTTTGCCACAAGTCGAGCTTTATAAACGGTCACATTACCGTCAGCGTCCGTCTTCTTCTTAAAGATCCATTTGTTCTGAATAGCCTTGCGGCCCTTAGGCAGTATCTCCAAAGTCCACACTTTGTTCTCATACATGGATCCTATCTCGGATTTCATGGCTTCTAGCCATTTGTTGGAATCTGGGCCCACCATTGCTTCTTCATAATTCGCAGGTTCATTGTTGTCTAACAACATGATTGATAAGACGGGATTACCGTACCACTCTGGAGCAGCGCGTGATCTCGTCGACCTGCGTGGTTCAACAGAAACTTGAACTGGAGTTTCATGATCATTATCATTAACTTCCTCCTCAACCGGCGTCGCAATGACAGAGGTTTCCCTTGCCCTGCGCCACCATCCAGAGGGATGAGAGGTTCGACAACCTCGTCAAGTTCTATCTTCCTCCCACTCAATTCTCTCGAGAGAAACTCCTTCTCGAGAAAAGCTCCGTTTTTAGCAATAAACACTTTGCCCTCGGATTTGAGATAGAAGGTGTACCCAACTGTCTCTTTTGGGTAACCTATGAAGACACACTTTTCCGCTTTGGGTTCCAGCTTTTCAGGCTGAAGCTTTTTGACATAAGCATCACATCCCCAAACTTTAAGAAACGACAACTTTGGCCTTTTGCCATACCACAGTTCGTATGGTGTCGTCTCAACGGATTTTGATGGTGCCCTATTTAAAGTGAATGCATCTGTTTCTAATGCATAACCCCAAAATGATAACGGCAAATCAGTAAGAGACATCATAGGTCGCACCATCTCTAAAAAAGTACGATTACGACGTTCGGACACACCATTACGCTGTGGTGTTCCAGGCGGTGTTAACTGCGAAACAATTCCACATTGTCTTAAGTGAGCACCAAACTCGAAACTCAGATATTCACCCCCACGATCAGACCGTAGGAACTTGATCTTCTTGTTACGATGATTTTCCACTTCACTCTGAAATTGCTTGAACTTTTCAAATGTCTCAGACTTGTGCTTCATCAAGTAGACATAACCATATCTACTTAAGTCGTCAGTGAAGGTGAGAAAATAACGATATCCGCCGCGTGCCTCTACGCTCATTGGACCACACACATCGGTATGTATGATTTCCAACAAGTCACTTGCACGCTCCATTGTTCCGGAGAACGGAGTCTTAGTCATCTTGCCCATGAGGCATGGTTCGCACGTGTCAAGTGAATCAAAGTCAAGTGACTCCAAAAGTCCATCAGCATGGAGTTTCTTCATGCGCTTTACACCAATATGACCCAAGCGGCAGTGCCACAAAAATATGGCGCTATCATTGTTTACTCAAACTCTTTTGGTCTCAATGTTATGTATATACGTATCGCTATCAAGATTCAATATGAACAATCCTCTCACATTCGGTGCATGACCATAAAAGATGTTACTCATAGAAATAGAACAACCATTATTCTCAGACTTAAAAGAGTAACCATCTCGCAATAAACAAGATCCAGATATAATGTTCATGCTCAACGCACGCACTAAATAACAATGATTTAAGTTCATCACTAATCCCGATGGTAGCTGAAGTGACACTGTGCCGACGGCGATTGCATCAACCTTGGAACCATTTCCTACGCGCATCGTCACTTCATCTTTCGCCAGCCTTTGCCTATTCCGCAGTTCCTGCTTCGAGTTGCAAATATGAGCAACAGAACCGGTATCGAATACCCAGGCACTACTACGAGAGCTAGTTAAGTACACATCAATAACATGTATATCAAATATACCTGATTTTTCTTTGCCCGCCTTCTTATCTGCCAGATACTTGGGGCAATTGCGCTTCCAGTGACCCATACCCTTGCAATAGAAACACTCCGTTTCAGGCTTAGGTCCAGCTTTGGGTTTCTTCGGCGGATTGGCAACATGCTTGCCGCTCTTCTTCGAATTGCCCTTCTTGCCTTTGCCGTTTCTCTTGAAACTATTGGTCTTATTCACCATCAACACTTGATGCTCTTTACGGAGTTCAGACTCTGTGACTTTCAGCATCGCAGACAACTCGCCGGGAGACTTGTTCATCCCTTGCATGTTGTAGTTCAACACAAAGCCTTTGTAGCTTGGTGGCAGTGATTGAAGGATTCTGTCAGTGATAGCTTCTTGCGGGAGTTCAATCCCAAGCTCAGCTAGACGGTTTGAGTACCCAGACATTTTGAGCACATGTTCACTGACAGACGAGTTTTCCTCCATCTTGCAAGCATAGAATTTATCGGAGGTCTCATACCTCTCGATCCGGGCGTTCTTCTGAAAGATAAACTCCAACTCCTGGAACATCTCAAATGCTCCATGACGCTCAAAGCGACGTTGAAGTCCCGGTTCTAAGCCATACAAGACTGCACATTGAACTATTGAGTAGTCCTCCTTACGTGCTAACCAGGCGTTCTTAACATCCTGATCAGCCGTAGCGGGTGGTTCATCTCCTAGCGTAGCATTAAGGACATAATCCTTCTTCCCAGCTTGTAAGATTAGCTTAAGATTACGAGCCCGGTCTACAAAGTTGCTTCCATCATCTTTCAACCTAGCTTTCTCTAGGAACGTATTAAAATTCAGGATGACTGTCGCGTGAGCCATGATCTACAACACAAATATATTCAAAGTGGACTTAGACTATGTTCAAGATAATTAGAGTTCAACTTAATCAAATTATATGCTAAACTCCCACTCAAAAAGTACATCTCTCGAGTCATTTGAGTGGTTCATGATCCACTTACACTATCCCAAGTCCGATCATCACGTGAGTTGAGTATAGTTTCAGTGGTAAGCATCCCTATGCTAATCATATCAACTATATGATTCATGATCGACCTTTCGGTCTCATGTGTTCCAAGGCCATGTCTGCACATGCTAGGCTCGTCAAGCTTAACCCGAGTGTTCCGCGTGCGCAACTGTTTTGCACCCGTTGTATGTGAACGTTGAGTCTATCACACCCGATCATCACGTGGTGTCTCGAAACGACGAACTGTAGCAATGGTGCACAGTCGGGGAGAACACAATTTCGTCTTGAAATTTTAGTGAGAGATCACCTCATAATGCTACCGTCATTCTAAGCAAAATAAGGTGCATAAAAGGATTAACATCACATGCAATTCATAAGTGACATGATATGGCCATCATCACGTGCTTCTTGATCTCCATCACCAAAGCACCAGCACGATCTTCTTGTCATCGGCGCCACACCATGATCATCCATCAACGTGTTGCCATCGGGGTTGTCGTGCTACTTATGCTATTACTACTAAAGCTACATCCTAGCAAAATAGTAAACGCATCTGCAAGCACAAACATTAGTATAAAGACAACCCTATGGCTCCTGCCGGTTGCCGTACCATCGACGTGCAAGTCGATATTTCTATTACAACATGATCATCTCATACATCCAATATATCACATCACATCGTTGGCCATATCACATCACAATCATACCCTGCAAAAACAAGTTAGACGTCCTCTAGTTTTGTTGTTGCATGTTTTACGTGGTGACCAAGGGTATCTAGTTGGATCGCATCTTACTTACGCAAACACCACAACGGAGATATATGAGTTGCTATTTAACCTCATCCAAGGACCTCCTCGGTCAAATCCGATTCAACTAAAGTTGGAGAAACCGTCACTTGCCAGTCATCTTTGAGCAAAGGGGGTTACTCGTAACAATGAAACCAGTCTCTCGTAAGCGTACGAGTAATGTAGGTCCAAGCCGCTTCAATCCAACAATACCGCGGAATCAAGAAGAGACTAAGGAGGGCAGCAAAGCGCACATCACCGCCCACAAAACCTTTTGTGTTCTACTCGAGAAGACATCTACGCATGAACCTAGCTCATGATGCCACTGTTGGGGAACGTCGCATGGGAAACAAAAATTTTCCTACGCGCACGAAGACCTATCATGGTGATGTCCATCTATGAGAGGGGATGAGTGATCTACATACCCTTGTAGACCGTACAGCAGAAGCGTTATAGAACGCGGTTGATGTAGTGGAACGTCCTCACGTCCCTCGATCCGCCCCGCGAACAATCCCGCGATCAGTCCCACGATCTAGTACCGAACGGACGGCACCTCCGCGTTCAGCACACGTACAGCTCGACGATGATCTCGGCCTTCTTGATCCAGCAAGAGAGACGGAGAGGTAGAAGAGTTCTCCGGCAGCGTGACGGCGCTCCGGAGGTTGGTGATGACCTTGTCTCAGCAGGGCTCCGCCCGAGCTCCGCAGAAACGCGATCTAGAGGAAAAACCGTGGAGGTATGTGGTCGGGCAGCCGTGAGAAAGTCGTCTCAAATCAGCCCTAATTGCTCCATATATATAGGAGGAGGGAGGGGGGCCTTGCCTTGGGGTCCAAGGACCCCCAAGGAGTCGGCCGAGCCAAGGGGGGGAGGACTCCCCCCCCCCAAACCGAGTTGGACTTGGTTTGGTGGGAGGAGTCCCCTTCCCTTCCCACCTCCTTCCCTTTTTTTTTCTTTCCTCTTGATTTTTCTTCTCTTGGCGCATTGGGCACTTGTGGGCTGTCCCACCAGCCCACTAAGGGCTGGTGTGGCTCCCCCAATGCCTATGGGCTTCCCCGGGGTGGGTTGCCCCCCCCCCCCCCCGGTGAACTCCCGGAACCCATTCGTCATTCCCGGTACATTCCCGGTAACTCCGAAAACCTTCCGGTAATCAAATGAGGTCATCCTATATATCAATCTTCGTTTCCGGACCATTCCGGAAACCCTCGTGACGTCCGTGATCTCATCCGACACTCCGAACAACATTCGGTAACCAACCATATAACTCAAATACGCATAAAACAACGTCGAACCTTAAGTGTGCAGACCCTGCGGGTTCGAGAACTATGTAGACATGACCCGAGAGACTCCTCGGTCAATATCCAATAGCGGGACCTGGATGCCCATATTGGATCCTACATATTCTACGAAGATCTTATCGTTTGAACCTCAGTGCCAAGGATTCGTATAATCCCGTATGTCATTCCCTTTGTCCTTCGGTATGTTACTTGCCCGAGATTCGATCATCAGTATCCGTATACCTATTTCAATCTCGTTTACCGGAAAGTCTCTTTACTCGTTCCGTAATACAAGATCCCTCAACTTACACTAAGTTACATTGCTTGCAAGGCTTGTGTGTGATGTCGTATTACCGAGTGGGCCCCGAGATACCTCTCCGTCACACGGAGTGACAAATCCTAGTCTTGATCCATACTAACTCAACTAACACCTTCGGAAATACCTGTAGAGCATCTTTATAGTCACCCAGTTAGGTTGCGACGTTTGATACACACAAAGCATTCCTCCGGTGTCAGTGAGTTATATGATCTCATGGTCATAGGAATAAATACTTGGCACGCAGAAAACAGTAGCAACAAAGTGACACGATCAACATGCTACGTCTATTAGTTTGGGTCTAGTCCATCACGTGATTCTCCCAATGACGTGATCCAGTTATCAAGCAACAACACCTTGTTCATAATCAGAAGACACTGACTATCATTGATCAACTGGCTAGCCAACTACAGGCATGCTAGGGACGGTGTTTTGTCTATGTATCCACACATGTAAATGAGTCTTCATTCAATACAATTATAGCATGGATAATAAACTATTATCTTGATACAGGAATTATAATAATAACTATACATTTATTATTGCCTCTAGGGCATAATTCCAACAATCCACAGCAACTAAGATGTGAGTATACCCATTGGAACTCGGGAAAGGTCACATATAATCAAAGCCCCAGACATCAAATGGTTCAATGACAAGTGAATAGTTCATAGGCATTTCCTGACGCTTACTGATATTCCCTATTCTTTGGCATTCGTCACAAGACATGACAAACTTACGGGCATCCTTGAAGAGAGTGGGCCAATAGAAACCTGATTGCAATACCTTATGAGCAGTTCTGTCTCCAACATGGTGTCCTCCGTAAGCCTCGGAATGACACTTCTGCAGGATCTGTCCCTGTTCATGTTCAGGCACACAACGTCTAATAACACCATCTACTCCTTCCTTATAAAGGTGAGGATCATCCCAGAAGTAGTGTCTCAAATCAAAGAAGAATTTCTTCTTTTGCTGGTAGGTGAAACTGGGTGGTATGTATTTGGCTACGATATAGTTTGCATAATCAGCATACCATGGTGCACTATGTGAACTACGGATGACATTCAATTGCTCATCAGGTAAGCTGTCATCAATAGGTAGTGGGTCATCAAGGACATTCTCTAGCCTAGACAAGTTATCTGCTACAGGGTTATCAGCACCCTTTCGGTCAACAACGTGCAAATCAAATTCCTGTAGCAGGAGAACCCATCTGATTAGTCTAGGCTTAGCGTCCTTCTTCTCCATAAGGTACTTAATAGTAGCATGATTAGAGTGAATAGTGACTTTGGAGTCAACTATATAAGATCTGAACTTTTCGCATGCAAACACGACTGCTAAAAACTCCTTCTCCGTAGTGGCGTAGTTTCTTTGGGCACTGTCTAGAGTTTTACTAGCGTAGTGAATGACATTCAACTTCTTGTCAACTCTTTGTCCTAGAACAGCACCAACGGCATAATCACTAGCATCGCACATGATTTCAAAGGGCAAGTTCCAATCAGGTGGTTGAACAATAGGTGCGGTTATTAAGGCCTTCTTAAGTATTTCGAAAGCTTCCTCACAATCCTCATCAAAAACAAAAGGAACATCCTTCTGCAAGAGGTTGGTAAGAGGGCCTAGAAATCTTAGAGAAGTCTTTAATGAACCTTCTATAGAAACCAGCATGACCTAGGAAACTTCATATACCTATGATATCTGTGGGGCAAGGCATTTTCTCAATTGCATCTACCTTAGCCTTATCAACTTCAATGCCTTTCTCAGAGATTTTGTGTCCTAAGATGATGCCTTCATTAACCATGAAGTGGCACTTCTCCCAGTTCAAGACGAGGTTGGTATCTTTGCATCTCTGTAAGACTCGATCAAGGTTGCTGAGGCAATCATCAAAGGAAGAACCGTAAACGGAGAAATCATCCATGAAAAATTCGACAATCTTTTCACAAAAGTCAGAGAATATAGCCATGATACATTTTTGAAAGGTGGTAGGTGCATTGCACAAGCCAAAAGGCATACGTCTATAAGCAAAGGTACCGAAGGGGCATGTGAAGGTGGTTTTCTCTTAATCAGATTGTGCAACAGGTATTTGCGAAAAACCGGAATAACCGTCTAGAAATCCGAAGTGTGTGTGTTTAGATAGCCTTTCTAGCATTTGGTCGATAAACGGCAAAGTATAATGGTCTTTCATGGTTGCCTTGTTCAGTTTCCTGAAGTCTATCACTATGCTATAGCCACTAATAATCCTCTATGGGATTAGTTCATTCTTATCATTAGGAACGACGGTGGTACCTCCCTTCTTAGGTACGCAATGTACTCGACTTACCCAATCACTATGAGCAACAGGATAAATGATTCCTGCTTCAAGAAGCTTTAATATTTCTTTTCTCACGACCTCTTTCATCCTCGTATTTAATCTCCGTTGATGATCAGCAACTGGCTTAGAATCAGGATCGGTTTTAATCCTGTGTTGGCATAGAGTGGGACTAATACCCTTAAGATCATCAAGAGTATGTCCAATAGCAGCACGGTACTTCTTCAAAGTTTTTAATAACTTCTTCTCTTCATGATTCGAGAGGTGATCACTAATAATAACAGGATATATCTCCTTCTCATCAAGATAGGCATACTTAAGAGTATCTGGTAACTGTTTTAGCTTGAACATAGGATCACCCTTTGGTGGGGGAGGATCCCCAAGCAGTTCAACAGGCAGATTATTCTTGAGAATAGGATATTGTTCTAAGACAATTTTATCTATCTCATCTCTTTCATCCATATGCATATCATTTTCATGCTCAAGCAGATATTGCTCTAAAGGATCCGTAGGAGGTACGACAATGGAGGCAAGATCAATGATTTCATCCCTACCAGATGACTCTTTTTCATGGGGTTGTCTTCCAAACTTGGAGAAGTTAAATTCATGACACACCCTCGAAACTAACAGTGACAGTCTGTTTAATGCAATCAATGTGAGCATTGACAGTGTTGAGAAAGGCTCTACCAAATATGGTGGGACAAAAGCTATCTTGTGCAGTAGCAAGGACGAGGAAATCAGTAGGATACTTCGTCTTACCACACAGGACTTCTACGTCTCTCACAATTCCCAAAGGGCAAATAGTGTCTCTATTAGCTAGCGTAATAGTGACATCAATGGGTTCTAACTCAGCAGGTGCAATCTCATCTTTGATTTCATCATATAGGGAACGGGGTATTGCACTAACACTAGCACCCATATCACATAAACCATGATAACAGTGATCCCCTATCTTGATAGAAACAACGGGCATGCCAACTACAGGTCCGTATTTGTCTTTCACGTGAGGTTAAGCTATTCTAGCGGAGTCCTCACAGAATTTGATAACATGCCCGTCTATGTCTTCGGCTCAGAGATCTTTGATAATAGCAACACTAGGTTCAACTCTAATTTCCTCAGGGGGTGCAAGTGGTCTAATGTAACCCATACATATCACACTTGGAGCTTTAGAATAATCCTTTTTCCTAGCAGGGTAAGGTGGTTTCTCAACGTAGGCACAAGGAACAATAGGATCACTAAAGGCAATGACTTTCTCTTCAACTAGATGGGGTTTAACTATGTTGATTTCTACAGGAGGATGATACTTAAACCACTTCTCTTTGGGAAGATCAACATGAGCAACAAAAGATTCACATAGAGAAGCTACTATCTCACAGTCAAGTCCATACTTAGCGCTTAAATCTCTAGAAGTGTTTGTTTCAACAAAAGATTTAACGCAATCAAACTGGAAATTCATACCTGACTCCTTACCTTCTTCAAGCTCCCAGTCTTCAGAGTTACGTTTGATTCTTTCCAATAAATTCCACTTGTGATCAATATCCTTCTTCATAAAAGAACCGGCACAAGAAGTGTCAAGCATGGTACGATCTTCATGAGAAAGCTGGGCATAAAAGTTTTGAGTGATAATTTCTCTCGAGAGCTCATGATTGGGGCATGAATATGGCATTGATTTAAGCCTCCCCCAAGATTGAGCTATGCTTTCCCTGTCACGAGGCCAAAAGTTATAAATATAATTCCGATCACGATGTACTAAATGCATAGGATAAAACTTTTGGTGAAATTTCAATTTCAACCGATTGTAGTCCCATGATCTAGTATCATCACATAGCCTATACCATGTCAACGCCTTATCCTTCAAAGATAAAGGAAATACCTTCTTCTTGACCTCATCCTCGGGCACACCTGCAAGATCAAATAAACCACAAACTTCATCTACATAGATTAGATGCAAGTCTGGATGTGATGTTCCATCTCCTGTAAAAGGATTAGCCATCAGTTTCTCAAGCATACCCGAAGGAAATTCATAAAAGATATTTTCAGTAGGTACCTCAGGTTGAGGAACAACTCCTCGTGCTTCTGTTCGCGGTGAAGATACCCCGAACAAACTCCTCAAAGGAACAATCTCCATAGTGACAAGTGACAATAGATTTCAGCACAGTATATAAATGTTTCCTTACCAAATTCCACTTTCCAAAGGCGCTTTCCTCACCGGCAACGATGCCAGAAAAGAGTCTTGCTGACCCACAAGTATAGGGGATCAATCGTAGTTCTTTCGATAAGTAAGAGTGTCGAACCCAACAAGGAGGAGAAGGCTCTGATAAAAGGTTTTTAGCAAGGAAATAACTGCAAGCACTGAAAGTAGCGGTAACAAGTGATGGTGTAGTGAGGTGAAACGTAGAAAGAGAAAATTAACAAGTAACAAGTAGTAGAAACGGTGCAGCAAGTGGCCCAATACCTTTTGTGGCAAGGGACAAGCCTGAACAATGTCTTATAAGAGGAAAAACGCTCCCGAGGACACACGGGAATTTCTGTCATGCTAGTTTCATCATGTTCATGTGATTCACGTTCGTTACTTTGATAGTTTGATATGTGGGTGGACCGGTGCTTGGGTACTGCCCTTACTTGGACAAGCATCCCACTTATGATTAACCCCTCTCACAAGCATCTGCAACTACGAAAGAAGAATTAAGACAATGTCTAACCATAGCATTAAACTAGTGGATCCAAATCAGCCCCTTACGAAGCAACGCATAGACTGGGGTTTAAGATTCTGTCACTCTAGCAACCCATCATCTACTTACTACTCCCCAATGCCTTCCTCTAGGCCCAAATATGGTGAAGTGTTATGTAGTCGACGTTCACATAACACCACTAGAGGAAAAACAACATACAGCATATCAAAATACCGAACGAATACCAAATTCACATGACTATTATCATCATGACTTATCCCATGTCCTCAGGAACAAAAGTAACTACTCACAAAGCATAACCATAATCATGATCAGAGGTGTAATGAATAGCATCAAGGATCTGAACATAAATTCTTCCACCAAGTAATCCAACTAGCATCAACTACAAAGAGTAATCAACACTACTAGCAACCTTACATGTACCAATCGGAGTCGCGAGATGGAGATTGGTTACAAGAGATGAACTAGGGTTTGGAGAGGAGGTGGTGCTGATGAAGATGTTGATGGAGATGCCTCCCCTCCAACGAGAGGAGTGTTTGTGATGACGATGGCGACGATTTCCCCCTCCGGGAGGGAAGTTTCCCCGGCAGGATCGTCCTGCCGGAGCTCTAGATTGGATCTGCTCAAGTTCCGCCTCGTGGCAGTGAAGAATCCACGAAAAAGCTCCACCGTGATTTTTTTTCGGACGAAACCCTTCATATAGCAAAAGAGGGGGCCAGTGGGCCACCAGGGTGCCCACAAGCCCTGTTGCCACGGCCAGGGGGGTAGGCCGCGGCAACCAGGCTTGTGGGCCCCTGGTTGCTCCCCTCTGACACTTCTTTCGCCTAGTATTTTTTATATATTCCCAAAAAAATCCACGTTGATTTTCAGGACATTTGGAGTTGCGCAGAATAGAGGACTCATACTTTCTCCTTTTCTAGAACAGAATTCCAGCTGCCGGTATTCTCCCTCTTCAAATAAACCTTGCAAAATAAGAGAGAAAAGGCATAAATATGGTTCCACAAAGTATAATGACAGTCCATAAAGAGATAAATATCAACATGAAAGCATGATGCAAAATGGACGTATCATCTGCCTCAACGGATATCCGGAGCTCCACCACGATGGTAAACATGCCAAGAAAGCGGCCCACAAAAGGGAGTATCGCCAGCCCATCGGTCAAACCAAAAGAGGGTGGAGGACCCGGCATCGACCGCAATGGAGGTCCCGATGCATAGGATCGGGAGCAGTTGGACCACACACTGCCAGAACTGGGAGCCCCCAGACCGTTGACGAAAAGCCAGCGGTTTTTCACGGAGGTATTTGCTGCGGATGATGCACAGCTAGAGACTGCCGTCCCCATTAGCGATTCACTTGGGCCATCGTGTGAAGAGGGCAATGTTCATGTGCTTGGAGGACATAATGCCAAGGCCGCCTTGGTCTCGTGGTTTGCATATGTCCGACCAGCAGACCATATGATACTTTTGCTTATCGCCATCGCCAGCCTAGAAGAAACGAGCGTGAATGATGTCGATCTCATGGTGGGCGTCTCTGGCAGACTATAGAAGCTCATAATAAACATAAGCAAGCTGGTTAAGGATGAGTTAATGAGGACCATCCTTGCTGCATTAGATAACCACCTGCCCTACCAAGGTTCAATGCGATGTTGTAGCTTGAGAACCATAGGTCTCAGGTCCGCCACGGAGAGGCGAGTGGCACTAATGGGGATCCACAAGTAGGAGGTGGGGAAGGAGCCTAGCTCACACTTAAGCCTGTTTGTGATGCTTTGACTCTTAGCCGGGGAGTATCCAATGACCATCACTTCGCTCTTGTCGAAGTTGATCTGAAGGCCCGACATCTGCTAAAATTAGAGTAGGAGGAACATCAGGTTTGAAATATCAGCGGTAGAGCCCTCAACCATGATGATGGTGTCATGAGCATATTGTAGGAGGGAGACTCCATTCCCCTCCACAAGGTGGGGCGCAACACCACGGATGTGGCCAGCAGCCTTGGTCTTATCAAGAATAGAGGCCAACGCGTCTACCACAATATTGAACAAGAATGGGGAAAAGGGATCGCCCTATCTCACCCCACATAGGGTGGGGGAAATAAGGGCCTATCTCTCCACTAATGTTAACGGCGGGGCGCCCGGACGAGAAGATTTGCATGATCCTGGTAACCCAGCGATCATCAAACCCTCTCCGGAGCAATACGTCCCAAAGGAAGGGACAACTAACAGTGTCATAGACCTTGTGGAAGTCGATCTTTAAAAAGACTTCCTTAAGGTGCTTGGCACGCACTTCGTGACCAGGACCCCGTCCAGAATGTACCGGCCTTTGATGAAATCCGACTGTTCGGGCTGAGTGATGCAGTCGGCCAAAGGGGCCACCCTATTGGCGTGCCCCTTCGCTAGGATGTGGAATATCACATTAGTCACCGTGATCGGGCGGAACTTCCGGAGGTCCGAGGCCCTTATAAACTTTGAGGTTGTTCTACTACCTACAATAATTTCATCTTATGTTCTCCGCTACTTATAAACTTTAGAGTGATTCGTTGTCGCATGTTGAGGGATGATCATATGGTTATATGATATTAGGATTGTTGAGAGATTGCACTAGTAAAAGTATGAACCCTAGGCCTTATTTTTATGCATTGCAACACTATTTATGCTCACTTTTGTTACTTGCTACCTTGCAGTTTTAATATTTTCACATTATAAAAACCTATATCTATAATCAATATTGCACTTATCACCATCTCTTCATGGAACTAGCACATCTATACAGTTTACTATTGTATTGGGTATGTTGGGAATACAAGAAACCTCTTGTATTTGATTGCATAGTTTTTTGAGAGAGACCATATTTATCCTACACCTCACACATATTGATAAACCTTAGGTCATCCACTTGAGGGAAAATTACTACTATCGTACAAAACTATGCATTTGGAGGCCAAACAAAGTCTATAAGAATAAAGTTGTGTAGTATACATCAATGTGTCGCTCGCTTCTTCCCTAGTTGTGGTGGACCCAACCCGACCCCCTTTAAGATGAAAAATTCGCAAATAAATAGAATCCTCATGTTTATCTTTTATTTGCGAGGCAGAAACAGAAGGAAAACACATAAAACAACCGACCGATAATCACGGGACGTAAGCCACCTTCTCTGTGTGCCACAAATCCCGTGGTCCCAGTCATGGCTTTCCCTTCCTCTCCCTTATCTCTTCCTTCACATGAGGCTCGGTTCTTATCCTCTTTTCTTCCATCCACCGGTACACTGCACCACACACCAGCCACCGCGCACACCAACAACCTACGCGCGCTATCGCCATGCGTTTGCTGCCACCATGTCCCAGCAACACCCTCTGCACCGCTGTTGTTGGAAACCGCCGTCTCCGTTGCCAGCGGACGGCTCCTGATGCTGCTAGGGGAGGTGACCAGCTGGGGCGCAAGGGGCGCATGCCCGCCTGTGCGCGAGTGCCGGCTGTACCGCGACTCGAGCTGCAAAACACCGGTAAAACACTCGATGCTGGAGGGGCATGCTCGGTCCAGCTAGGTTGGGGTGCGGTTGCCCCTGTGACAACGACAACATCGGGTGCTATGAACGACGATGCAGAGCACAAATCTTGCCGACGGCGAAGCTGAAACACAACGCGGGTACTCGTAGGCGACGGAGCTGCATTATAACATGTAAGATGCTTCGACCCGCGGAACCCGCCGGCGGTGTGGCTACAATGCAACACCCGAGGGCTGCGACCAGCGAAACTCGACGGCGGTGGGGCTGCAATGCAGCACCCGAGGTGACGCGACCTGCGGAACCCACTGGCGGCGGGGATGCAATGTAGCACCCGAGGTAATGCGACATGCGAAACTCACCGAAGGGGAGCTGCAATGAAACGCCTCGAGGAGCTGCGATCATGGATCTAGCCGGCGCAGGAGCTGCAATATAGCAGGCGAAGTGTTGGGACCCTCGGATCTCACCGGCGGCCAAGCTGTAATGCAACACAAATACACAATGCTCAAAGTGTTGCGACCAGGGATATCACCGATGACGGGTTTGCCATGCAACACCCAAGCTTTTGCTGCATGTTGGAGCGTCAGCTGCGAGCTAGGGCGGTGATATTTTCAACAGCAACACAAGCGTTTCGTGTGTTGGGGCTAGTGGAAGACCAAGCAAGAGGAGATTGAAAGCGGCATCATTTTGACTCATCCAACGGGTCTGGGGGATCTATCTCACGGTTCATGACCCGACTGATTTCAGCCGGCTAATTTGTAGCAGCATTTGAAAAAAAACATAAACATTCTTCTTGTTTTAATCCCGGCGTAGCAAAAACTGTAGTTCCCATGCAAATCCCGCTGTTTGTGGCCTGGCAGTACCACAGTAAAGGCTCCCATTCAGTTAAGAGCGCATACAAACGACAGGTTAAACTTGGCAAACCCTTGACACAAGGGGACGTGGGGTCGAGTACGGCAGCCGCTACTATCAATCAACGCACTGACGACTCCTGGCACCGGTTGTGGAAGCTGAGAGGGCCGAGGAACATCCAGATGTTCGCATGGAGACCGAAGCACGAGTCCCTTGCGTTCCGGTTAAATCTTAAGAAGAGGAGTGTCCCAGTGGAGAATACAAAATTTCTCTTCTGCGGGAGGGCTGATGAGGACGGTGGACATCTATTTATAAAGTGCAAAAACGCCAAGGCAGTATGGCACAAACTTGAGCTGGAGCCAGAACGGTGGGACCTGCAGGAGATCCCATCGGTGCATCATGCATTGGATTACATCTGGAGCCTTAGTGAGAGCAAGCGGATGCATATCCTCACTTTCTGGTGGCTCTGGTGGTCTAACCGGAATAAACTTAGGGAAGGAGAGCTACCGGAATCCGTGGACGCCGTGGCTCGAAGAACAAGGGCTAATGTTATGCAATATGAGCAGATATACAGCTTGCCGAAAGCTGGGCAGATTCCTCAACGGTTGCTGCCGCTGATGTCCCACAAGCGTATGGGATCGCAACAGTTTTTGAGGGTAGAGTATTCAATCCAAATTTATTGATTCGACTCAAGGGGAAGCGAAAGAATATTCTCAAGTATTAGCAGTTGAGTTGTCAATTCAACCAACCCTGAAAGATTAGTGTCTGCAAGCAAAGTATCAGTAGCAAGGTAGTGTGAAAGCAACATTGCCAGAAAAATCCTCGTTGACGGGATATTAGTGCCAACAAAGTCTTGCAACAAGTAACAGCGGAGTAATAACAGCAGCAGCAAAGTAACAAGTAACATCAGTAGTGACAGCAGCAACAAAGTGACAAGTAACAGCAGTAGTGACAGCAGCAGCAAAGTGGCCCAATCCCTTTTGTAGCAAGGGACAAGCCTAGGCAATGTAACGTAGCGAGAACCAGTAGTAAAAGACTCGTAGGCAATGGATCGGTCATGGATGAGTGTGACGGATGTGATTCATCATGTAACAGCTATAACACGAAGAGATATGTAACTAGCTCCCGTTTGTCAATCTAATGTAGGCATGTATTCCGTATGTAGTCATACGTGCTTAGGGAAAAGAACTTGCATGACATCTATTGTCCATCCCTCCCGTGGCAGCGGGGTCCTAATGAAAAATACGGGATATTAAGGTTCTCCTTTTAATAAAGAACCGGACAAACGCATTAACACGCGGTGAATACATGAACTCCTCATACTATGGTCATCTCCGGGAGTGGTTCCGGCTATTGTCACTCCAGGGTTGCCGGGTCATAGCACATAGTAGGTGACTACAACTTGTATGATAGGATCTAAAACACACATATATTGGCGACAACAAAATAGGTTCAAATCTGAAATCATGGCACTCGGGCCCTAGTGACAAGCATTAAGCATAGCCAAGTAGTAGCAACATCAATCTAGAACATAGTGGATACTAGGGGCGGTGGTGCCACGTGGGCCCCACAAGCCTGCATGGCGCGGCCATAGGGGGTGGCCGCGGCCTGTGGGCTTGTGGCCCACTGGCACGCCCCCTCCGGTGGATCTTTGCGCATGTATTTTTCTTTTATTCCAGAAAAAATATCCGTAAATTTTCAGGACGTTCCGAGAACTTTTATTTCTACACAAAAACAACACCATGGCAATTCTGCTAAAAACAACGTTAGTCAGGGTTAGTTCCATTCAAATCATGCAAATTAGAGTCGAAAACAAGGGCAAAAGAGTTCGGAAAAGTAGATACGACGAAGACGTATCAACTCCCCCAAGCTTAAAGCCTTGCTTGTCCTCAAGCAACTAAGTTGACAAACTGAGAGAGACAAAAGAAAAACTTTGACGAACTCTGTTTGATCTTGTTGCTGTAACTATGTCTAACTCACAACCAGAATTTCAGCAAGATCACAATCAAACCACATAAGCAAATGACATCTAGGTCTCACGATAAACTCATATCAATGGCATAATCAACTAGCGAGCAAATAATAATAAGCCTCAAGCGTCAACACTTCAATCAATACAACATGAAGCAGTACGAATACATGGTATCTCGCTAGCCTCACGATAAACTCATATCTAGGATCGAGATGGACCTAGAGGGGGGGTGAATAGGTACAAATCCAAATTTTAATAATTACTTGGCAATTTTAGGCTAAAGTGCGGAATATAAGTGTAAGCCTAATAATTGCTATGACAAAGAGTAAGCTATTAGGAGTGAAGCAAAGCAAATGGTAAACAATAAGCAAATACAAGTATGTAATAAGGATTAACACAAGTAGAGAGTTAGGGTTAGGAATAACCGAAACTTCGAGAGAGACAAGGATGTATCCCGATGTTCACTTCCTTGGAGGGAAGCTACGTCACCGTTAGAGGGGCGGATGTTACCACGAAGGCTCACCCTATTCTCCCTTTGAGATAACTCCACGAAGGCGTTTCTCAACCACTAGTGGTAAGCCTTGAGGTGGCTTCCAAACCTTCACAAACTTTCCGGGGGATATCACAATGGTTTGATTCCTCTCCGAAGACTCCTACCGCCTAGGAGTCTCCAACCTCCAAGAGTAACAAGATCACGGGGATTGCTCAAATCACAAATCACTTTGGTGGGAAGGAGGAGAGGGAGACGATCTATCTTTTGATTGGAACAACACTCAAAAGGACTCACAAATGCTCTTGGGATCTAGGATTTGGTGTAGACAAGAGTGAGTGAGAGGAAAGGTGTTCTTGCGTGTGTCTTAGCTGTGTTGAACACCCTTTCCCGAGGTGGGAGAAGAGTATTTATAGTGTGGAGTGAAATCCAGCCGTTGGAGGTGCAATAAGTCACACAGGGTCCGGGCGTCCGACACTTGTCGGAAGTCCGGACGTCCGTGAGGGGACGGACGTCCGACAGGGGTCGGTCGTCCGAGACCTGTAGGCATGACTGGAACTCTTCTGAATTCATCAGCGGCCGGACGTCCGACAGGGGTCGGTCGTCCGAGGCGTGTAGATGTGCCTGAACATATTTGAATTCATCAGCATACGGACGTCCGGAGTAGCCCGGAAGTCCGTGTTATACAGCACAAGTTCTACTAGTGGTGGCTTCCGGATTTCCGATGGGTGTCGGACATCCGGCGCTCGGACATCCGGAGGGAGCCGGATTTCCGAGATATAGTGCACACATTCTACTGGTGTTGACCTCCGGATTTTCGGGGCTTGGCCGGACGTCCGGCCCTCGGTCGTCCGGAGGGAGCCGGATTTCCGAGATATAAGCCTTACAGACTACTGGTGTCTGGCTACGGATTGCCGGAGGGAGCCGGATGTCCGGCCCTCGGACGTCCGGAGGGAGCCGGATGTCCGAGGTAATTGGACATATATTGAATTGTAGACAGTGGACAGTATGTGGTGTTTGATATGTTTGTAGAGATGTGGTATGAGCAAGTTTATCGCAAAGCCTGTGATCCCCTTTTAATAGTGCGGGATCCCTATACTCAATATCAGTAAACTGAAAAGACTATTCTACAACATCTCTTCTTAATCCCGAGTCTTCTCGAAATATACATCAGCAATCTTTTCAGGCAACCTTTGGCACATAAATCTTAATCTACTAAAGTACTTGCCGTCCTGAGATACACTCAACAAATAGGATTAGTTTCCTATGTATGTGTTGTCATTAACACCAAAAGACAATTAGGGGTATAGCATGCACTTTCACCCTTCTTCTTCTTCTTCTGCGCCTCGAGCTTGCTGGTCTGCCCCTTCGTCATGGCGAGGACGACGGATCCGCAGAGGAGGAGAGGCAGGAGGTGGCTCGGGGTGTGCAGAGAGCTGCGGGAGAAGCGAGATTAATGGGAGGAGGATGAGCAGCGCAACAGGAAATCCCGCCGGGGAGGCTTTAATAGGCCTCCGACTGGGTCACTTACAGGTGGGCCCAAGATCTTATCCCCCAAACCGGCCGCTGCAAGATTAGTGGAGAAGATAGCGGCGCGGTAATCGAGGAGGCAAAACCTACTCGATGGCGATGTCGTCATCCCCGCTGAGCGCGCGGCAACCGAAATTTGAGGATCCCGGAAAATCCGACGCTGTCAGTTTGACCAGTCACGTCGAAAGATTCCGCGGAAGCACTCGGTCCCTGACGGTTCGTTTCACTGGCATATTCACTCGGATCACTAGCTGAAAAGATAACATGGATCGAGGCAAACAACGCTAAAGTCACCTCAATACCAGTCGGTTTCAAACTCCAGACATCACTTCATCGTTCCAACCCCGATCCATTCGGGGACTAATGATGGGGTTATAGTCCCAGGGTAGGGTCATAGGCCTGCCCTATAGGTCCTACCCAAGGACTACCCTTCATAGAAGACAAGGCCCTTAGACAGTTCCGACTGAACTAAGGGCGCCCTCATCATCCATCGGAGACGATCCACTCGGAGCATATCTAACGTACCGACCGGAATCCACTCTGTACATCGTAACCTCCCAGGAGGGCAACGGTCATACGTTTTCATACACCATTATTAGCATTTAAAGCTTACGTTACTTGTAACGTAAGCATTTACTCGCCACTATTCCACCCTTGTCCACCGGACCATTGTGAAGGGCAGCGCACTCTATATAAGCGGCTCTTCCCCACCGGTGCAAGGGTTGGCACTTGCTGTAATCCTATAATCCACTCGACACAAAGCTCTCAAGAGAACTGAGACGTAGGGCTTTTACCTCCACCGTAGAGGGGCCTGAACTCATACATCCTAGCCGTAGCTAAGGCTCTGCCCATATACTTTCGTACCCCATACTTCTACAGTCAGACTTATACCCACGACACTTGCAGTTCTGACCCCCCCCCCCTTGAAAACATAAAGTTACCACTAGCATTTAAACACATGGACCATTGCTATAAACTTGCAATTGTGGCATAATTAAAAAAATTACTTTCAACCCCGTTTGAAAAATTTGCAGTTGTGCCTCCGCTTCAAAAGGTATAGTGGCGACAAGAATCTGAGTTGCGACCCTTACTAAAAACTTGTAACTGCGACCCCATTTAGAAAAAATAGTTGCGAGCTGTTTAAAAAAAATTGGAGCTACACCTTGCCTTGAAAATGTGTTGTTGCGACAAGCATTTGAACACATGCAATTGCGACCATCACTAAATATTTGGAATTGCGATCCCATTTGAATTTTTAGTTTCTGTCCCGTTTAAAAATATACCGTTGCCTGAGTTGCAATCCTCAGTAAGAGAAAATATTTCAACTGAAAAAAAGGCTTGGCATTTCATTTCACTAACATAAAAGGAAAAAAACACAACATAATATTAAAGAAAAACAAGGAATAAAAATATTTAAAAAGCTGAAATTAGAAAACAAAAAATATAAAAAATAAGGCGACAGTCAATAAAAAACACTGAGAAAAAAACAAAGGACAAAAGGCCAATATGACCCGATACACATACACAAGGTAGCATCGCTACCCCAAAGAAGAAAAAAACTAGACAGCGTCGCTACCTTTTTCTTTCTTCCATCATTGACAGGAGGACGTGATGGGCCGCAACAGGCGAACAACAATATAACAACAGAAAAAAAAGGGGCTGAGGGCAACTTGGCTTGGACACTACACGAATCGCTACATTGCTTTTGATCCAACGATAATGCATGTGAATGAGACCATAAGAGCTGAGTTTTATCAAACCCGATATTTATATTACATCGGGTTGCATCAGCGGGAACGAGGATAAACGACGCCATGGCGAGGTGCCGTGTCGAAATAGAGGACGTGGGCTGGATGTATTGAGCCATGCTTATTGACTTACCAATCATTGAGAGAAGGCAGACGTACGCGTAGATGTGTCGAAATAGAGGACGTGGGCTGGATGTATTGAGCCATGCTTATCGACTTACCAATGATTGAGAGAAGGCAGACGTACGCGTAGATGTGTCGAAATAGAGGACGTGGGCTGGATGTATTGAGCCATGTTTTTTGCCATTGAGAACCGTCTGATCTGCAGCACCTCGTGTTGCACTACAGCTCCCCCAACGCGGCCTGCTCTGCAGAACCAAACGATTCTTCCTCTGCGTCTGCAACCCCGGCGACCCTGTACCAATGTGCTCGGCAACATTGACAGCAGCAGCGTCCGACGATGCGGCGGAGCAACAACGACACGGTGCTGCTGGTTGACGGCTGCAGGTTCATCACCGGGGTGCCGCACGTCTCCTGCGGCTGCCTGGACAAGGGCCATGATGAAAGTCAGAGAGGGATGCAGAGAAGAAAGAGGGAGAATAGTGATCTCGTTCCTGTGGTGAAAGAAATGAGTGACTCTGGTTGCTGCGCTCGAGATAAAGCAGCCGATGGGTGGGTGGGTGGGACCATATGGAGATCGATCGGATGGCTCACGAGGTGGCTTACATCACATAGAAAATCAGTAGGTCAATTTTAAAAGTTTTTCTTTAGTATTAATCAAGATTAAGTATAAGTGTAATTATAAGCTGCTGGCACCCACCGCTCAATCATCCACGCTCTGGCATCTGATTGCGCTCTCTCGCTCGTCTCGTCGTGTCTATATAAACAGGCCGACCTACCAATCGGCCAGGCCAGGAACAAACCAAATAATAAGCACGATCACACTTGGCTCACGTACGAGTTCAAATCTACGAGCGTGTACAGAGACATACGCGCGCCATGGCGCTCCATGGGCTCGTTTTGCCGAATTCTCTCGTCGTCCTAACGGCAGCTCGCTCACGGCCCCCGGTAATAATAGCCGGACGGTGTTCAAGCGCACGCTTCGTGTTTTCCTCGCCGTCGGCGAACACTAAGCTCATCGTACCCTCGTCCTCCACCAATAATCCATATCCGGCGACCGACCGCGAGGTATGTATGGTATAGTTTTGTTCAAAATTTATACTTGTTGGGTCTGTTATTTATTTTAGCTAGCATATATAGGAAGAAGTGGCAGGAGGGGAAGACGAGCACGAGCTAAAGCTCCTGGGGACATGGAGGGGGCCGTTCGCGCTGCGAGTGAGGCTAGCGCTCAACTTCAAAGGCTTGAGCTACGAGTACCAGGAAGAGGACCTTGCCAACAAGAGTGACCTTCTTCTAGAGTCCAATCCGGTGAACAAGAAGGTGCCCGTTCTCATCCACAATGGCGTGCCAATTTGCGAGTCACTCGCCATCTTGGAGTACATCGACGAGGTCTACCGCGGGACAGGACCCTGCCTGCTCCCTGGCGACCCCTACCAACGTGCCGTCGCTCGGTTCTGGGCCGCCTACATTGATCAGAATGTAATAACCCAGCCCTACCTTCAACATCCCCTTACTGTGTTTGCAACTTGCATGCGTTGATTCCCAATTTAGTTTGTGGCCGGATGCACCATGTATACATATTTCAGTGGAGTTAAAAACTATGTGTCTGCTTGCACACAAAAAAAACACTATATGTCTGACTCTGTGTGCTTGCAGCTAGTCGCGCCATGGTGGAAGATGTTCGTGGGCAAAACGGACAAGGAGAAACATGAAGGGACGAAGCAGACGCTCGCAGCAGTGGAGAAGCTAGAGGTGGCCCTAAGGGAATGCTCCAGTGGAAAGCCGTTCTTTGGAGGAGACAACGTCGGCTACATTGACGTCGTGTTGGGTGGTATGGTCGCATGGATGCAAGGAACCGAGGCGCTCTGTGGCCTCGAGCTCCTTGACGCCACCAAAACCCCGTTACTGCTGGCATGGATGGAGCGCTTTGGTGGAATGGAACCTGCTAAGGTAGTTCTGCCAGATATTGATAGGTTGGTTGAGTTTGCCAAGATGAAACGTGCTCAGAAGGCTCTAATCTAAAATGGGACAACAGTATGGGAATCTCAAGTAACAAAGTACTCCGTATCTTCAAAATTTATGAGTGCATGGAAGGAGTGCCATCGGCGCCATGAAAGATGTCAAAACACCAAATATTGTTCTCGTTTCTCTTCAGATGTCTCCTGTAATTATGTGGAGTGTTACTATTCAGACAACGGCTAGTCACAATACTCAGTGCAGGTTGCTTTTTACGTAAAGTGCAAATTTATGGACTCTTTGATTTGTATGAGTTCCAAACATACATCAAAAACTAGTATTTTTTTTCAAGTTAAATGACTGGGTATGAATAATCGGCAAGATATATGAATATATAATCCTAAGAACCAAACAACCTACGAGTAAAAATAATTCCGAAAGACTAAAATAACCCATGACATTGAGCTAAATCAACAAAAAAAAAGAAAACAGGGCGCTACAAGATATAGAGCCGCACTTCTTAAAAGCATCTCCAACAGACGCCCAATACTAGCGTCGTGCCCAAAAAACTCACAAGTTTAGCGCGCGCGCGGAGTTAGAAATTACACTCCAACAGACGCTGTATAATAGAGCACGCCGTAAAAAATGTTCAGCGCGCTGGGAAAAACTGAACCGGACGCAGTATATTGCATGCGCGAGCTTGTGGGCGCTGAACTTTTCGTGCGCGCTGCAACTCCTCGCGCTGCCTGTCCTGTCCCGCGCCGCCACCCAGGACCTCGCCGTCCTCGCCCGGCGCACCAATCTGGCAGCCACCAAGGCCTCAAACCCGTCGGCGCTGTCCAGCCGCCCAGGACCTCGCCGTCCTCGCCCGGCGCGGAGCTGGTCGACGGCGGGTCCCGGCGGCGGGAAGGAGCAGGCGCGGCAGCGGGGAGGAGCAGTCGCGACGGCGGGGAGGAGCAGGCGCGGCGGCGGGGAGGAAAGCATCACTCTCAGCCAATTTAATAGTAGTAAATCTAGGGTAACTGGTAGCATTATCCTAGGGAAACATAGTAAATGTTTTTTATCCACATGTGCTCGTATCCTAGATAGACAACGTGAGGAAAGCATCACTCTCAGCCAATTAATTTTCAAGGGTTGTGAGCTTGTTGTATTGACATGCTTTCTTGCTTGATTGTTGGTTTGTTTATGTGATTTTACATACAATGTCATGTTCTTTTCCATAAGACGCAGACGATTCATGTACGGAAGATATCGACCTGGATTTGTCTTTTACATTCGGTGTCCATCTTTTCTCAAGTTGGTGGATGGATAAGTATGTATCTGTCAGTAATTGATCTACAATATGTTTCATACGAAAGTCCCCTCCACTATACCTCTTGAAAGAAGTTTATGTACAATGTACACACTTCCAACTTTTGTATTTGAAAATACTGCAAAACAAATAAGCTAATGCAAATCCATTGGTGAATCGTCCTGTATACTGTTTTAGCAAGTAATGAGCGATACCCTATTTAATGGAGATATGTCTGAATGATAGACCGCCTCGACTACTTTAGATCTAGATTTTTCTTTAGATCTAGATTTTTCTGGAAAAGTGATAATGAAACAAAAAAATATATAAACTGGCTCGGTGGAATGTTTTATGTCGACCTAAAAGCCAAGGGGGACTTGGAATCCAGGACCTTGAGATTAAAACTATTGCTCTACGCAGAAAATAAGTGTACAAATTACTCACTGAGAATGGCGTATGGCAGGAAATCATTCGTAATAAGTACGGGGGGTCCAAAGCTATTTCTCAAGTCTACGGAAACCTGGCGATTCACATTTTTTAAGTGGGGTGATGAAGGACAAGGAATTCTTTTTTCAATTTGGAAACATTCTCGATCAAGGACGGGTCCCAGGTCCTATTCGGGGAAGATACTTGGTTAGGGAGAACCCGCTCAGCGTGCAATACCCCAGCTTGTACAGGATTGTCAGCCATAAATTTGTTACGATCAAACAAGCTTTGGGGTAAGAAAATCCTGATATCTCTTTTCGTAGGGCTCTTCTAGGACCTCGACCGGCAACATGGGCTGAATTAGTCACACGTTTGGAGGTAATTCATTTGTCAGATGAACCGGATGTTTTCCGATGAAAATTGCACCATAATGGCAGGTTTTCAGTCAACTCCATGTATGATGCACTGGTTCATAATGAGGTTCCGGTTGATAACAGGAAATTGTGGACGCTCAAAATTCCTCTAAGAGTGAAGATATTCCTCTGGTTTCTTAATAGAGGAGTCATCTTAACTAGGGATAATTTGGCACGGCGCAACTGGCAAGGATGCAAAAAATGTGTCTTCTGCCAACATGACAAGTCCATTACACACTTGTTTTTTCAGTGGAAGTTTGCTAGGTCTGTGTGGGCCATTGTCCAAATAGCTTCAAACCTATACCCACCACGTAGTGCACAGAACATGTTCGGCAACTGGTTGAGGGGTATTGACAAACAATTTTCTGCACACATTCTAGTGGGGGCGACTGCCTTATGTTGGGGGTTGTGGCTTACCAGGAATGATATAGTTTTTAAAATTTTTGTTCCATTTCCTATGCAGGTTATTCATGTATGTTCGCGATGGCTCCATCGTCGGTCTATCCTGCAGAAGCCGGAAGACAGGGACCTTTTTATGGTGCCGTCTACATGGCTGAAGCGTACGTCCACGAAGGTTTTCTACCCTCATGGATGGCGGTGTGATCTTCGGATAGGATCTTCCACGTCCTAGGTTGGTTCACTATGTTATATTAGCTACATCTTGGGTTTTACCTATCTCGAATTTGTGGACTTGTTGGCTGTGTGCATCTGGTTATGCGGAGGCCGGGCTTTTTTGCGATGCGATTAATGCCCTTTATCGAAAAAATGTCTGAATGATAGATGCAGAAAATCCGAGTATCCATTTATGAGCCAGGCTCATCAGCATGAGGTCAAGACAATTTCACAAAAGATACAAAATAATTACAAAATCCAATTTTTCTGCATGGTAAGTAATATGGTGAAGGAGGTACGTTCAAAATTTCAATTCATTTGCATGTACAAGTAGCTCTCAGTAAAAAAAGACAAATTAGCTCCGAACAATAAATGAACAATAAACTTTTTTACAAACCCCATATTTGGAGCTACTACTACGGCGTGCCCTAGGGACCACAGTGAATACCATTTAGTAGTCGCGTGGGTTTATACCCCGCGCTGCTACTATCAACTTAGTAGTAGGGTAGGATTTATACCCCTCATTATTACTAAGGCATGTCCCCGGGGCACGGTGGATACTAGTTAGTAGCGCGGCTTTCTACCACGCGCTACTACTATCAACTTAGTAATAACACTCATTTATATCCCTCGCTACTACTAATTAGTAGTAGGGTAGGTTTATTTTCTTAGTTAGTCCTAAATATTTACCTATATGCTTTTTTCTAGTAGTGTAAATTTGTACTAAATTTATACTGAACCACCGACACTTATTTTAGAAATAATAATAATAATTGTATTTAAAGAATTAACTAAAATTATTATTGTAATTCTTATAATTATTACTATTACTATTGTTGTTGTAATCATTGTAATTATTATTATTATCGTAAATATTGCAATTAATAATTATTATTATTATGTAACAAGTACCCAATGCAGAAGAATTTTAATTTCTGTTACATCTTGACAATGGAATCTGATCCACCTTTGGATCGAATGAAAATAATAATTTAATACTTAAATAACTAATATTAATTTACACTTTAGAAAATAGTTAAACTGAATATTCTTATTATAGCATTATCCAAAGGAAACATAGTGAATGTTTTTGCTCCACACCTGCTCTTATCATAGATAAACAACATGAGGAAAGCATCACTCTTAGCCAAATACTTTCCGTGGACTCTTTGCCTGTTGCGACATGCTTTCTTGCTTGCTTGTTTGTTTGTTTTTGTGATTTGACATACAATGTCAAGCACTTTTCCATTAGACGCGGACGGTGCATGTACGAAAGATATCATTGTCTTTTGCATTAGGTGTCCATTTTTTGTCTAGTTGGTGGACGGATAAGTACGTCTTGGTACTTATCCACTTTACCTCTTGTTTTTGTGATCTACAATATGTTTCATATAAAAATCCCCCTCCACTATACCTCTTGAAAATACGTACACAATTCCAACTTTTGCATTTGAAAATACTGCAAATCAAATAAGCTAATGCAAATCGGTTGGTGAATCGTCCTATATACTAATTTAGCAAGTAACGAGCAACACCTTATTTAATGGAGATCTGTCCGAACGATAGATGAAGTAAAATCCAAATGTAGCCGAGGCTCATCTGCACGAGGTCAAGAAAAAATTACAAAAAATACAAATTATTTCTAAAAATCCAATTTTTCTGCATGGTAAGTAATTTGGTGAGTGAGGTACGCTTAAAATTTTAATTCATTTGTACGCACGAGTAGCTCTCTGCAAAAAAAAAGTCAAATTGGCTCCAAACAATATTTGAAGAGTAAACATTTTTACAGACCTCAAATTGGAAGCTATTATTACGACATGTCCGATAGCCACGGTGAAGACCACTTAGTAGTAGTGTGCTTGTATTCCCCGCGCTACTACTGATAACTTAGTAGTAGCATGGGATTTATATTCCATGCTACTACTACGTCATGTCCGGGGGTACGGTGGACACCACTTAGTTGTAGTGCAGGTTTTTATCAGGTGCTACTACTTTCAATTTAGTAGTAACGCGAGTTTTATTTGATAAGAACACCCCTTTTGTTGAATAGCTACAATTATAGAATCAGATACAATGAGAGGGATAACGGCTGTAGGGGTTGTATCCAACCAGACTTTAGGAGGGGTGAATCTAGCTAAATTAGCTAACTCATGAGCAACCATATTGTTTTCTCTACAAGAGTGATAAAAATCAATATGACTAAAATCTAAGGAAATAAAATAACAATCATCAAAAATTGCGCTGGACATCGAAGCCACCGAAGAAGAATATCCGTCCTTGAGAGCTGAAATAACCTCCACATTATCTGAATTAACTTCAACTTTGCTGCAACGAGCTGTTCGGGATAGATTCAGACCGAAGCTAACAGCAATTGCTTCTGCAGTGGACGCGTCATAGCAGATCCCTAGTTTTTCATTTGCAGCAGCAACAAAAGCACCGTTATGGTCTCTGTTAACAGCACTAACAGACCCTTGGAGGGAGTGTTGATCAAAACTGGCATCCACATTTAGCTTGACATAATCCTTCCTAGGCTTCTTCCATCCATCCGTTCGAATATTAGATTTCGAGGAATTTTCTACAATAAAGTTAGCCGCCAAGACACGGACGACAAGGTTAATTTGTTCAACCGTTTGTGGGGTACTTCCATTAGTAATTTTTCTCCTTTCCCACCACAAGAACCAACAGCAAATAGACACAGTTTCTCTCAGTTTGGGCGAACCCACGACGTGTAAATGATTATCAGGTAGGCTGAGCAGGTAGTTAACAAGAGCCTCTCCATATAAGGTCGTAGCCAGACTAGGTTTTATCACATTCCACAGTCCTAGAAGTTTCCACACCCGAACCGCTATAGGACATTCAAAAAGAAGATGGCGGATGGTCTCTGGTCCTTGATTGCAGCCTGACAGTTCGGCTTGATTTTGATGTGTCTGTCACCTAGGATAGCTCTGCATGGAATTGCACTTTGTAGTAATCGCCAAATGAAGATTTTCATTTTTACCTGGCAACACAGACTCCAGACAGAGTCCCAAGTGGAAGCTGGCGATGAGGAGCAAGGCATTCCCTCCTGAATGTGTCCAAATTTGGAGTCCCAAATAGCATGATAAGCAGACTTAACCGTGAACACCCCTGATTTAGTGAGGTTCCATGTCAGGAAGTCTGACATTTCAAATAACGGTAAAGGAATAGCAAGAATCCGATGAGCATTAATGGGACAAAAAGTCTGGTTTACCACTGAGGAGTCCCAATCGCCTGAAACTGGGACAATAAGATCTGAGACCCTAGAAAGAAGAAGGTTACCTCTGCTAGAAATAACCTTTCTTGTGGGATAAAGTGGGATCCAGTAGTCATCCCAAATGCTTATTTCTTGACCATCCCCTACCCTCCAAATCTGTCCATGTTTCAGGGATTCCACTCCATCCATTATGCTTTGCCAATTAAATTAGGCTTGCTTTTTCAACCTTGCATTCAAGAGATCAACATCAGGGTAGTATTTTGCCTTAAGAATTTTTGCACAGAGAGAGTCAGGGTCATCGATAAGGCGCCAAGCTTGTTTTGCTAATAGTGCCAAGATGAAACAATGGATATCTTTGAATCCCAACCCCCCTCTAATAATTAATTTTAATTTACAATTCAGAAAATAGTTAAACTGAACATTCTTATTATAACTGGTAGCATCATCCTAGGGAAACATAGTAAATGTTTTTGATCCACATGTGCTCGTATCCTCGATAGACAACGTGAGGAAAGCATCACTCTTAGCCAATTACTTTTCAAGGGTTGTGAGCTTGTTGTATTGACATGCTTTCTTGCTTGCTTGTTTGTTTGTTTATGTGATTTCACATACAATGTCATGTTCTTTTCCATAAGACGCAGAGGATTCATGTACGGAAGATATCGACCTCGATTTGTCTTTTACATTAGGTGCCCATCTTTTCTCAAGTTGGTGGATGGGTAAGTACGTATCTGTCAGTAATTGATCTACAATATGTTTCATACGAAACCCCCCTCCACTATACCTCTTGAAAGAAGTTTATATACAATGTACACACTTCCAACTTTTGTATTTGAAAATACTGCAAAACAAATAAGCTAATGCAAATCCATTGGTGAATCGTCTTGTATACCGTTTTAGCAAGTAGTGAGCGATACCTTATTTAATGGAGATATATCTGAATGATAGACTGCCTCGACTACTTTAGTTCTAGATTTTTCTGGAAGAGTGATAATGAAACAAAAAAATATTAACTGGCTCGGTGGAATGTTTTATGTCTACCTAAAGCCAAGGGGGACTTGGAATCCAGGACCTTGAGATTAAAAATATTATTCTACTCAGCAAATGAGTGTACAAACTACTCACTGAGAATGGCGTATGGCAGGAAATCATTCGTAACAAGTACGTGGGATCCAAAGCTATTTCTCAAGTCTACTGAAACCTGGCGATTCACATATTTTGAGTGGGGTGATGAAGGAAAAGGAATTCTTTTTTCAATTTCGAAACATTCTCGGTCAAGGATGGGTCCAGGTCCTATTTCGGGAAGATACTTGGCTAGGGAGAACCCTGCTGAGCGTGCAATACCCCAGCTTGTACAGGATTGTCAACCATAAATTTGTTACGGTCAAACAAGCTTTGGGGCAAGCAAATCCTGATATCTCTTTTCATAGGGTTCTTCTAGGACCTCGACTGGCAACATGGGATGAATTAATCACACGTTTGGAGGTAATTCATTTGTCAGATGAACCGGATGTTTTCTGATGGAAATTGCACGAGAATGGAAGGTTTTCAGTCAACTCCATGTATGATGCACTGGTTCGTAATGAGGTTCCGGTTGATAACAGGAAATTTGGAAGCTCAAAATTCCTCTAAGAGTGAAGATATTTCTCTGGTTTCTTAATAGAGGAGTCATCTTAACTAGGGATAATTTGGCACGGCGCAACTCCCAAGGATGCAAAAAATGTCTCTTTTGCCAACATTACGAGTCCATTAGACACTTATTTTTTGAGTGGAAGTTTGCTAGGTCTGTGTGGGCCATTGTCCAAATAGCTTCAAACCTATACCCACCACGTAGTGCACATAACATGTTCGACAACTGGTTGAGGGGTATTGACAAACTATTTTCTGCACACATTCTAGTGGGGGCGGCTGCCTTATGTTGGAGATTATGGCTTACCAGGAATGATATAGTTTTTAACAAAAAATGTGTTCTATCTCCTGTGCAGGTTATTCATGTATGTTCGCTCTGGCTCCGTCGTTGGTCTATCCTGCAGAAGCCGGAAGACAGGGACCTTTTTATGATGACGTCTACATGACTGGAGCGTACATCCACGAAGGTTTTCTACCCTCATGGATGGCGGTGTGATCTTCGGATAGGATCTGCCACGTCCTAGGCTGGTTCACTATGTTATATTAGCTACATCTTGTGTTTTACCTTTCTCGAATTTGTGGACTTGTTGCCTGTGTGCATCTGCTTATGCAAAGGCCGGGCTTTTTTACGCTGCGATTGTATCAATTCGATAATTCAATTCAATGAAATGCCCTTTATCGAAAAAATGTCTGAATGATAGATGCAGAAAATTCGAGTATCCATTTATGAGCCAGGCTCATCAGCATGAGATCAAGAAATTTCACAAAAGATACAAAATAATTCTAAAAACCATTTTTTCTGCAAAGTAATGTGGTGAAGGAGGCACGTTCAAAATTTCAATTCATTTGCACGTACAAGTAGCTCTCAGTAAAAAAAAACAAATTGGCTCCGAACAATAAATGAACAATAAACTTTTTTACAAACCCCATATTTGAAGCTACTACTACGCCGTGCCCGAGGAACCACGGTGAATACCATTTAGTAGTCGCGTGAGTTTATACCCCGTGCTGCTACTATCAACTTAGTAGTAGGATAGGATTTATATCCCTTACTATTACTAAGGCATGTCCCCGGGGGCACGGTGGATACTACTTAGTAGGGTGGCTTTCTACCACGCGCTACTACTATCAACTTAGGAATAACACTGATTTATATCCGTCGCTACTACTAATTAGTAGTAGGGTAGGTTTATTTTCTTAGTTAGTGCTAAATATTTACCTATATGTTTTTTCCTAGTAGTGTAAATTTGTGCTAAATTTATACTGAACCACCGACACTTATTTTGAAAATAATAATAATAATTGTAATTAAATAATTAATTAAAATTATTGTTTTAATTATTATTATTACTATTGGTGTTGTTATCATTGTAATTATTATTAGTATTATCATAAATTTTGCAATTAATAATTATTATTATTATGTAACAACAAACCAATGCAAAAGGATTTTAATTTCTGTTACATCTTGACAGTGGAATCTGATCCACCTTTGGATCGAATGAAAATAATGATTTAATACTTAAATAACTAATATTAATTTACACTTAAGAAAATAGTTAAATTGAATATTCTTATTGTAGCATTATCCAAAGGAAACATAGTGAATGTTTTTGCTCCACACCAGCTCTTATCATAGATAGACAACATGAGGAAAACATCACTCTTAGCCAATTACTTTCCATGGACTCTTTGCCTGTTGCAACATGCTTTCTTGTTTGCTTGTTTGTTTGTTTTTGTGATTTACATACAATGTCAAGCACTTTTCCATTAGACGCGGACGGTGCATGTACGAAAGATATCATTGTCTTTTGCATTAGGTGTCCATTTTTTGTCTAGTTGGTGGACGGATAAGTACGTCTTGGTACTTATCCACTTTACCTCTTGTTTTTGTGATCTTCAATATGTTTCATATAAAAATCCCCCCTCCACTTTACCTCTTGAAAGTATTTTATGTATTCGATGTACACACTTCCAACTTTTGCATTTGAAAATACTGCAAATCAAATAAGCTAATGCAAATCCGTTGGTGAATCGTCCTATATACTATTTTAGCAAGTAACGAGCAACACCTTATTTAATGGAGATATGTCCGAAAGATAGATGAAGAAAATCCAAATATAGCCGAGGCTCATCTGCACCAGGTCAAGAAAAAATTCACAAAAAATACAAAATAGTTCGAAAAATCTAATTTTTCTGCATGGTAAATTATTTGGTGAGTGAGGTACTCTCAAAATTTTAATTCATTTGTACGTACAAGTAGCTCTCTGCAAAAAAGTCAAATTGGCTCCAAACAATATTTGAATAGTAAACATTTTTACACACCTCAAATTTGAAGCTATTATTACGACCTGTCCCGATAGCCACGGTGGAGACCACTTAGTAGTAGTGTGCTTTTATTCCCCGTGCTAGTACTAACAACTTAGTAGTAGCATGGGATTTATATTCCATGCTACTACTACGGCATGTCCGGGGTACGGTGGATACCACTTAGTTGTAACGCTGGTTTTATCACGTGCTACTACTATCAACTTAGTAGTAACATGAGTTTTATTTGATAAGAACACCCTCTTTATTGAATAGCTACAATTGTAGCATCAGATACAATGAGAGGGATAACAGCTGCAGTTGCTGTATCCAACTAGACTTCAGGAGGGGTTAATCTAGCTAAACTAGCTAACTCATGAGCAACCATATTGTTTTCTCTACAACAGTGATAAAATTCAATATGACTAAAATAGTAAAATCTAAGGAAATAAAATAATAATCATCAAAAATTGCGCTGGACATCGAAGCCACCGAAGAAGAATATCCGTCCTTGAGAGCTGAAATCACTTCCACATTATCTGAATTAACTTCAACTTTGCTGCAACGAGCTGTTCGGGATAGATTCAGACCGAAGCTAACAGCAATTGCTTCTGCAGTGGACGCGTCATAGCAGATCCCTAGTTTTTCATTTGCAGCAGCAACAAAAGCACCGTTATGGTCTCTGTTAACAGCACTAACAGACCCTTGGAGGGAGTGTTGATCAAAACTGGCATCCACATTTAGCTTGACATAATCCTTCCTAGGCTTCTTCCATCCATCCGTTCGAATATTAGATTTCGAGGAATTTTCTACAATAAAGTTAGCCGCCAAGACACGGACGACAAGGTTAATTTGTTCAACCGTTTGTGGGGTACTTCCATTAGTAATTTTTCTCCTTTCCCACCACAAGAACCAACAGCAAATAGACACAGTTTCTCTCAGTTTGGGCGAACCCACGACGTGTAAATGATTATCAGGTAGGCTGAGCAGGTAGTTAACAAGAGCCTCTCCATATAAGGTCGTAGCCAGACTAGGTTTTATCACATTCCACAGTCCTAGAAGTTTCCACACCCGAACCGCTATAGGACATTCAAAAAGAAGATGGCGGATGGTCTCTGGTCCTTGATTGCAGCCTGACAGTTCGGCTTGATTTTGATGTGTCTGTCACCTAGGATAGCTCTGCATGGAATTGCACTTTGTAGTAATCGCCAAATGAAGATTTTCATTTTTACCTGGCAACACAGACTCCAGACAGAGTCCCAAGTGGAAGCTGGCGATGAGGAGCAAGGCATTCCCTCCTGAATGTGTCCAAATTTGGAGTCCCAAATAGCATGATAAGCAGACTTAACCGTGAACACCCCTGATTTAGTGAGGTTCCATGTCAGGAAGTCTGACATTTCAAATAACGGTAAAGGAATAGCAAGAATCCGATGAGCATTAATGGGACAAAAAGTCTGGTTTACCACTGAGGAGTCCCAATCGCCTGAAACTGGGACAATAAGATCTGAGACCCTAGAAAGAAGAAGGTTACCTCTGCTAGAAATAACCTTTCTTGTGGGATAAAGTGGGATCCAGTAGTCATCCCAAATGCTTATTTCTTGACCATCCCCTACCCTCCAAATCTGTCCATGTTTCAGGGATTCCACTCCATCCATTATGCTTTGCCAATTAAATTAGGCTTGCTTTTTCAACCTTGCATTCAAGAGATCAACATCAGGGTAGTATTTTGCCTTAAGAATTTTTGCACAGAGAGAGTCAGGGTCATCGATAAGGCGCCAAGCTTGTTTTGCTAATAGTGCCAAGATGAAACAATGGATATCTTTGAATCCCAACCCCCCTCTAATAATTAATTTTAATTTACAATTCAGAAAATAGTTAAACTGAACATTCTTATTATAACTGGTAGCATCATCCTAGGGAAACATAGTAAATGTTTTTGATCCACATGTGCTCGTATCCTCGATAGACAACGTGAGGAAAGCATCACTCTTAGCCAATTACTTTTCAAGGGTTGTGAGCTTGTTGTATTGACATGCTTTCTTGCTTGCTTGTTTGTTTGTTTATGTGATTTCACATACAATGTCATGTTCTTTTCCATAAGACGCAGAGGATTCATGTACGGAAGATATCGACCTCGATTTGTCTTTTACATTAGGTGCCCATCTTTTCTCAAGTTGGTGGATGGGTAAGTACGTATCTGTCAGTAATTGATCTACAATATGTTTCATACGAAACCCCCCTCCACTATACCTCTTGAAAGAAGTTTATATACAATGTACACACTTCCAACTTTTGTATTTGAAAATACTGCAAAACAAATAAGCTAATGCAAATCCATTGGTGAATCGTCTTGTATACCGTTTTAGCAAGTAGTGAGCGATACCTTATTTAATGGAGATATATCTGAATGATAGACTGCCTCGACTACTTTAGTTCTAGATTTTTCTGGAAGAGTGATAATGAAACAAAAAAATATTAACTGGCTCGGTGGAATGTTTTATGTCTACCTAAAGCCAAGGGGGACTTGGAATCCAGGACCTTGAGATTAAAAATATTATTCTACTCAGCAAATGAGTGTACAAACTACTCACTGAGAATGGCGTATGGCAGGAAATCATTCGTAACAAGTACGTGGGATCCAAAGCTATTTCTCAAGTCTACTGAAACCTGGCGATTCACATATTTTGAGTGGGGTGATGAAGGAAAAGGAATTCTTTTTTCAATTTCGAAACATTCTCGGTCAAGGATGGGTCCAGGTCCTATTTCGGGAAGATACTTGGCTAGGGAGAACCCTGCTGAGCGTGCAATACCCCAGCTTGTACAGGATTGTCAACCATAAATTTGTTACGGTCAAACAAGCTTTGGGGCAAGCAAATCCTGATATCTCTTTTCATAGGGTTCTTCTAGGACCTCGACTGGCAACATGGGATGAATTAATCACACGTTTGGAGGTAATTCATTTGTCAGATGAACCGGATGTTTTCTGATGGAAATTGCACGAGAATGGAAGGTTTTCAGTCAACTCCATGTATGATGCACTGGTTCGTAATGAGGTTCCGGTTGATAACAGGAAATTTGGAAGCTCAAAATTCCTCTAAGAGTGAAGATATTTCTCTGGTTTCTTAATAGAGGAGTCATCTTAACTAGGGATAATTTGGCACGGCGCAACTCCCAAGGATGCAAAAAATGTCTCTTTTGCCAACATTACGAGTCCATTAGACACTTATTTTTTGAGTGGAAGTTTGCTAGGTCTGTGTGGGCCATTGTCCAAATAGCTTCAAACCTATACCCACCACGTAGTGCACATAACATGTTCGACAACTGGTTGAGGGGTATTGACAAACTATTTTCTGCACACATTCTAGTGGGGGCGGCTGCCTTATGTTGGAGATTATGGCTTACCAGGAATGATATAGTTTTTAACAAAAAATGTGTTCTATCTCCTGTGCAGGTTATTCATGTATGTTCGCTCTGGCTCCGTCGTTGGTCTATCCTGCAGAAGCCGGAAGACAGGGACCTTTTTATGATGACGTCTACATGACTGGAGCGTACATCCACGAAGGTTTTCTACCCTCATGGATGGCGGTGTGATCTTCGGATAGGATCTGCCACGTCCTAGGCTGGTTCACTATGTTATATTAGCTACATCTTGTGTTTTACCTTTCTCGAATTTGTGGACTTGTTGCCTGTGTGCATCTGCTTATGCAAAGGCCGGGCTTTTTTACGCTGCGATTGTATCAATTCGATAATTCAATTCAATGAAATGCCCTTTATCGAAAAAATGTCTGAATGATAGATGCAGAAAATTCGAGTATCCATTTATGAGCCAGGCTCATCAGCATGAGATCAAGAAATTTCACAAAAGATACAAAATAATTCTAAAAACCATTTTTTCTGCAAAGTAATGTGGTGAAGGAGGCACGTTCAAAATTTCAATTCATTTGCACGTACAAGTAGCTCTCAGTAAAAAAAAACAAATTGGCTCCGAACAATAAATGAACAATAAACTTTTTTACAAACCCCATATTTGAAGCTACTACTACGCCGTGCCCGAGGAACCACGGTGAATACCATTTAGTAGTCGCGTGAGTTTATACCCCGTGCTGCTACTATCAACTTAGTAGTAGGATAGGATTTATATCCCTTACTATTACTAAGGCATGTCCCCGGGGGCACGGTGGATACTACTTAGTAGGGTGGCTTTCTACCACGCGCTACTACTATCAACTTAGGAATAACACTGATTTATATCCGTCGCTACTACTAATTAGTAGTAGGGTAGGTTTATTTTCTTAGTTAGTGCTAAATATTTACCTATATGTTTTTTCCTAGTAGTGTAAATTTGTGCTAAATTTATACTGAACCACCGACACTTATTTTGAAAATAATAATAATAATTGTAATTAAATAATTAATTAAAATTATTGTTTTAATTATTATTATTACTATTGGTGTTGTTATCATTGTAATTATTATTAGTATTATCATAAATTTTGCAATTAATAATTATTATTATTATGTAACAACAAACCAATGCAAAAGGATTTTAATTTCTGTTACATCTTGACAGTGGAATCTGATCCACCTTTGGATCGAATGAAAATAATGATTTAATACTTAAATAACTAATATTAATTTACACTTAAGAAAATAGTTAAATTGAATATTCTTATTGTAGCATTATCCAAAGGAAACATAGTGAATGTTTTTGCTCCACACCAGCTCTTATCATAGATAGACAACATGAGGAAAACATCACTCTTAGCCAATTACTTTCCATGGACTCTTTGCCTGTTGCAACATGCTTTCTTGTTTGCTTGTTTGTTTGTTTTTGTGATTTACATACAATGTCAAGCACTTTTCCATTAGACGCGGACGGTGCATGTACGAAAGATATCATTGTCTTTTGCATTAGGTGTCCATTTTTTGTCTAGTTGGTGGACGGATAAGTACGTCTTGGTACTTATCCACTTTACCTCTTGTTTTTGTGATCTTCAATATGTTTCATATAAAAATCCCCCCTCCACTTTACCTCTTGAAAGTATTTTATGTATTCGATGTACACACTTCCAACTTTTGCATTTGAAAATACTGCAAATCAAATAAGCTAATGCAAATCCGTTGGTGAATCGTCCTATATACTATTTTAGCAAGTAACGAGCAACACCTTATTTAATGGAGATATGTCCGAAAGATAGATGAAGAAAATCCAAATATAGCCGAGGCTCATCTGCACCAGGTCAAGAAAAAATTCACAAAAAATACAAAATAGTTCGAAAAATCTAATTTTTCTGCATGGTAAATTATTTGGTGAGTGAGGTACTCTCAAAATTTTAATTCATTTGTACGTACAAGTAGCTCTCTGCAAAAAAGTCAAATTGGCTCCAAACAATATTTGAATAGTAAACATTTTTACACACCTCAAATTTGAAGCTATTATTACGACCTGTCCCGATAGCCACGGTGGAGACCACTTAGTAGTAGTGTGCTTTTATTCCCCGTGCTAGTACTAACAACTTAGTAGTAGCATGGGATTTATATTCCATGCTACTACTACGGCATGTCCGGGGTACGGTGGATACCACTTAGTTGTAACGCTGGTTTTATCACGTGCTACTACTATCAACTTAGTAGTAACATGAGTTTTATTTGATAAGAACACCCTCTTTATTGAATAGCTACAATTGTAGCATCAGATACAATGAGAGGGATAACAGCTGCAGTTGCTGTATCCAACTAGACTTCAGGAGGGGTTAATCTAGCTAAACTAGCTAACTCATGAGCAACCATATTGTTTTCTCTACAACAGTGATAAAATTCAATATGACTAAAATAGTAAAATCTAAGGAAATAAAATAATAATCATCAAAAATTGCGCTGGACATCGAAGCCACCGAAGAAGAATATCCGTCCTTGAGAGCTGAAATCACCTCCACATTATCTGAATTAACTTCAACTTTGCTGCAGCCAGCTGTTTGGGCTAGATTCAGACCGAACCTAACAGTGGACGCGTAATAGCAGATCTTTAGTTTTTCATTTGCACCAGCAACAAAAGCACCGTTGTGGTCTCTGACAACAGCACCAACAGACCCTTGGAGGGAGTCTTGATCATAACTGGCATCCACATTTAGCTTGACATAATCCTTCATAGGCTTCTTCCACCCATCAGTCTGAATATTAGATTTCGAGGAATTTGCTACAATAAAGTTATCCGCCATGACACGGACAACAAGGTTAATTTGTTCAACCATTTGTGGGGTACTTCCATGAGTAATTTTTCTCCTTTCCCACCACAAGAACCAGCAGCAAATAGACACAGTTTCTCTCTGTTTGGGCAAACCCACAACGTGTAAATGATTATCAGGTAGGCTGAGCAGGTAGTTAACAAGAGCCTCTCCATATAAGGTCGTAGCCAGACTAGGTTTTATCACATTCCACAGTCCTAGAAGTTTCCACACCCGAACCGCTATAGGACATTCAAAAAGAAGATGGCGGATGGTCTCTGGTCCTTGATTGCAGCCTGACAGTTCGGCTTGATTTTGATGTGTCTGTCACCTAGGATAGCTCGGCATGGAATTGCACTTTGTAGTAATCGCCAAATGAAGATTTTCATTTTTACCTGGCAACACAGACTCCAGACAGAGTCCCAAGTGGAAGCTGGCGATGAGGAGCAAGGCATTCCCTCCTGAATGTGTCCAAATTTGGAGTCCCAAATAGCATGATAAGCAGACTTAACCGTGAACACCCCTGATTTAGTGAGGTTCCATGCCAGGAAGTCTGACATTTCAAATAACGGTAAAGGAATAGCAAGAATCCGATGAGCATTAATGGGACAAAAAGTCTGGTTTACCACTGAGGAGTCCCAATCGCCTGAAACTGGGACAATAAGATCTGAGACCCTAGAAAGAAGAAGGTTACCTCTGCTAGAAATAACCTTTCTTGTGGGATAAAGTGGGATCCAGTAGTCATCCCAAATGCTTATTTCTTGACCATCCCCTACCCTCCAAATCTGTCCATGTTTCAGGGATTCCACTCCAGCCATTATGCTTTGCCAATTAAATTAGGCTTGCTTTTTCAACCTTGCATTCAAGAGATCAACATCAGGGTAGTATTTTGCCTTAAGAATTTTTGCACAGAGAGAGTCAGGGTCATCGATAAGGCGCCAAGCTTGTTTTGCTAATAGTGCCAAGATGAAACAATGGATATCTCTGAATCCCAATCCCCCTCTAATAATTAATTTTAATTTACAATTCAGAAAATAGTTAAACTGAACATTCTTATTATAACTGGTAGCATCATCCTAGGGAAACATAGTAAATGTTTTTGATCCACATGTGCTCGTATCCTCGATAGACAACGTGAGGAAAGCATCACTCTTAGCCAATTACTTTTCAAGGGTTGTGAGCTTGTTGTATTGACATGCTTTCTTGCTTGCTTGTTTGTTTGTTTATGTGATTTCACATACAATGTCATGTTCTTTTCCATAAGACGCAGAGGATTCATGTACGGAAGATATCGACCTCGATTTGTCTTTTACATTAGGTGCCCATCTTTTCTCAAGTTGGTGGATGGGTAAGTACGTATCTGTCAGTAATTGATCTACAATATGTTTCATACGAAACCCCCCTCCACTATACCTCTTGAAAGAAGTTTATATACAATGTACACACTTCCAACTTTTGTATTTGAAAATACTGCAAAACAAATAAGCTAATGCAAATCCATTGGTGAATCGTCTTGTATACCGTTTTAGCAAGTAATGAGCGATACCTTATTTAATGGAGATATATCTGAATGATAGACCGCCTCGACTACTTTAGTTCTAGATTTTTCTGGAAGAGTGATAATGAAACAAAAAAATATTAACTGGCTCGGTGGAATGTTTTATGTCTACCTAAAGCCAAGGGGGACTTGGAATCCAGGACCTTGAGATTAAAAATATTATTCTACTCAGCAAATGAGTGTACAAACTACTCACTGAGAATGGCGTATGGCAGGAAATCATTCGTAACAAGTACGTGGGATCCAAAGCTATTTCTCAAGTCTACTGAAACCTGGCGATTCACATATTTTGAGTGGGGTGATGAAGGAAAAGGAATTCTTTTTTCAATTTCGAAACATTCTCGGTCAAGGATGGGTCCAGGTCCTATTTCGGGAAGATACTTGGCTAGGGAGAACCCTGCTGAGCGTGCAATACCCCAGCTTGTACAGGATTGTCAACCATAAATTTGTTACGGTCAAACAAGCTTTGGGGCAAGCAAATCCTGATATCTCTTTTCATAGGGTTCTTCTAGGACCTCGACTGGCAACATGGGATGAATTAATCACACGTTTGGAGGTAATTCATTTGTCAGATGAACCGGATGTTTTCTGATGGAAATTGCACGAGAATGGAAGGTTTTCAGTCAACTCCATGTATGATGCACTGGTTCGTAATGAGGTTCCGGTTGATAACAGGAAATTTGGAAGCTCAAAATTCCTCTAAGAGTGAAGATATTTCTCTGGTTTCTTAATAGAGGAGTCATCTTAACTAGGGATAATTTGGCACGGCGCAACTCCCAAGGATGCAAAAAATGTCTCTTCTGCCAACATTACGAGTCCATTAGACACTTATTTTTTGAGTGGAAGTTTGCTAGGTCTGTGTGGGCCATTGTCCAAATAGCTTCAAACCTATACCCACCACGTAGTGCACATAACATGTTCGACAACTGGTTGAGGGGTATTGACAAACTATTTTCTGCACACATTCTAGTGGGGGCGGCTGCCTTATGTTGGAGATTATGGCTTACCAGGAATGATATAGTTTTTAACAAAAAATGTGTTCTATCTCCTGTGCAGGTTATTCATGTATGTTCGCTCTGGCTCCGTCGTTGGTCTATCCTGCAGAAGCCGGAAGACAGGGACCTTTTTATGATGGCGTCTACATGACTGGAGCGTACATCCACGAAGGTTTTCTACCCTCATGGATGGCGGTGTGATCTTCGGATAGGATCTGCCACGTCCTAGGCTGGTTCACTATGTTATATTAGCTACATCTTGTGTTTTACCTTTCTCGAATTTGTGGACTTGTTGCCTGTGTGCATCTGCTTATGCAAAGGCCGGGCTTTTTTGCGCTTCGATTGTATCAATTCGATAATTCAATTCAATGAAATGCCCTTTATCGAAAAAATGTCTGAATGATAGATGCAGAAAATTCGAGTATCCATTTATGAGCCAGGCTCATCAGCATGAGATCAAGAAAATTTCACAAAAGATACAAAATAATTCTAAAAACCATTTTTTCTGCAAAGTAATGTGGTGAAGGAGGCACGTTCAAAATTTCAATTCATTTGCACGTACAAGTAGCTCTCAGTAAAAAAAAACAAATTGGCTCCGAACAATAAATGAACAATAAACTTTTTTACAAACCCCATATTTGAAGCTACTACTACGCCGTGCCCGAGGAACCACGGTGAATACCATTTAGTAGTCGCGTGAGTTTATACCCCGTGCTGCTACTATCAACTTAGTAGTAGGATAGGATTTATATCCCTTACTATTACTAAGGCATGTCCCCGGGGGCACGGTGGATACTACTTAGTAGGGTGGCTTTCTACCACGCGCTACTACTATCAACTTAGGAATAACACTGATTTATATCCGTCGCTACTACTAATTAGTAGTAGGGTAGGTTTATTTTCTTAGTTAGTGCTAAATATTTACATATATGTTTTTTCCTAGTAGTGTAAATTTGTGCTAAATTTATACTGAACCACCGACACTTATTTTGAAAATAATAATAATAATTGTAATTAAATAATTAATTAAAATTATTGTTTTAATTATTATTATTACTATTGGTGTTGTTATCATTGTAATTATTATTAGTATTATCATAAATTTTGCAATTAATAATTATTATTATTATGTAACAACAAACCAATGCAAAAGGATTTTAATTTCTGTTACATCTTGACAGTGGAATCTGATCCACCTTTGGATCGAATGAAAATAATAATTTAATACTTAAATAACTAATATTAATTTACACTTAAGAAAATAGTTAAACTGAATATTCTTATTGTAGCATTATCCAAAGGAAACATAGTGAATGTTTTTGCTCCACACCAGCTCTTATCATAGATAGACAACATGAGGAAAACATCACTCTTAGCCAATTACTTTCCATGGACTCTTTGCCTGTTGCAACATGCTTTCTTGTTTGTTTGTTTTTGTGATTTACATACAATGTCAAGCACTTTTCCATTAGACGCGGACGGTGCATGTACGAAAGATATCATTGTCTTTTGCATTAGGTGTCCATTTTTTGTCTAGTTGGTGGACGGATAAGTACGTCTTGGTACTTATCCACTTTACCTCTTGTTTTTGTGATCTTCAATATGTTTCATATAAAAATCCCCCCTCCACTTTACCTCTTGAAAGTATTTTATGTATTCGATGTACACACTTCCAACTTTTGCATTTGAAAATACTGCAAATCAAATAAGCTAATGCAAATCCGTTGGTGAATCGTCCTATATACTATTTTAGCAAGTAACGAGCAACACCTTATTTAATGGAGATATGTCCGAAAGATAGATGAAGAAAATCCAAATATAGCCGAGGCTCATCTGCACCAGGTCAAGAAAATATTCACAAAAAATACAAAATAGTTCGAAAAATCTAATTTTTCTGCATGGTAAATTATTTGGTGAGTGAGGTACTCTCAAAATTTTAATTCATTTGTACGTACAAGTAGCTCTCTGTAAAAAAAGTCAAATTGGCTCCAAACAATATTTGAATAGTAAACATTTTTACACACCTCAAATTTGAAGCTATTATTACGACCTGTACCGATAGCCACGGTGGAGACCACTTAGTAGTAGTGTGCTTTTATTCCCCGCGCTAGTACTAACAACTTAGTAGTAGCATGGGATTTATATTCCATGCTACTACTACGGCATGTCCGGGGTACGGTGGATACCACTTAGTTGTAGCGCTGGTTTTATCACGTGCTACTACTATCAACTTAGTAGTAACGTGAGTTTTATTTGATAAGAACACCCTCTTTATTGAATAGCTACAATTGTAGCATCAGATACAATGAGAGGGATAACAGCTGCAGTTGCTGTATCCAACTAGACTTCAGGAGGGGTTAATCTAGCTAAACTAGCTAACTCATGAGCAACCATATTGTTTTCTCTACAACAGTGATAAAATTCAATATGACTAAAATAGTAAAATCTAAGGAAATAAAATAATAATCATCAAAAATTGCGCTGGACATCGAAGCCACCGAAGAAGAATATCCGTCCTTGAGAGCTGAAATCACCTTCACATTATCTGAATTAACTTCAACTTTGCTGCAGCCAGCTGTTTGGGCTAGATTCAGACCGAACCTAACAGTGGACGCGTAATAGCAGATCTTTAGTTTTTCATTTGCACCAGCAACAAAAGCACCGTTGTGGTCTCTGACAACAGCACCAACAGACCCTTGGAGGGAGTCTTGATCATAACTGGCATCCACATTTAGCTTGACATAATCCTTCATAGGCTTCTTCCACCCATCAGTCTGAATATTAGATTTCGAAGAATTTGCTACAATAAAGTTATCCGCCATGACACGGACAACAAGGTTAATTTGTTCAACCATTTGTGGGGTACTTCCATGAGTAATTTTTCTCCTTTCCCACCACAAGAACCAGCAGCAAATAGACACAGTTTCTCTCTGTTTGGGCAAACCCACAACGTGTAAATGATTATCAGGTAGGCTGAGCAGGTTGTCAACAAGAGCCTCTCCATATTGTTAGCTAGTCTAGCCGCTGCTTCTGTTAGTTAGGATAGATCCTTGTTTTCAGCAAATAACAAGTAGACGCTCGAGCCCACAAGCTTCATTGTGTGCGTGCCGAGAAGATAGGAGGCAGGCGCGGTCACCACGCCGCGCGCGCCGTCATAGCCGGGGTGGTTATGCCACGATGACCAGCTCGTGGGATGGCGCGAGTCTTTGGGATCGTGGCGCCGGAGTAGGAGTAGAGCCGGGCCATCATCTTTCCCTTGTACTGAGTAAATAGAACAAAGAAGAAACGAGAAAAGCTACAGCTTGTACGTAGCGCAAAAACCTCTGTCTACCCTGTCTATCTGCTCTAACGATCGTGCCCCGGCGACGGCAACGCTAACAATTGGTATCAGAGCCCGTTTAAGCGATCCCGGCGACAATGGCAGGCAACGATGGCAGGGAGGAAGCCGTCGCGGCCGCACCCCCCAACGTCAACCAGGGGGAGGCGGATCGCTCCCTCACCCCACCGCGATCACGGGGGAGGAGCCGCACGAGGCGAGGACGCTAGGTCGTGATCCACCAGGCAGCTGCGCAGGAGCGCGCACCGGTGATCCCTGGCGCCGGAGCCTCCTTCCCACCACTCACGCCGACGAACTACATCGAGTGGGCGCTACTCATGCAAGTGCATCTCGAGTCCTGGGGGCTCTGGGATGCGGTCGAAGGTAACGCCGCGACGCTGCGCGACGACAAGACCGCCCTGGGGGTGATCCTACGCGCGGTCCCGCTGGAGGTTCTCCGCGTCCTCGTCGTGAAAAAGACGGCGAAGGAGGCCTGGGACACCCTGAAGATGATGCGCATGGGCGTGCACCGCGTGCGTGAGGCCACTGCGCAGAGGCTACGCGCGGAGTTCGAGGCGATCAACTTTCGCGACGGGGAGACGCTCGACGCGTTCGGCATGCGCATCACCGCCCTCGTCAACCACCTCCGCACCCTAGGCGACCACATCGACGAGGTACGCGTCGTTCAGAAAGTTCTTCGCGTCGTCCCCTCTCGCTACGCACAGATAGCCGTGGCAATAGAGACGCTCCTTGACCTGAATACGATCACGGTCGAGGAGCTGATCGGTCGCCTCCGGACATCGGAGGAGCGCTGCGGCAACGGCCCGATGCAGGGGAGCGGAGGACAGCTGCTCATTACAGAGCAGCAGTGGGACGCACGACGCCGGGAACGAGAACTTGGCCAAGGTTCAAATCCCGGCGGCGGCGGTGGCAACAGAGGCAGCCAGAAGCGCGGCAAGCCGCAGAACCAGAAGCGCGGCAACGACAACCAAGGCAACCCCGCGGAGCGCGAGGGCGCCGGCGGCGGACAGGACATGAGCAGGGTGAAGTGCTATAACTGCAACAAGCACGGCCACTTCTCCCGCGACTGCACCGCGCCGCGCAAGGAGCGAAAGGAGCAGGCTAACCTCACGCAGGGAGGCGTGGAGGAAAGCTCCCTCCTGCTCACGACCTCCGTAGGAGGTGCCTTGGGAGAACGCCCCGCCGAGCACGTTCTGCTCAACGAGGAAGGCTCCCGGGCACGCGCAGCGGCGGACCGCGAGCCCTGCGACATGGCCTGGTACCTCGACACTGGTGCGAGCAACCATATGTCAGGACGGCGAGAGATCTTCTCCGAGATGGACATCGGCGTGCGTGGCGCGGTGAAGCTCGGCGATGGGTCGGCAGTCCAGATCAAGGGGAGGGGGACGATCCTCTTCCAGTGCCGCAACGGTGAGCATCTGGTGTTGTCGGATGTCTATTACATCCCTAAACTCTGCAGCAATATTGTCAGCATTGGACAGTTGGACGAGATCGCCTACGAAACGAGTATAAGGCTCGGGGTGCTGCAGCTCCGAGACCTAGGGGGTCGGCTCCTCGCGCGAGTACACCGCAACCAAGGTAGGTTGTACGTGCTGCAGCTCACCCCGGCCCGGCCAGTGTGCTTCGCCGGTGCACGCCGGCGAGGACGCATGGCGCTGGCACGCGCGCTACGGCCACGTGAACTTCCGGGCTCTACGACAACTCGCCCGGGACGGCCTAGTTCACGGCCTTCCTCTCTTCGACGAGGCTGACCGTGTCTGTGAAGCTTGCCTCGCCCGCAAGCACAGGCGGGCACCGTTCCCTCGTCAGGCCCTAAACAGGGCCGGAGAGGTGCTCGAGCTGGTGCACGCGGACCTGTGTGGCCCGATCTCCCCTCCGACGCCGGGAGGAAAACGCTACTTCCTCCTCCTAGTCGACGACAAGAGCAGGCACATGTGGTTGTACCTGCTGACAACGAAAGATGAGGCGCAGACGGCTCTGAAACGTTTTCAGGCCGTGACGGAGCTGGAGTCCGGGCGGAAACTGAAGGCACTGCGCACGAACCGGGGGGGGGGGGGAGTTCACCTCCCAAAGCCTCGGCGAGCACTTCGCCGACCAAGGCGTCAAACGACAGTTGACGACGCCCTACTCGCCACAGCAAAACGGCGTGGTAGAGCGCCGCAACCAAACCATCGTCGGCATGGCGCGCAGCCTGCTGAAGGCCAAGGGAGTGCCGGCTCGCTTCTAGGGCGAGGCGGTAACCACGACGGTCTACCTGCTGAACAGGTCCACAACGAAGAGCGTCGAGGGTGCAACCCCCCACGAGGCATGGTGCGGACGGCGTCCGAGTGTGCAGCATCTGCGCATCTTTGGAAGCGTCGCACATGTGAAGGTAACACGGCCGAACCTGTCGAAGCTTGCTAACAGGAGCGAGCCCATGGTGCTTCTCGGCTATGAGCCAGGGACGGCGGGCTACCGCGTCTACCACCCGCCCTCGAACCGCGTCCTGGTCTCCAGGGACGTCGTGTTCGATGAGGAAGCAGCATGGGACTGGGCGACATTTGCTGCGACGAGCGGCGAGAACACGCCTGATACCTTCTCCATCGACCTCGACAAGGTGACGGCGACGACCATCACCAGCCTCCCACAAGACGGGGCATCCCCAGGGTCCACGCCCCCGCCGGCAACGCCGGCCCCGACGCGCGCAGACGCTACGCCACCACCTGTCTGCGCCATGCCAGCCCCGAGCAACCCCGTCGTCGAGTTCGCCTCTCCGCCAACCGGGGCGTCGGTCCCATCGCCAGGCGAGGAGGCACCACGACGATACCGCACCCTGGAGAACTTGTGGGACACGACGACCGAAGCAGATGGAGAACACAGCCACCTGTGTCTCTTCGCGGGGGAGGAACCCACCTCGTTCCGGGAGGCTCAGGACGATAGAGCATGGAGAGTCGCCATGGATGAAGAAATGCAGAGCATCAACGACAACGACACTTGGGCGCTATGTGAGCTTCCACCTGGGCATCGGGCCATAGGACTCAAATGGGTCTACAAGCTCAAGAAGGACGCTCATGGCGTCGTGGTGAAGCGGAAGGCACGCTTGGTGGCGAAGGGCTATGTCCAAGTCCAGGGAGTGGACTTCGAGGACGTCTTCGCACCAGTGGCCAGGATGGACTCAGTACGTGTGCTGGTCGCCCTCATCGCGCATCAAGCCTGGCCGATCCACCACATGGGCGTCATGTCCGCCTTCCTGAATGGGGAGCTTCAGGAGGAGGTGTACGTCGTGCAACCACCGGGGTACGCCGCGCCCGGCAAGGAGGAGAAGGTGTTGCGCCTACACAAAGCCTTGTACGGCCTATGTTAGGCTCCGAGGGCCTGGAACGCCAAGCTGGACGAAAGCCTGCGCTCGCTAGGGTTTGAACGTTGCCCCTCCGAGCACGCAGTGTACAGGCGCCAAGAGGGCGACAAACTTCTGCTCGTCGGCGTGTACGTCGACGACCTCGTCATCACGGGAGCTGACGTGGTGGAGATCAACGCATTCAAGCAACAGATGATATCGCTCTTCAAGATGAGCGATCTAGGAGAGCTGAGCTACTACCTGGGCATCGAGGTGCGCCAGGAGCGTGACCGGATCGTGCTCTGTCAGGCGGCCTACGCCAAGAACCTGCTGGAGCGAGCGCAGCTCGACGACTGCAACCCCGGCAACATGCCCATGGAGGCTCGGCTTAAGCTGAGCAGGGACAGCAAGGAGAAGCCAGTGGACGCCACGTTGTATCGCAGCATCATCGGAGGGCTGCGCTACCTCGTACACACCAGGTTGGACATCACCTTCGCCGCCGGATTCCTGAGCCGCTTCATGGAGGCGCCAGCAGCAGACCACTACGCGGCCGTCAGGAGACTACTAAGGTATATCGCTGGCACACTAGATCTCGGTTGTGCTTATGTGCACGGGAAAGGAGCGCCAGTGTTGCTGGGGTACAGCGATGCAGACCACGCCGGCGACGTCGACGACAGGCGAAGCACCACGGGCGTGATCTTCTTCCTCGGGGGGAGCCCAGTGAGCTGGCAGTCCCAGAAGCAAAGAGTGGTGGCGCTCTCCTCCTGCGAGGCGGAGTACGTCACTGCCACCACTGCCGCCTGCCAAGGAATTTGGCTGGCTCGACTTATAGGGGAGATGCTGAACACGGAGATCCGGCCACCACAGTTGCTGGTCGATAACAAGTCAGCGATCTCCCTCTCCAAGAACCCAGTCTTCCACGATCGCAGTAAACACATTGAGCTACGGCACCACTTTATTCTCTAATGTGTGGAAGAAGGGAGTATCGACATCAACTACATACGCACCAACGACCAGCTCGCCGATACTCTTACGAAGGCACTTGGCGAATTCGCTTCCTGGAGCTCAGGGGGAGGATCGGCATGACAGAAATAATTCGGCAGCAGCAAGATTAGAGGGGAGATTTGTTAGCTAGTCTAGCCGCTGCGTCTGTTAGTTAGGATAGATCCTTGTTTTTAGCAAATAACAAGTAGACGCTCGAGCCCACAAGCTTCTGTGTGTGCGTGCCAAGAAGATAGGAGGCAGGCGCGGTCACTACGTCGCGCGCGCCGTCATAGCCGGGGTGGTTATGCCACGATGACCAGCTCGTGGGATGGCGCGAGTCTTTGGAATCGTGGCGCCGGAGTAGGAGTAGAGCCGGGCCATCATCTTTCCCTTGTACTGAATAAATAGAACAGAGAAGAAACGAGAAAAGCTACAGCTTGTACGTAGCGCAAAAACCTCTGTCTACCCTGTCTATCTGCTCTAATGATCGTGCCCCGGCGACGGCAACGCTAACACATATAAGGTCGTAGCCAGACCATATTTTATCACATTCCACAATCCCAGAAGTTTCCACACCCGAACCACTATAGGACATTCAAACAGAAGATGGCGGATGGTCTCTGGTCCTTGATTGCAGCCTGGACAGTTAGGCTTGATTTTGATGTGTTTGTCAGCTAGGATAGCTCGGCATGGAATGGCACTTAATTTGTAGTAATCGCCAAATGAAGATATTTATTTTTCCCTGGCAACACAGACTCCAGACAGAGTCCCAAGTGGAAGCTGGCGATGAGGAGCAAGGCATTCCCTCCTGAATGTGCCCAAATTTGGAGTCCCAAATAGCATGATAAGCAGACTTAACCGTGAACACCCCTGATTTAGTGAGGTTTCATGCCAGGAAGTTTGACATGTCAAATAACAGTAAAGGAATTGCAAGTATCCTATGAGCATCAATGGGACAAAAAGTCTGATTTGCCAGTGAGGAGTCCCAATCGCGTGAAACTGGGTCAATAAGACCTGAGACCCTAGAAAGAAGATGGTTACCTCTACTAGAAATAACCTTTCTTATGGGAGAAAGAGGGATCCATAAGTCATCCCAAATGCTGATTTTTTTTACCATCCCCTACCCTCCAAATCTGTCCATGTTTCAGGGATTCCACTCCAGCCATTATGCTTTGCCAAGTTAATGAACCTTTCTTTTTCAACCTTGCATTCAAGAGATCAACATCAGGCTAGTATTTTGCCTTAAGAATTTTTGCACACACAGAGTCAGGGTCATTGATAAGGCGCCAACCTTGTTTTGCTAATAGTGCGAAGTTGAAACAATGGATATCTCTCAATCCCAATCCCCGTCTACTTTTGGCATGCACATCTTCCACCAGACAATCTAGTGCATTCTCTTGTGCAAAGCATCATATCCCCACCAGTAACTCGAGATCGCATATGTAATTCCTTTGCAGATTTTCTGAGGAATTATGAAGGCCGACATCGCGTATGTGTTGGGGAACGTTGCATGGGAAACAAAAAAATTCCTACGTACACGAAGACCTATCATGGTGATGTCCATCTATGAGATGAGATTAGATCTATGTACCCTTGTAGATCGCTCAGCGGGAAGCGTTAAGAAACGCGGTTGATGTAGTGGTATAGCTTCGTGATTCAAATCACCGTCGTCCCACGATCCGTCCCACGAACGGTTCCGATCTAGCACCGAACGGACGGCACCTCCGCGTTCAGCACACGTATAGCTCGACGATGATCTTGGCCTTCTTGATCCATTAAGCAAGACGGAGAAGTAGATGAGTTCTCCGGCAGCGTGACGGCGCTCCGGTGGTGGTGATGATCTACTCCTGCAGGGCTCGGCCCGAGCTCCGTAAAAATCCGATCTAGAGGTAAAACTATGCGGAATAGGCTTGAGTTGCACGTGGCAAAGTTATGTCTCAAAAATCCCTAAACCACCAATATATATAGGACGAGGGGGACTCCAGGGAGGTGTTGGGGAACGTCGCATGGGAAACAAAAAATTTCCTATGTGCACGAAGACCTATCATGGTGATGTCCATCTACGAGAGGGGATGTGTGACCTACGTACCCTTGTAGACCGTACAGCGGAAGCGTTAGTGAACGCGGTTGATGTAGTGGAACGTCCTCACGTCCCTCGATCCGTCCCGCGGACCGTCCCACGATCAGTCCCACGATCTAGTGCCAAACGGACGGCACCTCCGCGTTCAGCACACGTACAGCTCGACGATGATCTCGGCCTTCTTGATCCAGCAAGAGAGACGGAGAGGTAGAAGAGTTCTCCGGCAGCGTGACAGCGCTCCGGAGGTTGGTGATGATCTTGTCTCAGCAGGGCTCCGCCCGAGCTCCGCAGAAACGCGATCTAGAGGAAAAACCGTGGAGGTATGTGGTCGGGCTGCCGTGGAAAAGTCGTCTCAAATCAGCCCTAAAACCTCCGTATATATAGGGGGAAGAGGGGGAGCCTTGCCTTGGGGTCCAAGGACCCCTAAGGGTTTCGGACGAGCCAAGGGGGGAAGGTCTCCCCTTCCAAACCGAATCCAACTTGGTTTGGAAGGTGGAGTCCTTCTTCCCTTTCCCACCTCCTCCTTTTTTTTCTTTTCTCTTTGATTTTCTTCCTATGGCGCATAGGGCCTTCTTGGGCTGTCCCACCAGCCCACTAAGGGCTGGTGCGCCACCCCCAAGGCCTATGGGATTCCCCGGGGTGGGTTGCCCCCCGTTGAACACCCGGAACCCATTCGTCATTCCCGGTACATTCCCGGTAACTCCGAAAACCTTCCGGTAATCAAATGAGGTCATCCTATATATCAATCTTCGTTTCCAGACCATTCCAGAAACCCTCGTGACGTCCGTGATCTCATCCCGGACTCCGAACAACATTCGGTAACCAACCATATAACTCAAATACGCATAAAACAACGTCGAACCTTAAGTGTGCAGACCCTGCGGGTTCGAGAACTATGTAGACATGACCCGAGAGACTCCTCGGTCAATATCCAATAGCGGGACCTGGATGCCCATATTGGATCCTACATATTCTACGAAGATCTTATCGTTTGAACCTCAGTGCCAAGGATACATATAATCCCGTATGTCATTCCCTTTGTCCTTCGGTATGTTACTTGCCCGAGATTCGATCGTCAGTATCCGCATACCTATTTCAATCTCGTTTACCGGCAAGTCTCTTTACTCGTTCCGTAATACAAGATCCCGCAACTTACACTAAGTCATATTGCTTGCAAGGCTTGTGTGTGATGTTGTATTACCGAGTGGGCCCCGAGATACCTCTCCGTCACACGGAGTGACAAATCCCAGTCTCGATCCATACCAACTCAACTAACACCTTTGGAGATACCTGTAGAGCATCTTTATAGTCACCCAGTTACGTTGCGACGTTTGATACACACAAAGCATTCCTCCGGTGTCAGTGAGTTATATGATATCATGGTCATAGGAACAAATACTTGACACGCAGAAAACATTAGCAACAAAATGACACGATCAACATGCTATGTCTATTAGTTTGGGTCTAGTCCATCACATGATTCTCCTAATGATGTGATCCTGTTATCAAGTAACAACACTTGCCTATGGCCAGGAAACCTTGGCCATCTTTGATCAACGAGCTAGTCAACTAGAGGCTTACTAGGGATAGTGTTTTGTCTATGTATCCACACAAGTATTGTGTTTCCAATCAATACAATTATAGCATGGATAATAAACGATTATCATGAACAAAGAAATATAATAATAACTAATTTATTATTGCCTCTAGGGCATATTTCCAACAGTCTCCCACTTGCACTAGAGTCAATAATCTAGTTCACATCACCATGTGATTCCAACGAATCCAACACCCATATAGTTATGGGGTCTGATCACGTCTTTCTCATGAGAGAGGTTTTAGTCAACGGTTCTGAAATTTTCAGATCCGTGTGTTCCTTACAAATCTTTATGTCATCTTATAGATGCTGCTACTATGTGCTATTCGGAAATACTCCAAATATCTACTCTACTATACGAATCCGTTTCACTACTCATAGTTATTCGGATTAGTGTCAAAGCTTACATCGACGTAACCCTTTACGACGAACTCTTTAACCACCTCCATAATCGGGAAAAATTCCTTAGTCCATCAGTTACTAAGGATAAATTTTGACCGCTGCTAGTGATTCAATCATGGATCACTCTCTGTACCTCTCAACAGACTTGCTGCAAGGCACACATCAGGTGCGGTACTCAGCATGGCATACTTTAGAGTCTACGGCTAAGGCATAGAAGACGACCTTCGTCTATTATCTTTATTCTGCCGTCGTCGGGTTTTGAGTCTTACTCAAACTCACACCTTACAACGCAACCAAGAACTCCTTCTTTGCTGATCTATTTTGAACTCCTTAAAAAACTTGTCAAGGCATGCATCTTGTTGAAACTTTCATTAAGCGTTTTCGATCTATCTCCATAGATCTTTGATGCTCAACGTTCAAGTAGCTCAATCCAGGTATTCCTTTGAAAACTCCTTTCAAACAACCTTGTATGCTTTACAGAAATTCTACATTACTTCTAATCCACAATATGTCAACCACATATACTTATCATAAATTCTATAGTGCTCCCACTCACTTCTTTGGAAATACAAGTTTCTCATAAACCTTGTACAAGCCCAAAATCTTTGATCATCTCATCAAAGTGTATATTCCAACTCGGAGATGCTTGCACCAGTCCATTGAAGGATCACTGGAGCTTGCATACTTGTTAGTATCTTTAGGATCGACAAAACCTCCTGGTTGTATCACATACAATGTTTGCTCAAGGAAACCGTCGAGGAAACAATGTTTTGACATCCTACGTGCAATATTTCATAAATAATGCAGCAACTACTAACATAATTCTAACAGACTTTTAGCATCGCTATGAGTGAGAAAGTCTCATCATAGTCAACTGTTTGATCTTGTCGGAAACATCTTTGCGACAAGTCGATCTTTTCTTAATAGTGACTTATCACTATCATTGTCTGTCTTCCTTTTAAAGATCCATCTTTACTCAATAGTCCTATGACCATCAAGTAGTTCTTCCAAAGTCTACACTTTGTTTTCATACATGGATCCTCTCTCGGATTTCATGGCTTCCAGCCATTTGTCGGAATCTGGGCCCACCATCGTTTTCTCCATAACTCGTAGGTTCACTGTTGCTCAACAACATGACCTCTAAGATAGGGTTACCGTACCACTCTGTAGTAGTAGGCGGCCTTGTCAACCTACGAGGCTTGTAGTAACTTGATCCGATGCTCGATGATCACCATCATCAGCTTTCACTTCAATTGGTGTAGGCACCACAGGAACAACTTCCTCCGCCCTGCTACACACTGGTCGAAGTGATGGTTCAATAACCTCATCAAGTTCTACCACCCTCCCACTCAATTCTTTCGAGAGAAACCTTTCCTCGAGAAAGGATCCGTTTCTAGAAACAAACACTTTGCTTTCGGATCTGAGATAGGAGATGTACCCAACTGTTTTGGATATCCTATGAAGATGCATTTATCCGCTTTGGGTTCGAGCTTATCAGACTGAAACTTTTTCACATAAGTGTCGAAACCCCAAACTTTCAAGAAACGACAGTTTAGATTTCTCTAAACCTCAGTCTATACTGTGTCATCTCAACGGAAATACGTTGTGCCCTATTTAAAGTGAATGCGGTTGTCTCTAATGCTTAACCCATAAACGATAGTGGTAATTCGATAAGAGACATCATAGCATGCACCATACAAAATAGTGTGTGGCGATGACGTTTAGACACATCATCACACTATGATGTTCTAGGTGGCATGAATTGCGAAACAATTTCCACATTGTCTTAACTGCGTACCAAAACTCGTAACTCACACATTCATTTCTATGATCATATCGTAGACAGTTTATCCTCTTGTTACGACGAACTTCACTCCGAAACAGAATTGAACTTTTCAATATTTCAGACTTGTGATTCATTAAGCAAATACTCTAGTATCTATTCAAATCGTCATTGAAGTAAGAACATAATGATATCCACTGTGTGCCTCAGCACCCATTGGACTGCATACATCAAAATGTATCACTTCCAACAAGTTACTATATTATTTCATCTCAATGAAAACAAGGCCTTGCTCATGTGGTATGATTTGCATGTCACTAGTGATTCAAAATCAAGTGAGTATAAAGATCCATCAGCATGGAGCCTCTTCATGCAATTTATACCAACATGACTCAAGCGGCAGTGCCACAAGTAAGTGGTACTATCATCATTACCTCGTATCTTTTGGCACCAATATCATGAACATGTGTAACACTACGATCGAGATTCAATAAACCATCGAAGGTGATTATTCAAGAAAATAGAGTAACCATTATTCTCTTTAAATGATTAATCGTATTGCAATAAACACGATCCAATCATGTTCATGCTTAACGCAAGCACCAAATAACAATTATTTAGGTTTAACACCAATCCCGATGGTAGAGGGAGCGTGCGACGTTTGATCATATCAACCTTGGAAACACTTCTAACACGTATCGTCACCTCGCCTTTAGCTAGTCTCCGTTTATGCCGTAGCTTTCATTTCGTGTTACTAATCACTTAGCAACCGAACCGGTATCCAATACCCTCATGCTACTAGGAGTACTAGTAAAGTACACATCAACATCATGTATATCAAATATACCTCTAGGGCATATTTCCAACAGGAGGAGGAGGACTCCCCCTCCAATTCGGTTTGGGAAGGAGGAGTCCTCCTCTTCCTTCCCACCTCCCTCTTTCCATTTTTTTTCTTCTTTTCCTTTTGTATTTTTACATGTGGCGCCATAGCCCTCTTGGGCTGACTCCACCAGCCCACTAAGGACTTGGTGCGCCACCCTAGGGCCTTGGGCTCACTCCCGGGTGGGTGGGACCCTCCCGGTAAACACCCGGAACCCATTTGTCACTCCCGGTACACTGCCGGAAATGCCCGAAACTTTCCGGTGACCAAATGAAACCATCCTATATATCAATCTCCGTTTCCGGACCATTCTGGAAACCCTCGTGACATCCGTGATCTCATCCGAGACTCCGAACAACATTCGGTAACCACACATATAACTCAACTATACTAAAACACCATCGAACCTTAAGTGTGCAGACCATGCGGGTTCGAAAATTATGTAGACATGACCCGAGGCACTCCTCGGTCAATATCCAATAGCGGGACATGGATGCCCATATTGGATCCCACATATTCTCCTAAAATCTTATCGGTTGAACCTCAGTGCCAAGGATTCATATAATCTCGTATGTCATTCCCTTTGTCCTTCGGTATGTTACTTGCCCGAGATTCGATCGTTGGTATCCGCATACCTATTTCAATCTCGTTACCCGCAAGTCTCTTTACTTATTCCGTATTACAAGATCCCATGACTTACACTTAGTCACATTGCTTGCAAGGCTTGTGTGCGATGTTGTATTACTGAGTGGGCCCCGAGATACCTCTCCATTACACGGAGTGACAAATCCCAGTCTTGATCCATACTAACTCAACGAACACCTTCGGAGATACCTATAGAGCATATTTATAGTCACCCAGTTACGTTGCGACGTTTGATACACACAAGGTATTCCTCCGGTGCCAGTGAGTTATATGATCTCATGGTCATAGGAATAAATACTTGACACGCAGAAAACAATAGCAATAAAATGACACGATCAATGTGCTACGTTCATAGTTTGGGTCTAGTCCATCACATGATTCTCCTAATGATGTGATCCAGTTATCAAGTGACAACACTTGCACATAGTCAGAAAACCTTGACTATCCTTGATCAACTGGCTAGCCAACTAGAGGCTTGCTAGGGACATTGTTTTGTCCATGTATCTACACATGTATCTATGTTTTCATTCAATACAATTATAGCATGGATAGTAACCGATTATCTTGTAACGGGAAATATAATAATAACTATTTATCATTGCCTCTAGGGCATATTTCCAACAGTGTGTTGGTATGTCTTGAGTAACCGCTTTAATAAGCACCTCTTTGCCTCCAGAAGACAGGCATTTCTCCTTCCAACCCGACAACTTCAAGATCAACTAATCAATTAGATATTCAAAACAGTCCGATTTGTCCAGCCCAAGTGAAGCGGGCTAGCCCAAATACTTATCATTAAGAGCTTCAGTCATAATATCAAGGGCGGAGCAGACCTGAGCTTTGGTGTTAACATCCGTACTTGGACTGAAAAAATGCTAGATTTCTCCACACTCACCAGTTGGCCAGAAGCGCCGCAATAAGCATCCAGAATAGATTTCAAACAACTTGCGTTTGCTACATTTTCTTTCATCAAGATCAAGGAATCATCAACAAACAGGAGGTTCTTAATGGAGGGGGCATCACGACAAACCTTCAAACCCACTAGGTCACCTGAAAGCTCCGCATGGTTGAGAAGAACTGTCAGACCCTTAGTAACCAACAAGAAAAGACATGGAGATGGAGGATTGATGACCCACAAGTGTAGGGGATCTATCGTATCCTTTTCGATACGTAAGAGTGTCAAACCAACGAGGAGCAGAAGGTATTGACAAGTGATCTTGAGCAAGGAATAAGTGCAAGTACTGAAAGGTAACTTTTTATGGGTTTTCTAGTATAAGCAACAAGGAAATAAATGCAAGTAAAGTAAATGGTGCCGAGGTGCAGCAAGTCGCCCAATCCTTTTGCACACAAAGGATAAGCCGAGGGACTAAACTTATGAAGACTAAGGCATTCCCGAGGGCACACGGGAGAGATAGTCAAGTGCTTTCGCCATATTCCGTCTAGTACTATATATGTTTTGTATTGATAAGTGATATGTGGGTGGATCTTAACTAGTACACCATCTAGGCTAAGATAAGTACACTCTTATGATTAATCCGTCTTGCAAGCATCCGCAAATACAAGAGAGAAATTAAGGCAAAGCCTAACCATAGCAATAAGCTGTAGGATCCAATACTCCCTCATGCAAAAGTATGCGAACTGGGGTACAGGTTTCTGTCACTCCGGCAACCCACCATAAGCATTCTTTATACACTATGCATTCCCCTAGGTCCTTAAAAAGGCGAAGTGTTATGTAGTCGATGTTCACATAACACCATTAGAACAATAACACCATAACTTAAATATCAATCAACACATATTACTTCAACATCATATGACTACTAGCATCTAGACTTTTCCCATGTCCTCAAGAGCTAACGAAACTACTCACAAGACACAAAAGAGATCATGATCAGAGGTGATGAAAATATGATTAAAAATCTGGTCATAACAATAATCCTCCGACAAAACTCAATAGAATTCACCACAAAAGGAGTAATCAACACTGGTAGAGTAGGGGGGATGAATAGTGCAAGGTACAACTCCGATTGCAAGGGTGAAGTAGATGGGATGAAGGTGGAGATGGTGCTGGTGTTGGTGATGATGGTCATGATGATCTCGATGACGCACGTGATGTTGCTGATGACGATGAGGACGATCTCCTCTTCTGGGAGGAGTTCTCCCCGGCGGAAAGGTCTTTTCTTCTCTGTAGGTTTCCGCCGTGGAGCGGCGGCAGAACTGCGAAAACTTTTCTGCCCCCGTAACTTTTAGGTCAAGAGGAACATATAGGACAATGGAGAGGACCGGAGGCGGGAGCCACCACTCAGGCGGCCTCCTGGCGCATCCTAGGGATGGCCCGCGCCAGCAGGTCGCTTGGGTGACCTGTGGCCCCCCTCCGGACCTTCTTCGACCTGTCTTCGGGATCTGTTCGAAAACTTCTTCCCTCAAATTTTCAGCATAGTTGGAGATGTTCTCATATGGTAACTCTTCGTGCTATTTTCTCCATTGAATCCTACGTCTGCTATTTCGGCACCGGAAAGTTGTAAACTGTGTAAAATAGGCCAAAACACTATAAGTACATCATCATAATGTGAAATATATCAATGAATAGACACAAATTATGATAGAAAATAGTGATGCATTTTGGACGTATCAACTCCCCCAAGCTTAGACCTCGCTTGTCCCCAAGCGAATACTGAGCTCGGTAAACCTGTCCACAAGTATAGACAGTGAAGTGTCGAAAGATAAGAATGCGGACAAGAAGCATCATAATTTGTCTACTAAACTCAACCATCCTCAACAGCAATCTCAACTCATAAGGCCCTTATGAAGGAGTAATATTAATTACAATCAAAAGTAGAGCTAAGAAAACTCATCAAACCATGGCAAACATGTCCTTGGTCACAGAACAACTAATGACTTTTAACTTTTGCTCTTCCTCTTATATTTTGGTGAGATCAATTGAAGCTTCTTGAAAGAACATGTTATTAGTCAGGAAGTGAAAATGCTAACACAAAGGAAGATGTTTGCTTTAGCTAGGCTTTAACAAAAAACTTACTTATCTTAATGATAACATCAACAAAGGTGTGATATGACAACTCACAATGAAACAATATAAATGCATGCATCTTTGTCAACATAAGGTGTCTGCTCTTTTTAGGATAGAAAGAAGTAGGTTTTACTGACTCAACACAAAAGTAAGAGATTGGCCCTTCGTAGAGGGAAGTAGGGAAAACTCATGTGCTAGAGTTTTTTAGAGATTTTGAAATCAACAAGATTGTAAAACAAGCTTTTGAGAGTTGCTTAGTTTGTCAACGAATGCTAGTAGATAGCCCAATACTTCTCATGCTGGACAAGTTTTGAGCAACGGCTCCCAAAGTGGGGACGATCACATCCCCTTAGTCTCCTTTGTTTATCACTACCAAAGTTTCTGATTTCTCATCAACAAAGCGTGACGGAGGTTTTGTTTGTTGTTATTATCTTTTACGAGCTGGGCGTGCTCATGCGAGTCCCTTCTGGTGTAAGGGGTTCGCATATTACATGCAAACCCGGGATAAAACTTGTCTAGTATGAGAAGATCATGAATTACCTACTACTTCCTCATGAGCTAAAGCAGAGGCACAAAATAGGAAGTAATATATGAAGGTTTAAAGATAGCACATGAGTAATATACTTTAGGAGTGGTGGTGAAATACCACGTATAGGGAAGGTATGGTGGACTCTTCGGAAGGTTGAGGTTTCAGGGTATGGATGCACAAGAAGTATTCCCGCTTAGTGCAAGGGTTGGCTAGCAAAGGCTTTTGAGAGCAGACAAATGATGTTGACTTGGATGCAAAACAATATAAAGTTTAACATAAAGGATTGGCATAAGACATTAGGTTGTCTTCCTTGTCAGCATAACACTTCAAGCATAAGAACATAAAGTTTTTGGCTATGTCGCTACTAGAGAAACTCATGCTTGTTGTTATGACCAATGCTATGTTTGCCAAGATTAAATAAAGTTTTTAAAGCCATACCTGATATGTAAGATCAATACTCCCATAAGAATCAGCATATAAGATTAATTGCATGAAGAGAATACCAAGTGCAGCAAAAAAACAATAGACTTCCCATTAATATTCCATCATAGACACTGCACGCTCAGAGATACACGACTCTCCAGAAAGGAGTGATAGACCTCAATGCAAACACCTATTTCATAAGATAACTTCCCTAGACATGATACGACACAAAACTTGACCATTAAAGGTAAAGGATAAAAATAAAGATACCTGGCACTCCCCCAAGCTTGGAACTAGCTAAGGGAATGCCATTACACATGAAGATTTCACTATTCATCCTACTTGTTGTTCTTCAAGTCCGCTATTATGCGCCGAAGGGTTTTGTTTTCAGCTTCCAATATGGTCACCTGTACTTTAAGCACACGGAAGTCTTCACAGAATTTGTTAGTGGTTCTGTAAGCTTCGGATATAGTAGATGACATAGGTGGAGCTCCTGGTGGAGGGACATTTTCCGAAAGGTTCAGAGAAAGATCATTTTGAGGGTTAATAAACCCCACGAGGATGGGGTTGTTGGAGCTGGATCCTCGTGATGAAGGATCTCCTTCTTGCTGGATGGTGACCATCTTGACTTCCTCTCTCACGAAGTGGTCCATCTCCGTTTGTCTTGCCACTACAAGAAATATGCTCATACATGACGTTCTTTAAGATGTCGTTGATGAATTCGTCATAAATCTATGACGATTTCATTTGAGATCATCGTGAACCGTTTGAGGGGACCAAATCTACATATAAATTACGACGATGTGAGTCAAAAACGTCGTAACCACATAAGATGAGATCGTCATAACTTTTACGACGATTGTAAAAATGTCGTAACACGTTCTAACTATGTTGACATGTCACTCATGGGTCCATTCTATCCCACCTCATCCTAGTTTGTGAAGCAACCTACTATTATGTCATTCCAAAAATTCTCTAAGAATTCTCATAAATACTTTGGATCACATATTTCTCAAATATGTGAAAACTCTTCCTTCCATAGTTCAAAAATAATTCAGCAATATTCATTTTCCTATTCTGTTCAAAACAGCACTCTGTGAAGGAAGTGCTATTTATATTTCTTTGATTACACTTATATTTTCTGGGCACTCTTTCCTATCCAAATCATTGCCTCATGAAAAATTTCATAACTATTTGCCTAGTAAATCATTCTTAGCAAATTTTCAAAGTTTGTGTTCAGCTGACAGCTTTGTGAAGGAAGTACTAGATAGGAATATCCTGATGAGTTGAATTTTTTCCACATCATCTATGTGCCCAAAACATAGCTCTCCATAAACTTGTAGCCACATCTAACAATCCATGTGAGCTCATCATCCAATCTTTGTTTCTGGTAATATTTTCATTTTGTGAAGCAACTACATTTTATATTGCTTTATAGTTGATGACAATTTACCACGGGATGACACTAACCATATAACCTCACTCCACCAAATTTTAGCTCATTTGAATTCAGCCAGTTTCCCTCAATATTTTTTCCAATATTCTGTTCAGTAGAGAGCATTGTGAAGGAAGTATAATTTTTGTTTATCCAAATTTTATGAAATTTTTACAGTACCTTAATGTGCCCAAATTATCCTCCTCCTTGAAATTTCAGCTCAATCCAATCATCTATGTGAGCCCAGTTTCAATTACCATTTTCTGTCCAGATTGGCACATTGTGAAGGAAGTGTCACTTTGGCATGTCCAAATGGTATAATTTTTATACAGTGCATTCATATACCCAAATTAACATCATACACCAAATTTCAGCTCAATCCATTCATTCATTTGATCCCAGCTTCAACATCCATATTTCTGCACAGTGTGTTACTTTGCAAAGCAAGTGCCACCTAGATTCATCCATTTAAGCTAAAATTTTCCCAAGAGAGTCCCCTTAGTAGATGATCATCCTCAGCCAAAATTTAGTCCCATTGTCTATGTCAATTACCCGCAACGCTAATCAAACACTTGGGTGCTAATTCATGTTTGAGCTTAGTTCAGTCTCCTCGTGAGATTCTTCTATTGTATTCTTCTTCCTAACACCTACCGAGGGATTCTCCAACCCACCAGACATGCCTATTCCACCTAGAACGCGTGGCAACGCAACGGTCAGGCGGTGACCATGCGGTTGGCATGCAAGTTCACGCGCTCTGGAGTTGGGGCCCTCGACCACCATCCAAACCTCGACGTCAAGGCATCACACCATGTATTTCTGATTAAATAGATACTTATATACCTATAAATTATTTTTGGGAAAAAGAAAGAGCAAACTATAATGCAACTGCAGTTCAAATTTAACCCGCTTCCAACTGAATCGGTATAAATTTGTCTTTTTCACGAGAGGTGGATAAAAACTTTTAACACCCAACCATTTTGTCAATTGTACATTAAATATGGACTGGTATTTTATAAAAATGATATGGTCCAATTTTGAAACAAATATATGGTAGGTCCTTCACAAAAAAACTCATTTTGATCACTTGAAAAATGGAAAATGAATTTTTCATACAAGGAAAATGAAAAGTTCCTTAATCAACATTGTTTGCCATGCCAATATGCACCCTTGTGCATAATATTATATCATTTCAACAAACTATGTCATGAATGTGGTCATAAGATTCATCATTTGGCTTGAAAGCCATGAATCTTCACACATGATAGCCCATTTCTAAGAACACTTATTTAAAATAATTGTCGCATTACTAGTTTATTATTTTCCCTGGTAACTTTGTCACATATAATGACACAATGCAATGGTTTTCCATTTTTTTGAATTTGTCTTGAATTTTTCATGGCCATTTCAAAACGTGGTCAAAACAGTGGGCATGACCGTTCCTAGCTAGTGGTTGAATCTTGAAAATATTTTGGTGTTTTTGTGATTAAATAGATACTTGTGTACCTAGAAATGATTTTTAGGAAAAATAAAGAGCAAACTATAATGTAGCTGCAGTTCAAATTTAGCCGTTTTCAGCTAATTCAACGAAAATTTGTCTTTTTCACGAGAGGTCGATAAAATCCTCTAACACCCAAGCATTTGGTCAATTGTACTTAAATATGTCCTAGTATGTTAGAAAAATGATTTGGTCCAATTTTGCTACAAATATATGGTAGGTCCTTCACAAAAAAACTCGCTTCGGGTACGACCTCGTGCTGCTGGTGCTCTTCTTCAACTTCTCCGTCGTCCTCAACCAGTATCTCTGCACTTGCATCGGCATGGTCACCGGCAAGAATCTTGCAGAGGTACATACCCTATTCTTCTTTAATAATTCCTGGCCTGCTGCTGTTGTTCCCCATGTATCCTCTTTCTTGGAAAAATATCCTCTACTTCTAGGTCATTGCTTTAGTAATTGATTGATCTGTAATTAAAGAATGAACAATTTTTGTACACTGGATTTTGTTGAAACGCCGGACACTTTTGCAAATTTGTGAATATTTATTTACCACATGATGTAAACAAGGATAAGAGAAAAGCGTGAGTCAGATAAAACTTCAATGAGCTATGAGTAGAGTATACGTTGTGTTGAAGGAGAGTGCATGACAAAGATTACATGTGAGTGACAGAGTAAGGGAGTTCATCGCACCACAAGTGCAGCAGGACATATATATGACCTCGAATTGGCTGCCTTCACATACTTTGTTAGTCTTCAGTCCCTTTTTTAATCAAGGCGCTTATGTATATATAAGTTGATATTCATAAATAATTGAATCATATCCCTAATAGCAATACTTAGCTACAGGTAATTTAGAACCAGGAACATATTCCGAGCTTTGTTGCCCTGACAGTTAGTTTCCTTTGTGAGAAGAAACAGTTTCCTGAAGCTGAAGCAAGGCTAATAATAAAATGTAATATAATATATATAATACTACATATGCAATGGTCATAGCTCACGTCTCATTCAGACACCATGTGTCAAGAATTAGAATATCATTGAACCATACATCGTTATACATCGTTGTCGGTGGATGATGTGTCGGTGCCCGGCATCTTTGTATCTTGCCTTGGGTGTGTGCGTCGTGTGTGTTGTTTGGTCCCTTGGACCTTTCAGATCACCAATTTAGTGATCTTAAAGGTGTTATATTTGTTTATAGAGGGTGTACTTCAAGTAAACACACCAGGAAAGTCCACTAGTTCTTGGTCCACAAACTATGTGAGCTATGAAAATCAGTCACAATAAGTAGGGTCAATTTTGTCTTGCACTTGAGCCTGCAGCCTGATTATCATGGAATTTTCAGTCCCAGCCCTATATTTAAAAGGACAACTAACCCTATATTTAAAAGGACAAGTTCACGTGCATTTTTATTTTATTTTTCATCCATTTATGTTATTCTGCTCATTTGTCATACTAGCTCGTGTCATTTTCGTACGCATTTTCATTTTATAATGCATTTCTGTTATTCTGCTCATTTGTAATACTAGCTCATGTCATTTTCGTCCCCAGGCCTCTGGTGCCATGCCTCCAGAACGTTTTGCAGGTAGTTCGTCATTGCCAAATGCAGATGTTCAACATATAGGCACTATTAATCCCATAGGAGGTACTTGTCTTCTGGTCACATCTTTGAACTAGTTAGGAACCTGCGGTAGGGAATGAACTACGGTGCATACCATATTTGCTTAATAATTCTTAAATCTTTGATTTGTTACATCTTTTTCCTGATTCTCATAAATCTGGCAATATTCGTTTTGAAGTGAATGGTGTTAAATTCCATTTCTTGGAATCTTGTTAAAACATTTCTTTGCTTGCCTGCTCGCAAGCGTGTTTATGGCTATCCTTTTTCCACAACCTAGGAGGGCACACTCAGTAATCAGCGTAAATTGGTCTGTTTGCGTATCAAGCTAGTTTCTTGTCATTTTCAAACTTACACTATGGGCACACTTAGTAATCAACCTAGGAGGGCACACTCAGTAATCAAACTTCATAATATTGTCCATGAGACAAAAGGTGCTTATTGCCCCCTCTGTATTCACATGCTTACACTCATTTCTAGAATTTGGTTGGGATAATGAATATGCCTATCTCTTTCAACTTCATAATATTTTTTCTTTTGTCTCTTTTTCTGTTGCTAGGAAAGTGGTGAGAAGATGTCGATGATGCCTACTTGGGACATTCAAATCAACACAACATAAAATTTTCCGAACCTATGTCTCATAGGAGAGTGGACTGAACTCCATTGTTAGCAGATGTTCCATTGTTCTATTGTGCAATTCTGTCTGTTCTTGCTATATTCCTGTGTAAACAAATGTATTCATGAGATGAGTTATTGTGTTATGTAAACCTGGGAGATGTACTATGTGATGGTATATGATGGATGATTTTAATTTGACTTAGAGTTTTCTTGATTTGAATATAAAATAGTGTTGGATTCAATATTGGACAAATAATTGGGTTGATAAGGCCCAACAAATAGAAATGAAACCAAGTTCTGAAACAAAAAGTTGCTGAATTCAAAAATTAAAAAAGGCCAAAACTGAAACTGGACCAAATGTATTTGGGTACTAAAAGGCCAGAGCCAAAAAAAAATTGAAAAAGAAAACTAAAAGTGGCTATAAATGAGCTAAGGCCCAAAAAGAAGCCTAATAAAAAATCCCCAAAAAATAAAACCAGCCCATGTGATCAATTGAAATGGGTTGGGCTGATTTGAACCATGATGTTTTGATTTTGTCGTAATTTTGCCATGTAGGACTGCCACGTAGGACTGAGTTAGATTGCCAATGACGATTTAGGATCGTCGTAAATGTTACGACAATCCAGGAATCGTCGTAAAGGTTACGACGATTTTGATCAAAACGTCGATTTTGTTCATTTGTGACGCACCGTTTTCGACGCTTGGTTTTTCATCGTGAGATCGTCGTAAACTAAAAACCGTGACGATGTAGCAACAAAAATATAGCGTCGTGTATTTGCATACTCCTTGTAGTGTGCGGCTATCTCTTCATTAGTAGCCCATCCGGTGACCTTCCCTTCATTGATATCTTGCTGGACATGGCGGAGACGACGACCCGTGTAGTCTTCCCCACTTGAGTCGCAAGAAGGTATATCGACCAATAGCTTCTTAGCCTGGCAGAAAAAGATCGAAAGAGAAAACGCACGGAATCGCAAGATACAAAGCCGGGACGATCCGGGAAAATATATAGCAAAAAATTCTGCACTAAAAGGAAGGTAACAGGCCAAAGTAGAGTCGGAGATGGACTCCGGGTGGTCCAGGCGGCCTCGTGGCGCGGCCAGGGGCTAGCCCGCGCCACCAGGTCACCTGGAGCACATGGAGCTCCTCTCCGGCTATGCTTCGGCTCGGAATTTTCCTAATTCTGCAAAAACACATAATGCGGAACTTTTATTGATGTTCGCGAAGTTTCCTAACCGTATTTTATACCTATTCTTATTTTGCTTCTGCCGGTGTGTGATACAGTGTTGCAATATGTTCTTCGTGAGTGTCTACGTGTATCACATCCACCTCTACATTAATGGGGTATACATGCATGTAATGCTTGAGTCTTTACCACTTGGAAATTATTAATCTTCATTGCACCGGAACGGTAGACTTCTTCGATATGGTACGGTCCTTACCACTTGGAAAGTAATTTACCTGGAGAAAACCTGAAATGAGATCTATACAAAAAAACTTTCTCACCAACATTAAATTCACGTTTCAAAATTCTCTTGTCATGCCACTTCTTTCAACATTTTTGCGCTCTCGTAAGCTTCACTTCTCCACTCATCTAGAGAAGTCGAGTTCATGAGACGCTTTTCACCAGCAAGCTTTGGATCAACATTAAGCTCTCTAACAACCCAAAAAGCTTTGTGCTCTAACTCTAGAGGTAGATGGCATGCCTTGCCATAGACCATCTTATACGGAGACATCCCCATGGGATTTTTGTAAGCACTTCTATACGCCCACAAGGCATCTCATAGCTTATTGGACCAGTCCTTTCTAGAACTGTTCACTGTCTTTTGCAAGATCAGCTTGATCTCTCTATTTGTGAGCTCAACTTTCCCACTTGTTTGACGGTGGTAAGGTGAAGCAATTCTATGATTAACATCATATTTGGCTAGAGATTTTCTAAAAGCACCGTGTGTAAAATGTGATCCTCCGTCGGTCATAAGGTACCCAGGTACATGATACGTCTCAAACGTATCTATAATTTTTGATGGTTTCATGCTATTATCTTGTCATCCTTGGATGTTTTATGTACCTTTTATATCTTTTTGGGGACTAACTTATTAATTCAGTGCGAGTTCCTTTTTTTTGTGTTTTTGGCTCTTTTCAGATCTGATTTTGGAACGGAGTCCAAACGGAATAAAATCCCCGAAATGATTTTTTCCCGAACGGAAGAAGATCAGGGGGCTTGTGGGCCAAGCCAGGAGGGCTACAGGGAGCCCACAAGCCCCCCATCCGCCACTAGGGGGCGGCGGTGGGCAGGCTTCTGGCCTCCCTAGCACCCCCCTGACCTAGATCCTTCGCCTATATATTCCCTAAAATACAGCAAAAAATCAAGGGATCCACGAAAATACTTTTCCGCCGCCGCAAGCTTCCGTTTCCGCGAGATCTCATCTGGAGACCCTTCCCGGTGCCCTGCCGGAGGGGACTTTGGAGTTGGAGGGCTTCTACATCAACATCATCGCCCCTCCAATGACTCGTGAGTAGTTCACTTCAGACCTACGGGTCCGTAGTTAGTAGCTAGATGGCTTCTTCTCTCTCTTGGATCTTCAATACAAAGTTGTCCATGATCTTCATGGAGATCTATCCGATGTAATCCTCTTTGGCGGTGTGTTTGTCGAGATCCGATGAATTGTGGATTTGTGATCTGATACGTCTCAAACGTATCTATAATTTTTTATGATTTCACGCTGTTATTTTGCCTTCTTTCTATGTTTTATGTACCTTTTTATATCTTTTTGGGACTAACTTATTAATTCAGTGCGAAGTGCCAGTTCCTATTTTTTCCGTGTTTTTTACTCTTTTCAGATCTGATTTTGGAACGGAGTCCAAACGGAAGAAAAACCCCAAAATGATTTTTTCCCGAACGGAACAAGTCCAGGGGACTTTTGGGCCAAGCCAGGTGGGCTCCAGGGAGCCCACAAGCCCCCACTCCGCCACCAGGGGGAGGCGGCGGTGGGCAGGCTTGTGGCCTCCCTGGCCGCCCCCTGACCTAGGTCTTTGGCCTATAAATTCCCAAATATTCCGTAAAAAATTAGGGGAGCCTCGAAAATACTTTTCCGCCGCCGCAAGCTTCCGTTTCCGCGAGATCTCATCTGGAGACCCTTCCCGGCGCCCTGCCGGAGGGGACTTTGGAGTTGGAGGGCTTCTTCATCATCATCATCGCCCCTTCAATGACTCGTGAGTAGTTCACTTCAGACCTACGGGTCCGTAGTTAGTAGCTAGATGGCTTCTTCTCTCTCTTGGATCTTCAATACAAAGTTCTCCATGATCTTCATGGAGATCTATCCGATGTAACACTACTGGAAAACAGTTTTTTGCCATCTGCCTAGTCTTTGTCATCTGCTAGCTGACGGCAAAGACTCTCTTTGCCATCAACTTCAGCAAAACTGACGGCAAAGAACTGGCTGATGGCAAAGAAAGTCTTTGCCAGCAGTCAACTCTTTGCCGTCTGCCACAGATGGCAAAGAAGGGGCGAGCAGACGGCAAAGAAGCTCATCTGGCCGGGGGAACCTTAGGTCAAACTACTCCCTTCTTTGCCATCTGCTCGCTGACGGCAAAGATGCCAGAGGCAGACGGCAAAGAGTATAGACCTCTTTGCCGTCCGCCAGCAGACGACAAAGGTCTTGAATCTAGTAACGGTTGTCCCGCCCCCACCGCGGCCCTCTCTCTCTCTCTCAAACGGCCCCTCCCTCTCTCTCTCGTCCCCCAACGCCCAACGCCGCCACCACTGTCGCCCGGCCACCCCCGGCGCCGCCCCGATGCCCCGGGTGCCGCCCCCAAAGCCCCACAACCCCCCCGGCGCCCCCTGGTGCCGCCCCTGAAGCCCCACTGCCGGCGCCCCGTGGTACCCCTGGTGCGCCCCCGCTGCCCCACCCCCGGCGCCCCTGGTGCCGCCCCCACAGCCCCGCCGCCGGCGCCGCCCCCGCAGCCCCACTGCCGGTAAGCCCATCCACCCCCGCCCCCTTGTTATTTAGTTATTTGGAGGAAAAATAAGAAGAGGAGGAGGAGGAGGAGAAGAGGAGAAGAAGAAGAGGAGTAGGAGGAGGAGGAGGAGGAGAAGAAAAAGAAGGGGAAGAAGAAGAAGAATTGGATAAGAAAAAAAATAAGGAGAAGAAGAAGAAGAAGAAGAAGAAGAAGAAGAAGAAGAAGAAGAAGAAGAAGAGAAGAAAAAAATAAGAAGGAAAAGAAGTAAAGAAGAAGAGAAGAAGAGAATAAGAAAAAAAATAAGAAGGAGAAGAAGAGAAAAAAGAAGAAGAAGTTGATTTTTTATTGTTTGGTATTTAGTTTTTTGGAATTAGATTATAACTACCAGCATGATTTTTTATTGTTGTTGTAGTAGTTGTTCTTGTTATTGTAGTTGTTGTTGTTATTGTAGTTGTTGTGGCATATATAGTTTAGTTGGTAGGTTAGTTAATTAGTAGTTTTAGTGGTAGTTTAGTTAGTTGGTAGATTTAGTTCGTTAATTAGTAGATTTAGTAGGTAGTTTAGTGGTAGATTTTGTTTTGTTATTTAGTGGTAGCTAGATTATTTTTTAGTTACTTAGTGGTAGATTCTGTTTTTGTTATTTTTTTGCTGTTTAGTGCTATCTAGGTTTAGCGATAGGTTTAGTTAGCTTCGTTAGTTAGGTTAGTTAGTTAGTTAGCTTAATAGAAAGAATAGGAAGAAGAAGAAGAGGAGGAGGAGGAGAAGAGGAGAAGAGGAGGAGGAGGAGAAGAAGAAGAAGAAGAAGAAGAGGAGGAGGAGGAGAAGACAAAAATAAGAAGGAGAAGAAGAAAAGAAGAAGAAAAGAAGAAGAGATGAAGAAGAGAAGAAGAGAAGAAGAATACTTTCTCCTCCTTCTCCTTCTTCTCCTCCTCCTCCTCCTTCTCCTTCTTCTTGATTTCTTCTTCTTCTCCTCCTCCTCCTCTTTCTTCTCCTCTATCTTATTCTCCTTACCTTATTTTCCCCAACAATGAGATAATTAGCCCATTTAGCTAAAAAAATGACCATTCTTCTCCTCTTTCATATTATCCTTGCTTTAATTAACCCAACAATGACATAATTAGCCCATTTAGCTCCAAAATACCATAATAAGCTCAAAATGGCATAAGAACCTTGGTTAGCTCATTAATATTATATACTTAGCTTGTTTTCCTCTAAAATGGGATAATTAGCCCATTTAGCTCAAAAAAGACATAATTAGGTAATTTAGCTCCAACAAGAGGAGAAGAGGAGAACAAATAGGCAAAATGAAAAGAAAGAAGAAGAAGAAGAATAAGAAGAAGAAGAAGAAGAGAAGAAGGAGAAGGAGGAGGAGGAGGAGGAGGAGGAGGAGGAGGAGAAGGCCAAGGACCTTCTATCCTTCTCCTCCTCCTCCTTCTCCTCCTCCTCCTCCTTCTTCTTGATTTCTTCTTCTTCTCCTCCTCCTCCTCTTTCTTCTCCTCTTTCATATTATCCTTGCTTTAGTTAACCCAACAATGACATAATTAGCCCATTTAGCTCCAAAATACCATAATAAGCTCAAAATGGCATAAGAACCTTGGTTAGCTCATTAATATTATATACTTAGCTTGTTTTCCTCTAAAATGGGATAATTAGCCCATTTAGCTCAAAAAAGACATAATTAGGTAATTTAGCTCCAACAAGAGGAGAAGAGGAGAAGAAATAGGCAAAATGAAAAGAAAGAAGAAGAAGAAGAAGAGAAGAAGGAGAAGGAGGAGGAGGAGGAGGAGGAGAAGGCCAAGGACCTTCTATCCTTCTCCTCCTCCTCCTTCTCCTCCTCCTCCTCCTTCTTCTTGATTTCTTTTTCTTCTCCTCCTCCTCCTCTTTCTTCTCCTCTTTCATATTATCCTTGCTTTAATTAACCCAACAATGACATAATTAGCCCATTTGGCTCCAAAATACCATAATAAGCTCAAAATGGCATAAGAACCTTGGTTAGCTCATTAATATTATATACTTAGCTAGTTTTCCTCTAAAATGGGATAATTAGCCCATTTAGCTCAAAAAAGACATAATTAGGTAATTTAGCTCCAACAAGAGGAGAATAAATAGGCAAAATGAAAAGAAAGAAGAAGAAGAAGAAGAAGAGAAGAAGAAGAAGAGATGAAGGAGAAGGACGAGGACGAGGACGAGGACGAGGAGGAGAAGGCCAAGGACCTTCTAGTCCTTCTCCTCCTCCTCCTTCTCCTCCTTCTCCTCCTTCTTCTTGATTTCTTCTTCTTCTCGTCCTCCTCCTCTTTCTTCTCCTCTTTCATATTATCATTGCTTTAATTTCCGCAACAATGACATAATTAGCCCATTTAGCTCCAAAATGCCATAATAACCTCAAAATGGCATAAGAACCTTGGTTAGCTCACGAGTATTATATACTTAGCTTGTTTTCCTCTAAAATGACATAATTGGAATATTTGTGTTGATCGGGTGGATTTAGATGTGATAGTTGTCTCGTCGCTGTGAGGTCTGCTGTGTGAAGACCTGCCCGTGCGTTGTACGAGCTCCGCCCCTGCATTCGTGGGTCAGTACAAATTTCATCTCCTCCCCGCCCCTTCATTTACTGTGGCTTGGTTTCCGGATGAAACTTTCTAGATTTAGGTAATTCAATTAATTTATCAGTATGCCTGACCAGTATGCGTCTCCCGTTCGAAAGGGCAACATCTATAAATATGCATGTCTTTGCATATTTATAACCGCCATCCTTTCGAATTGTCCAACATTATCCATGGACAGCCCGAGTATGTGTAGATTGGGTTCGTTTTCCCGTATGTTGTGCTCTGAATCCGATGCGGAATTTCGTCAGTGCCTCCATGTTGTTCTCCGGATGCACATCCTCTCTATTTATTGCGGAGACTTGTATCAGGAGAATAGCGGGGAGGTGCTGCCGAAATTTTGCGTTGGATCCGGAGCAGAGCATGGGAAAACGAACCCAATCTACACATACTCGGGTGGGATTAGGACCTATCTATACCTATTAGCGTGTAGGTTGCCTGGACGTAATAAAAATGGCGAACCTGATTAACCGATGAATATAAATGCTAAATTATATATAAATATTTTTCGTCTGTCTTTAGTAGCTACGCAAGATGAGTCATCGTGCGTGGATGTATACCGGTCACCCTAGTCAGAAAGAGATGACGAAAGAATGGTTTTTAAAAACAAAGGAATTTGTGAAAGCCGCATTCGCAAATGGCCAGGAAAGAAACTATTGCCCCTGTCCTGGATGCGACAACTATAAAAAGACGACAGAGGCTGTAATGATTAAACACCTGCAGAGGAGGGGTTTTAAGCCTAATTATACGGTGTGGACATTTCATGGTGAGTCTATACAACGCACAAGAGCTGAGGTGGTCTGTCGTCGCACGGACGAGCATGGTACCGGGATCGAAGACATGGTGCAAGACTTTGATGATGCTCGGGATTCGGAAGATGAGATGGAGGAATCTGCAAAGGCCTTTTATGAAATGTTGGAGTCTTCAAAACGTCCTCTCCATGAGCACACTGAGCTCTGTCAGCTGGATGCAATTGCACAAGTAATGGCTCTGAAGGCTCAGTTCAACTTGGGAAGAGAATGCTACGACGCGATGATGACACTATTTGGACGTTTCCTACACAAAGTCCATGTCATGCCTGCAAACCTGTACCAGTCGGACAAAATACTTCGTGTACTTAAGATGCCCTATGAGAAGATAGATGCATGTGAGAAAGGATGTGTCTTATTTAGGAAGGAGTATGCACACTTGGACTATTGTCCCAATTGCGAGTCTTGCAGGTATCTTGTGGTAGACAACGGTATGGGTGAGAAGAGGCAGACCAAAATCACAGTTAGTGTTCTTCGGTATATGCCAATCGTACCAAGACTTCAACGTCTTTTCATGGTCAAAGAGACAGCCAGACAGATGACATGGCACAAATTGGGCAAAAGAACCGAACTAGATGCGGATGGGAATAAGATGATGGTACACACATCGGATGGGGAAGCGTGGAAACATTTCGATGGATTGCATCAGGATAAAGCGGCAGATCCAAGGAATCCTCGAGTCTGCGCTGCCACGGATGGTTTTAATCCCTTCGGCATGACGGCAACCCAATACAGTTGTTGGCCTCTATTTGTCATTCCACTCAATCTCCCCCCCCCCGGGCAGATTATGCAAAGAAAGAACATATTTCTGACGTTGATAATTCCAGGGCCCAATTATCCGGGGAAGAATATGAATGTGTACCTACAACCGCTTAAGGATGAATTGGAAGAAGCTTGGGAAAATGGGGTCAAGACATACGATGCTGCTAGAAAAGAAAACTTCAAAATGCATGTGTGGTACATGTACTCTATGCATGACTTGCGAGCGTATGCGCAATTCTCTGGATGGTGTGTGCATGGAAGGTTCCCGTGCCCCCAATGCAAGGCAGCTCTTCAGTTTCATTGGTTGCAGGAGGGTCGGAAGTATTCTTGCTTTGACTTGCATAGACAGTTCCTGGATCCTAACCATCAGTTCAGAAAAGACAAGAAGAACTTTACCAAAGGTAAAGTTGTCAAAAACTTGGCACCACCAGCGTTCACAGGCCAACAGATCCTGGATCAGTTAAACGCCCTCGAGCCTGATCCAGAGCGTCCAGGGTATTTCAAGGGGTATAATTCAAAACACGTGTAACATCCCAAATTTTGGAATGTTAATAAAATTATAAGATTGTTTGTTTGTTTGCTTGAGTGATTGAAACTTGAGTGAAATTTGAAACTTTTCAAAACTTTTGAATGAGAGGGAATGAAATGACTTTCCCCTTCTTCGGTAAATTCAAATTCATCCAATTAAAAGCAATGAGAGAAGATGACATGACCTCTTCAACTATAAAGAATTTGAACGGAGTTTTGCATTTGAATTCTTTCAAATATTTGCCCTTGCTTCTATATTTTTCTTCCCCGAGAAATACCCCGAAAATAATCCTTGCCAAGCAAGAAAGTGAGGAGGAACATGACCCTCCAGACCGGGGATATTTCTTTGAAATATTTGGACCATAAAACCCAAGGTTTATTTGAAAAATATTTGCAAAAAGAAAATAAACCAATTTAGGGATTTTCTAAAAAAACATTTTTTGAAGTATTTATTTTGGTAGTGGAAAAATGCCCATCTTTTTGGATTTATTTTTCTGAAAGTTTTAATATATTATACCCCTATATTCCAAGGATATTCTATTTCCTTTTAATCGTATTAATTCCTGTTTTAATAAAAAGGGAAGGAGATCTCTTATTTTAGGAATGTACTTGGGTCACGTTAGGAAACCAATCTGGCCCAATCCCACCTTCTTCTTCCTCCTCACAAGCTTCCTTCTGTGGCCATGGCAGAAGCTTCCCAGGAAGTTTCCCTCCCCCGATTCGCGGGCTACACTTCCTTCCCGAGCCTCCCACCACCCCTATAAGAACGCCCCTCCTCTCCTCGTTCCATTTTCCCCATCACCTCGCCTTCTCCCTGCTCGTAGCCACAGCGCCACCATCCTCATCTTCCTGTCAAGAACGGAGTATAGTAGGTCTCGTGGCGCTTCCCCATCACCCCTGCCGAGCCTCTCCAGCACCCCACCCCCTGCCGTGTTACTCCTCTGCCAATTCCCCACCCCACCGGCGACCTCCCCACCTCGCCGGAGCAGCTACCTCGCCGGAGTTCTTCTCTCTGTCACCCATGGTCAGATTCACGAAATCCCGTATTGCAGTTTTTTCAGAAAATTGCAATCTTAGAAAATTCATATCTATTAGTTTATAACTCCGAATTAGGTGATTCTTTTTGCGTTGGATCACAAATTTTATGCAGTTTCTGTATATATATAATTTGTCTATGTTTGGATTTATAAAAATTGCGTTAGATCAGATTTGAATTAAAGCTTGTTTTGCTTATTTCGGGAGTTTAAAAATAGCTTTTAATTTGATTCTTTTTTCTGCTGCTTCCTATTGATCATATCTTTCAGTAGTTACAGTCTCAGTTTTTTTAAATATTTTTACTTGGGGTTTCTACCAAAACAGATTCTGTTTTAGTTCTTTTAGGATTATGGCTATTTCTTTTTCTATAATTGTTTTAAAATTAATTTATTTTATATTTCAGAAAGATTATTGTTTTGTTTATGTTAGTTAACAGTAGTTTTGCAACAAGTTTTGATTTTATTTTTATTTGTTATCATGAAATCAATTCTAGTTCCTTAGTAACTTGCAATTAGTTTCTCCACTGTTTCAAAACCCGTTTAGAAATACTTTGAAAAAGTTTTGTGAAAAATACTCTATTTTAACTTAGTTAAATTTATATCTTTGTTCCCTGTTATTATTTTCCGTTGGACAAAAACTATTTAGTGTTTGATGAAGTAGAAGACTCCCTAGTCTTATTTGAAGTTTCCTTCGGATTCCTTTTCGCTCTCTCTTTTGTTTTGATTGTTAGAATGATTGCTAGTATGAGTGCTTATGTGAATGATATGTTTGTTATATAGATTTCATCAGAGAGTGGCGAGTAGTCTATCAAGTTATTTCTTGAGAAATTCTTCTTTGTCAACATCACCAGGCAAGTCACTTTGATCATACTATCACCTATGTTTTATGCATCGTAGTTCTACCATCCTATGCCCAATTGCATGCTGAGTAGGTACTTGGAAATTTTAGTACAGATTGTAGTATCATGTGGTAGGCACACAACAACCCCGATACTTGGCCCCGGGATGACAAATTTCATATTGCTATGCTTGAGTAGACGGGATATCGGTTGAGTGCATAACACGAGTGATGCGAGGTTGATTAAATAATCAAGACCGGTTAAGACAAGATTTTTAAGACCTCGGACGCAATGCAACTCTAGGTGAAGGACGGTTGATCGGCTCCCTGGAGAACCCAGTGGATGACCCGGGATGCTGGAGAGGCCATGACATCCTGCGGAAAGCTTCACCCAGGCTCAAAGAGACGGACGGATATTTTCAAGACCCAAGGCTTACCTGCACAACCACAAGTCATTATGGGCTCTGGCTTGGTTGGACAACGCGGCGACTCTAGACAGGCGGTGCTAGCAGATGTAGAAGAACGGTAGGAATGGATGGGCACCGACAGGGATTCAGAGGGACCCGTTGAAAGACCATGTTTTGATCATCCGGTCTTCAAACACCCTGAAGTGCGAGGACATACACGGAGGCGATCAAATCTTGTGGGGAACGTGTGCAAAACTCTGCAGAGTACTCAAACCTAATCGATTAGCCTTGTCCACGGTCATGGACAACTTGAGCCAAAGGAACTGAAGTTATCTAAAGTTCTCAACACAAATAACAACATTGATGTGGGTATTAATGACAACATGGGTACGAGAATTGTTTGGTGGAACCATCTCGTTAACAACCAACAATGTAGTAACATTTTGCTTTTAGCCCTCTCTTGATGTAGGAGAAAACTTGCTTTTTGCTAAAAACTTATAGCCCCACCTGCCATATATGCATATAGTATAGATGATTACTTTTCACCCCTCTCTTATGTGACTTGCCGGCATATTCAATATGCTGACTAAACGGCTGCAACGTCTTATGTTGCAGATATTTTTTTCTTCGACGAGTAAGAGTACGATTCAGGGTTACGGTCTACACTCAACTTGCCGTTGGTGTTTATTGGGACTCCACTCCCTTGATTGCTTCCGCTAAGATATTTAAGGTATATATCATTTTTACGCTATTTACATGTGATTGCACTTTGATATATACATTGATGTACTGTGTGTGCCAGCATACTGATCCAGGGATGGCACAGATACACAGAGGCTTGACTCGTTTTGAGTCGGGTCGCTACAGAAATGGTACAGAGCACATGTTGACTGTAGGACGTGACCCTAGAAACTGAAAATTTCTTAGGATAGGATATCTCTAAAATTTTATTTCCATGAACACCTTTTACTTCTCATCTCTTCTGATTTCATCAAACGTTCTCTCTCACCTCAAATAGTTAGACAATACCCTTACCCCTTTGACCACATGAAGAATCAACTGAGCCCCACTTCAAAGTAAAGAGAAAATCACCATGCATTTGAAGAGTTGAAGCTGCACCAATTGAAGACTCTCAAGACTCAAAGAATTCGAAGACCGTGAAGCGTTCAAATATTTATATGACCATTAGATGTCCAAACCCTGTTTTATACCCACGTTAGATACGATGATTTGTGAGCCGTCATTGGTGTGTGTTTTCCGACCGCCACAAATAAAACCTATTCTCAAAAATATTGTTCGTATTGTGTGTATCTCCCTCCCTCTCTTACCCGTCTCATCCCCAAAACCTCAACCCTACCAGATGGAGTATGAAGATGGACTTGTAGTCTCTGGACCAATGACCCAGCTGGAAGCTGAGATATGGATTCAAAACATGGAGAACCACTTCGGGAGCAACTTGATCTCAAGGAAGTATGAAGTGGAACACGCTCTCCAGTACTTTACTCAAAGTGGCGCTATCTGGTGGAAAATGCACCATGCCATACAAGGATTTAGTGGAGCAGAAAGTTGGGAAGAATTCAAGAAGACTCTGTTAAGATCCCGACTTATTCAGAAGTGCTATGATAATCTGAAGAAGAAGACTTGTGCATCCAAGATCTGTGGAGAAATAGGACACACCCAGGAAGAACACAAGGATGGATGCACTCATTGTGAAGAAGATCACCCAGCTGAGGAGTGCCCAAGTAGTCAGGTGACTTGTTTCCTTTGTGAGGGAACCACCCACTACCCAGCTCAGTGTCACATTTACCCCAAGGTACAACAAGTTGTCCAGCAGCAGAAAGATGCAGTGAAGGAAACACTCAAGAAGAAGATTCTAGAAGAGCCGGTGATGAACGAAAATATTGAAGACCCTGATGGACAAGGTCTGACCCGATTTTTCTCCAATGCATGCTACTCATGTGGAGAAGAAGGACATTATTCACAGGACTGCACGAAGAGAAGCCAAGAGTATCTGGGAAACTTCCCGACGGAAGAAGTGGAGTTTGATCCACTTGAAATAGAAGAACTGGCCAAAATGAAGGAGTCCAGAAAGAAGAAAAAGTACCCTCGGAAGAGCCAAATCTCTGCAGATATAGACCTGAGTCATGTCAGATGTTACAAGTGTATGGATTTTGGCCACCACAAATACATGTGCTCAGGAAGGAAGCCGGAAACCCAAGGAGCAAAGGCAAACACTAAGACGCCTCGAGACTTGTCAGAAATCATTTGCTTTTGTTGCAAGGAAGCAGGACATTTTGCCAGCGGTTGTCCACAAAGTAAGAAAGCTAGAATGGAGTAGTTAAGTTTTGACCATGGCAATAAGTGTAATCCGAAGCACTCTTGTTTTTCATAAGATCATGGAGTGAAAAAATTTGTAACAGAAGTCCCTGAGATTGTAATAACATCATGAATTAATGGAAATTATTGTCTCATGATTACCTATGTTTAAAATGTACGCGTTGTTTCTCTACGAGCAAAGACCTCTGAACAATTATGAGGATATGAGAAAATAGGGTCTATGCAGGCATGAGTATAATTCATTTAAGTGTGGTAGTAATAGGTAAACCCACAGGATCCATTGAGTAGGAGTGTACCATGATGTTGGGGAACGTCGCATGGGAAACAAAAATTTTCCTAGGCGCACGAAGACCTATCATGGTGATGTCCATCTACGAGAGGGGATGAGTGATCTACGTACCCTTGTAGATCGTACAGCAGAAGCGATTAGAGATCGTGGTTGATGTAGTGGAACGTCCTCACGTCCCTCGATCCGCCCCGCGAACAATCCCGCGATCAGTCCCACGATCTAGTACCGAACGGACGGCACCTCCGCGTTCAGCACACGTACAGCTCGACGATGATCTCGGCCTTCTTGATCCAGCAAGAGAGACGGAGAGGTAGAAGAGTTCTCCGGCAGCGTGACGGCGCTCCGGAGGTTGGTGAAGATCTTGTCTCAGCAGGGCTCCGCCCGAGCTCCGCAGAAACGCGATCTAGAGGAAAAACTATGGAGGTATGTGGTCGGGCAGCCGTGAGAAAGTCGTCTCAAATCTGCCCTAAAAGCCCCATATATATAGGAGGAGGGAGGGGGACCTTGCCTTGGGGTCCAAGGGAACCCCAAGGGGTCGGCCGAGCCAGGGGGGAGGACTCTCCCCCCCCCCAAACCGAGTCCTACTTGGTTTGGTGGGAGGGAGTCCTTCCCCCTTCCCACCTCTCCTTTTTTTTTCTTTCTTTTGATATTTTCTCTTCCTTGGCGCATAGGATTTGGTGGGCTGTCCCACCAGCCCACTAAGGGCTGGTGTGACCCCCCAAATACCTATGGGCTTCCCCGGAGTGGGTTGCCCCCCTCCGGTGAACCCCCGGAACCCATTCGTCATTCCCGGTAACTCCGAAAAACCTTCCGGTAATCAAATAAGGTCATCCTATATATCAATCTTCGTTTCCGGACCATTTCGGAAACCCTCGTGACGTCCGTGATCTCATCCGGGACTCCGAACAACATTCGGTAACCAACCATATAACTCAAATACGCATAAAACAACGTCGAACCTTAAGTGTGCAGACCCTGCGGGTTCGAGAACTATGTAGACATGACCCGAGAGACTCCTCGGTCAATATCCAATAGCGGGACCTGGATGCCCATATTGGATCCTACATATTCTATGAAGATCTTATCGTTTGAACCTCAGTGCCAAGGATTCGTATAATCCCGTATGTCATTCCCTTTGTCCTTCGGTATGTTACTTGCCCGAGATTCGATCGTCGGTATCCGCATACCTATTTCAATCTCGTTTACCGGCAAGTCTCTTTACTCGTTCCGTAATAAAAGATCCCGCAACTTACACTAAGTTACATTGCTTGCAAGGCTTGTGTGTGATGTTGTATTACCGAGTGGGCCCCGAGATACCTCTCCGTCACACGGAGTGACAAATCCCAGTCTTGATCCATACTAACTCAACTACCACCTTAGGAGATACCTGTAGAGCATCTTTATAGTCACCCAGTTACGTTGCGACGTTTGATACACACAAAGCATTCCTCCGGTGTCAGTGAGTTATATGATCTCATGGTCATAGGAATAAATACTTGACACGCAGAAAACAGTAGCAACAAAATGACACGATCAACATGCTACGTCTATTAGTTTGGGTCTAGTCCATCACGTGATTCTCCCAATGACGTGATCCAGTTATCAAGCAACAACACCTTGTTCATAATCAGAAGACACTGACTATCATCGATCAACTGGCTAGCCAACTAGAGGCATGCTAGGGACGGTGTCTTGTCTATGTATCCACACATGTAAATGAGTCTTCATTCAATACAATTATAGCATGGATAATAAACTATTATCTTGATACAGGAATTATAATAATAACTATACATTTATTATTGCCTCTAGGGCATAATTCCAACACATGATTACCAAGGAGACACATACATTCCTCTGAGTACCTATTTACTGACACCTGCAGATGACAACTCTCTACGAGTCATTCCTCAAGGGCCCAGAAACGATCATGACCCTGACCAGTGAGCATGATTACCCGAAAATCCTGAAGGACATGATGAAGCACATTCGTCTTGAAGGAGATGCAGTCTACAAAGGCTACCCATTCATGGAAAATGGAGTGGAGATTTGGTACGTGGAAGTACACCTCCACCATGTGAAAGGAGTTTGTCCAAAGACTATGGGGCAATACTTCTTCATTTCACGTGTACCACGAGCAACCTTCTTTGATGCTGTTCGTGAAGCTGCCATGGAAGCCATACGTCAGATCGGAGAAATACTTGAAGCAAGACTCCGTCATACCCAGGAATACCTGAGTGAGGTACGTGCGGAGATGATGGAGATGAAGCTAATGGCCACCATGATGAAGCAAAAGATGGATGATTTCAAGGAGCACCTCGGAAAGTTCGAGTGGAACTAAAATATCTCCAAGAGAGATAGATGAATAAAGTTGGCAGAAATGCTTGACCATACCGAACAATGTGGATGGCAGCACTGTAATAGAGTACTTTTGAATTGGAGTTTTTGAGAAGAAATTAAGGATGTAATAAAGGATTGATCATGAAATGAATATGATTTATGGAAGAAGCTATGATGGATCAGCAAACGTTTTCTTAGGAACATACGAAAGCTAGAGAGTTGTGAAGATACGATAGATGTTTTGTTCAGCTTGCAGAACCAATGGATTATCCGAACTTCGTTCGTGGACGAGAGAAATTCTGCAATGCTTGTGAGGATGCCCAAGTGTTAGAATACGAGATTCACTAAGCCTTATACAAGGTAATGATTTCAGTGCGACATGGCTAGGCCACCATGACGACTTACTATTATCATTCTCTTGCTATTCGGGATGGTAAATCTGAGAGACTTACCCATAGTGAGAGAAGACGTTCTTTAAAGCTTTTGTTTAAGCCTTAGAATGGTATGATGAAAGCCCCATGTAAATGGCAATCGTTGTCACGCGTCGGACATTTTACGGTGAGGGTGAAGCCAAGACCCTTCTCTCTGCAGGATAACCACAAATGGTAGACCACCATGAGAATCATCGATAGGTTATTTAGAATTGACCACGAGACTGTCAGTTAAGAAGACCCAGTAACGGAAAAAGCTTATATCAACAGAGGAACCCTCGATTTTGATGGAAACGTTATGAATATAACGGGAGAGCATCACCAAAGGATTTAGTATGAAGACTGTGAGAAGTCAGTTGCCAAAACCCCAGAGGATCGTTAAAACATTTTGAGGGACTAGTAATCCTTATTTTGAAATGTGGTAGCATCCCACTTTGCCGGAGGTTGGATTTGTTAGAAGACCACCAAACCCTAACCTTTCTTTCTAGCCTCTTAGAATCTCGAGGACGAGATTCATTTTAAGTGTGGTAGGTTTGTAACATCCCAAATTTTGCAATGTTAATAAAATTATAAGATTGTTTGTTTGTTAGCTTGAGTGATTGAAACTTGAGTGAAATTTGAAACTTTTCAAAACTTTTGAATGAGAGGGAATGAAATGACTTTCCCCTTCTCCGGTAAATTCAAATTCATCCAATTAAAAGCAATGAGAGAAGATGACATGACCTCTTCAACTATAAACAATTTGAACGGAGTTTTGCATTTTAATTCTTTCAAATATTTGCCCTTGCTTCTATATTTTTCTTCGCCGAGAAATACCCCGAAAATAATCCTTGCCAAGCAAAAAAGAGAGGAGGAACATGACCCTCCAGACCGGGGATATTTCTTTGAAATATTTGGACCATAAAACCCAAGGTTTATTTGAAAAATATTTGCAAAAAGAAAATAAACCAATTTAGGGATTTTCTAAAAAAACATTTTTTTGAAGTATTTATTTTGGTAGTGGAAAAATGCCCATATTTTTGGATTTATTTTTCTGAAAATTTTAATATATTATACCCCTATATTCCAAGGATATTCTATTTCCTTTTAATCGTATTAATTCCTGTTTTAATAAAAAGGGAAAGAGATCTCTTATTTTAGGAATGTACTTGGGCCACGTTAGGAAACCAATTTGGCCCAATCCCACCTTCTTATTCCTCTTCACGAGCTTCCTTCTGTGGCCATGGCAGAATCTTCCCAGGAAGTTTCCCTCCCCCGATTCGCGGGCTACACTTCCTTCCGAGCCTCCCACCACCCCTATAAGAACGCCCCTCCTCTCCTCGTTCCATTTTCCCCATCACCTCGCCTTCTCCCTGCTCGTAGCCACGGCGCCACCATCCTCATCTTCCTGTCAAGAACAGAGTACAGTAGGTCTCGTGACGCTTCCCCATCACCCCTGTCGAGCCTCTCCAGTGCCCCACCCCCTGCCGTGCTACTCCTCCGCCGATTCCCCACCCCGCCGGCGACCTCCCCACCTCGCCGGAACAGCTACCTCGCCGGATTTCTTCCTCTCTGTCACCCATGGTGAGATTCACGAAATCCCGTATTGCAGTTTTTTCACAAAATTGCAATCTTAGAAAATTCATATCTATTAGTCTACAACTCCGAATTAGGTGATTCTTTTTGCGTTGGATCACAAATTTTATGTTGTTTCTGCAGATATATAATTTGTCTATGTTTGGATTTATAAAAATTGAGTTAGATCAGATTTGAATTAAAGCTTGTTTTGCTTATTCCGGGAGTTTAAAAATATCTTTTAATTTGATTCTTTTTGCTGCTGCTTCCTATTGATCATATCCTTCAGTAGTTTCAGTTTCAGTTTTTTTTAATATTTTTACTTGGGGTTTTTACCAAAACAGATTCTGTTTTAGTTCTTTTAGGATTATGGCTATTTCTTTTTCTATAATTGTTTTAAAATTAATTTCTTTGAAATTTCAGAAATATTATTGTTTTGTTTATGTTCGTTAACAGTATTTTTCAACAAGTTTTGATTTTATTTTTATTTGTTATCATGAAATCAATTCTAGTTCCTTAGTAACTTGCAATTGGTTTCTCCACTGTTTCAAAACCCGTTTGGAAATACTTTGAAAAAGTTTTGTGAAAAATACTCTATTTTAACTTAGTTAAATTTATATCTTAGTTCCCTGTTATTATTTTCCGTTGGACGAAAACTATTTAGTGTTTGATGAAGTAGAAGACTCCCTAGTCTTATTTGAAGTTTCCTTCGGATTCCTTTTCGCTCTCTCTTTTGTTTTGATTGTTAGAATGATTGCTAGTATGAGTGCTTATGTGAATGATATGATTGTTATATAGATTTCATCGGAGAGTGACGAGTAGTCTATCAAGTTATTTCTCAAGAAATTCTTCTTGGTCAACATCACCAGGCAAGTCACTTTGATCATACTATCACCTATGTTTTATGCATCGTAGTTCTACCATCCTATGCCCAATTGCATGCTGAGTAGGTACTTGGAAATTTTAGTATAGATTGTAGTATCATGTGGTAGGCACACAACAACCCTGATACTTGGCCCCGGGACGACAAATTTCATATTGCTATGCTTGAGTAGACGGGATTTCGGTTGAGTGCATAACACGAGTGATGCGAGGTTGATTAAATAATCAAGACCGGTTAAGACAAGATTTTCAAGACCTTGGACGCAATGCAACTCTGGGTGAAGGACGGTTGATCGGCTCCCTGGAGAACCCAGTGGATGACCCGGGATGCTGGAGAGGCCATGACATCCTGCGGAAAGCTTCACCCAGGCTCAAAGAGACGGACGGATATTTTCAAGACCCAAGGCTTACCTGCACAACCACAAGTCATTATGGGCTCTGGCTTGGTTGGACAACGCGGCGACTCTAGACAGGCGGTGCTAGCAGATGTAGAAGAACGGTAGGAATGGATGGGCACCGACAGGGATTCAGAGGGACCCGTTGAAAGACCATGTTTTGATCATCCGGTCTTCAAACACCCTGAAGTGCGAGGACATACACGGAGGCGATCAAATCTTGTGGGGAACGTGTGCAAAACTCTGCAGAGTACTCAAACCTAATCGATTAGCCTTGTCCACGGTCATGGACAACTTGAGCCAAAGGAACTGAAGTTATCTGAAATTCTCAACACAAATAACAATATTGATGTGGGTATTAATGACAACATGGGTACGAGAATTGGTTGGTGGAACCATCTCGTTAACAACCAACAATGTAGTAACATTTTGCTTTTAGCCCTCTCTTGATGTAGGAGAAAACTTGCTTTTCGCTAAAAACTTATAGCCCCACCTGCCATATATGCATATAGTATAGATGATTAGTTTTCACCCCTCTCTTATGTGACTTGCCGGCATATTCAATATGCTGACTAAACGGCTACAACGTCTTATGTTGCAGATATTTTTTTCTTCGACGAGGAAGAGTACGATTCAGGGTTACGGTCTACACTCAACTTGCCGTTGGTGTTTATTGGGACTCCACTCCCTTGATTGCTTCCGCTGAGATATTTAAGGTATATATCAGTTTTACGCTATTTACATGTGATTGCACTTTGATATATACATTGATGTACTGTGTGTGCCAGCATACTGATCCAGGGATGGCACAGATACACAGAGGCTTGACTCATTTTGAGTCGGGTCGCTACAACACGCCTGGACTCACAAGCCATGCTTCTGGGATCTGCCTTACTTCAAAGACCTCCTTCTTCCACACAATATCGACATGATGCACACTGAAAAGAATATCGAAGAGGCTATTTTTGGTACATTGTTCGACATAGATGGGAAGATAAAGGATAATATTAAGGCTAGAGTCGATCAAGAGACACTATGTCATAGACCGTTACAAAACATGCGAGAAGGCAAAGGAAAGCAGAAGTGGTCGAAGCCAAAGGCCTGGTTCAATCTTGGAAGGCCAGCTATGAGGGAAATTATCTTGTGGGTCAAAATGCACTTGATGTTCCCCGATGGGTATGCAGCGAATCTAAAGAGGGGAGCGAGTCTTGAAAAATTAAAAATCTTTGGTCTCAAGAGTCATGATTGGCACATATGGCTAGAGCGGGTAATGCCGGTGATGTTACGTGGCTTTATTCCTGAGGATGAATGGCTAGTACTAGCGGAGCTGAGCTATTTCTTCCGTGTTCTTTGTGCGAAAGAATTGTCGCATGGCGTGGTAGAAGACATGGAGGAGTTTGCACCGGAGTTGTTGTGCAAGTTAGAGAAGATCTTTCCACCGGGCTTCTTTAATCCAATGCAGCATTTGATTTTACATCTACCGCCGAGGCAAGATTGGGTGGGCCCGTGCAAGATCATTGGTGCTATGCAACTGAGAGGATGCAGAAGACCCTTCGAGCTAAATGTAAAAATAACCGTAGAATTGAAGCATCGATGGCTGAGGCATTCATTACTGAGGAGGTGGCAAACTTTGTGACAGCACACTACGAAGCCAAAAATCATCATTTGCATAATCCGAACCTCGGCACAATGATGGAGACCCTAAAAAGGTGGGTCCAACCTCAGCCTATTCAAAGGGAAGCTCGCACCAGCCGGTGCTTCGAAACGAATAACGTTGGATATCGAAGAATGGCGGAACATTTTGTTGTATATCTTCAACAACCTAACAGAAGTGCGGCCGTACATCGAGTGAGTTCTCGGCACATTTTCCCGAAACTTCTAATTCATTTGAACTGCTCTTATTCCCGGATATTTCAAACAGCCGTTACGTCGTCAAATTCTCGGATGGAGCGGTGATCGAAAATAATTCCGTCGAAGAATATGAGCTTCTGTCAAAGACAGGAGGCAGCTATCCCGGTTTCATCTCTTGGTTCAAACAAACGGTAATTATCAATAATGGACCATTTCATTCTTGGTCTAACTTGCGGCTAATGCAACAACCGTTTCGTATTAAACTTGTAGGCTAATTCATAGTCTATGGACGCCAAATTGAGACAAGTCGCTAATGGTTTTGACTATAAGGTCCGTTCATTTGAGAAATACAACTTCAACGGGTATCTCTTTCGTACCTTTGGCAAAGAGCTATCTATGGCCGACCGGAAATCTACAAATTGTGGTGTCTCTGCTATCGGTGAAGGTGTTATCGAGTATTATGGAAGAGTTGAAGCAATTTATGAACTTCAATTCTATGGTGAAAACCCACCGAACGTCGTAGTCTTCAAATGTTATTGGTTCCAGCCGAAAGACTAGAAGGACTCATGAACATATAGGACTAGTCGAAATCAATCCAAACACCCATTTAGATGTTCCCGATGTCTATATTACGGCTCAACAGGCGACCCAAGTTTTCTATCTACCGTGGGCATGCCAAACGGATAAGAATCTGGAAGGTAGGTATGTTGTTTATGAAGTGCCGCCACATGTCAGACCACCTCTCCCAAATGAACAGGATTATGAACCTCACATTAACCCAGACACATATGATGGAGAATTCTTCCAAGAAACACGTCTTTCCAAGAAACCTTTCAAGAACCGTCGTGCTTCATCCAAGAACATGGAAGTAGACAGCGACAATGAATCCGACTCCAGCCCTGAGCTGGAACCAGAAGACCTGGAACTCGTAGAGGTTACTGATGCGGATGACCTGTCAATGCTTCAACGATTAAAGGAAGGCCTTTCACAACTTCACGCCGTTGAACCCGATGAGCACGTCATTCATGAAGACATGCGTGATAGTGATGATGATGATGCATTTATTGATGATGATTATTAGTTTGTAAGATTCACAACTTAAATTATATATATTTTAATCTTTATTATTCATGTACATATTATTATTCATGTCAGTCATTCAATTTTTTTATGTTGTAGTAATTTCTTTTAATCTTTATCATGGCAGGTGTTGAAATATGGTGGGCGCGGGTCGAGAGCGCTCGACGGGTTCTTCCTAGGCGCCCCGCACGAGGGGTGGTACTTCCCTTCCACCCCTATCTCTCCGTAGAGCCTTGGCAGACAGTCTTTCGACACCAGCCGTGGGTTCTTCTTCGTCGGCGGCATTGCCCACTGGGAGAGGTGCTGGTCGGGTAGGGAAGAAGGGGAAGGGTACAGGGAGAGGTGGTGGCCGCGGAAGATCCAGGAGGACTGTTGAGCCGTCCTCGCCACCACTACTAGCTCATTCACCCGAGCATAGGACTAGTATGGTCGACCCGTTTGCGGAGGAGGCTACGGGGACTCCGGTCCAGGAGCCTGGTGTTCACGGGCATTCGTCCCATGAGACTCCGGTCCAGGAGCAGCCTCGGGTCGAGGTGCATTCGGCCCAGGAGCAGCCGGAGGAGACTACGGTTCCGGAGGCTTCACCCGACGTGGAGAGGCCCGGATGGGAGCCTTGCCCGGATCGTACCGAGTTGCCGGATTGGACCGAGGGTCCGGGTGGCTCAGGGGGCGGGGATGGCGGGGATGAGTTTACGGATAGTGAGGGTGATGTGCAGGTGGACGGGGCCACCGTGTACAAGCGTGGTAGTACACGTCTCCCGGTCGCCCCGGCTACTCGTGAGCAGAGGCCGGTGATTAAACCTGAAGGAGATAGGTAAGTACATTTACCCATTTTTTAGCTTTTGCCTTCAAGTTTGTTCAAATATCTAATGCGCTGACCTTATCGTACTGCAGGGGATGGTTACACCCTCTTGGAGTCCGCAGGCCGAACTCTATCCTTGGTGTGCTTTGCCGGACAAATTTCCCGGGGTTTGTCACCTTGCGTGGTGAGGGTCAGGTTCCTACACTAGGATTTACCTCGGAACACTACCAGGCTGCGCAGGCCCCGCCGGAGGAGATTATAGATGGTGTCTTGTGCCACACGAGGGCCGAGATGGTGATCAAGAGCTTTTGGGTAAATTATCCTTTTACAGAATCTAAAATTAACAATATAGCTAATTATTGTACTAATCGGTGTTTTCACGTTTGATTGCAGACCTTCTATAGGTGTGAGGATGGATATGAGGAGGAGGCGGCCAGGGTTCTCGAGGTCGAGTGTAGGCGGTTACTACAGAACTTGCGCCACGAGGCTCGGCCGCAGGCTATTCGAGATTACTACGCCACGCGTGGTATTAAGAAGCAGAAGAAGGATTGCCGCGGAAAGTTTCTGAAGAAGGAGCAATACATGAAGGTAATTACCTATTCTTAAGTCCTTCTACGTAGTTTTCTTGATTTCATTCATAGGCGTAGAGCTCAAAATTCTTTCTAATAACTTACAGGTGCCCCCGAGATGGTGTGCGGATAAGATGGATTGTTGGGAGGCGTTGGTTGATGAGTGGTGCACAGGCAGCTGGCGGGCCATCCACGAGAATGCGAAGGATCGGCGTAGCCAAATGGTTGGTGTGCCACACCATCAAGGCAGCGCTAACTTACTTCAGTTTGGACGAAACTGGGTATGTGATTTGCTTCATGATTCATGCAATTCATTCTTGATGCTAATATTTTGTTCCTCTCTTTTAGGCGCATCACAATAAGACTCAGACGCCACACTTGTACGACCTTTATGGCATGGCCCATACTGCCTCGTACAAGAAGGCGAAGGCATTCTCTGAGTCTGACCTGGATGATCCCAATAACTTCACCAACATATCATCCCACCAGAAGCTCGTGGCATACAGGGACGCGGGGAAGGCTACGAAAGGGGATGACTTTAACCCTAGCCAGGAACCTTTGGATCCAGAGCTGGTGATGATATCTGGTGGCGGGAGGCCCCATGGCTCGATAGCCATTGGAGATGGGATAATATGTTGTCCACTCACTCTTCCGGAGATCAAGGCGCGCCAGTCGACCAGATGTCCTGAGATAACGTCTCGTCCACGGCCAGTCGAACTTGCCATCGAGGTTAGTTGTACGGACTAAGAACACTTTCATCCATTTCATTATGTGTGTCACCATAGATCATTACTGTGGTAACGAGGAATGGTGTTTCAGGCTGCTCTTCAGAAAGAGAGAGCGGCAAACCAGGTTGCTCTTGAGAAAGAGAGATTGGCAAGCCAGGCTGCTCTTCAGGCTGCTCTTGATGAGAGGGACCAGACCACGGCACGATTGCTTGAGGAGGAGAGGGCCCGGAATGAGGCGGGTCACCGGGCCCTGTACGAGCTTTTTGTGGTATGTCTTTTTCACATTAGCCAAATCATGTGTGTAATGTCTGTTTCAATACTAACTAATACGACCCACTCCTCAGGGTCTGTGCGAGAAGAGCGGTCAAGTCCCTCCAACGATGCCCGTCTTCTCTTCGATTGGCACGGTGAGTTTCATTATAAACTAGTATTAATAATTGAGTTTCATCATGCTAACTGAGACATTGCAAAATATCTTTTCTGCAGAGTAACTCCCGAGCGGCATCGCACGACCCTTCTCCAGGGCAACCGTCTCCAAGCCAAGCCGCCGCGAGCAACCGTGGTGTTCCTCCTCCTTGATGACCACTACGGTAAGTTTCTCCTCCAAACTTAGCTTGTTTTCCTCTAAAATGAGATAATTAGCCCATTTAGCTCCAAGAAGACATAATTAGGTAATTTAGCTCCAACAAGAGGAGAAGAAATAGGAAAAATGAAAGAAAGAAGAAGAAGAAGAAGAAGAGAAGAAGGAGAAGGAGGAGGAGGAGGAGGAGGAGAAGGAGGAGAAGGCCAAGGACCTTCTAGTCCTTCTCCTCCTCCTCCTTCTCCTCCTTCTCCTCCTTGATTTCTTCTTCTTCTCCTCCTCCTCCTCTTTCTTCTCCTCTTTCATATTATCCTTGCTTTAATTTCCCCAACAATGACATAATTAGTCCATTTAGCTCCAAAATACCATAATAAGCTCAAAATGGCATAAGAACCTTGGTTAGCTCAAAAAAGACATAATTAGGTAATTTAGCTCCAACAATAGGAGAAGAGGAGAAGAAATAGGCAAAATGAAAAGAAAGAAGAAGAAGAAGAAGAAGAAGAAGAGAAGAAGGAGAAGGAGGAAGAGGAGGAGGAGGAGGAGGAGGAGAAGGCCAAGGACCTTCTATCCTTCTCCTCCTCCTCCTTCTTGATTTCTTTTTCTTCTCCTCCTCCTCCTCTTTATTCTCCTCTTTCATATTATCTTTGCTTTAATTAACCCAACAATGACATAATTAGCCCATTTAGCTCCAAAATACCATAATAAGCTCAAAATGGCATAAGAACCTTGGTTAGCTCATTAATTATATACTTAGCTTGTTTTCCTCTAAAATGGGATAATTAGCCCATTTAGCTCAAAAAAGACATAATTAGGTAATTTAGCTCCAACAAGAGGAGAAGAGGAGAAGAAATAGGCAAAATTAGAAGAAAGAAGAAGAAGAAGAAGAAGAAGAAGAGAAGAACGAGAAGGAGGAGGAGGAGGAGGAGAAGGCCAAGGACCTTCTATCCTTCTCCTCCTCCTCCTTCTTGATTTCTTTTTCTTCTCCTCCTCCTCCTCTTTCTTCTCCTCTTTCATATTATCCTGGCTTTAATTAACCCAACAATGACATTATTAGCCCATTTAGCTCCAAAATACCATAATAAGCTCAAAATGGCATAAGAACCTTGGTTAGCTCAGTAATATTATATACTTAGCTTGTTTTCCTCTAAAATGGGATAATTGGCCCATTTAGCTCAAAAAATACATAATTAGGTAATTTAGCTCCAACAAGAGGAGAAGAGGAGAAGAAATAGGCAAAATGAAAAGAAAGAAGAAGAAGAAGAAGAAGAAGAGAAGAAGGAGAAGGAGGAGGAGGAGGAGGAGGAGAAGGCCAAGGAGCTTCTATCCTTCTCCTCCTCCTCCTTCTTGATTTCTTCTTCTTCTCCTCCTACTCCTCTTTCTTCTCCTCTTTCATATTATCCTTGCTTTAATTAACCCAACAATGACATAATTAGCCCATTTAGCTCCAAAATACCATAATAAGCTCAAAATGGCATAAGAACCTTGGTTAGCTCATTAATATTATATACTTAGCTTGTTTTCCTCTAAAATGGGATAATTAGCCCATTTAGCTCAAAAAAGACATAATTAGGTAATTTAGCTCCAACAAGAGGAGAAGAGGAGAAGAAATAGGCAAAATGAAAAGAAAAAAGAAGAAGAAGAAGAAGAAGAGAAGAAGGAGAAGGAGGAGGAGGAGGAGGAGGAGAAGGCCAAGGACCTTCTATCCTTCTCCTCCTCCTCCTCCTTCTTCTTGATTTCTTCTTATTCTCCTCCTCCTCCTCTTTCTTCTCCTCTTTCATATTATCCTTGCTTTAATTAACCCAACAATGATATAATTAGCCCATTTAGCTCCAAAACACCATAATAAGCTCAAAATGGCATAAGGACCTTGGTTAGCTCATTAATGTTATATACTGAACTTGTTTTCCTCTAAAATGGGATAATTAGCCCATTTAGCTCAAAAAAGACATAATTAGGTAATTTAGCTCCAACAAGAGGAGAAGAGGAGAATAAATAGGCAAAATGAAAAGAAAGAAGAAGAAGAAGAAGAAGAAGAAGAAGAGAAGAAGAAGAAGGAGGAGGAGGAGGATGAGGAGGAGGAGGAGAAGGCCAAGGACCTTCTATCCTTCTCCTCCTCCTCCTTCTCCTCCTCCTCCTTCTTCTTGATTTCTACTTCTTCTTCTCCTCCTCCTCTTTCTTCACCTCTTTCATATTATCCTTGCTTTAGTGAACCCAACAATGACATAATTAGCCCATTTAGCTCCAAAATACCATAATAAGCTCAAAATGGCATAAGAACCTTGGTTAGCTCATTAATATTATATACTTAGCTTGTTTTCCTCTAAAATGGGATAATTAGCCCATTTAGCTCAAAAAAGACATCATTAGGTAATTTAGCTCCAACAATAGGAGAAAAGGAGAAGAAATAGGCAAAATGAAAAGAAAGAAGAAGAAGAAGAAGAAGAGAAGAAGAAGAAGAGAAGAAGGAGAAGGAGGAGGACGAGGACGAGGACGAGGAGGAGAAGGCCAAGGACCTTCTAGTCCTTCTCCTCCTCCTCCTTCTCCTCCTTCTCCTCCTTCTTGATTTCTTCTTCTTCTCTTCCTCCTCCTCTTTCTTCTCCTCTTTCATATTATCCTTGCTTTAATTAACCCAACAATGACATAATTAGCCCATTTAGCTCCAAAATGCCATAATAAGCTCAAAATGGCATAAGAACCTTGGTTAGCTCATTAATTATATACTTAGCTTGTTTTCCTCTAAAATGACATATTTAGCCCAGTTAGCTCAAAAAAGACATAATTAGGTAATTTAGCTCCAACAAATGATATATAGTTCACCACACATATACTTAGCTTGTTTTCCACTAAAAATGACATAATTAGTTGAAAAACATCATATTTTGTTCTTCTTCTAACTTTCTTATTCACATTTTTGCAGAGTTGATATACTACATGCATGGAAGCTGGCATTCATGGAGTTGAACAATGTCAATGGATGAACTTTATATGTATACCATCTAGTTTTCATTTGAGTTGATGAACAATGTCGAACTATATGTATATGTATATATGGATAAAAAGTGCAATACTTGGTATGTTGGTTCTTTGGATATATGGGGATGTACATTGGTGAATCATATATGTGTGGTGAATTATATATATGTGTTGGCAAGTATATGTGTGGTGAACTATATATCATATATGTCTGGTGAATTATATAAATGTGCTATCATATATATATATATATATATATATATATATATATATATATATATATATATATATATATATATGTGCTGTGAAATAATATAAAACAAAAAAATAGGAACTATATGGGCTCTTTGCCGTCTGCCAGCTGATGGCAAAGACCTGTGCCATCAGCTGACAGACGGCAAAGGTGCCACATGGCACCCAGCTGTGCATCCTGGGTGTCTATGTAGTCTCTTTGCCGTCAGCCTCCAGGGTGGGCAGACGGCAAAGAAGAGAGAACAGAGGAGGGGGGAGGAGGAGGCAGACGGCAAAGAGTGGAGAGAGGGGGGAGGGGAGGAGCAGGCAGACGACAAAGATGGACGGGGAGGCAGACGGCAAAGATGGAGGGGGAGGGGAGGGGAGGAGAAGGCAGACGACAAAGAGGGACGGGGAGGCAGACGGCAAAGATGGAGGAGGAGGCAGACGGCAAAGCCTCCGTTAACCCCTAACGGAGGCAACGCGTGTCGGTTGCCGTCTCGAGCACTTTGCCGACTTCTCCTAAGGAAAGCTGACGGCAAAGAGCTTTGCCGTCCGCTTTGCCTGGGCAGACGGCAAAGAAGGTCCTATGCCGTCGTAGGCTGACGCGGAAATTTTGCCGGCCGTGAGAATCTTTGCCGTCTGCGATATTGTCTTTGCCGTCCGGGATATTGTCTTTGCCGTCTGTGATGGCAGACGTCAAAGAAGCTGATTCCTGTAGTGTAATCTTCTTTGGCGGTGTATTTGTCGAGATCCGATGAATTGTGGACTTGTGATCAGATTATCTATGGTATAAATTTGAGTCTTTGCTGATTTCTTATATGCATGATTTGATATCCTTGTAAGTCTCTCCGAGTCTTGGGTTTTGTTTGGCCAACTAGATCTATGATTCTTGCAATGTTAGAAGTGCTTGGTTTTGGGTACTTCCATGTGGTGACCTTTCCCAGTGACAGTAGGGGCAACAAGGCACACATCAAGCAGTTGCCATCACGGGTAAAAAGATGGGGTTTTTATCATTGTTTTGAGATTATCCCTCTACATCATGTCATCTTGCTTAAGGCGTTACTCTGTTCTTACGGACTTAATACACTAGATGCATGCTGGATAGCGGTCGACGTGTGGAGTAATAGTAGTAGATGCAGAAAGTATCGGTCTACTTGTTTCGGACGTGATGCATATATAAATAATCATTGCATAGATATCGTCACGACTCTGCACAGTTCTATCAATTGCTCGATAGTAGTTTGTTCACCCACCGTCTACTTGCTTTCATGAGAGAAGCCACTAGTAAACACTACGGCCCCCGGGTCTATTCACATCCATCGTTTACAACTCCGCTTTTAGTTTTCTTTGTTACTTTGTTGCTTTCAGTTCTCACTTGGCAAACAACCTATAAGGGATTGACTACCCCTTCATAGCGTTGGGTGCAAGCTTTTGTGTTTGTGCAGGATCTTGAGATACTCCTCCGCCGGATTGATACCTTGGTTCTCAAACTGAGGGAAATAGTTACCTTCGATGTGCTACATCATCCTCTCCGCTTCGAGGGAACACCAACGCAGAAGGATTCCTGGTGTCGTCAACGTGCCCATTTCTGGCGCCACTGGAAGGTCTTTTGTGCAGCAGCATAACGGACATCAGAAGCATTCCTGGCGCCGTTGCCGGGGATCTTTTTGAAACATCATGATTAGATTATCTACGATATATATTTGAGTCTTTGCTGATTTTTTTATATGCATGATTTGATATCCTTGTAAGTCTCTCCGAGTCTTGGGTTTTGTTTGGCCAACTAGATCTATGATTCTTGCAATGGGAGAAGTGCTTGGTTTTGGGTTCTTACCGTGTGGTGACATTTCCCAGTGACAGTAGGGGCAGCAAGGCACACATCGTGTAGTTTCCATCAAGGGTAACAAGGTGGGCTCTGTCGTAGATATGAGATTGTCCACCTACATCATGTCATCTTGCTTAAGGCGTTACTCTGTTCTTTTGGACTTAATACACTAGATGCATGTTGGATAGCAGTCGACGTGTGGAGTAATAGTAGTAGATGCAGAAAGTATCGGTCTACTTGTTTTGGACGTGATGCATATAGATATAATCATTACCATAGATGACGTCACGACTTTGCGCGGTTCTATCAATTGCTCGACAGAATTTTGTTCACCCTTCGTCTACTTGCTTTCATGAGAGAAGCCACTAGTAAACACTACGGCCCCCGGGTCTATTCACACCTATCGTTTCCACTTTTGCTTTTACTTTGCTTTGTTACTTTGTTGTTTTCAGTTCTCACTTGGCGAACAATTTATAAGGGATTGACAACCCCTTCATAGCGTTGGGAGCAAGCTTTTTGTGTTTGTACACGCACTTGCGATACTCCTTCACTGGATCGATACCTTGGTTCTCAAACTGAGGGAAATACTTACCACCGCTGCGCTTCGAGGGAACACCAACGCAAGGCTCCAAGGCCACAGGGGAAATCCTTTGCATATTTGCCTAGTAAGTCCCTTAAGGCGTAGCCGTAGCAAAAGGATTCCTGGTGTCGTCAACACGACTATTTCTGGCGCCATTGGAAGGTCTTTTGTTGCAGTAGCAGAAGTATTTCCGGGGCCGTTGCCGGGGAAGGAGAGATATATCCAAGTAGGTCTCACAAACTCATCTCTTGCATTTACTTTTTTTGCCAGTTGCCTCTCGTTTTCCTCTCCCCCACTTCACATTTGTCGTTTTTTTCGCTTGCTTTCTGTTGCTTGTGTGCTATGTGCCTTCAATATGCTTGCATCTTCGCTTGCTGAAAATCTAGTGATATGGATCCTCATCCACTAGCTAATGTCTTTAAGAGACCCACTTATGTGGAACGAATTGCTTGTGAGTTGAGTGCACTTGACTTTCTCTATGGAGTTTTTCTTGAGATGTGTGAATCTGAAAATCGTGATGAAGAAATTAATGAAGTGATTCACGAGGGCTCCTTGGATGAAAAGCATGATTGCAATGGTTTCACTATAAATTCTATTAGTGACAATCATGCTAAAATTACACAAAACCCTAAGCTTGGGGATGCTAGTTTTGCTATGTCCCCTACTTGTTGCAATAATCATGATTGGGGTGATGATCTTTCTTATCATCTTGAAAATTTGTTCAAGCCTCATGATGAATATGATATTTGCTATAATATTGAAAGTAGGATTGGAGAAGTCATGACTTTAGTTGATGATAATCCCACTATTTTTGAAGAGCATCAACTTTGCATGCATGTGGATCATGAAAAGAATATCCTATGTGATAGTTAAATTGTTGAGTTCATTCATGAGGCTACTGAAAATTACTATGAGAGAGGATCATATGCTTCTACTTACTGCAATAGTATCAAGCTTCCTCTCCATGTGTTGAAATTTTTGAAGCTATGCTTGTTTTGCCTTCCTATGCTAGTTGATTCTTGCTCCAACAAGTTGTTTGTTCACAAAATCCCTATGCATAGGAAGTGGGTTAGACTTAAATGTGCTAGCCATATGCTCCATGATGCTCTCGTTGTGTTTCAATCCTTACCTTTTATGTGAGCATCATTGAAATCAATGCCTAGCTAAGGGCGTTAAACAAAAGCGCTTGTTGGGAGGCAACCCAACGAATCTATCCTTTTTTCTTTCTGTTTTGTGTTTTCCACACTTTCATAATTCAGTTATGATTGTGTTTTTTGTGTTTCTTTTTGCGTTTGTGCCAAGCAAAACCGTTATGATTAGTCTTGGGGATGATCGTTTGGTCATGCTGGAAAAGACAGAAACTTTTTGCTCACGAAAATAATTTTCTTTTTTTTTCTGTAAGAGCTTTTGAGTTGATTCTTTTTGCTGCTTATTTCTACGCAAATTATTCAGACTGTCGTAATGTTTCAGAATGTTTGAAGTACCAGAGGTATACGAAACATACAGATTGCTACAGACTGGTCTGCTGTTAACAGATTCTGTTTTTGTTGTGTTGGTTGCTTATTTTGATGAAACTATGGATAGTATCGGGGGGTATTAGCCATGGAAGATTAAAAGTACAGTAACCCAACATCAGCACAAGTAGGGTTTAAGTTTGCTACAGTACCTAAGGAAGTGGTGGTTTGCTTTCTTGTACTAATGTTATCACGAGTTTTTGTTTAAGTTTCGTGTTGTGAAGTTTTCAAGTTTTGGGTGAAGTTCTTATGGACAAAACGATAAAGAGTGGCAAGAGCTCAAGCTTGGGTATGCCCAAGGCACCCCCAAGAGATTCAAGGATGTCGTAAAAGCCTAAGCTTGGGGATGCCCTGGGAAGGCATCCCCTCTCTCGTCTTCAATCCATCGGTAACGTTACTTGGGGCTATATTTTTATTCACCACATGTTATGTGTTTTGCTTGGAGCGTCTTGTATCGTAGGAGTCTTTTATTTTTGTTGTGTCACAATCATCCTTGCTGCACACCTAGAGAGAGAGACATGCACTCACCGTGATTTTGTCGAGCTTCACTTATATCTTTTGGTAGACAATTCAGCTCACATGTGCTTCACTTATATCTTTTGAGCTATATACTTTTGCTCTATGTGCTTCACTAATATCTTTTGAGCTATATACTTTTGCTCTATGTGCTTCACTTATATCTTTTAGAGCACAGTGGTGCGTGGCTTGGTAGTTGATCTATGATTTGAAAGTAGTCTCAAAAGGGGTAGTTATCCAAAGGGATACGAAAACTTCCACCTTCATGTGCATTGAATAGTTAGAGAAGTTTGATTCATCTCAATTAGTTTTGAGTTGTGGTTATGGTAATTTTGAAGTCATATTAGTAAGGTGTTGTGGATCTATAAATACTTGTGTTGAAGTTAATGATTCCCGTAGCATGCACATATGGTGAACCGCTATGTGATGAAATCTGAGCATGATTAGTCTATTGATTGTCATCCTTTGCGTGGCGGTCGGGATCGCGCGATGGTTTATACCTACCAACCCTTCCCCTAGGAGTATGCATTGAATGCTTTGTTTTGATTACTACTAAAACTTTTGCAACAAGTATATGAGTTCTTAATGACTAATGTTGAGTCCACGGTTTAGATGCACTTTCACCTTCCACCATCACTATCTTTTTAGCGCCGAGCAACTTTCGCCGGTGCACAAAACCCACCATTAGCCTCCCTCAAAACAGCCACCATACCTACCTACTATGGCTTTTTCAAAGTCATTCCGAGATATATTTCCATGCAACTACCACCATGACATGTGCCATCACGTCTACATTGCCATTGCATGATCATAAGATAGCTAGCATGATGTTTCCATTAATGTCTATGCCATGCTAGATCATTGCCACGGTACACTACCGAAGGCATTCCATATAGAGTCATCATTGCTCTAAGTTTTGAGTTGAAAGTGTGATGATCATCATTGATGGAGCGTTGTCCCATGTTAGGAAATAAAAGAGGCCAAAGAAGCCCACTAAAATAAATTAAAAACAAAGAGGCCAAAGAGCCCACCAAAAAATAAAAATAAAATGAGAGAAAAAGAGAGAAGGGACAATGTTACAAATTTTCCACACTTGTGCATATTAAGCACCATGATCTTCATGATTGAGAGTCTCTCGTTTTGTCACCACCATATAGCTAGTGGAAAATTCTCATTATATAACTTGGCTTGTATGTTCCAATGACAGGCTTCCTCAAAATTGCCTTAGGTCTTCGTGAGCAAGCAAGTTGGATGCACACCTACTAGTTTTCTTTAAGAGCTTTCACATACTCTTAGCTCTAGTGCATCATTTGTATGGCAATCCCTACTCATTCACATTGATATCTATTGATGAGCATCTCCACAGCTCATTGATATGCCTAGTTAATGTGATCATCTTCTCCTTATTTTGTCTTGCAACCTCCACCACACTCCATACCACTTATAGTGCTAAAACCATGGCTCACGCTCATGTATTGCGTGAGAGTTCAAAAGGTTTGAGAAAGTAAAGGTGTGAAAAAAATTACTTGGCCAATACCGCGGTTGTGCATGATTTAAATTCATTGTGCAACAATGATAGAGCATAGCCAGACTATATGCTTTTGTAGGGATAACTTTCTTTTGGCCTTGTTATTTTGAAAGTTCGTGATTACCTTGCTAGTTTGCTTGAATTATTATTGTTTCCACGTCAATAGCAAACTATTGTTTTGAATCTAATGGATCTGAACATTCACGTCACATAAGAGGAATTACAAAGGACATCTATGCTAGGTAGCATGAAAGCATCAAAAATTCATTCTTTATCACTTCCCTACTCGAGGACGAGCAGGAGTTGAGGTTGGGGATGCTTGATACGTCTCAAACGTATCTATAATTTTTTATGGTTTCATGCTGTTATCTTGTCATCCTTGGATGTTTTTTTGTACCTTTTATATCTTTTTTGGGACTAACTTATTAATTTAGTGCCAAGTGTCAGTTCATGTTTTTATTGTGTTTTTGGCTCTTTTCATATCTGATTTTGGAACGGAGTCCAAACGGAATAAAAATCCCCGAAATGATTTTTCCCGAATGGAAGAAGATCAGGGGGCTTGTGGGCCAAGCCAGGAGGGCAACAGGGAGCCCACAAGCCCCCCATCCGCCACCAGGGGGCGGCGGTGGGCAGGCTTGTGGCCTTCCTCGCACCCCCTGACCTAGATCCTTCACCTATATATTCCCGGAAATACAGCAAAAAATCAAGGGATCCACAAAAATACTTTTCCGCCGCCGCAAGCTGCCGTTTCTGCGAGATCTCATCTGGAGACCCTTCCCGGTGCCGTGCCGGAGGGGACTTTGGAGTTGAAAGGCTTCTACATCAACATCATCGCCCCTCCAATGACTCGTGAGTAGTTCACTTCAGACCTACGGGTCCGTAGTTAGTAGCTAGATGGCTTCTTCTCTCTCTTGGATCTTCAATACAAAGTTCTCCATGATCTTCATGGAGATCTATCCGATGTAATCCTCTTTGGCGGTGTGTTTGTCGAGATCTGTTGAATTCTGGATTTGTGATAAGATTATCTATGATATATATTTGAATCTTTGCTGATTTCTTATATGCATGATTTGATATCCTTGTAAGTCTCTCCGAGTCTTGGGTTTTGTTTGGCCAACTAGATCTATGATTCTTGCAATGGGAGAAGTGCTTGGTTTTGGGTTCTTACCGTGTGGTGACCTTTCCAAGTGACAGTAGGGGCAGCAAGGCACACATCGTGTAGTTGCCATCAAGGGTAACAAGGTGGGCTCTGTCGTAGATATGAGATTCTCCACCTACATCATGTCATCTTGCTTAAGGTGTTACTCTGTTCTTTTGGACTTAATACACTAGATGCATGCTGGATAGCTGTCGACGTGTGGACTAATAGTAGTAGATGCAGAAAGTATCGGTCTACTTGTTTTGGACGTGATGCCTATATATATAATCATTGCCATAGATGATGTCACGACTTTGCGCGGTTCTATCAGTTGCTCGATAGTAATTTTGTTCAACCTCCGTCTACTTGCTTTCATGAGAGAAGCCACTAGTAAACACTACGCCCCCCGGGTCTATTCACACCTATCGTTTCCACTTTCGCTTTTACTTTGCTTTGTCACTTTGTTGCTTTCAGTTCTCACGTGGCAAACAATCTATAAGGGATTGACAACCCCTTCATAGCATTGGCGGTGTTAGAGCATATATCTCCATATGTGGTTTTGGTAATTGATGACAATTCCTATGGGCTAATGGTTGCCTTAAGTTATATTTATAGGATTTGTCCATAGGCACTTCTTGAAGTCCATCTGTTGGGTTCAAGGAGTTTATATGATGACCAAGATGGTATTCAAGGTATTATCCAAAGAATGGTCATAGAGACACTAGGTTGATCTAGATCTCAGACAAAGAGTAAATCAAGATGATCAACACACAAAGTGTATAAGATGTACTGAGAGGGATCAAGTGATCCCATGGTATGGTAAGCATTGTCCATTGCGTGTTTGTGTACTAACCCATGGTCTTTGTGAGAGTCCTATGTGGGGGTTAGGTGTGCTTCCATGGGCTTGCGTCGAAAGGAAGATCTCATACAACCCATGAAGGATGACGTCAAGTGCTGATCGTTATCAAGATTGTGGTGTGAAAGTTCAAGTGGATCAGCACGAATATATCATTGAAACTATTGTTAATGATCATGTGTTGATAAGGACAAGCTCATGTGCTAACAAGGACAAGATCAAGATAAGCATTCCAGAGCACTACATGCTTGATTCTTGTGGATGTTCACATGGTGGACAAATAAAGATGAATACATAAGCTAGGCTTTCCACATTGTGTATGGGAGAGCTTCTTGAAGACTTCATCATGTCTTGCTTTCAACTTGAGCCAAGAAGGAACAACAACATCAAGCTCAAGTGAAAGGGCTAACTCAAAGGTATCAGTTCCTTTGACATTAGTGGTGCGGAGTGATGATCAGCGAATAAAGGTATACACTCAAGTATGGATCATCGGTACCCCTTTTATAATTCTTGAGTCTTTAGGGCTCCCGCACTATTAAGAGGGGATCACAGGTTTTGTGATGAACTTTCTCAAACTAGATATCCACTATTCTGCTCTTACCACATCTCCACTGCTCTGTTGTTATCAGAAAACAGGACCAGTGCCTCGGACATCCGGCCTCCTCCGGACGTTCGAGGCCCGGACATCTTGCCTCCTCCGGACATCCGAGGCCCGAACGTCCGACCAGCTTCGGAAATCCGGAACTATGCACCAGAGAAACTTGAGCCATATAACTCGGACTTCCGGCTCCCTCCGGACGTCCGACCAGCTTCGGAAATCCGGAGCTTTGCACCAGAGAAACTTGAGCCAGATAACTCGGACTTCCGGCTCCCTCCGGACGTCCGAGGGCCGGACGTCCGTCCCCTTTCGGAAATCCGGAACCTTCCACCAGTGAAGTTTGAGTCGAATAACTCAGACTTCCGGCCTTCTCCGGACGTTCGGTCCCTGTTCAACTCCACAGTGGTTCCAGATATATTTACAGCCCTCGGGCGTCCGACCCGTGTCGGACGTCCGACCCCTTGTGGACGCCCGGACTTCCGTAAACTGCCGGACGTCCGAACCCTGTGTGACTTAAAGTGTCCCCAACGACTGTTTTTCTCTCCCCACTATAAATACCCCCCTCCCACTTCGTGAGAGGGTGCCCCAACACAGCCTTATCCTCATAACAACTCATTTCTACCTCACACACATTTGCTCACACCAAATCTTAGATCCCAAGAGCATTTGTGAGCCCCTTTGAGAGTTGTTCCAATCAAAAGATAGATCGTCTCCCTCTCCTTCTCTCAACCCAAGCTATTTGAGATTTGAGCAAGTTTTGAGCATTCCCCGTGATCTTTTTACTCTTGGAGGTTGGAGACTCCTAGGCGGTAGGAGTTCTTCAGAGAGGAATCAATCCGTGTGATTACCCCCGGGAAAAGTTTGTGAGGGTTTGGAAGCCACCTCAAAGGCTTACCACTAGTGGTTGAGAAACGCCTTCGTGGTGTTATCTCAAAGGGAGAATAGGGTGAGCCTTCGTGGCGTTGGTGTGCCTTCGTGGTAACATCCACCTCTCTAACGGTGACTAGCTCCCCTCCAAGGAAGTGAACATCGGGATACATCTTCGTCTCAGTGACCTTGGTTATCCTTAACCCTAACTCCTTACTTGTGGTTTACTTGTGTTACTTGAGCATACATACAATGCATATTGTTTGTGCTCATTATATTGTGTTGGCTATTTCTTGTACAAGATTAATCATTCAAGCATACCTTTTATATCCACACGTTCACACTTGCAGCCCTTGATATATCGTGTGCTAGTGTGATCTAGTATCTTGTTCGTTCACCTACTTGTCGTGTGATATAGCTCAAGTAAGTTTGTGTAACTTACTTGTGCTTGTTAGTAACTATATTGTGTCCATCTTGGTAGATCGTATTGTTGATACACGTTGCAGTGCCTAGTGCATTTAGGATTTGTGCTTGACAAGTATCCTCTTAGTCTATTTCCGCATTAGGTTTAAGCCAAATCCGAAGAAGTTTTTAAATAGCCTATTCACCCCCCCCCCTCTAGGCGTCATCGAGGTCTTTTCAATTGGTATCAGAGCTAGGTCTCTCTTTAATTAGGTTTCACGACCTAGAGAGTATCGATGTCGATTATTGGATTAGTGCACAATGGCACCTTTGACTTTGATGGCACAAATTATACCCTATGGAGAATCCGTATGCTTCATCACTTTCGGGCCATGGGCCCAAATACTTTACGAATTGTTCTTGTAGGGATTGCCGACAAAAAGGATGATGCATCTTCATCTACTAATGAAATGTATCTTGATTGTGAGGCTTTTCTTGCCATTCATCGAACCATAAGTCGTGAAGTATTTAAGTCTATCTCGACTTGCAAGTCGGCTCATGAAGTTTGGACTAAACTTGAAGATATATATGGTGGGTCCAATCTTGATGAAGACGGTATTATGATGAAGGAGTTGGTGCATGAGCTCTTCACTCTTTTCGATCTTAAAGAGTCCACCACTACTTCCGTATCCGATTGCTTGCACACCCCTGCATCTTCAATCTCACAAGGTAATGACATGGTGGGTGAAGAAATATATGTTGATGAAAATGTCATAGCCTCTATGGACACGAGCATATCTAGCACCACACATAGTGTAAATTATTGTGCTGATAGGTCATGCATTTCACCTAAAGATTCCTTGACAAATGTCTGTGGTGATATGCATGCTTCCTCATGTCCTCTTGATCAAAATATCTTGTTTCTCCCTAGTTGCTCTATGACTAACCATTTAGGGGAAATCAAGAAATATGAAGTACCTTTGACTAATGAAGAATCTGATTCACCAAAAGAATCATCATCAACTCCTCCAGTTCACATGTGCCTCATGGCAAGAGGTAATAATGAGGTATCATCTTCCCTGTGCAATAACAATGATATTTGCGACGAGGATGATGATGATGACTTGACTGAAAATATCTATGTGATCAGTAAAATTCTTCATAAAGCTAAAAATAACTATCTTCAAAGGTTCCAAGATGTTCTTGCTTACTTTGAAAACTGTAATGATTCACTTAATCATGAACAAGCTAAAAGTGCACAACTTGAACATGAACTTGAGAAGAGTCATCAAGCATGTAGAGACTTAAGATCTTCAAAAGGAGAGATTGAAGTTGCTCATGATAAACTTAAAAGGGATTTTGAGGTCCTTCTCCTTGAATGCAATAATGTCAAGGGAGAGCTCATCAAAACCTCTAAGATCTATGAGGAGCTTCAATCTACTCATGAGAAGTCTCTATTTGCTACTTACTCCTCTCATATTGTTGATGATACTTGTACATCTAACTCTACCTCTTTTGAAGTATCAACATTGAAGGAGAATGTTGAGCTACGTGCTCAACTTGATTTACTAACTAGCAATTATGGGAAGTTGGAAGAAAACCATGTAATGCTCACAAGCTCTCATGCCGATCTTCTAACATCCCATAATGTGCAAAGGTTAGCTCATGAGGCTATCATCACCACGGTAACATCAAGCGAGCCTCATGTGGACAATGGCACTACTTCTAGTCAAAGTACTATATTTCCATGTGCTAGTCCTCGTAATTCGTCTACTCATAATGTTGCTACCTCGTGTGATGAATTACTTTCCTTGCCTTGTTGCTCTAACATTGAAGCTTACACTTCCTCTAGTACTTGCATTGCTACTAAGCATGCAGAGGAAATCGAAGAGCTCAAGGCCCAAGTCACTTCTTTGAAGAAAGACTTGGAACAGTGTCATGAAGGGATGTTCACACTCAACAACGTCCTGTGTGAGCAAACATCTCCGAATGACAAAAATGATGTTGGAGTAAACTCAAACAAGAACAAGAGGGGCCTAGAACAAGTCAAGAATTCAGCCAAAATCATTTGCTTCAAGTGAAAAGTTAAAGGGCACCATGTTAGATCTTGCCCTCTGAAGACGAAGTCTCAAAGTCACAAGCAACAAGGGAAACGGCCACAAACTCAATCACATATTCAGCTACAAGTTGAAGGAAGGCCTCTTCCCAATAAGACCCAAGCCAACACTCCCTGAGGTGAGAAATCAACTGGGAAGAAAGCAAAGGGTAGATGTTGCTACTTATGTCGTGAGAAGGGTCACGTCGCTTCGTCTTGCACAAGAGGTAACTTATACAACCCAATCACTATTGATGATATCTATTCCCTTTGGAAGGATAAGGTTGGCAATGTGTTTGCCAAGTTTGTTGGTACTCAAAATGGTGTCAAGAAAAGAACCATTTGGGTTGCCAAGCCTATTGTGATTAACCTCTTAGGACCCAACGTAGTTGGGGACCAACAAGCTCAAACCTTATCAATAGGTGACTATGGAGGACATTAGAGACTTGGATACATAATGAAGAATTAAGGGGTCTTCATCATTCATATTATCTCAAGCCAAGTCATTTGGATTATTGAGTTTCTATCTATATCCAATATGCCTCCTTACGGTAACTTATACTTAAACTGTTTACATTGTTAGGTGTTTGCCCCTTTGCATGTTGTGGTTTTGTACCTTGCATGCGTTTGTATATGTTGTGCTTCCAACTTGCTTATCTTGAGTAATCGAGTATGTGTATGTTGGTTTGCATATCATGTACATGTGAGTCTTGTATTGAGCCATTTTGCATCTTGTTTGTATTTTTGTTGGCTCTTGTGAGAGATTAATGGATTATCCCATTGTGGGGGAGTGATGTGCTTTGCACACCTCACAATCCTATAAATGTGTATACATGGGGAATACCACTTAGTTTTGATATTTCAAGATTATCTAGTTTCTATGTGGTATGTCTTACTCATGAGAAATTCAAATTCTATAAGGTCCATTAAGTATCTCATGTTGGTTTTAATTTGCCACTTGTTAATATTGTTGGTTTATCACATTATGGGGGAGTAATATGCTATGTGCATATTACAAACCTAGAAAATGTGTACATTTGAGGTGTTGCCACTTAGTGTTGATATTGTAAATTATCTTGTTCCTAGGTGGCATGTTAGCTCTACAAGTGTCATTTGCTTGCGTTTATGGGTAAATATGATCTTGGATATATTTGCGATCTACCAATGAGTATCACTTCCAAAATACTTCTTGTCCTTGACAATTGGTATTCCCATCATGTGATAGGAATTGCTAATCATCTTTACATTGGATTTGTGTTTCGTTTGTCTTCCTTGCCTCTTATGGATCTATTTTAACATGTCTAGTGTTTTTATAGATGTAGATAAAGTGATGATCCCATCGTGTGCATTTTGTATGTAAATGCAAATTCTATATAATGCACGTCCCTTGGGGGAGCTATCCTATTTTCTTTAGAACACTCTCTTTATTCACCCATCATAAAATCTTTTGATCCCCATCAAGTGTGTGTTGATGGGAGCAAGTCTTGCTCTTTATGATGCTTTGTGCCCTCATGAAAATTTGTCGAGGGCTTGGTTTGTTGGAACCTAGCTCTCTTTTGGAAATTAGATACCTCGTGTTTGTTTTCCTTCAATTGGTTTCTTGGTTCCTTTTATTTGGCATGTGTCAATGGATATCTCATTCCTTGAGGTATATTTTAATTGATATCCTTCAAGTGATAGTTCTTTTTGTTTAGGATCTTATTATCACTTGATACCTTGTCTTTTGGTGACTTATCAAGTTTGTGTTGAGTTGATTCTTGAGAGTCTTGAGCATGCATATCTACTATATACAACTTCTTTTGCTTGATTTCCTTCTTTGACCCAATATATAGGGGAAACTCCACCTTGTCATAAATTGGCTACAGTGTGCATGAAATTAAAATTCATATCTATATGCACATATGTATGTGGAGTTTGTCCTATGTATTGCTGGTTTTCTAACTCTTTGGTCCCAATGAGTTTGGGCACCATTTTGTTTGTTTTGCTATTCCTGGAACAACTGGAGATGCATTGGATGCTCGGCTCACCTATAAGGAAGGTGTTGAGACCATGTGATTATTGGAGCCAAGTTAGGATGATCAAAGAACAACTACCTACTACATCAATCCAATGTTGTCTCGGTAACAAGTATCCACTTCATACATTCTTTTCTTGCAGGCATGAATCTCTTGATTCGTTCTTGTAGTACTTGTTTGCTTTCTCAAAGCATCCGAACGATGATGTCTTACTACTAGTTGGGATGTCTTTGATGTTCGTATGTTGGAAGTTCATATTGTACAATAAGAAAATATTAGGCCATGTGCTATGCTTCCAAGCAAAAGATCTCATTCATATATTTATGACTTCCTTTGGATATCTAGTTTGTTCCTTCTTGTAACCATTTCGTGTGTACATCTTTCTTTGTGGATATATATCATCATGATTGTCTTCTACTTCGAATCTTTTACACATGAGAGAAGTTACATCTCTAATTGATATCCTCTTTTCTTTCACGTCCATCGTTGCATTTCCTTTTTCAGTTTTTGGTGGCTTCCTGAAAGGATTTGTTTTGAGTGCGTATCTTATTTTCCTACATCTTGATGCACTCTTTGGCCGTGAAGATTATTTTTCCTCATGCTTGTCTTGATGAGGGTTTTTCCATTTCAATTAGTATCCCTCCTCTTGACAAGGTTCTTAGTTCCTATCTTCACAATGGGTTGTCACAAGCGTTGGTTCTTATTTTGTTTATTAGTAAGCTTGTGAACCCATTTTCTAGTATGTGTGTGTGGGAATGATATGTCTTGCACTTTGTATCTCATTTCATCAAGACTATGTTGATGAGTAATGCTCATCCTTATCTTAGTCTTCTCAAGTGCTCTGCCATGAGTCACACACATTACTTTGGTTGAGCCTATTCTTAAGTTGCTTCTTTTACATGTTGCTCAACCATTTGTTTTGTGCAATTGATATTCTTATTGTCTCATCTATCTTCTTGTACTTGTTGTGTGTTTCTATTAATTTTGGGGGAGCAACGATCCTATTTTGTGCACCTGTATCAAATACAAAAATCTCATATTAGTGCAAAAATCATGGGGAGCTTCTCTAGTTTTTGATAAAACGCTCTGTTGCCTTTATCATAATATCTTTTATTCATGTGGTTCGAAGGACCATATGATTGTATGTTCCATCTGGAATCTTTTGATTGCTTGCCTCTATTTTTGTATGTCTTTGTGGCATAAGATCCTTTTTTTTGCAATCTTTGGGTCCTCAATATAGTTTGTTTTCCTCCAACTACTTATCATTGTATTTGTGTATTTCTCTGCACTCAAGTGCTGAGAAGTACACACTTTTTGGAGGACCACCTACTATATTCGCTTTCTAAACTTTTCGTCCATTTTGGCTATCGATGCCAATGGGGGAGAAGTTTAGAGAGTATACTTTGGATATGTTTAGATGGTTTTGCTTTTATTGCGTAAGCATTTACATCTTGCACACATGCATTATTACCTTGTATGTGTGCGCTTGGTTATGCTTATTTCCTTATATAAACTCTCTTGAAGTGGTTGTCTTCAATTACCAAAATGGGGGAGATTGTTAGAGCATATATCTCCATATGTGGTTTTGGTAATTGATGACAATTCCTATGGGCTAATGGTTGCCTTAAGTTATATTTATAGGATTTGTCCATAGGCCCTTCTTGAAGTCCATCTGTTGGGTTCAAGGAGTTTATATGATGACCAAGATGGTATTCAAGGTATTATCCAAAGAATGGTCATAGAGACACTAGGTTGATCAAGATCTCAGACAAAGAGTAAATCAAGATGATCAACACACAAAGCGTATAAGATGTACCGAGAGGGATAAAGTGATCCCATGGTATGGTAAGCATTGTCCATTGTGTGTTTGTGTACTAACCCATGGTCTTTGTGAGAGTCCTATGTGGGGGTTAGGTGTGCTTCCATGGGCTTGCGTCAAAAGGAAGATCTCATACAACCCAAGAAGGATGACGTCAAGTGGTGATCGTCATCAAGATTGTGGTGTGCAAGTTCAAGTGGATCAGCACGAATATATCATTGAAACTATTGTTAATTATCATGTGTTGATAAGGACAAGCTCATGTGCTAACAAGGACAAGATCAAGATAAGCATTCCTGAGCACTACATGCTTGATTCTTGTGGATGTTCACATGGTCGACAAATGAAGATGAATACATAAGCTAGGCTTTCCACATTGTGTATGGGAGAGCTGCTTGAAGACTTCATCATGTCTCGCTTTCAACTTGAGCCAAGAAGGAACAATAACATCAAGCTCAAGTGAAAGGGCCAACTCAAAGGTATCAGTTCCTTTGACGTTGGTGCGGAGTGATGATCAGCAAATAAAAGTATACACTCAAGTATGGATCATCGGTACCCCTTTTATAATTCTTGAGTCTTTAGGGATCCCCCACTATTAAGAGGGGATCACAGGTTTTGTGATGAACTTGCTCAAACTAGATATCCACTATTCTGCTCTTACCACATCTCCACTGCTCTGCTGTTATCAGAAAACAGGACCAGTGCCTCGGACATCCGGCCTCCTCCGGACGTCCGAGGCCCGGACATCCGGCCTCCTTCGGACGTCCGAGGCCCGGACATCCGGCCTCCTCTGGACGTCCGAGGCCCGGACGTCCAACCAGCTTCGAAAATCCGGAACTATGCACCAGAGAAACTTGAGCCATATAACTCGGACTTCCGGCTGCCTCCGGACGTCCGAGGGCCGGACGTCCGACCAGCTTCGGAAATCCGGAGCTTTGCACCAGGGAAACTTGAGCCATATAACTCGGACTTCCGGCTCCCTCCGGACGTCCGAGGGCCGGACGTCCGTCCCCTTTCGAAAATCCAGAACCTTCCACCAGTGAAGTTTGAGTCGAATAACTCGGACTTCCGGCCTTCTCCGGACGTCCGGTCCCTATTCAACTCCAAAGTGGTTCCAGATATATTTACAGCCCTCGAACGTCCGACCCCTGTCGGACGTCCGACCCCTTGTGGACGCCCGGACTTCCGTAAACTGCCGGACGTCCGAACCCTGTGTGACTTAAAGTGTCCCCAACGGCTGTTTTTCTCTCCCCACTATAAATACCCCCCCTCCCACTTCGTGAGAGGGTGCCCCAACACAGCCTTATCCTCATAAGAACTCATTTCTACCTCACACACATTTGCTCACACAAAATCTTAGATCCCAAGAGCATTTGTGAGCCCCTTTGAGAGTTGTTCCAATCAAAAGATAGGTCGTCTCCCTCTCCTTCTCTCAACCCAAGCTATTTGAGATTTGAACAAGTTTTGAGCATTCCCTGTGATCTTGTTACTCTCGGAGGTTGGAGACTCCTAGGCGGTAGGAGTTCTTCGGAGAGGAATCAATCCGTGTGATTACCCCCGGAAAAGTTTGTGAGGGTTTGGAAGCCACCTCAAAGGCTTACCAAAGTGGTTGAGAAACGCCTTCGTGGTGTTATCTCAAAGGGAGAATAGGGTGAGCCTTCGTGGCGCTGGTGTGCCTTCGTGGTAACATCCACCTCTCTAACGGGGACTAGCTTCCCTCCAAGGAAGTGAACATCGGGATACATCTTCGTCTCAGTGACCTTGGTTATCCCTAACCCTAACTCCTTACTTGTGGTTTACTTGTGTTACTTGAGCATAGATACATTGCATATTGTTTGTGCTCATTATATTGTGTTGGCTATTTCTTGTACAAGATTAATCATTCAAGCATACCTTCTATATCCACACGTTCACACTTGCAGCCCTTGATATATTGTGTGCTAGTGTGATGTAGTATCTTGTGTCGTTCACCTACTTGTCGTGTAATATAGCTCAAGTAAGTTTGTGTAACTTACTTGTGCTTGTTAGTAACTATGTTGTGTCCATCTTGGTAGATCGTGTTGTTGATACACGTTGCAGTGCCTAGTGCATTTAGGATTTGTGCTTGACAAGTATCCTCTTAGTCTATTTCCGCATTAGGTTTAAGCCAAATCCGAAGAAGTTTTTAAATAGCCTATTCACCCCCCCCCTCTAGGCGTCATCGAGGTCTTTTCTGGAGGCATTTGAGATACTCCTTCACTGGATCGATACCTTGGTTCTCAAACTGAGGGAAATACTTACCACCGCTGTGCTACATCACCCTTTCCGCTTCGAGGGAACACCAACGCAAGGCTCCAAGGCCACGGGGAAAATCCTTTGCATATTTGCCTAGGAAGTCCCTTAAGGCGTAGCCGTAGCAGAAGGATTCCTGGTGCCGTCAACATGACTATTTTTGGCGCCATTGGAAGGTCTTTTGTTGTAGTAGCAGTACACCAAACCTAGGGAAGATTACATTCTTGAGCATTTTTGAAGATGTCTTGTGATCAGCACTATCAGTGGGGATTGCTTCAACCCACTTGGTCACATAATCAACAGCTACTAAGATGTGATTGTACTTGTTGAAGGAGGGAAAGGACCCATAAAATCAAAACCCCAGCAATCAAAAGGCTCAATGACTAGAGAATAATTCATAGGCATCTCATTCCTCCTACTAATATTACCAACTCTCTCGCACTTATCACAAGATAAAACATAATTTCTAGCATCTTTAAAAATAGTAGGCCAATAAAAACCTGATTGGAGAACCTTGTGTGCGGTCCTCTCACCGGCATGATGTCCTCCATAAGGAGTGCTATGACACTGTCTCAAAATATCCTTGTGCTCATGCTCCGGTATGCATCTGCTCACAATTCCATCCGCACCTTCTCTAAAAAGATGTGGGTCATCCCAAAAGTAATACATCAAGTCGTGGAAGAACTTCTTCCGTTGCTGGAATGTTAAACATGGAGGCAAAAACTTTGCAACAATAAAGTTAGCATAATCTGCATACCATGGATTTGAATTAGATTTCACCTGCAAAACAGCTAACTATTCATCAGGAAAACTATCGTTGACCCGAATAGGATCATGTGGTATGTCATCCATCTTGGAAAGGTTGTCTGCTACAGGGTTGTCTGCTCCTTTCCTATCAACAATCTGCAAATCAAATTCTTGAAGAAGAAGGACCCATCTGATAAGCCTTGGTTTGGCATCCTTCTTTTCCATAAGATACTTAATAGCAGCATGATTAATATGAATGATGACCTTAGAATCAACAATGTAAGGCCTAAACTTATCACAAGCAAACACTACCTCTAAAAATTCTTTCTTAGTAGTAGCGTAATTATTTTGAGCACTATCAAGGGTTTTGCTAGCATAATGGATAACATTCAATTTCTTGTCAACCATTTGTCCTAACACAGCTCTAACCACAAAATCACTAGCATCACACATGATTTCAAAAGGCAAATTCCAATCAGGTGGTTGGACTATAGGGGCGGTTATCAAGGATTTCTTAAGAACTTCGAAGGCTTCCTTACAATCTTCATCAAACACAAAAGGAATATCCTTCCGGAGAAGATTTGTGAGGGGTTTCGAAGTCTTAGAGAAGTTTTAATAAATCTTCTATAGAAACCAGCGTGACCGAGGAAACTATGAATACCTTTGATGTCCTTTGGATAAGGCATTCTCTCAATTGCTTCAACCTTTGCCGTGTCCACCTCGATTCCTTTTTCAGAAATCTTGTGGCCAAGAACAATTCCATCATTGACCATGAAGTGGCACTTCTCCCAGTTGAGTACCAAGTTCGTCTCCTCACATCTCTGCAAAACTTTATTAAGGTTGTGGAGACAATGGTCAAAAGAGGTTCCATAGACGGAGAAAACGCCCATGAAGACCTCCACAATTTCCTCACAAAATCCATGAAAGATAGCGGACATACACCTTTGAAAAGTAGCAGGAGCATTGCATAAACCAAAAGGCATATGTCTATAAGCATAAGTACCAAAGGGACAAGTAAAAGTGGTCTTCTCTTGATCGGCAGTGTTAACACGAATTTGAGAGAAGCCACAGTACCCATAAAGATAGCAGAAGTGAGTGTTTTTGGATAACCTTTCAAGCATTTGGTCGTTGAACGGCAGCGGGTAGTGGTCCTTCCTGGTTGCCTTGTTCAGCTTCCTGTAATCAATACACATTCTATATCCAATAATAATTCTTTGAGGTATTAGTTCATTCTTATCATTAGGAACCACAGTCGTGTCTCCTTTCTTGGGAACACAATGTACTGGACTTACCCACTTACTATCAGCTATAGGGTAGATAATACCTCCGGCTAGAAGCTTGAGGATTTAGGTTCTCACAACATCCTTCATCTCCAGGTTCAACCGTCGTTGATGATCAACAACCGGTTTAGCATCAGGCTCAAGATTGATAGCATGCTGACAATAGATGGACTAATCCCCTTAAGATCATCAAGGGTGTAGCCAATAGCGCCTCGGTGTTTACAAAGGACTTCCAGTAATCGCTCTTCTTCATATCCTGAAAGATTAGAATTGATAATAATCGGATATACTTTCTTTTCATCTAGATAAGCATACTTGAGCGTACTGGGAAGAGGTTTAAGATCAAACACCGGGTCTTCTTTTTGTTTCGATAAAATTCCCAAAGGCTCAACCGGAAGATTGTGCTTCAGGATAGCAGGTTGTCTCAACAATATGTCATCTAGCTCATTCCTTTCCTGCATATGCATATCATTGTCATGGTTTTCCATAAATTGCTGCAAAGGATCGTTAGGAGGAATAGCAATAGAAGCAATCTCTTCAATAATTTTTTCATTACTAGGCAGATCAGTACCACGAGTTTGCTTCGAGAATTTAGAAAAGTTAAATTCATATGGCTCACCATTAAATTCAACAGATATTTTTCCTTTCCTGCAATCTATAATAGCTCCACAAGTTTCGAGAAAAGGCCTACCAAAGATAATAGGGCAAAAAACTATCTTGCACTGAACCAAGTACTAGACAGTTCGTAGGACATTTTACCTTTCCACATAGAACTTCAACATCTCGAACAATTCCAATAGGAGAGATAGTTTCTTTGCTTGCAAGATGAATAGTACCATCGACTTCTTAAATTTCACATGGTAGAATCTCATTCATGATCTCTTGATAAAGTGAAAAAGGAATAGCCCATAATAATTATGATCTCATATTTTAACAGATACAACCGGAGTACCTGAAATTGGGCCTTTATTCCTGGCTGTAACAAGGTTAGTAGAGACAGCACAAAAATTTATATTGGAATCCTCAATATTACTAGTAACAAGATCTTTGACTAATGCAACTTGAGAATCGACTTTAATCAGGTCCTCATGCTCATGACTGGTTCTTACACTTTTATTCAGGATGTCTATGACAACAGAATGCTCCCTCATCCTTGCGGGAAAAGGGGGCTTTTCATATTCAACTGCAGGCAAAATAGGGTCAACAACGTTAATATCAACAACTAATTCCTCAAAAGGTTTATGGTGTTGATCCTCCTTCTTCTCAGAAGAGTCAATATGAGAGGCAAAGTCTTTGCAAAAATCAATTAGAAGCTGGGAATTGATAAGTCACTAACGTATCTATAATTTCTGCTTGTTCCATGATCTTTTGGGTGACATTGTTATATGTTATGCAACACTTTTATATCATTTTTTTACATATTTGGACTAACCTACTAACTTAGTGCACCCAGTGCCGGTTTGTGTCTGCTGATATCTTCTTTGTAGGGGCTTTTACCCAATTTTCCGAAGCCCGAAAAATTTCAGAAAAATATATAAAAAACAGCATGACGGGAACTCCAGACTCACCGAAGGGGGCCAGGGCCTGCCCAGGCAGCCACCCCGCGCGGCTTGTCCCCTGGCCGCACCACCAGGCTGCCTAGGTGGGGCCCACCTCCTCCGATGCCCTCCTTTTGCCTACATTTACCTTCCCAAGGGAAAACCCTCGTACAACATCCAGAATCGCGAATTCCTCCACTGTTCCGCCGCCGCAACGCTTTCGATATCGGGAGCGCCAGGAGACCTCTTCCCGGCACCCCGCCAGAGAGAGGATTGATCTCCGGGAGCTCCTCCACCACCATGGACGCTTCCCGGACGTGTCGTGAGTAGTCCTCCTTGGACCATGAGTCCATGACCAGTAGCTATGTGATGTTTTCTCTCCAATCTTGTGCGTCAATGGTTAGTCCTTGTGAGATTCCCTACATGATCAAGGCATATATGTAATCCTCTTGCTATTGTTGGGGAATGTCGCATGGGAATCAAAAAATTTCCTACGCGCACGAAGACCTATCATGGTGATGTCCATCTACGAGGGGGATTTCAGATCTACGTACCCTTGTAGATCGCACAGCAAAAGCGTTAATAAACGCGATTGATGTAGTGGAACGTCCTTGATACGTCTCAAACGTATCTATAATTTTTGATGGTTTCATACTGTTATCTTGTCAACTTTGGATGTTTTATATACCTTTTATATCTTTTTTGGGACTAACTTATTAATTCATTGCCAAGTGTCAGTTCCTGTTTTTTCTGTGTTTTTGACTCTTTTCAGATCTAATTTTGGAACGGAGTCCAAACGGAATAAAATCCCCGATATAGATTTTTCCAGAACAGAAGAAGATCGGGGGACTTGAGAGCCAAGGCACGAGAGCCATAGGGGGCCCACAAGCCATGTAGCCACCACCAAGGGGGCGGCGGCTACCAGGCTTGTGGCCTCCCTCGCGCTCCCCTGCCCTAGCTTTTTGGCCTATAAATTCCCTAAAATCGTAGAAAAAATCAGGGCATCCACGAAAACACTTTTCCGCCGCCGCAAGCTTCCGTTTCCGCGAGATCTCATCTGGAGACCCTTCCAGGTGCCCTGCCGGAGGGGACTTTGCAGTTGGAGGGCTTCTACATCAACATCATTGCCTCTCCAATGACTCGTGAGTAGTCCACTTCAGACCTACGGGTCCGTAGTTAGTAGCTAGATGGCTTCTTCTCTCTCTTGGATCTTCAACACAAAGTTCTCCATGATCTTTATGGAGATCTATCCGATGTAATCCTCTTTGGCGGTGTGTTTGTCGAGATCCGATGAATTGTGGATTTGTGATGAGATTATCTATGAATTATATTTGAGTCTTTGCTGATTTCTTATATGCATGATTTGATATCCTTGAGTCTCTCCGAGTCTTGGGTTTTGTTTGGCCAACTAGATCTATGATTCTTGCAATGGGAGAAGTGCTTGGTTTTGGGTTCATACCGTGTGGTGACCTTTCCCAGTGACAGAAGGGGCAGCAAGGCACGCATCGTGTTGTTGCCATCAAGGGTAACAAGATGGGCTTTCATCATAGATTTTAGATTGTCCATCTACATCATGTCATCTTGCTTAAGGCGTTACTCTGTTCTTATGAACTTAATACACTAGATGCATGTTGGATAGCGGTCGATGTGTGGAGTAATAGTAGTAGATGCAGAAAGTATCGGTCTACTTGTTTTGGACGTGATGCCTATAGATATAGTCATTGCCTTAGATAACGTCATGACTTTGCGCGGTTCTATCAATTGCTCAACAGTAATTCGTTCACCCACCGTCTACTTGCTTTCATGAGAGAAGCCACTAGTGAACACTACGGCCCCCGGGTCTATTCACAACTATCGTCTCCACTTTCACTTTTACTTTGCTTTGTTTACTTTTTGCTTTCAGTTCTCGCTTTGCAAACAATCTATAAGGGATTGACAACCCCTTCATAGCGTTGGGTGCAAGCTCTTTGTGTTTGTGCAGGTACTTGTAACTTGACGCGAGCCTCCCACTGGATCGATACCTTGGTTCTCAAACTAAGGGAAATACTTACCGTCGTTGTGCTACATCACCCTTTCCTCTTCAAGGGAACACCAACGCAAGGCTCCAAGGCCGTGGGGAAATCCTTTGCATATTTGCCAACGAAGTACCTATAGGCGTAGCCCGTGACAGAAGGATTCCTGGCGTCGTTGCCTGGGAAGGTCTGTTGTCGCAGTAGCAGAAGGATTTCTGGCGCCGTTGCCGGGGAGGATCGATTGCTTGACGAGGAATATCAAGACAAGAATAATCTCCCGTCAACACGCCTATTTCTCGCGCCGTTGCCGGGGAGAGATCAAGTCAAGATCTATCCACGTAAGTGTCACAAACTCATCTCTTGCATTTACCTTTTTTGCCAGTTGCCTGTCGTTTTCCTCTCCCCCACTTCACATTTGCCGTTTCCATTTGCCTTTCTCCCTTGCCATTTTGTTTTGCCTTTTTGTATTTCTCCTTTTCCTTTTTTGTTTGCCTTTTCGTTCGCCTTTTTCGTTCGCCCTTTTCTCTCGCTTGCTTTCTGTTCGCTTGTGTGCCATGTGCCTTCAATATGCTTGCATCTTCGCTTGCTGAAAATCTAGTGATATGGATCCTCACCCACTTGCTAATCTCTTTAAGAGATCTAATTATGTTGATCCAATTGCTAGTGAGTTGAGTGCACTTGACTTTCTCTATGGAGTTTTGCTTGAGATGTGTGAATCTGAAAATCGTGATGAAGAAATTCATGAAGTGATTCACGAGGTCTCCTTGAATGAAAAGCATGATTGCAATGGGTTCACTATAAATTCCATTAGTGACAACCATGCTAAAAATATGCAAAACCCTAAGCTTGGGGATGCTAGTTTTGCTATGTCCACTACTTGTTGCAATGATCGTGATTGGGGTAATGATTTTCCTTATGATCTTGAAAATTTGTTTAAGCCTCATGATGAGTATGTTATTTGCAACAATATTGAAAGTGGGATTGGAGAAGTCATGACTTTATTGGATGATAATCCCAGTATTTTTGAAGAGCGTCAACTTTGCATGCATGTGGATCATGAAAAGAATATCCTATGTGATAGTCACATTGTTGAATTCGAATATGATCCCACATGTAATTGCTATGAGAGAGGAAAATATTGGGGTATAAACTTTCATGTTACCAAATTACCTCTCGTTATGTGGAGATTTCTATTGTCTCTTTCTTCTTACTTGCATATGGCAACTATTGGTTGTCTTGACAATCTGTTTTCCTATAAAATGCCTATGCATAGGAAGTATGTTAGACTTAGATGTGATTTTCACATGCTTTAGGATGCTCTCGTTGTGCTTCAATTCTTGTCTTTTGTGAGAGCATCATTGAATGCCTAGCTAAGGGTGATAAACAATAGCGCTTGTTGGGAGGTAACCCAGCGAATCTATCCTTTTTCTTTCTATTTTGTGTTTTCCACACTTTCATAATTCTGTTATGATTGTGTTTTTTGTGTTTCTTTTTGCGTTTGTGCCAAGTAAAACCGTTATGATTAGCCTTGGGGATGATCGTTTGGTCATGCTGGAAAAGACAGAAACTTTCTGCTCACGAAAAGAAATTTTTTTTTCTGTAAGAGTTTTTGAGTTGATTCTTTCTGCTGCTGATTGCTACGCAAATTCTTCAGGCTGTCGTACTTTTTCAGAATTTTTGAAGTACCAGAAGTATACGAAGTATACAGATTGCTACAGACTGGTCTGCTGTTAACAGATTCTGTTTTTGTTGAGTTTGTTGCTTATTTTGATGAAACTATGGATGGTATCGGGGGCATTAGCCATGGAAGATTGAAAATACAGTAACCCAAGATCAACATAAGTAGAATTTAAGTTTGCTACAGCACCTAAGAAAGTGGTGGTTTGCTTTCTTATACTAATGAGATCACGAGTTTCTATTTAAGTTTCGTGTTTTGAAGTTTTCAAGTTTTGGGTGAAGTTCTTATGGACAAAAAGATAAAGAGTGGCAAGAGCTCAAGCTTGGGGATGGCCAAGGCACCCCAAGTTGATTCAAGGATGCCGTAAAAGCCTAAGCTTGGGGATGCCCCGGGAAGGCATCCCCTCTTTCGTCTTCAATCCATCGGTAACGTTACTTGGGGCTATATTTTTATTCACCACATGTTATGTTTTTGCTTGGAGCGTCTTGTATCATAGGAGTCTTTTATTTTTGTTGTGTCACAATCTTCCTTGCTGCACACCTAGAGAGAGAGAGACATGCACTCACCGTGATTTTGTCGAGCTTCACTTATATCTTTCGGTTAGACAATTCAGCTCACATGTGCTTCACTTATATCTTTTGAGCTAGTTGATTTTGCTCTGTGTGCTTCACTTATATATTTTAGAGCACGGAAGCACGTGGCTTGGTAGTTGATCTATGCTATGAAAGTAGTCTCAAAAGGGGTAGTTATCCAAAGGGATATGAAAACTTGCATCTCCATGTGCATTGAATAGTTAGAGAAGTTTGATTCCTCTCAGTTAGTTTTGAGATGTGGTTGTGGTAATATTTAAGTTATGTTAGTATGGTGTTGTGGATCTAGAAATACTTGTGTTGAAGTTAGTGATTCCCGTAGCATGCACGTATGGTGAACCGCTATGTGATGAAGTTTGAGCATGATTAATTTATTGATTGTCATCCTTTGTGTGGCGGTCGGGATCGCGCGATGGTTTATACCTACCAACCCTTCCCCTAGGAGTATGCGTTGAATGCTTTGTTTCGATTACTACTAAAACTTTTGCAACAAGTATATGAGTTCTTCATGACTAATGTTGAGTCCATGGTTTAGATGCACTTTCACCTTCCACCGTCACTATCTTCTTTAGTGTCGTGCAACTTTCGCTGGTGCACAAAACCCACCATATAGCCTCCCTCAAAACAACCACCATACCTACCTACTATGGCTTTTTCAAAGCCATTCCGAGATATATTGCCATGCAACTATCACCATGACATGTGCCACAGCTTCTACATTGCCATTGCATGAGCGTAAGATAGCTAGCATGATGTTTCCATTAATGTCTATGCCATGCTAGATCATTGTCACGGTACACTACCGAAGGCATTCCATATAGAGTCATCATTGCTCTAAGTTTTGAGTTGTAAGTGTGATGATCATCATTGATGGAGCATTGTCCCATGTGAGGAAACAAAAGAGGCCAGCGAAGCCCATTTAAAAAAAGAGGCCAAAGATGCCCACCAAAATAAAAAAGGCCAAAGAGCCCACCAAAAAATGAGAGAAAAAGAGAGAAGGGACAATGCTACTATCCTTCCACACTTGTGCTTACTAAGCACCATGATTTTCATGATTGAGAGTCTCTCGTTTTGTCACCACCATATAGCTAGTGGGAAATTTTCATTATATAACTTGGCTTGTATATTCCAATGATGGGCTTCCTCAAATTTGCCTTAGGTCTTCGTGAGCAAGAAAGTTGGATGCACACCCACTAGTTTTCTTTAAGAGCTTTCACATACTCTTAGCTCTAGTGCATCATTTTTATGGCAATTCCTAGTCATTCACATTGATATCTATTGATGAGCATCTCCATAGCTCATTGATATGCCTAGTTAATGTGACCATCTTCTCCTTGTTTGTCTTGCAACCTCCACCACACTCCATTCCACTTATAGTGCTAAAACCATGGCTCACGCTCATGTATTGCGTGAGAGTTGAAAAAGTTTGAGAAAGTAAAGGTGTGAAAACAATTCCTTGGCCAATATCGAGGTTGTGCATGATTTAAATTCGTTGTGCAAGGATGATAGAGCATAGCCAGACTATATGATTTTGTAGGGATAACTTTCTTTTGGCCTCGTTATTTTGAAAGTTCATGATTACCTTGCTAGTTTGTTTGAAGTATTACTGTCTCCACATCAATAGCAAACTATTGTTTTGAGTCTAATGGATCTGAACATTCACGTCACATATGAGGAGTTACGAAGGACATCTATGCTAGGTAGCATGAAAGCATCAAAAATTCATTCTTTATCACTTCCCTACTCGAGGACGAGCAGGAGTTAAGCTTGGGGATGCTTGATACTTCTAAAACGTATCTAAAAGTTTTGATGGTTTCATATTGTTATCTTGTCAACTTTGAATGTTTTATATACCTTATATATCTTTTTTGGGACTAACTTATTAATTCAGTGCCAAGTGCCAGTTCCTGTTTTTTCTGTGTTTTTGACTCTTTTCAGATCTGATTTCGGAACGGAGTCCAAACGGAATAAAATCCCTGATATAATTTTTTCCGGAACAGAAGAAGATCGGGAGACTTGAGGGCCAAGGCAGGAGAGCCACAGGGGTCCCACAAGCCTTGTAGCCGCCACCAGGGGGCGGCGGCTACCAGGCTTGTGGCCTCCCTGGCGCTCCCCTGCCCTAGCTCTTTGGCCTATAAATTCCCTAAAATCGCATAATAAATCAGGGCATCCACGAAAACACTTTTCCGCCGCCGCAAGCTTCCGTTTCCGTGAGATCTCATCTGGAGACCCTTCCCGGTGCCCTGCCGGAGGGGACTTTGGAGTTGGAGGGCTTCTACATCAACATCATCGCCTCTCCAATGACTCGTGAGTAGTCCACTTCAGACCTACGGTCCGTAGTTAGTAGCTAGATGGATTCTTCTCTCTCTTGAATCTTCAATACAAAGTTCTCCATGATCTTCATGGAGATCTATCCGATGTAATCCTCTTTGGCGGTGTGTTTGTCGAAATCCGATGAATTGTGGATTTGTGATCAGATTATAAATGAATCATATTTGAGTCTTTGCTGATTTCTTATATGCATGATTTGATATCCTTGTAAGTCTCTCCGAGTCTTGGGTTTTGTTTGGCCAACTAGATCTATGATTCTTGCAATGGGAGAAGTGCTTGGTCTTGGGTTCATACCGTGTGGTGACCTTTCCGAGTGACAGAAGGGGCAGCAAGGCATGCCTCATGTTGTTGCCATCAAGGGTAACAAGATGGGCTTTCATCATAGATTTGAGATTGTCCATCTACATCATGTCGTCCTGCTTAAGGCGTTACTCTGTTCTTATGAACTTAATACACTAGATGCATGCTGGATAGCGGTCGACGTGTGGAGTAATAGTAGTAGATGCAGAAAGTATCAGTCTACTTGTTTTGGATGTGATGCCTATAGATATAATCATTGCCTTAGATAACGTCATGACTTTGCGCGGTTCTATCAATTTCTCGACAGTAATTCGTTCACCCACCGTCTACTTGCTTTCATGAGAGAAGCCACTAGTTAACACTACGGCCCGCGGGTCTATTCACAACCATCGTCTCCACTTTCACTTTTACTTTGCTTTGTTTATTTTTGCTTTCATTTCTCACTTTGCATACAATCTATAAGGGATTGACAACCCCTTCATGGCGTTGGGTGCAAGCTCTTTGTGTTTGTGCAGGTACTTGTGACTTGACGCGAGCCTCCCACTGGATCGATACCTTGGTTCTCAAACTAAGGGAAATACTTACCGCCGCTATGCTACATCACCCTTTCCTCTTCAAGGGAACACCAACGCAAGGCTCCAAGGCCGCGGGGAAATCCTTTGCATATTTGCCAAGAAAGTACCTATAGGCGTAGCCCGTGACAGAAGGATTCCTGGCGCCGTTGCTAGGTAAGGTCTGTTGTCGAAGTAGCAGTCCTCACGTCCCTCGATCCGCCCCGCGAACCGTCCCATGAACCGTCCCGCGATCCGTCCCACGATCCGCTCCGATCTAGTGCCGAACGGACGGCACCTCCGTGTTGAGCACACGTACAGCTCGACGATGATCTCATCCTTCTTGATCTAGCAAGAGAGACGGAGAGGTAGATGAGTTCTCCGGCAGCGTGACAGCGCTCAGGAGGTTGGTGGTGATCTAATCTCAGCAGGGCCCCGCCCGAGCTCCGCAGAAACGCGATCTAGAGGAAAAACCATGGAGGTATGTGGTCGGGCTGCCATGGCAAAGTTGTCTCAAATCAGCCCTAATACCTCCGTATATATAGGTGGGAGGGGAGGGGCCTTGCCTTGAGGTTCGAGGAGCCCCAAGGGGGTCGGCCGAAGGGCGGGAGGAGGATTCCTCCTCCAATCGTAGTCCAACTAGGATTAGAAGGTGGAGTCCTTCCCTTCCTTCCCACTTCCCCTTTGTTTTCTTTTCTCTTTGATTTCTTCTTATCCTGCGCATGGGTCTTCTTGGGCTCTCCCACCAGCCCACTAAGGGCTGGTGCGGCACCCCTAAGGCCTATGAGCTTCCCCGGGGTGCCCCCCCGGTGAACATCAGGAACCCATTCGTCATTCCCCGTACATTCCCGGTAATTCCGAAAACCTTCCGGTAATCAAATGAGGTCATCCTATAAATCAATCTTCGTCTTCGGACCATTCCGGAAACCCTCGTGATGTCCGTGATCTCATCCGCGACTCCGAACAACATTCGGTAACCAACCATATAACTCAAATACGCATAAAACAATGTCGAACCTTAAGTGTGCAGACCCTGCGGGTTCGAGAACTATGTAGACATGACCCGAGGGACTCCTCGGTCAATATCCAGTAGCGGGACCTGGATGCCCATATTGGATCCTACATATTCTACGAAGATCTTATCATTTGAACCTTAGTGCCAAGGATTCATATAATCCCGTATGTCATTCCCTTTGTCCTTCGGTATGTTACTTGCCCAAGATTCGATCGTCAGTATCTGCATACCTATTTCAATCTCGTTTACCGGCAAGTCTCTTTACTCGTTCCGTAATACAAGATCCCGTGACTTACACTAAGTCACATTGCTTGCAAGGCTTGTGTGTGATGTTGTATTACCGAGTGGGCCCCGAGATACCTCTCCGTCACACGGAGTGACAAATCCCAGTCTTGATCCATACTAACTCAACGAACACCTTTGAAGATACCTGTAGAGCATCTTTATAGTCACCCAGTTACGTTGCGACGTTTGATACACACAAAGCATTCCTCCGGTGTCAGTGAGTTATATGATCTCATGGTCATAGGAACAAATACTTGACACGCAGAAAACAGTAGCAACAAAATGACACGATCAACATGCTACGTCTAATAGTTTGGGTCTAGTCCATCACATGATTCTCCCAATGATGTGATCCAGTTATCAAGCAACAACACCTTGTACATAGTCAGAAGACCCTGACTATCCTTGATCAACTGGCTAGCCAACTAGAGGCTTTCTAGGGACAGTGTTTTGTCTATGTATCCACACATGTATCTAAGTCTTCATTCAATACAATTATAGCATGGATAATAAACGATTTTCTTGATACAGGAATTATAATAATAACTTATTTATCATTGCCTCTAGGGCTTAATTACAACAGTCTCCCACTTGCACTAGAGTCAATAATCTAGCCCTCACATCACCATGCGAATTACATTGTAATAAATCTAACACCCATACAGTTCTGGTGTTGATCATGCTTTGCCCGTGGAAGAGGTTTAGTCAGCGGGTCTGCCATATTCAGATCTATGTGCACTTTGCATATATTTACGTCCTCCCCTTCGACGTAGTCGCGGATGAGGTTGAAGCGTCGTTTGATGTGTCTAGTCTTCTTGTGAAACCGTGGTTCCTTTGCTAAGGCAATGGCACCCGTGTTGTCACAAAACAGGGTTATTGGATTCTGTGCTCTCGGCACCACTCCAAGATCCGTCATGAACAGCTTCATCCACACACCCTCCTTGGCCGCCTCCGAGGTAGCCATGTACTCCACTTCATGTGTAGAATCAGCTACGACGCTTTGCTTGGAACTGCACCAGCTTACCGCACCCCCATTAAGAATAAATACGTATCCGGTCTGTGACTTAGGGTCGTCCGGATTTGTTTCAAAGCTTGCATCAACGTAACCTTTTACGGCGAGCTCTTCGTCACCTCCATACACGAGAAACATCTCCTTAGTCCTTTTCAGGTAGTTCAGGATATTCTTGACCGCCATCTAGTGATCCACTCCTGGATTACTCTGGAACCTGCCTGCCATACTTATGGCCAGGCTAACGTCCGGTCTAGTGCACAGCATTGCATACATGATAGAACCTATGGCTGAAGCATAGGGGACGGTGCTCATATGCTCTCTATCTTTATTAGTTGCTGGGCACTGAGTCTTACTCAATCTCGTACCTTGTAAAACTGGCAAGAACCCCTTCTTGGACTATTCCATTTTGAACCTCTTCAAAACTTTATCAAGGTACGTACTTTGTGAAAGTCCTACCAGGCGTTTCGATCTATCCCTATAGATCTTAATGCCTAGAATGTAAGCAGCTTCTCCTAGGTCCTTCATAGAGAAACTTTTATTCAAGTAATCCTTTATGCTCTCCAAAAACTCCACGTTGTTTCCAATCAGCAATATGTCATCCACATATAATATTAGAAACGCCACAGAGCTCCCACTCACTTTCTTGTAAATACAAGATTCTCCAACCACTTGTATAAACCCAAATGCTTTGATCACCTCATCAAAGCGTTTATTCCAACTCCGAGATGCTTGCACCAGTCCATAAATGGATCGCTGGACCTTGCACACTTTGTTAGCATTTTTAGGATCAACAAAACCTTCGGGTTACATCATATACAACTCTTCCTTAAGGAAACCGTTAAGGAACTCCGTTTTGACATCCATCTGCCAGATTTCATAATCGAAAAATGCAGCTATTGCTAACATGATTCTGACGGACTTAAGCATCGCTACGGGTGAGAACGTCTCATCGTAGTCAACTCCTTGAACTTGTAAAAAACCCTTTGCCACAAGTCGAGCTTTATAAACGGTCACATTACCGTCAGCGTCCGTCTTTTTCTTAAAGATCCATTTGTTCTGAATAGCCTTGCGGCCCTCAGGTAGTACTTCCAAAGTCCACACTTTGTTTTCATACATGGATCCTATCTCAGACTTCATGGCCTCCAGCCATTTGTTGGAATCCGGGCCCATCATTTCTTCTTCATAATTCGCAGGCTCATTGTTGTCTAACAACATAATTGATAAGACGGGATTACCGTACCACTCTGGAGTAGTACGCGGTCTCGTCGACCTGCGAGGTTTGATAGGAACTTGATCCGAAGTTTCATGATCATCATCATTAACTTCCTCCTCAACCGGCGTCGCAATGACAGGGGTTTCCCCTTGCCCTGCGCCACCATCCAGAGCGATGAGAGGTTCGACAACCTCATCAAGTTCTATCTTCCTCCCACTCAATTCTCTCGAGAGAAACTCCTTCTCGAGAAAAGCTCAGTTCTTAGCAACAAACACTTTGCCCTCGGATTTGAGATAGAAGGTATACGCAACTGTCTCTTTTGGGTAACCTATGAAGATGCACTTTTCCGCTTTGGGTTCCATCTTTTCAGGCTGAAGCTTTTTGACATAAGCATCACATCCCCAAACTTTAAGAAACGACAACTTTGGTCTTTTGCCATACCACAGTTCATATGGTGTCGTCTCAACGGATTTTGATGGTGCCCTATTTAATGTAACATCCCAAAATTATAAATTTTGGAATGTTAACATAATTATTAGATTGATTGTTTGTTTGTTTCAGTGATTGAAAATTGAGTGGAATTTGAAACTTCTCAAAAAAATGAGAGGGAATAAAATGACTTTCCCAAAATTTTCTATTTTGAATCCCTTCTCAATTTTGAGTTTGAATATTTTCAAAACCCTTTGATTAAAAAAAATCAAACGAGAGGAGGAAAATGACCCTCCAAAATCAGAGACAATGTCTTGATTCAAATTTTAAGTATTTGCAATTTATTTGAAATTCAAATTCCTTTTCATTTTAAACTTATTGCAAAAAAATATTTTTTGGGTTTTGAAAATATGTTCATGTTTTGAAAATATGAAATCAGAGACTATCTTCATCAAGTAATACCAGGCAAGTCAGTTTGATCATACTATCACCTATGTTTTATGCATCGTAGTTCTACCATCCTATGCCCAAATTGCATGCTGCTTAGGTACTTGGAAATTTTAGTATAAGTTAGGGTATCATGTGGTAGGCACACAACAACCCCGATACTTGGCCCCGGGACGACAAATTTCATATTGTTATGCTTGAGTAGACGGGATTTCGGTTGAGTGCATAACACGAGTGATGCAAGGTTGCTTAAATAATCAAGACCGGTTAAGACAAGATTTTCAAGACCTCGGACGCAATGCAACTCTGGGTGAAGGACGGTTGATCGGCTCCCTGGAGAACCCAGTGGATGACCCGGGATGCTGGAGAGGCCATGACATCCTGCGGAAAGCTTCACCCAGGCTCAAAGAGACGGACGGATATTTTCAAGACCCAAGGCTTACCTGCACAGCCACAAGTCATTATGGGCTCTGGCTTGGTTGGACAACGCGGGGACTCTGGACAGGCGGTGCTAGCAGATGTAGAAGAACGGTAGGAATGGATGGGCACCGACAGGGATTCAGAGGGACCCGTTGAAAGACCATGTTTTGATCATCCGGTCTTCAAACACCCTGAAGTGCGAGGACATACTCGGAGGCGATCAAATCTTGTGGGGAACGTGTGCAAAACTCTACAGAGTATTCAAACCTAATCGATTAGCCGTGTCCACGGTCATGGACAACTTGAGCCAAAGGAACTGAAGTTATCTGGATTTCTCAACACCATTAAATATATTTGATGAGGGTAATTATTGACAACTCGGGTACGAGAACTGGTTGGCGGAACCATCTCGTTAACAACCAACAATGTAGTAACATTTTGCTTTTAGCCCCCTCTTGATGTAGGAGAAAACTTGCTTTTCGCTAAAAAACTTATAGCCCCACCTGCCATATATGCATATAGTATAGATGATTACTTTTCACCCCTCTCTTATGTGACTTGCCGGCGTATTCAATATGCTGACCTACACAGCTGCAACGTCTCATGTTGCAGATATTTTTCTTCGACGAGTAAGAGTACGATTCAGGGTTACGGTTTACACTCAACTTGCCGATGGTGTTTATTGGGACTCCACTCCCTTGACTGCTTCCGCTGAAATATTTAAGGTATATATCAGTTTTACGCTATTTACATGTGATTGCACTTTGATATATACATTGATGTACTGTGTGTGCCAGCATACTGATCCAGGGATGGCACAGAAACACAGAGGATTGACTCGTTTTGAGTCGGGTCGCTACATTTAGAGTGAATGCAGCTGTTTCTAATGCATAACCCCAAAACGATAACGGCAAATCGGTAAGAGACATCATAGATCGCACCATCTCTAATAAAGTACGATTACGACATTCGGACACACCATTACGCTGTGGTGTTCCAGGCGGTGTCAACTGTGAAACAATTCCACATTGTCTTAAGTGAGCACCAAACTCGAAACTCAGATATTCACCCCCACGATCAGACCGTAGGAACTTGATCTTCTTATTACGATGATTTTCAACTTCACTCTGAAATTGCTTGAACTTTTCAAATGTTTCAGACTTGTGCTTCATCAAGTAGACACAACCATATCTACTCAAATCGTCAGTGAAGGTGAGAAAATAACGATATCCCCCGCGTGCCTCCACACTCATTGGACCACACACATCGGTATGTATGATTTCCAACAAGTCACTTGCACGCTCCATTGTTCTGGAGGAAGGAGTTTTAGTCATCTTGCCCATGAGGCATGGTTCGCACATGTCAAGTGAATCAAAGTCAAGTGACTCCAAAAGTCCATCGGTATGGAGTTTCTTCATGCGCTTTACACCAATATGACCTAAGCGGCAGTGCCGTAAAAACATGGCGCTATCATTGTTAACTCTAACTCTTTTGGTCTCAATGTTATGTATATGTGTATTATCACTATCAAGATTCAATATGAACAATCCTCTCACATTGGATGCATAACCATAAAAGATATTACTCATAGAAATAGAACAACCATTATTCTCTGACTTAAACGAGTAACCGTCTCGCAATAAACAAGATCCAGATATAATGTTCATGCTTAACGCATGCACTAAATAAAAATTATTTAAGTTCATAACTAATCCTGATGGTAACTGAAGTGAAACTGTGCCGACGGCGATTGCATCAACCTTGGAACCATTTCCCACGCGCATCGTCACTTCATCCTTCGCCAGCCTTTGCTTATTCCGCAGTTCCAGTTTCGAGTTGCAAATATGAGCAACGGAACCGGTATCGAATACCCAGGCACTACTACGAGAGCTGGTTAAGTACACAACAATAACATGTATATCAAATATACCTGATTTTTCTTTGGCCGCCTTCTTAGCAGCCAGATACTTGGGGCAGTTGCGCTTCCAGTGACCCATACCCTTGCAATAATAGCACTCTGTTTCAGGCTTAGGTCCAGCTTTGGGTTTCTTCATCGGATTGGCAACAGGCTTGTCGCTCTTCTTCGAACTACCCTTCTTTCCTTTATCGTTTCTCTAGAAACTAGTGGTCTTATTCACCATCAACACTTGATGCTCTTTACGGAGTTCTGACTCTGCGACTTTCAGCATCGCGAACAACTCGCAGGGTGACTTGTTCATCCCTTGCATGTTGTAGTTCAACACAAAGCCCTTATAGCTTGTCGGCGGTGATTGAAGAATTCTGTCAGTCATAGCCTCTTGCGGGAGTTCTATCCCCAGCTCAGCTAGACGGTTTGAGTACCCACACATTTTGAGCACATGTTCACTGACAGACGAATTCTCCTCCATCTTGCAAGCATAGAATTTATCGGAGGTCTCATACCTCTCGATTCGGGCGTTCTTCTGAAAGATAAACTTCAACTCCTGGAACATCTCATATGCTCCATGACGCTCAAAGCGACGTTGAAGTCTTGGCTCTAAGCCATACAAGACTGCACATTGAACTACTGTGTAGTCCTCCTTACATGTTAACCAAGCGTTCTTAACATCTTGGTCAGCTGTAGCGGGTGGTTCATCTCCTAGCATAGCATTAAGGACATAATCCTTCTTCCCAGCTTGCAGGAGCAACTTAAGATTACGAGCCCAGTCTACAAAGTTGCTTTCATCATCTTTCAACTTAGCTTTCTCTAGGAACGTATTAAAATTCAGGGTGACTGTCGCGTGAGCCATGATCTACAACACAAATATATTCAAAGTGGACTTAGACTATGGTCAAGATAATTAGAGTTTAACTTAATCAAATTACTTGCTAAACTCCCACTCAAAAAGTACATCTCTCTAGTCATTTGAGTGGTTCATGATCCAATTCCACTAGCTCAAGTCCGATCATCATGTGAGTTGAGGATAGTTTCAGTGGTAAGCATCCCTATGCTAATCATATCAACTATATGATTCATGATCGACCTTTCGGTCTCATGTGTTTCGAGGCCATGTCTGCACATGCTAGGCTCGTCAAGCTTAACCCGAGTGTTCCGCGTGTGCAACTGTTTTGCACCCGTTGTATGTGAACGTTGAGTCTATCACACCCGATCATCACGTGGTGTCTCGAAACGACGAACTGTAGCAACGGTGCACAGTCGGGGAGCACACAATTTCGTCTTGAAATTTTAGTGAGAGATCACCTCATAATGCTACCGTCGTTCTAAGCAAAATAAGGTGCATAAAAGGATTAACAGCACATGCAATTCATAAGGGACATGATATGGTCATCATCACGTGCTTCTTGATCTCCATCACCAAAGCACCGGCACGATCTTCTGTCACCGGCGCCACACCATGATCTCCATCAACGTGTCGCCATCGGGGTTGTCGTGCTACTCATGCTATTACTACTAAAGCTACATCCTAGCAATATAGTAAACGCATCTACAAGCACAAACATTAGTTTAAAGACAACCCTATGGCTCCTACCGGTTGTCGTACCATTGACGTGCAAGTCGATATTAACTATCACAACATGATCATCTCATACATCCAATATATCACATCACATCGTTGGCCATATCACATCACAAGCATACCCTGCAAAAACAAGTTAGACGTCCTCTAATTGTTGTTGCATGTTTTACCTGGTGACCATGGGTATTGTTGGGGAACGTCGCATGGGAAACAAAAAATTTCCTACGCGCACGAAGACATATCATGGTGATGTCCATCTACGAGAGGGGATGTGTGATCTAAGTACCCTTGTAGACCGTACAGCAGAAGCGTTAGTGAACGCGGTTGATGTAGTGGAACGTCCTCACGTCCCTCGATCCTCCCCGCGAACCGTCCCGCGATCAGTCCCACGATCTAGTGTCGAACGGATGGCACCTCCGCGTTCAGCACACGTACAGCTCGACGATGATCTCGGCCTTCTTGATCCAGCAAGAGAGACGGAGAGGTAGAAGAGTTCTCCGGCAGCGTGACGGCACTCCGGAGGTTGGTGATGATCTTGTCTTAGCAGGGCTCCGCCCGAGCTCCGCAGAAACGCGATCTAGAGGAAAAACCGTGGAGGTATGTGGTCGGGCTGCCGTGGAAAAGTCGTCTCAAATCAGCCCTAAAACCTCCGTATATATAGGGGGAAGAGGGGGAGCCTTTCCTTGGGGTCCAAGGACCCCTAAGAGTTTCGGCCGAGCCAAGGGGGGAAGGTCTCCCCTTCCAAACCGAATCCAACTTGGTTTGGAAGGTGGAGTCCTTCCCTTTCCCACCTCCTCCTTTTTTTTCTCTTTGATTTTCTTCCTATGGCGCATAGGGCCTTCTTGGGCTGTCCCACCAGCCCACTAAGGGCTGGTGTGCCACCCCCAAGGCCTATGGGCTTCCCCGGGGTGGGTTGCCCCCCCCCCCCCCCCCCCCGGTGAACTCCCGGAACCCATTCGTCATTCCCGGTACATTCCCGGTAACTCCGAAAACCTTCCGGTAATCAAATGAGTTGAGTATAGTTTCAGTGGTAAGCAAGTCTGATCATCACGTGAGTTGAGTATAGTTTCAGTGATAAGCATCCCTATGCTAATCATATCATCTATATGATCCATGATCGACCTTTCGGTCTCATGTGTTCCGAGGCCATGTCTGCACATGCTAGGCTCGTCAAGCTTAACCCGAGTGTTCCGCGTCTGCAACTGTTTTGCACCCGTTGTATGTGAACGTTGAGTCTATCACACCCGATCATCACGTGGTGTCTCGAAACGACGAACTGTAGCAACGGTGCACAGTCGGGGAGAACACAATTTCGTCTTGAAATTTTAGTGAGAGATCACCTCATAATGCTACCATCGTTCTAAGCAAAATAGGGTGCATAAAAGGATTAACATCACATGCAATTCATAAGTGACATGATATGGCCATCATCACGTGCTCCTTGATCTCCATCACCAAAGCACCGGCACGATCTTCTTGTCACCGGCGCCACACCATGATCTCCATCAACGTGTCGCCATCGGGGTTGTCGTGCTACTCATGCTATTACTACTAAACCTACATCCTAGCAAAATAGTAAACGCATCTGCAAGCACAAACATTAGTATAAAGACAACCATATGGCTCATGCCGGTTGCCGTACCATCGACGTGCAAGTCGATATTATCTATTACAACATGATCATCTCATACATCCAATATATCACATCACATCGTTGGCCATATCACATCACAAGCATACCCTGCAGAAACAAGTTAGACGTCCTCTAATTTTGTTGTTGCATGTTTTACGTGGTGACCAAGGGTATCTAGTAGGATCGCATCTTACTTACGCAAACACCACAATGGAGATATATGAGTTGCTATTTAACCTCATCCAAGGACCTCCTCGGTCAAATCCGATTCAACTAAAGTTGGAGAAACTGACACTTGCCAGTCATCTTTGAGCAACGGGGTTACTCGTAGCGATGAAACCAGTCTCTCGTAAGCGTACGAGTAATGTCGGCCCAAGCCGCTTCAATCCAACAATACCGCGGAATCAAGAAAAGACTAAGGAGGGCAGCAAAACGCACATCACCGCCCACAAAAACTTTTGTGTTCTACTCGAGAAGACATCTACGCATGAACCTAGCTCCTGATGCCACTGTTGGGGAACGTCGCATGGGAAACAAAAAATTTCCTACGTGCACGAAGACCTATCATGGTGATGTCCATCTACGAGAGGGGATGTGTGATCTACGTACCCTTGTAGACCGTACAGGAGAAGCGTTAGTGAACGCGGTTGATGTAGTGGAACGTCCCTCGATCCGCCCCGCGAACCGTCCCGCGATCAGTCCCACGATCTAGTGCCAAACGGACGGCACCTCCGCGTTCAACACACGTACAGCTCGACGATGATCTCGGCCTTCTTGATCCAGCAAGAGAGACGGAGAGGTAGAAGAGTTCTCCGGCAGCGTGACGGTGCTCCGGAGGTTGGTGATGATCTTGTCTCAGCAGGGCTCCGCCCGAGCTCCGCAGAAACGCGATCTAGAGGAAAAACCGTGGAGGTATGTGGTCGGGCTGCCGTGGAAAAGTCGTCTCAAATCAGCCCTAAAACCTCCGTATATATAAGGGGAAGAGGGGGAGCCTTGCCTTGGGGTCCAAGGACCCCTAAGGGTTTCGGCCGAGCCAAGGGGGGAAGGTCTTCCCTTCCAAACCGAATCCAACTTGGTTTGGAAGGTGGAGTCCTTCTTCCCTTTCCCACCTCCTCCTTTTTTTTCTCTTTGATTTTCTTCCTAAGGCGCATAGGACCTTCTTGGGCTGTCCCACCAGCCCACTAAGGGCTGGTGCGCCACCCCTAAGGCCTATGGGCTTCCCCGGGGTGGGTTGCTCCCCCCCCCCCCCGGTGAACACCCGGAACCCATTCGTCATTCCCGGTACATTCCCGGTAACTCCGAAAACCTTCCGGTAATCAAATGAGGTCATCCTATATATCAATCTTCATTTCCGGACCATTCCGGAAACCCTCGTGACGTCCGTGATCCCATCCGGGACTCCGAACAACATTCGGTAACCAACCATATAACTCAAATACGCATAAAACAACGTCGAACCTTAAGTGTGCAGACCCTGCGGGTTCGATAACTATGTAGACATGACCCGAGAGACTCCTCGGTCAATATCCAATAGCGGGACCTGGATGCCCATATTGGATCCTACATATTCTACGAAGATCTTATCGTTTGAACCTCAGTGCCAAGGATTCATATAATCCCGTATGTCATTCCCTTTGTCCTTCGGTATGTTACTTGCCCGATATTCGATCGTCAGTATCCGCATACCTATTTCAATCTCGTTTACCGACAAGTCTCTTTACTCGTTCCGTAATACAAGATCCCACAACTTACACTAAGTCACATTGCTTGCAAGGCTTGTGTGTGATGTTGTATTACCGAGTGGGCCCCGAGATATCTCTCCGTCACACGGAGTGACAAATCCCAGTCTCGATCCATACTAACTCAACGAACTCCTTCGGAGATACCTGTAGAGCATCTTTATAGTCACCCAGTTACGTTGCGACGTTTGATACACACAAAGTATTCCTCCGGTGTCAGTGAGTTATATGATCTCATGGTTATAGGAACAAATACTTGACACGCAGAAAACAGTAGCAACAAAATGACACGATCAACATGCTACGTCTATTAGCTTGGGTCTAGTCCATCACGTGATTCTCCCAATGATGTGATCCAGTTATCAAGCAACAACACCTTGTTTATAATCAGAAGACATTGACTATCTTTGATCAACTGGCTAGCCAACTAGAGGCTTGCTAGGGACAGTGTTTTGTCTATGTATCCACACATGTAAATAAGTCTTCATTCAATACAATTATAGCATGGATAATAAACGATTATCTTGATACAGGAATTATAATAATAACTATATTTATTATTGCCTCTAGGGCATAATTCCAACAAAAACCTCCGTATATATAGGTGGGAGGGGAGGGGCCTTGCCTTGAGGCTCAAGGAGCCCCAAGGGGGTCGGCCGAAGGGGGGAGGAGGATTCCTCCTCCAATCCTAGTCCAACTAGGATTGGAAGGTGGAGTCCTTCCCTTCCTTCCCACTTTCCCTTTTTTTTCTCTTTGATTTCTTCTTATCCTGCGCACGGGCCTTCTTCGGCTTGCCCACTAGCCCACTAAGGGCTGGTGCGGCACCCCTAAGGCCCCCCCCCCCCGGTGAACATCCGGAACCCATTCGTCATTCCCGGTACATTCCCGGTAATTTCGAAAACCTTCCGGTAATCAAATGAGGTCATCCTATATATCAATCTTCATCTCCGGACCATTCCAGAAACCCTCGTGACATCCGTGATCTCATCCGGGACACCGAACAACATTCGGTAACCAACCATATAAATCAAATACGCATAAAACAACGTCTAACCTTAAGTGTACAGACCCTGCGGGTTCGAGAACTATGTAGACATGACCCGAGGGACTCCTGGGTCACTATCCAATAGCGGGACCTGGATGCCCATATTGGATCCTACATATTCTACGAAGATCTTATCGTTTGAACCTCAGTGCCAAGGATTCATATAATCTCGTATGTCATTCCCTTTGTCCTTCGGTATGTTACTTGCCTGAGATTCGATCGTTAGTATCTGCATACCTATTTCAATCTCGTTTACCGGCAAGTATCTTTACTCGTTCCGAAATACCAGATCCCGTGACTTACACTAAGTCACAATCTCGTTTACCGAGTGGGCCCCGAGATACCTTTCCATCACACGAAGTGACAAATCCCAGTCTCAATCCATACTAACTCAACGAACACCTTTGAAGATACCTGTAGAGCATCTTTATAGTCACCCAGTTACGTTGCGACGTTTGATACACACAAAGCATTCCTCCCGTGTCAGTGAGTTATATGATCTCATGGCCATAGGAACAAATACTTGACACGCAGAAAACAGTAGCAACAAAATGACACGATCAACATGCTACGTCTATTAGTTTGGGTCTAGTCCATCACATGATTCTCCCAATGATGTGATCCAGTTATCAAGCAACAACACCTTGTACATAGTCAGAAGACCCTGACTGTCCTTGATCAACTGGCTAGCCAACTAGAGGCTTGCTAGGGACAGTGTTTTGTCTATGTATCCACACATGTATCTAAGTTTCATTCAATACAATTATAGCATGGATAATAAATGATTATCTTGATACAGGAATTATAATAATAACTTATTTATCATTGCCTCTAGGGCATAATTCCAACAGCTATTGCTATGTTGAGTTTGATGGGATCCGATGGATTATGAGATTATGTTCAGATTGTTGTGAGTTATATATTTGGTTCTCCTTTTATATTATGTTCTTAGTGATTTATGTATGTTCTCCGTTACCTTTTATTACTTTGGCCGAGTAGTAGATTGTAATTCCAAGAGGGAGTGTTATGCATGATTGTGGGTTCATGCCCCTCGATGTCTAGCTTGAATGACAGAAACATGAGACTAGGGGATGTGTTGTTGCCACCAGGGAGAAAACAACGGTGCTTGTGACCGCAGTTGCAAGTATTATTTATCTTTCGCATTGTTCGTTAATGCAATTGTCCGTTGCTTTGAGTTTACACTTTGGGTGGGACTCGCAACTTAATACCAGCGAGATGTTCTGGATAGATATCTCAAGGTGGATGATTAGTAAGTAGATGCTCATGAATAAACGGTCTACTTGTCTTGGCGTACTGCCCATTACTTTGAGCCTTAGAACAATCAAGGAGCATGATTAGCATCGCGGTGTGTTTATAATTCTGTCAATTGCCTATCTGTAATTTGTTTACCTCGCATAACTGTTTATCGTCTTTTGGGAGAGAGACATCACTAGTGAACATCATGAGACTCCGGTCCATATTTCCACCACTGTTTACATCTCTATCATTTACTGCTTTATTTACTTTCCTGTTGCTATCACCATTACTATTCCCGCTTGTGTTTTGGTCCGTTGCAAACTACAAGGCCGAAGAGATTGACAACCTCTGTGTACTTGTTGGGAGCAAAGTTATTTTCTGTGTGTGCAGGTCCACATCCTTTGTAAGCGCCAGAGCAGCGGACACCTACTTGTTGAACCTCGGAGTCCTCCTGATTCGATAAACCTTACAGTCCCTGTGTAAGGGAAACTTGTTGCTGACTACGTCTCAACCTTGCACTTGGGGTAACCAACGAGTGGGCGAGAAGTATATATATTATCTCGACATCAGGAATCAAGACCAATCTTAGCGCAAAAGGTATTGAAGTAATCAGTTTTCACATAGCTCGCAATGTAATCATGCTCATGCATCTTTTGCTGCATACTCAATGTTCATACCGTCAAGTGGGGTCGTCTCCCACTTTTTGTGCTGATCCGAGGGGAATTTGGTCTTCATATCAGCGTACTCCTCGTCGATCAGGGCGACTACCATATGAGCCATCGAAGTCCTTGTATGTTCAAGCCTGAATATGTCTTGGATATCAATGTGGGGGTCAACTAGTATCTCACTATCAAAGTTGTGCCTCATCTTGAGCTTGTCGTTCCTTATATCAATGCTAGCTAAACGTATGTCGTTGTGAAGTGGGTCCACGAGTACTGGACACTGCTTGTCACTTCTGCAACAGCAACAAATTAAAATGTAACAAATGTGACATACTGTTGCAACAAGGAAAATTGTTTCACTACAACTAAAGAGAAATGATCTTTAGGATTCAAATGGAACATATTGCTATCCTATGTAATTTTCATATCCCATAATCCTAAATTAACTATGACATATATATATGTTCTCCCACGGTTTTGTCAATATGCAACAAGGAAAATTGTTTCAACAACTAAAGAGAAACTGATCTTTAGGATTCAAATGGAACATATTGCTATCCCATGCAATTTTCATATCCTATGAATTGATCAAGAAGCCCTAAATTAACTCTGGCATATATATATATTCTCCCACGGTTTTGCCAATATACAACAAGGAAAATTGTTTCACTACAACTAAAGAGAAATATATCTTTAAAATTCCAATGGAACATATTGCTATCCTATATGCAATTTTCATAACCTTTGATTAAAGAAAAGTATCAAAACTTACCACGCCCATTGGAAGACCATGACATTTCTCTTGAAACAAAGTTGGATGACGGCAACGGCTTCTTGATTGGTCGTGTATTCGAGATGAAGCCCCATGAACTTGTCTTTCTCCTCCGCCTCTTCAAGCTATTCCTCAAAATAGGAAAGAAAACGCGGCACCATGGCGCTGTCGTCTGTGTAGACGATATTGAGTTTAGTCGTGTCATGTGTGAGCACCTTTCCGTAGCGAGTGATTGGGTCATTCATGGTGGAAGAAGATAGGGGAAGGAGAGAGGAGAGCGAGAGAGGAGACGAAACAGAGAGGAGACGAACAGAGAAGAGAGAATACTCTGTCCTCGCGGTACGGTTCTGTTTTTCATCACGTGAAACTATGCGGGATGTGAACGCTTTGGACCTTTAGTCCCGGGTTGAGCTACCAACCGGGACTAAAGGGGCTCGCACCAGCAGGCGAACGGTCGCCACGACCCCTTAAGTCTCGGTTTGAGACACTAATCGGGATTAAAGGGTCTCGCATCAGGCGAACGGTTGCCACCAACCCTTTATCGAACCGGGACAAAAGCCTAGCTGCGCGAATCAGGACTAATGATGACATTAGTCTCGGGTCAAAACCAAACCGGGACTAAAGGAGCAAAGGTAAGACTAGTTTTCTACCAATGACATCAGCGTCCACATTTTTCATACTGTAAGACATTATCTGCGCTTCCTTCGAAAATATATTGGAAAACAAAATACGCATCAGCTCACTGATGGCCGACGGACGTACACACGAATTGCCTGACCACTCGGACCAGCTCATCTGAGGCATCACCGAAGGGGTCGAAGACGAAGAAGCCATGGCCCTGTCCCTCGAACACGGCGAGCTCGACGGGCTTCCCCATGGCCCTGAGCCTCGCCACGTACTCAGCCACCCGGTCGCGCATCCGGTCACGGGTTGCCGTTGGAGATGTCCTAAGACGGTAAATCTATTTCAAAAACCCTATCTCTCTGTTAGAATCCTATGTTGTCGACATCGAGCTAGCTAGTTGTATTAAGTTGTATATCAGGGAAGAATAACATGAAGACGATTGAACTCCAGTCTGAATGATAACGCTTTGCGATGTTACAAGGGATATAAGCTTTTCTATGTACTCATTTTAAGATCCTTAGTTATTCTCAGACGGTCAAGACATCTTAGATTAGAGTCCTTTGGGCCCGTTTCATCTTTGCAAACTCGACCAGCCTATCAACTTCGGGCAGAACCACCTTTGCAGGTTCCAGTCCGCCAAAGCTCTCCATCCATCCCAGCAGAAGCGGGGTCTTGGTGGCGTGAAGGAGCTCCACACCACACAGCGCCTTGGTTCCTAGCATCCATGCGACCATACCACCCAACACAACGTCGATATAGCCGACGTTGTCTCCTCCAAAGAACGTCTTTCCCTTGGAGCATTCCCCCAAGGCCCCCTCTAGCATCTCCACTGCCGCGAGCGTCTGTTTTCTCCCTTCATCTTTCTCCTTGTTTGTCTTACCCACAAACATCTTCCACCACGGCGCGACTAGCTGCAAACACATACGCATGCATACAAACATACACACACACACACACACAATATATATATATATTAGGCGCTATAGCGATAAACTAATAAAACTGACATGTGCATCGGAAATGGTAATTAATCATGCATGAACCTTGTTGTCAATGTAGGCGGCCCAGAATCGAGCCCTAGCACGTTGGTAAGGGTCGGCGGGGAGGAGGCAGGGTCCTATCCCACGGTACACCTCGTCGACGTACTCCAAGATGGCAAGCGACTCACAGATGGGCACGCCGTTGTGGATGAGCACGGGCACCTTCTTGTTCACCGGGTTGGACTCGAGAAGAAGCTTGCTCTTGTTGGCAAGATCCTCTTCTTGGTACTCGTAGCTCAGGCCCTTGAAGTTGAGCGCCAGCCTCACCCGCAGAGCGAACGGCCCCCTCCATGTCCCCAGGAGCTTTAGCTCATGCTCCTCTTCTCCTGCTGCCACTTCCTGCTACACGCTAGCTCAAATAAACAACGGACACAACATGCCTAGCTAGATTTTAAATAGAAAGAAATATGTACAAATCTTGAACAATTTAAACCGTACATACCATGGCGCCGGCTACCGTGTAGGGATTGTTGTTGGAGCACGAGCTTAAGATGAGCTTACGGTTCGCCGACGGCGAGGAATACACGAAGTGTGCCCTTGAAGGTTGTCCGACTGTTACCGGCGGACACGTGCATGCTGCCGAAATGACGACCTGAGAAATCGGCAAAGTGAGGAGCCCATGGAGCGCCATGGCGTATGTTCGTGCACACGTACGTACGTAGATTTGAGCTCCTGTGTAATCGTGCTTGTTTTGACAGGTTCCGTTCTAAGAAGATAGGGAGGACTGTTATATACACGCATGGACGGTCGAGAGGCTCCGGAGAGCGGAGCATAAGAGATTATGAATGGGCCATTATCCGATGTTTCCTCTTTTGAAATAGTCTCATGTCTGTCGTGTCACTTTCCAACTATAGTTCTTGCTCTGTCGTCTTGGAAAAACCATCCTCGTACAAAGATTCTCATGTCTCCACTGAACTACAGTACATAGATACCCTCCCAAAAATGCTACACTTACATAATTATATTACGTAAAGCTACGACGTTCTGGGCTTCGTCAACCAATCATCGCCTCCCTGATTTTCGCCGGGTGGGCTTGGGCTTGTTTAACTTCTAACCAAAACAGGTCAGCTCATCACGTTTGTAAAGTAATTATGTAAGTGTAGCAAAGCTACAAACCAATATGCATGTTGTTGGACTGTTGGAAGAACAGTGATATCCTCATCTCGTAAGAGTTTAGGTCCTGATGCTTGTATTATTCCTGAATTAATTTTAGGATTTCTGGTGATGCGCGTTCAGTAGGAGGAGACATTCCCGTCGACCACGAGACGTCTACGACGATTTCGTAAATCTCAAGATGATATGCCGGTTCGGTCTCTCGAAGGTGCTCATAGGGATAGGGTGTGCCTGTGTGCGCTTTCATGAGGATGAGTATATGTCTGTATATATGAGCGCCTGCATCTGTATTGTGTTTAATAAAAGTGTAGCGAAGATCATATTTTCCCCAACTGTCCATTCGTAACCTGGTACGATTCCCCCTCCGGGGCCTCTCAACCGTCCATGCACCTATATAACAGTCCTCTTTATCTTCCTTTTTTAAGTGCTCATATAAACGTGCATATATTCATCATTATGAATGCACTCATGCACACCCTATCCTTGTAGGCGCCTCAACGTTTTCTTCCATTAAATGCTTATAGCCGGAAATCTTGAAATCAATCCTGGATAAATGCGAGAAATGGGACTTGAACCCTGGTGAGCTGGGTTGTCTTCCTAACCATCCATGCATGATTAGATGCAAGCTCAAATCTACATACGCGTCCACATACATACGCCATGTCACTCCCTAATTTATGCATGTTACAAGAGGGGAACAAGTGGCGACAGGGGGAAGACGAGAAGGTTGTTGGAATTATGCCCTAGAGGCAATAATATATGTATAGTTATTATTATAATTCCTGTATCAAGATAATAGTTTATTATCCATGCTATAATTGTATTGAATGAAGACTCATTTACATGTGTGGATAGATAGACAAAACACCGTCCCTAGCATGCCTTTAGTTGGCTAGCCAGTTGATCGATGATAGTCAGTGTCTTCTGATTATGAACAAGGTGTTGTTGCTTGATAACTGGATCACGTCATTGGGAGAATCACGTGATGGACTAGACCCAAACTAATAGACGTAGCATGTTGATCGTGTCATTTTGTTGCTACTGTTTTGTGCGTGTCAAGTATTTATTCCTATGACCATGAGATCATATAACTCACTGACACCGGAGGAATGCTTTGTGTGTATCAAATGTCGCAACGTAACTGGGTGACTATAAAGATGCTCTACAGGTATCTCCGAAGGTGTTAGTTGAGTTAGTATGGATCAAGACTGGGATTTGTCACTCCGTATGATGGAGAGGTATCTCGGGGCCCACTCGGTAATACAACATCACACACAAGCCTTGCAAGCAATGTAACTTAGTGTAAGTTGCGGGATCTTGTATGTGACGCCCTCGGCTTAATCGTACGCTAAACATACACGCAAATGCGTATGATCAAACCCAAGGACTCACGGCGAGATATCACAACACAACTCTAGACACAAATAAAATAACATCAGCTTCATATTACAAGCCAGGGGCCTCGAGGGCTAGAATACGAAAGCTCGATAAGCACACGAGTCAGCGGAAGCAACAATATTTGAGTACAGACATAAAACAAGGGGTGCCTTAGAGAAGGCTAGCACAAAAGATACAACGATCGAACGAGGCGAGGCCTCCTGCCTGAGAACCTCCTAACTACTCCTGATCATCAGCGGCCTCCACGTAGTAGTAGGCACCGTCGGGGTAGCAGTCGTCGGCGGCGGGGACCTCCATCTCCTGGGCTTCATCATCTGGTCGCAGCAAACGGATCAAGGGAACAAGGGGGAGCAAAGCAGCGGTGAGTACTCATCCAAAGTACTCGCAAGTCTTACATCAGAACTATTCTAATTATGCATCAGTATCAAAGAAGGGGGTTATATGTGGACTGACTGCAGCAATGCGAGAATAGAGAGAGAAGGCCTAGTCCTATCGAAGACTAGCATCTTCAGGGTCTTGCAGCAATAGACGAGAGTAGAACAGGGGTAACACATAAATAGTCATATTGTTGCAGCAATATTAAAGTGAGGTCACGCCTAAAGATCCTCCCTCGACTCCCTGCGAGGAAGCAATCCCGAGGCAAACTAAATCCAGTTAAGTAACAATTGTAGTTGTGAAAGATCGGGGCACAACTCCAAGTCGTCCTGTAACCGTGGACACGGCTATCCGAATAGTTAATTTTCATCCCTGCAGGGGTGCACCACATGTCCCGTCACGCTCGATAACACTCTGGCCAGACATACTTTTCTGGGTCCTGCCCGGCCTCGGAATATCGACACGTCGCAGCCCCACCTAAGACTAATCAGAGAGGCCAGCCCGCCGGTCTAAATCCTAAGCACAAAGGGTTCATGGGCCCAGTTCCCCTTCACGCTCCTGCATGTGGCGTGGGCGGCCGACGTCAGTCCTAGCATCCCTTAATCACAAGCGCGATGCATCTCGGGACCACTCGGGCGCGCGCCGCTACACTGCTGGCATCTGAAAAGCTTCGGCTGATACCGCGACGTCGAGTACCCATAATTCTCCCCGCGTAGCCGGTTAGTGCGAAAAGGTCTCCGACCAACCCAGATCAAATACCCAAATCCATTAGCATTTTAAATAGGCCAGCAACACAGTCTCACGGGAATCCACCCGATATACAACTAATCACCAATGATCCCAGTAACATGGTCGAGTAATTGTGTGGTTGTAACATCGGGGGGGATCCGAGGTATCACCCTCGTTGGATTCCGCACGATGTACCCGTCAAGGTGGGCTTAGAGGAATCACCCTCGGGGGTCTCACACTTGAGGGGTTGTACGACAGAGGCATCATCGGGAATGGTGAAAGAGGAATCACCCTCGATAACCACGACCGACTAGCTATACTACATAGATATCATCAGGAGTACTTAACGAGGTGTCACCCTCGGTACCCGATAGTATCCCTGTAGCGTCGTACAACGAAGGGGGGTCAACGTGTTGTGTCGGGTCTGGCTCGTCGATCAGAGATCGAGAATTGAAAACAAGCGGGGCAACTGATCTCCGGGGTCAGAGGGGACGACTGCTCCACCTATACTAAGCAGGTTAAAGGTACAGGACTGAAAGTAGCAGTTCATCAAAAACAGGCTATGCATCAGATATAGGAGCTAACTACAACAGTAGCAAAATACTAATGCAAGCAGTAGGAAGAAAGACATAGGCGATATAGGAATGATCAAGGGGAGTTTGCTTGCCTTGCTGCTCTGCGGCAAAGGACTGATCGGCAGGGTCGTAGATGTACCCGGCAGCAGCGTCAGTCTCGGGGTCTACCGGTAAGAAGAGGGGGGAGAAACAATAAATAATAGCACCGATGCAACACAAAGCATGACATGAAAAGATGCAGGCTAGACATGAGCTAACACAGCAACATCCGTCATAGACGGGTCGGAAGAATATCTGACGATATTTTCCGGGTCTCGAGCTACTACCGGTTATACTGGAAACGATGGAAAAGTTCCATGTTTGCTATGCTAGGGACGCGTGACAGACGAACGGACCGTGTATCCGGGTTCGTCTCGCTTTGCTGATCAACTTTCATGTTGAAAATAATTCGATCAGACTTACGGATTATTTAATATTAATTTCTAAAGTTTTATTAATTATTTAGGAATTAAAAACAGATTTAAAAGATTTAATAAAATCCTATTATGACATCATCGCGATGTCAGGCTGACATCAACCTTTGACCGGTCAACTGACCAGCGGGTCCCGAACGTCATAGACACAAGTTTTTATTAAGATTAATTATTAATTAATCATATTAGTTTAGTGGGGGACCCGCGTGTCATACTCTAATTATGTTAATTAATTATTTTAACTAATATATCTATTTATTTATTTATTTAAGAAAAACATTATTTTTAATTATCGCGTGGGGCCTCCCTGTCATAGACAGCGGGTGCATTGGCCCCACCGGTAAGTGACCTAAAGTTATTTTCCTATTTTATTATTAGATACCTAACCGTGCAAATACCGTATTCCTCTAAATATCCATATACGCAAATACATACATCATATCTCATACATACATACATACATACGCATTTAATACATCATTTGTTTTTATTCATCTTTCTTTTCTCTCAACACTCATCTCTCTCTCTCTGTTAACAGAGACAGAGAACTACTCTCTCTAACTCCATAGAAGAACACAAACTTCAAATCCTTCTACCGGAGTCCATCGTCGACGGATCGAGGCCCCGTTTGCCGGAACGGAACCGGGACGTCGAGGAGAACGACACGGTGGGAGGAGCCCGAGGAGGGGCTCACCGACGGTGACGTGACGGCCCGGTGAAGCTGGAGTTCGCACGAAGGTGACGGTGGAGACGGCGTGGAGGCGGTGACGGTGACGGTGACGGTGGAGACGGCGTGGAGGCGGTGACGGTGACGGTCGTGGTGACGTGCCGGGGAGGGGGAGCCGGTCGGATCCGGCGAGATGATGACGTCTCCCTTTCCCGGTCCCTCCCGGACCGAGCGGGAGATGGCCGACGGGGGCTGGGGCTGTTGGTAGGCCGGCGAGGTTGGAGGGGCGCCGGCGGAGGTGAGGGGGGGCTCGCCGGCCGGGAGAGGGGAGGGGCTCGCCGGCCGGGAGAGGGAAGCCGCGAGGTGGGGGGGGCGCCGGGGGAAGGAAGGCCGCCGGCGGGAAGGATTTGGGAAGGAGGAGGCGAGGTGGAGAGGAGGGGGGGACGACGGGATGGGATCTGGCTCGGTTCGTGGGGGGAGGGAGTGTCGGTGGGGATGGGGGGGCCGAGACGAGGGATGGGAGAGAGCGCGTGGGATGGGGCGGGGCCCTCGTGGGGGAGGGGCTGGCGACGTGGGGTGGGGCCCCCCCACGAGGGGGGGTGGCTGGCGGCGGCGCACCAGGGGGGGAGGGAGTAGCGAGGGGAGTGAGAGAGGTGGCGGCTCGCCAGGGGGGCTAGGGTTTGGGGAGGCCGGCTGGGCCGGTGGGTGGCCCAGCTGGGCCGGGGAGGGAGTTGCTTTCTCTTTTTTTTGATTTGTTTTTATTTTGTTTTACCTTTTCCCTTTTCTTTTTATTAATCCTTTCTTTCAGTTTTCTTTTCTTTCTTTTATCATTATTATTTCTTTAATACTTTCCCTTTTTTACATATATATTCTTTTAATATTTGCAATGAACTCATAACGTACTCTTCGTTTGTCTTCAAATTTTGAATCCGGACAAAACTCGAATCAACGCGGGTCTGAGATGGGAATCCGATGACGTGGCATCATTAGTTGTTGATCACTGTAGCTTAATTACAATAATCACTGTAGCAGAAGTCGAGGATGTCACAATTCTCCCCTACTAACAAGAATTCTCGTCCCGAGAATTAAGAGGTAGAGGGAAAGAGTCCGGGGTATTCATCACGAAGATGATCCTCGCGTTCCCAAGTGGCTTCATCTTCAGAGTGATTTGACCACTGCACCTTAAGGAACTTGGTGACCTTGCGACGAGTCTTACATTCAGCTTGGTCGAGAATGCGGACCGGATGCTCTTTATAAGAGAGGTCTTGTTGTAGCTCAAGCATATCGTGATCCACTGCTCGAATAGGGTCCTTGAAGCAGCGACGGAGCTGAGAAACATGGAAGACATCGTGAACCTGAGAAAGGTTCGCCGGCAGTTCCAATTGATAAGCCACTCTTCCACGCCTTTCGAGAACAGTGAAAGGACCAATATAACGAGGAGCTAACTTGCCCTTGATTCCGAAACGGTGTGCACCTCTCATTGGTGTGACACGGAGATAAGCCTTTTCGCCAGGTTGATAGACCATATCTTGATGATGACGGTCATACTGACTCTTCTGACGAGACTGAGCAGCCTTCAGATTCTCATGAATAATGCGGACTTGATCTTCGGCATGTTGAATAATATCCGGACCGAAGAGTGATCGTTCCCCAGTTTCTGACCAATTCAGAGGAGTTCGACACCTTCGCCCATACAATACTTCGAAAGGGGCCATCTTTAGGCTAGCTTGATAGCTATTGTTGTAAGAGAACTCGGCATACGGGAGAGATTCCTCCCATTTCTTTCCGAAAGAAATGACACAAGCTCGAAGCATGTCCTCGAGAATTTGGTTGACGCGTTCAACTTGTCCCTGGGATTGAGGATGAAATGCAGTGCTGAAGGACAGATGAGTCCCCATAGCCTTCTGAAAACTTTCCCAGAATTTTGAAGTGAACAAGCTACCACGGTCCGAACTGATTACCAACGGAATACCGTGAAGTGAAACAACCCTTGACATATAAAGATCTGCCAGCTGACTAGCATTAATCGTTTCTTTGACGGCCAGGAAATGTGCAACTTTGGACAGTCGATCAATCACGACAAGAATAGCATCATTACCTTTCTGAGACCTGGGAAAACCAGTGACGAAGTCCATTTCAACGTGATCCCATTTCCACTCGGGAATAGAGATAGGTTGCAGAGTTCCAGCAGGCTTTTGGTGTTCTACCTTGATACGCCGGCATATATCACATTCTGCCACATAGCGTGCAATGTCTTGTTTCATATTGGGCCACCAGAATCTTTGCCGGATGTCTTGGTACATCTTGGTACTACCCGGATGAATAGACAATGGTGTGTCATGAGCTTCTTCCATCACCTTCCCAGTCATCCTCAGATTTTCCTTCTTATTTGGGACGAATAGGCGACCCTTGAAATACAAGGCGCCACCTTCATCAACAGTGAAAAAGGAGGGTTTACCCTTCGCAATATAGCTCTTAATCCTGTCGACATCATCGTCAAAGTTTTGTATATTCTTTATGGAGCTCACAAGATCTGGTTCAACCACTAGGTTACTGAGGGAACCCTGATTAACAACACGGAGGTTCATCTTTTGATACTCTTCAGGAGGCGGAACAAGGTAACCCTGAGGAACAATGTGGAGGTTCAGCTTACGGAATTCCTCTTGCAAACGATCGTGAACCTGATGAACCTGGAGGTGGTTGCAGTATGACTTGCGACTTAAGGCATCAGCCATTACATTAGCCTTGCCAGGGGTATATGATATACTACAGTCAAAATCTGCTATACGCTCCATCCATCTTTGTTGGCGCAGGTTCAGCTCCGGTTGAGTGAACAAGTACTTCAGACTTTGATGGTCGGTGTAGATTTCACAGCGATTACCGACAAGTATTGTCGCCATTCCTTCAATGCATGAATGACTGCGGCAAGCTCGAGATCATGAACTGGGTAGTTCTCTTCATGAGCACGCAGTTGACGTGAAGCATAAGCGATCACCTTGCGATCCTGCATTAGGACACAACCTATTCCTTGACGAGAAGCATCACAGTATATGACGAAATCCCTTTTCGTATCTGGAGGAGCAAGTACTAGAGCGGACGTCAGTTTGTCCTTGAGCGCTTGGAAACTTTCCTGACATTTATCAGTCCATTCATACTTAACACCTTTGTGAAGCAGGTTGGTTAAGGGCTTCGCAATCTTGGAGAAGTTCTCGACGAATCGACGGCAATAGCTGGCGAGTCCGAGAAAACTTCTGACTTGCTTGACATTCTTCGGGGGAGTCCAGTCAAGAATAGCTTGAATTCGTTCGGGGTTGACCGCAATACCATCCTTGGAAATCACATGACCAAGGTAAGTCACTTCATCTAGCCAGAACTCACATTTGGAATACTTCGCATAGAGTTTATGCTCCCGAAGCTTATCCAGTACAAGACGAAGATGTTCAGCATGCTCTTCTTTGTTCTTTGAAAACACCAGAATATCATCCAGATATACCACAACAAATTTGTCGAGGTAGTCCATGAATATATAATTCATCAATCGAGAGAAGGTTGCCGGTGCATTGGTTAAGCCGAAGGACATGACGGTGTACTCGTATGACCCATATCGAGTAACAAAGGCGGTCTTTGGAATATCCTCCTTGCGAACACGGATCTGGTGGTATCCCAATCTCAAGTCGAGCTTAGAGAAAACGGTGGAACCAGCAAGTTGATCATATAAATTATTTATCCGAGGGAGAGGATATTTGTTTTGAATAGTGGCCTGGTTGATAGGACGATAGTCTTGAACCAATCGATTTGTCCCATCCTTCTTCTTAACAAAGAGAGAAGGTGCTCCCCAAGCAGAGGAACTCGGACGGATGAAACCCAGACGGAGCGAGTTGTCAATCTCTTGCTTAAGTTCAAGGAGTTCATGTGGTGGCATTCTATAAGGACGCTTGGCAATAGGAGTGGTACCGGGTACCAAGTCAATGACAAACTCGACAGCTCGAGCAGGGGGAATCCCCGGAAGTTCTTCTGGAAAGACATCTTGAAATTCTCGGACCACTGGACTGTTTTCAATCCCTTCAAGAGGCGACGCATTTAATGCATTCAAAGCATACAGTCGTGCCTCAGCATTACGGACGAGATGCGCATGGTAGCTTACTAGTTCATCTGAAGGGTGTAGGAGGTGAACGGTCTTGGTGGCACAAACGATCGATGCGGTATGAGCTTTTAACCAGTCCATCCCCAATATGAGATCAATGTTGGATGACTTTAGTAGGATGGGGTTGGCAAGGAATTCTAATCCTTCAATTTCAACTGGAACATGGGGGCAAACCACAGAGGTTCGGCATTCGCCCCCAGGGGTGTTTACCACTATCGGGATGTTCATCTCTTCGCTCCTAATGTCATGCATGTATGCAAAATTTTCCGACATAAAGGAATGCGATGCTCCTGTATCAAACAATACAGAAGCAGGTACTGAGTTAACGAGAAGTGTACCCATCACGGTAGCAGGCTGGTCTTGAGCTTGACCCATATCAATGTTGTTGGCCTGACCACGAACATAAGCAGGCTTAGCGTTGAAGTTGCGGTTTTGGTTGTTGCCACGGCCAGTTGCGGGAAGTGCCAGCTGATTCGGATTCTGCCTGCAGTCTCTAGCACGGTGACCTGGACGGCCACACTTGAAGCACAGCCCGTCCTCAGGACGGGAAGGAGGAACTCGAGGTGGTGGAGCTGGAAGCCTCGGCTGCCTAGGTGGTGGAGGAGGCAGGCGAGGTGCAGCATAGGACGACCTCGGAGTAGGAGCAGGTGCATGGTACATGTTGTTGGGAATCCAGATCTTTCGCTTCTGTGCAGATGAGCCCGAAGATGAGCCCATGTCACGGTTGCGCTTGCTGCTATCTTTGTATTCCTGCAGACCAGTCTCAACCTGAATAGCCTTGTTCACGAGGGTGGCGAAATCAGCATAGTCCTGAACGAGGAGTGTCAGCTTGATATCAGGGTGGAGGCCTTCACGGAACTTCTCCTGCCTGCGTGCATCAGTCGCAATGTCTTCTTCAGCATAGCGAGATAATTCCAGAAATTCCCGCTGATAAGCATCCACAGTCTTGTTGCCCTGGACCAAGTTGCGGAACTCACGCTTCTTCCGATCCATGATTCCCTGGGGAATGTATCGAGCACGGAAAGCAGCCTTGAACTCTGCCCAAGTGATGATAGTCCCATCGGGCTGAGAGCGCCTGTGGCTGTCCCACCATTGAGCAGCGGGACCCTTTAGAAAGTAGGCGGCAAAGTTGACATAGCTCGCCAGGGGCACATTGGCAGACTCTAGCTCGTAAGAAATGTCACGGAGCCAGTCATCAGCATCAAGAGGCTGAGTTGAGCTGCGGTAGATCGCAGGGTTGAGACGGCAGAAGTCTTGCAGTGTCACGCCTTGTGGTTGGTTCATGTTCGGCCTTTGGAACTGATCCATGAGTCCTTGCATAAACTGGCGGTTCAGCTCAAACTGTTGGATCATCCCCGCCATATACTCAGGAGGCGGGGGTGGTGCATTGTTGGCAGGGCCACGCGGGCGGCCAACTGGTCTAACCATCCTGTTAAATATTTAGCAGGGGGAGTTTAGCTTAAAGTAATTGAAAGGCATCGCACGCATTCATGAAGTAATCAAGCATAATGAAAGGGAAATGCGATAGATACTCCATAGTAGTTGAGTTCGACATACAGACCCATACATAAGTTCGATTACAGACTAGCGATTAAAAACTCGAAATTTGGCGATAGCCCGGACGCATTTGACGATACCCTGGACTCACTAGGCGGCGCGCAGGCACGTGGTGGAAGAGTACCACAACGAGATGTAGCGATAAGGCTACATCAACGTCGGAGAGGACGATCGAATCCTGGTAGCTGGCGGTGATAGAAGGTAGGGACAGGACCCTGTGTCCCGTTGTGACTCTGGTGAGGGTACCGCATCCAGTCGAGCAGCTGAGGTCCAAGTGCAGGGGTTCTACCCCCAACATCAGTCCACTCGAGAGCTGATGGTAGCTCTGTCCTGCTCGGCTCGCGGATGCGCATAGGTGGAACCCTCGGACAGTGTGATGGCTGCAGCTCTGTCAACGCGTCGTAGAGACGAGCGCGTGTAGCATACAGCTCCACAGTCAGAGCTCGGAAAGCATGATCCATTGCCTCAGTGTACTGCACCAGAATCCGCGCGTCGTAGCGACGCGTCACGTAGGGGGCACAGACAGCGACGTAGGAACGGTCGCTGCGCTCCCGAACGTCAGAAGCGTAGGCAGTGAGATCAGACCCAGTCTCATCCCCAGCAGGAGCATGCGGGATGTATCTGAAAGGGCTCTCCTCCAGGTGGGGGTACGCTCCACGGAGACGGGTGATGGCGATGTAGGCCGCATCATGGACGGCCATCTCGACCGACACTCCAATACCACAGAACACGTGGCGCTCGAGGGTCTCGCCGCCCCTCTGGTCGAAGATGCGAACCTCAGCCTGGTACTGGTACTGGTTGTACTCGCGGAAATCCTCGAACACAGTGTACTCGGGGTACCAGCGATATCCCAGCCTGGTCAGGAGATCGACCAAAATGGCCGGGAACCCAGTCGTCTCAGTGGCCTGTGTCAGGCGCACGTGCTGTCTTGCGGGACGCATCTGAAAATAAGATTGACGGATGTCAATGACAGTGTGTGTAATACATATTCAGGAGAAAAAGAGTAGATAGTCCAGCGCTCCGGATTGATGTGATTCGAGAACCTAATGTTAGAGTTAGTAAAATCTTTGACCCGAAAGAGAAGAGAAAGTAGAGCCCAGAGTATAGGAAAGGAGTAAAAGATACTAATACCACCCAATTGAGATGTGGGCCCGTAACCCACAACATCAGTGTTAGTAAAGTTTTTCAAACACTAGACTCAACTTCGGCCATGGAGTTGGAAAGGGGGCTACCTACAGGCAGTTGGCTCTGATACCAACTTGTGACGCCCTCGGCTTAATCGTACGCTAAACATACACGCAAATGCGTACGATCAAACCCAAGGACTCACGGGGAGATATCACAACACAACTCTAGACACAAATAAAATAACATCAGCTTCATATTACAAGCCAGGGGCCTCGAGGGCTAGAATACGAAAGCTCGATAAGCACACGAGTCAGCGGAAGCAACAATATCTGAGTACAGACATAAAACAAGGGGTGCCTTAGAGAAGGCTAGCACAAAAGATACAACGATCGAACGAGGCGAGGCCTCCTGCCTGGGAACCTCCTAACTACTCCTGATCATCAGCGGCCTCCACGTAGTAGTAGGCACCGTCGGGGTAGCAGTCGTCGGCGGCGGGGACCTCCATCTCCTGGGCTTCATCATCTGGTCGCAGCAAACGGATCAAGGGAACAAGGGGGGAGCAAAGCAGCGGTGAGTACTCATCCAAAGTACTCGCAAGTCTTACATCAGAACTATTCTAATTATGCATCAGTATCAAAGAAGGGGGTTATATGTGGACTGACTGCAGCAATGCGAGAATAGAGAGAGAAGGCCTAGTCCTATCAAAGACTAGCATCTTCAGGGTCTTGCAGCAATAGACGAGAGTAGAACAGGGGTAACACATAAATAGTCATATTGTTGCAGCAATATTAAAGTGAGGTCACGCCTAAAGATCCTCCCTCGACTCCCTGCGAGGAAGCAATCCCGAGGCAAACTAAATCCAGTTAAGTAACAATTGTAGTTGTAAAAGATCGGGGCACAACTCCAAGTCGTCCTGTAACCGTGGACACGGCTATCCGAATAGTTAATTTTCATCCCTGCAGGGGTGCACCACATGTCCCGTCACGCTCGATAACACTCTGGCCGGACATACTTTTCTGGGTCCTGCCCGGCCTTGGAATATCGACACGTCGCAGCCCCACCTAAGACTAATCAGAGAGGCCAGCCCGCCGGTCTAAATCCTAAGCACAAAGGGTTCATGGGCCCAGTTCCCCTTCACGCTCCTGCACGTGGCGTGGGCGGCCGACGTCAGTCCTAGCATCCCTTAATCACAAGCGCGATGCATCTCGGGACCACTCGGGCGCGCGCCGCTACACTGCTGGCATCTGAAAAGCTTCGGCTGATACCGCGACGTCGAGTACCCATAATTCTTCCCGCGTAGCCGGTTAGTGCGAAAAGGTCTCCGACCAACCCAGATCAAATACCCAAATCCATTAGCATTTTAAATAGGCCAGCAACACAGTCTCACGGGAATCCACCCGGCTTACAACTAATCACCAATGATCCCAGTAACATGGTCGAGTAATTGTGTGGTTGTAACATCGGGGGGGATCCGAGGTATCACCCTCGTTGGATTCCGAACGATGTACCCGTCAAGGTGGGCTTAGAGGAATCACCCTCGGGGGTCCCACACTTGAGGGGTTGTACGACAGAGGCATCATCGGGAATGGTGAAAGAGGAATCACCCTTGATAACCACGACCGACTAGCTATACTACATAGATATCATCAGGAGTACTTAACGAGGTGTCACCCTCGGTACCCGATAGTATCCCTGTAGCGTCGTACAACGAAGGGGGGTCAACGTGCTGTGTCGGGTCTGGCTCGTCGATCAGAGATCGAGAATTGAAAACAAGCGGGGCAACTGATCTCCGGGGTCAGAGGGGACGACTGCTCCACCTATACTAAGCAGGTTAAAGGTACAGGACTGAAAGTAGCAGTTCATCAAAAACAGGCTATGCATCAGATATAGGAGCTAACTACAACAGTAGCAAAATACTAATGCAAGCAGTAGGAAGAAAGACATAGGCGATATAGGAATGATCAAGGGGAGTTTGCTTGCCTTGCTGCTCTGCGGCAAAGGACTGATCGGCAGGGTCGTAGATGTACCCGGCAGCAGCGTCAGTCTCGGGGTCTACCGGTAAGAAGAGGGGGGAGAAACAATAAATAATAGCACCGATGCAACACAAAGCATGACATGAAAAGATGCAGGCTAGACATGAGCTAACGCAGCAACATCCGTCATAGACGGGTCGGAAGAATATCTGACGATATTTTCCGGGTCTCGGGCTACTACCGGTTATACTGGAAACGATGGAAAAGTTCCATGTTTGCTATGCTAGGGACGCGTGACAGACGAACGGACCGTGTATCCGGGTTCGTCTCGCTTTGCTGATCAACTTTCATGTTGAAAATAATTCGATCAGACTTACGGATTATTTAATATTAATTTCTAAAGTTTTATTAATTATTTAGGAATTAAAAACAGATTTAAAAGATTTAATAAAATCCTATTATGACATCATCGCGATGTCAGGCTGACATCAACCTTTGACCGGTCAACTGACCAGCGGATCCCAAACGTCATAGACACAAGTTTTTATTAAGATTAATTATTAATTAATCATATTAGTTTAGTGGGGGACCCGCGTGTCATACTCTAATTATGTTAATTAATTATTTTAACTAATATATCTATTTATTTATTTATTTAAGAAAATCATTATTTTTAATTATCGCGTGGGGCCTCCCTGTCATAGACAGCGGGTGCATTGGCCCCACCGGTAAGTGACCTAAAGTTATTTTCCTATTTTATTATTAGATACCTAACCGTGCAAATACCGTATTCCTCTAAATATCCATATACGCAAATACATACATCATATCTCATACATACATACATACGCATTTAATACATCATTTGTTTTTATTCATCTTTCTTTTCTCTCAACACTCATCTCTCTCTCTGTGTTAACACAGACAGAGAACTACTCTCTCTAACTCCATAGAAGAACACAAACTTCAAATCCTTCTACCGGAGTCCACCGTCGACGGATCGAGGCCCCGTTTGCCGGAACGGAACCGGGACGTCGAGGAGAACGACACGGTGGGAGGAGCCCGAGGAGGGGCTCACCGACTGTGACGTGACGGCCCGGTGAAGCCGGAGTTCGCACGAAGGTGACGGTGGAGACGGCGTGGAGGCGGTGACGGTGACGGTCGTGGTGACGTGCCGGCGAGGGGGAGCCGGTCGGATCCGGCGAGATGATGACGTCTCCCTTGCCCGGTCCCTCCCGGACCGAGCGGGAGATGGCCGACGGGGGCCGGGGCTGTTGGTAGGCCGGCGAGGTTGGAGGGGCGCCGGCGGAGGTGAGGGGGGCTCGCCGGCCGGGAGAGGGGAGGGGCTCGCCGGCCGGGAGAGGGAAGCCGCGAGGTGGGGGGGGCCGCCGGGGGAAGGAAGGCCGCCGGCGGGAGGAGGAGGCTCGGTGGGGAAGCTCGCCGGCGGGAGGCAGGGGAGGGGCCGCCGGGGGGGTGAGGGGGAAGGCCGCCGGCGGGAAGGATTTGGGAGGGAGGAGGCGAGGTGGAGAGGAGGGGGGGACGACGGGATGGGATCTGGCTCGGTTCGTGGGGGGAGGGAGTGTCGGTGGGGATGGGGGGGCCGAGACGAGGGATGGGAGAGAGCGCGTGGGATGGGGCGGGGCCCTCGTGGGGGAGGGGCTGGCGACGTGGGGTGGGGCCCCCCCACGAGGGGGGGTGGCTGGCGGCGGCGCACCAGGGGGGAGGGAGTAGCGAGGGGAGTGAGAGAGGTGGCGGCTCGCCAGGGGGGCTAGGGTTTGGGGAGGCCGGTTGGGCCGGTGGGTGGCCCAGCTGGGCCGGGGAGGGAGTTGCTTTCTCTTTTTATTTATTTGTTTTTATTTTGTTTTACCTTTTCCCTTTTCTTTTTATTAATCCTTTCTTTCAGTTTTCTTTTCTTTCTTTTATCATTATTATTTCTTTAATACTTTCCCTTTTTTTACATATATATTCTTTTAATATTTGCAATGAACTCATAACGTACTCTTCGTTTGTCTTCAAATTTTGAATCCGGACAAAACTCGAATCAACGCGGGTCTGAGATGGGAATCCGATGACGTGGCATCATTAGTTGTTGATCACTGTAGCTTAATTACAATAATCACTGTAGCAGAAGTCGAGGATGTCACATTGTATTACGGAACGAGTAAAGAGACTTGCCGGTAAACGAGATTGAAATAGGTATGAGGATACTGACGATCGAATCTCGGGCAAGTAACATACCGAAGGACAAAGGGAATGACATACGGGATTATACGAATCCTTGGCACTGAGGTTCAAACGATAAGATCTTCGTAGAATATGTAGGATCCAATATGGGCATCCAGGTCCCGCTATTGGATATTGACCGAGGAGTCTCTCGGGTCATGTCTACATAGTTCTCGAACCCGCAGGGTCTGCACACTTAAGGTTCGACGTTGTTTTATGCGTATTTGAGTTATATGGTTGGTTACCGAATGTTGTTCGGAGTCCCGGATGAGATCACGGACGTCACGAGGGTTTCCGGAATGGTCCGGAAACGAAGATTGATATATAGGATGACCTCATTTGATTACCGGAAGGTTTTCGGAGTTACCGGGAATGTACCGGGAATGACGAATGGGTTCCGGGAGTTCACCGGGGGGGCAACCCACCCCGGGGAAGCCCATAGGCTTTGGGGAGACACACCAGCACTTAGTGGGCTGGTGGGACAGCCCCAAGGGGGCCTATGCGCCAAGAATAAGAAATCAAAGGAAAAGAAAAAAAAAGAGGGAGGAAGTGGGAAGGGAGGGGGACTCCTCCCACCAAACCAAGTCCAACTCGGTTTGGGGGGGGAGTCCTCCCCCCCTTGGCTCGGCCGACTCCTTGAGGGTCCCTTGGACCCCAAGGCAAGGCCCCCTCCCTCCTCCTATATATATGGAGCAATTAGGGCTGATTTGAGACGACTTTCTCACGGCTGCCCGACCACAGACCTCCATAGTTTTTCCTCTAGATCGCGTTTCTGCGGAGCTCGGGCGGAGCCCTGCTGAGACGAGATCATCACCAACCTCCGGAGCGCCGTCACGCTGCCGGAGAACTCTTCTACCTCTCCGTCTCTCTTGCTGGATCAAGAAGGCCGAGATCATCGTCGAGTTGTACGTGTGCTGAACGCGGAGGTGCCGTCCGTTCGGTACTAGATCGTGGGACTAATCGCGGGATTGTTCGCGGGGCGGATCGAGGGACGTGAGCAAGTTCCACTACATCAACCGCGTTCTCTAACGCTTCTGCTGTACGATCTACAAGGGTACGTAGATCACTCATCCCCTCTCGTAGATGGACATCACCATGATAGGTCTTCGTGCGCGTAGGAAAAATTTTGTTTCCCTTGCGACGTTCCCCAACAGTGGCATCATGAGCTAGGTTCATGCGTAGATGTCTTCTCGAGTAGAACACAAAAGTTTTTGTGGGCGGTGATGTGCGTTTTGCTGCCCTCCTTAGTCTTTTCTTGATTCCGCGGTATTGTTGGATTGAAGCGGCTTGGACCGACATTACTCGTACGCTTACGAGAGACTGGTTTCTTCGTTACGAGTAACCCCCTTTGCTCAAAGATGACTGGCAAGTGACGGTTTCTCCAACTTTAGTTGAATCGGATTTGACCGAGGAGGTCCTTGGATGAGGTTAAATAGCAACTCATATATCTCCGTTGTGGTGTTTGCGTAAGTAAGATGCGATCCTACTAGATACCCTTGGTCACCACGTAAAACATGCAACAACAAAATTAGAGGACGTCTAACTTGTTTTTGCAGGGTATGATTGTGATGTGATATGGCCAACGATGTGATGTGATATATTGGATGTATGAGATGATCATGTTGTAATAGAAATATCGACTTGCACGTCGATGGTACGGCAACCGGCAGGAGCCATAGGGTTGTCTTTATACTAACGTTTGTGCTTGCAGATGCGTTTACTATTTTGCTAGGATGTAGCTTTAGTAGTAATAGCATAAGTAGCACGACAACCCCGATGGCAACACGTTGATGGATAATCATGGTGTGGCGCCGGTGACAAGAAGATCGTGCCGGTGTTTTGCTGATGGAGATCAAGAAGCACGTGATGATGGCCATATCATGTCACTTATGAATTGCATGTGATGTTAATCCTTTTATGCACCTTATTTTGCTTAGAACGACGTAGCATTATGAGGTGATCTCTCACTAAAATTTCAAGACGAAATTGTGTTCTCCCCGACTGTGCACCGTTGCTACAGTTCGTCGTTTCGAGACACCACGTGATGATCGGGTGTGATAGACTCAACGTTCACATACAACGGGTGCAAAACAGTTGCGCACGCGGAACACTCGGGTTAAGCTTGACGAGCCTAGCATGTGCAGACATGGCCTCGGAACACATGAGACCGAAAGGTCGATCATGAATCATATAGTTGATATGATTAGCATAAGGATGCTTACCACTGAAACTATACTCAACTCACGTGATGATCGGACTTGGGATAGTGTAAGTGGATCATGAACCACTCAAATGACTAGAGAGATGTACTTTTTGAGTGGGAGTTTAGCATATAATTTGATTAAGTTGAACTCTAATTATCTTGAACATAGTCTAAGTCCACTTTGAATATATTTGTGTTGTAGATCATGGCTCACGCAAGTGTCATCCTGAATTTTAATACGTTCCTAGAGAAAGCTAAGTTGAAAGATGATGGAAGCAACTTTGTAGACTGGGCTCGTAATCTTAAGCTAATCTTACAAGCTGGGAAGAAGGATTATGTCCTTAATGCTGCGCTAGGAGATGAACCACCCGCTACGGCTGATCAGGATGTTAAGAACGCTTGGTTAGCGCGTAAGGAGGACTACTCAATAGTTCAATGTGCAGTCTTGTATGGCTTAGAACCGGGACTTCAACGTCGCTTTGAGCATCATGGAGCATTTGAGATGTTCCAGGAGTTGAAGTTTATCTTTCAGAAGAACGCCCGGATCGAGAGGTATGAGACCTCCGATAAATTATATGCTTGCAAGATGGAGGAAAACTCGTCTGTCAGTGAACATGTGCTCAAAATGTCTGGGTACTCAAACCGTCTAGCTGAACTGGGGATTGAACTCCCGCAAGAGGCTATCACTGACAGAATCCTTCAATCACTGCCGCCAAGCTATAAAGGCTTTGTGTTGAACTACAACATGCAAGGGATGAACAAGTCTCCCGGCGAGTTGTTTGCGATGCTGAAAGTCGCAGAGTCTGAACTCCGTAAAGAGCATCAAGTGTTGATGGTGAGCAAGACCACTAGTTTCAAGAGAAACGGCAAAGGCAAGAAGGGCAATTCGAAGAAGAGCGGCAAGCCTGTTGCCAATCTGCCGAAGAAACCCAAGGCTGGACCTAAGCCTGAAACAGAGTGCTTCTATTGCAAGGGTATGGGTCACTGGAAGCGTAATTGCCCCAAATATCTGGCAGATAAGAAGGCGGGCAAAGAAAAATCAGGTATATTTGATATACATGTTATTGATGTGTACTTAACCGGCTCTCGTAGTAGTGCCTGGGTATTTGATACCGGTTCTGTTGCTCACATTTCCAACTCGAAACAGGAACTGCGGAATAGACGAAGGCTGGCGAAAGACGAAGTGACGATGCGCGTAGGAAATGGTTCCAAGGTTGATGCAATCGCCGTCGACACAGTGTCACTTCAGCTACCATCGGGATTAGTGATGAACTTAAATCATTGTTATTTAGTGCCTGCGTTGAGCATGAACATTATATCTGGATCTTGTTTATTGTGAGACGGTTACTCTTTTAAGTCTGAGAATAATGGTTGTTCTATTTCTATGAGTAACATATTTTATGGTCATGCACCGAATGTGAGAGGATTGTTCATATTGAATCTTGATAGCGATACGCATATACATAACATTGAGACCAAAAGAGTTAGAGTAAACAATGATAGCGCCATATTTTTGTGGCACTGCCGCTTGGGTCATATTGGTGTAAAGCGCATGAAGAAACTCCATGCTGATGGACTTTTGGAGTCACTTGACTTTGATTCACTTGACACGTGCGAACCATGCCTCATGGGCAAGATGACTAAAACTCCGTTCTCCGAAACAATGGAGCGTGCAAGTGACTTGTTGGAAATCATACATACCGATGTGTGTGGTCCAATGAGCGTAGAGGCACGCGGCGGATATCGTTATTTCCTCACCTTCACTGACGATTTAAGTAGATATGGTTATGTCTACTTGATGAAGCACAAGTCTGAAACATTTGAAAAGTTCAAGCAATTTCAGAGTGAAGTGGAAAATCATCGTAACAAGAAGATCAAGTTCCTACGGTCTGATCGTGGGGGTGAATATCTGAGTTTTGAGTTTGGTGCTCGCTTAAGACAATGCGGAATTGTTTCGCAGTTAACCCCGCCTGGAACACCTCAGCGTAATGCTGTGTCCGAACGTCGTAATCGTACTTTGTTAGAGATGGTGCGATCTATGATGTCTCTTACTGATTTGTCGTTATCATTTTGGGGTTATGCATTAGAAACAGCTGCATTCACTTTAAATAGGGCACCATCAAAATCCGTTGAGACGACACCATACGAACTGTGGTATGGAAAAAGGCCAAAGTTGTCGTTTCTTAAAGTTTGGGGATGTGATGCTTATGTCAAAAAGCTTCAGCCTGAAAAGCTGGAACCCAAAGCGGAAAAATGCGTCTTCATAGGTTACCCAAAAGAGACAGTTGGGTACTCCTTCTATCTCAAAACCGAGGGCAAAGTGTTTGTTGCTAAGAACGGAACTTTTCTCGAGAAGGAGTTTCTCTCGAGAGAATTGAGTGGGAGGAAGATAGAACTTGACGAGGTTGTCGAACCTCTCATCCCTCTGGATGGTGGCGCAGGGCAAGGGGAAACCTTTGTCGTTGCGACGCCGGTTGAGGAGGAAGTTAATGATGATGATCATGAAACTCCAGTTCAAGTTTCTGTTGAACCACGCAGGTCGACGAGATCACGTGCTGCTCCAGAGTGGTACGGTAATCCCGTCTTATCAATCATGTTGTTGGACAACAATGAACCTGCAAATTATGAAGAAGCAATGGTGGGCCCAGATTCCAACAAATGGCTAGAAGCCATGAAATCCGAGATAGGATCCATGTATGAGAACAAAGTGTGGACTTTGGAGATACTGCCTGAGGGCCGCAAGGCTATTCAGAACAAATGGATTTTAAGAAGAAGACGGACGCTGACGGTAATGTGACCGTTTATAAAGCTCGACTTGTGGCAAAGGGTTTTTCACAAGTTCCAGGAGTTGACTACGATGAGACTTTCTCACCCGTAGCGATGCTTAAGTCCGTCAGAATCATGTTAGCAATAGCTGCATTTTTCGATTATGAAATCTGGCAGATGGATGTCAAAACGGCGTTCCTTAACGGTTTCCTTAAGGAAGAGTCTTATATGATGCAACCCGAAGGTTTTGTTGACCCTAAAAATGCTGACAAGGTGTGCAAGCTCCAGCGATCCATTTATGGACTGGTGCAAGCATCTCGGAGTTGGAACAAACGCTTTGATGAGGTGATCAAAGCATTTGGGTTTATACAAGTGGTTGGAGAATCTTGTATTTACAAGAAAGTGAGTGGGAGCTCTGTGGCGTTTCTAATATTATATGTGGATGACATATTACTGATTGGAAACAACGTAGAGCTTTTGGAAAGCATAAAAGGTTACTTGAATAAAAGTTTCTCTATGAAGGACCTAGGAGAAGCTGCTTACATACTAGGCATTAAGATCTATAGGGATAGATCAAAACGCCTGATAGGACTTTCACAAAGCACATACCTTGATAAAGTTTTGAAAAGGTTCAAAATGGAACAGTCCAAGAAAGGGTTCTTGCCAGTTCTACAAGGTACGAGATTGAGTAAGACTCAGTGCCCAGCAACTGATGAAGATAGAGAGCATATGCGCTCCGTCCCCTATGCTTCAGCCATAGGTTCTATCATGTATGCGATGCTGTGCACTAGACCGGATGTTAGCCTGGCCATAAGTATGGCAGGTAGGTTCCAGAGTAATCCAGGAGTGGATCACTGGACAGCGGTCAAGAATATCCTGAAGTACCTGAAAAGGACTAAGGAGATGTTTCTCGTGTATGGAGGTGACGAAGAGCTCGTCGTAAAAGGTTACGTCGATGCAAGCTTTGACACAGATCCGGACGACTCTAAGTCGCAAACCGGATACGTATTTATTCTTAATGGGGGTGCAGTAAGCTGGTGCAGTTCCAAGCAAAGCGTCGTAGCAGATTCTACATGTGAAGCAGAGTACATGGCTGCCTCGGAGGCGGCTAAGGAGGGTGTCTGGATGAAGCAGTTCATGACGGATCTTTGAGTGGTGCCAAGTGCACAGGATCCAATAACCTTATTCTGTGACAACACTGGTGCCATTGCCTTAGCAAAGGAACCAAGGTTTCACAAGAAGACCAGACACATCAAACGACGCTTCAACCTCATCCGCGACTACGTCGAGGAGGAGGACGTAAATATATGCAAAGTGCACACGGATCTGAATGTAGCAGACCCGCTGACTAAACCTCTTCCACGGCCAAAACATGATCGACACCAGAACTGTATGGGTGTTAGATTTATTACAATGTAATTCACATGGTGATGTGAAGGCTAGATTATTGACTCTAGTGCAAGTGGGAGACTGTTGGAATTATGCCCTAGAGGCAATAATAAATGTATAGTTATTACTATAATTCCTGTATCAAGATAATAGTTTATTATCCATGCTATAATTGTATTGAATGAAGACTCATTTACATGTGTGGATACATAGACAAAACACCGTCCCTAGCATGCCTCTAGTTGGCTAGCCAGTTGATCGATGATAGTCAGTGTCTTCTGATTATGAACAAGGTGTTGTTGCTTGATAACTGGATCACGTCATTGGGAGAATCACGTGATGGACTAGACCCAAACTAATAGACGTAGCATGTTGATCGTGTCATTTTGTTGCTACTGTTTTCTGCGTGTCAAGTATTTATTCCTATGACCATGAGATCATATAACTCACTGACACCGGAGGAATGCATTGTGTGTATCAAATGTCGCAACGTAACTGGGTGACTATAAAGATGCTCTACAGGTATCTCCGAAGGTGTTAGTTGAGTTAGTATGGATCAAGACTGGGATTTGTCACTCCGTATGACGGAGAGGTATCTCAGGGCCCACTCGGTAATACAACATCACACACAAGCCTTGCAAGCAATGTAACTTAGTGTAAGTTGCGGGATCTTGTATTACGGAACGAGTAAAGAGACTTGCCGGTAAACGAGATTGAAATAGGTATGCGGATACTGACGATCGAATCTCGGGCAAGTAACATACCGAAGGACAAAGGGAATGACATACGGGATTATACGAATCCTTGGCACTGAGGTTCAAACGATAAGATCTTCGTAGAATATGTAGGATCCAATATGGGCATCCAGGTCCCGCTATTGGATATTGACCGAGGAGTCTCTCGGGTCATGTCTACATAGTTCTCGAACCCGCAGGGTCTGCACACTTAAGGTTCGACGTTGTTTTATGCGTATTTGAGTTATATGGTTGGTTACCGAATGTTGTTCGGAGTCCCGGATGAGATCACGGATGTCACGAGGGTTTTCGGAATGGTCCGGAAACGAAGATTGATATATAGGATGACCTCATTTGATTACCGGAAGGTTTTCGGAGTTACCGGGAATGTACCGGGAATGACGAATGGGTTCCGGGAGTTCACCGGGGGGGCAACCCACCCCGGGGAAGCCCATAGGCTTTGGGGAGACACACCAGCCCTTAGTGGGCTGGTGGGACAGCCCCAAGGGGGCCTATGCGCCAAGAATAAGAAATCAAAGGAAAAGAAAAAAAAAGAGGGAGGAAGTGGGAAGGGAGGGGGACTCCTCCCACCAAACCAAGTCCAACTCGGTTTGGGGGGGGAGTCCTCCCCCCCTTGGCTCGGCCGACTCCTTGAGGGTCCCTTGGACCCCAAGGCAAGGCCCCCTCCATCCTCCTATATATATGGAGCAATTAGGGCTGATTTGAGACGACTTTCTCACGGCTGCCCGACCACATACCTCCATAGTTTTTCCTCTAGATCGCGTTTCTGCGGAGCTCGGGCGGAGCCCTGCTGAGACGAGATCATCACCAACCTCCGGAGCGCCGTCACGCTGCCGGAGAACTCTTCTACCTCTCCGTCTCTCTTGCTGGATCAAGAAGGCCGAGATCATCGTCGAGCTGTACGTGTGCTGAACGCGGAGGTGCCGTCCGTTCAGTACTAGATCGTGGGACTGATTGCGGGATTGTTCGCGGGGCGGATCGAGGGACGTGAGGACGTTCCACTACATCAACCGCGTTCTCTAACGCTTCTGCTGTACGATCTACAAGGGTACGTAGATCACTCATCCCCTCTCGTAGATGGACATCACCATGATAGGTCTTCGTGCGCGTAGGAAAAATTTTATTTCCCTTGCGACGTTCCCCAACAAAGGTGCCCATGCTCAATCACAATGGTGTGCCCATCTGCGAGTCTCGCCATCTTGTAGTACATCGATGAGGTCTACCAAGGTATAGGACCCTCTGCCCTCCCTTCTAACCCCTACCAATGTTCTAGGGCTCGATTTTTGGCCACTTAAATTGACAACAAGGTTCATAATTTGTTACCTTTGTTGGGTGTCGGCTCCGTTTGCTCCGGTGACGAAGCTGGCGGCCCGGCTCGTGTGCGACCTTGGGATACATCGGAGCGGCGGTTCAATACATGGTTTTAGGGTGTCGGATCCGGTTGCTTGGGCGGCAGAGCAGTTGACTCGCCTGGTGCGCGGCCTCGGGGTCGGTGTGGCTGCTGGAGCCGTGGCTTTGGTTTTGGTTGTAAGGTGTCGGCTACAGGTTGCTCAGGTGACGAAGTCGGCTGGTCTGGTGTGTGGCATTGGGGTATGTGTGTGTTGATTGGCTCCTGTTGGGGGCGTGTTATAACGGTTATTACTTGGGTTTCCGTTAATTAACCAGACTACTCTCTTCCACCTTTTTTAATAAATCGGTCCCTAAGGGGCTGCGTTTAAAAAGAAAATTCATTAGTTACCATTTGCCATGCATGTGCCAGTTTTATTAGTTTGCATAGTTTGTCGATGCAGTACGTAACATATATAGTTTGTGTATATGTTTGTACGTATGCATATGTATCTGCAGCTAGTCGCGCCATGATGAAAGATGTTTGTGGGCAAGACATACAAGGAGCAAGATGAAGGGACAAAGCAAACTCTAGGGGCAGTGGAGATGCTAGAGGGGGGCTTGAGGGAATGCTCCAATGGGAAGCCGTTCTTTGATGGAGACAACTTTGGCTATGTTGATGTTGTGTTGGGTGGTATGGTTGCATAGATGCAAGGAACCAAGCCGCTCTGTGGTGTCGAGCTCCTTCACGCCACCAAGACACCGCTTTTGCTGGCATGGATGGAGCGCTTTGACGAACTGGAACCTATACCAAGGCGGTTCTGCCAAAAGTCGATAGAATGGTTGAGTTTGCAAAGATGAAACGTGTCCAAAGGACTCTAAACGAAGATGTCTCACCAATCCGATAATAGCTAAGGATCTTGATAGGAGTGCAATGCATAGGAGGAGTCACGACACCGAATACTAGTGTTCTTAGTCTCACATGTCTCTTGTAACAACGTAGAGCATTATTGTTCGGACAACCTAGTATTTCTAAGTTCAATGATCTTCATGTTATTCCTCCCTAATATAAATAGCTCGATGTTACCGCTCAAATAAGCTATTATTTTGATGGGGTGAAAGTATTATTGAAACATATTTTCTATCCCTCCCGTGGGTCCAGAATTTTGGAGTAATTAGATAAAGCATGAACTCAATACAATCAAAGCAAAGAGGTCTTGCCTTTAATACCCTGTCAATGCAGCATTAAAAATATATTACACAGTCTACATTGATCCTAACCTAGACGTATACAGAGATGGGAGACCAGTAAGGATCAATGATAGATTATTGTATTATTAGCCATGTGTGACTACAGAAGCACAACACCTTTGGAAGGTTGGAAACATGTCATGGAGTTGGTGGAAGAGGTTGAAACACATCATTGTCTGTTGAGGATATCATTCATGGTTAGCGTCTCAATCAATCCGAAATTAGAGATTAATTGAAAATCAGATAGTTAACCGATTTTATCAGTTGACTATTAATCGGCCTTTTTGCAAATCCCATGTTCCCAACACTAAAATATGTGATATTCAACAGAAAAACAATACTGGAAAGAAGTGTTACATTGATTCCTTGTCTTTGAGTCCTTTTACAATGACAAAAAAATAGGACAATGATACATATTATGTAATAAAGCCCACAAAACATAAAAACACAGGTCTTGCACACATAACGATAGAAATAGGCCCGATTTATCAGTAGATTCATGACAAGTCGCTTAGGAGGGCGATAAATCGGCCCAACCCATAAACGATGACATATGGCATAATCTTATCGTTCAACAATCAAGTAGCGACAAATCGGATGATAAATTGTTGAATCGGTATATTTTTTGAACAGTACTCTTAGCATAGATGTAAGGAGGCAATTAAAGCATCGTTTCCACCCACATGATTGAGCATGTTTGGGATGAGATATCACATTGTAGAATGGTTGGCTATTTCGTTTGTGGTGTGGCGGACAGAGGATGTTGCCCCGTCATTGATAGTGATAGGATCCCCCACATTGTTCATTTCGATAGCAGATGCCTGTTAGAGCATCTTCAACAGTCTGTATGTTCAATCGTTGGTATAAGTCTCCACATCAACAACCAACAGCACATCATACAAGCTCTTCAATGAACTGTATGTTAATCGTATGTAAAAATAACTAAGCGGGTTCACTAAATAGTGAAGAAATAACCATGCTTGCCTCGGAGCTTGTGCGTGAACCGTTGCTTCAAGTTCATACGTTATTATGTGCCATGTCATCAAAATCATCTATGTGGCAATTTTACCAACGATGATCATACGACCATTGAAGATACCCTTAATCGCGCGCGTCAGTCAAAAAAGCTCCTTGCATGCACAAGAAAACCTAGCCAACGTCGTGTTAAAAAAAAAACCTAGCCAATGTCTCCTTAATGGTTGGCATAGTAATAATACTAGACCTACAAAGACTTACAAATGTTTATTTAACCTTTCAAACAAATTCTTCTCTTCCCTGATTTTCAGTGGGGGTGGGGTCCCTCATCTCCCAATTACCAATCATAATTCTACACATTAATTTATACGTAAAAAATTAAATAAGCCTTTATAGATGTAGCGTTACTTTTGGAATAGTGTGGATAGCAAAATTTGGCCTCCTCGCCTCCCCTGTTCTTTTGCTAGCAAAGCATGCATGAAGCTTGCACCGATCCAACATGATGTGACACTTCTCATACAGTGCATTATACTTCCTTCGTTCCTAAATATAAGTTTTTTAAAAGATTTCATTATAGACTATATACGGAACAAAATGAGTGAGCATATACTCTAAAATATGTCTATATACCTTCGTATGTAATTTATAGTGAAATTTCTTAAAAGACTTATATTTAGGAAAGGATGGAGTATATAAGATGATGTAAATTTTGTAATCGAAAGTATTCACCACTTTCTTTGAATATATGAAACAAGCACCGGCGAGAAGAGCATTACATGTGCTAATCACCCATGGCCGGCGAGAAAAGCAAAGCATGCATGAAGCTTGCACAGATCCAACATGATGTGCCACTTCCCATACGGTGCATTATACTCCTATATAAGATGATGTAAATTTAGTAAGCATCCGATTTACATTTGTAATCGAAAGTATTCAGCACTTTCTTTGAAAATATGATTACATGTGCTAATCACCCATGGCCGGCCACCGTACACGTACACACGAATTGCCTGACCACTCGGACCAGCTCATCTGAGGCATCACCGAAGGGGTCGAAGACGAAGAAGCCATGGCCCTGCCCCTCGAACACGGCGAGCTCGATGGGCTTCCCCATGGCCCTGAGCCTCGCCACGTACTCAGCCACCCGGTCGCGCATCCGGTCACGGCCGGCCTTGGCGACGAGCACCGGAGGGAACGGCACGCCATCGAGCGGGGCGCTCTCCGGCCCGAACGGGTTCGCCGCCGGGTGGTCCCTGGTCGCTCCCTCCGGCAAAGCCAGCCGCCACATCTGCTCGAAGTTCCTCCCAGGGTCGAACTCGGACGACGGCGCCATGGCCTCGGCCTCGGCCTCGGCCGCCGTCCTCTCCTCGCCGCCGAAGTAGGGCCAGAGTATCACGCACCCGACGACGCGCACCCTGTCTCGGAGCGCGAGGGCGCCAGAACCGAGGCGGGCGGCGACGTGGTGAACCATGTTGCCGCCTGCGGAATCGCCGCAGACGAACACCCGGCCGAAGTCGGCGCACTCGGCGAGCCAGGCGTCGGTGCCGGCAGCAGCCTGGTCGCGGAGCCACGAGAGGACGGTCTCCGCGTCCTGATGCGCGGCGGGTAGGCGGTGCTCGGGGGCGAGGCGGTAGTCGGCAGAGAGCACGAGCGCCGGGAGCTCGCCGGCCAGCCGGAGCGCGCCCGCGTGGAAGTTGGGCCACTCGAAGCTGGCGATGCAGAAGCCTCCGCCGTGGAAGTAGGCGAGCACCGGGAGCTTCGGATGCTTCTTATCTGCGGGGCCGGCGGTGGTTGGCCTGTACATCCGGAGGCGGAGGCCGTTGCCGGCGTCGTACACCACGTCTTTCCACTGGACGGGCAGGTCGGACGGGACGTGTCTCAGCATCGGCAGGTGAGAGTAGTCTAGGCTGCGCCTCACGGTGCCGTCGCTCAGGAGCTGCACGATGCCCATGCAGTCCTCCACCACATGCGGCGGAGGCGGCGAACCCGAGACAGCGGACGCCGGCGAGGACGGTATAGTCGACATGTGGGTACGTTTAGATTGGCTTGGCTCAGGATGAACGGTCTTGCGGGGGCAACTCCAACACCCAACCGCATTTCAGCATTTGGTGCGTGGTCCGTTTTATCAGTTTAAGACGAAACGAACATAAATCTGACGCCGATGCGCTGATCCAAACAGACGTGTGTCTGTTTTTATCCATCCACGATTTATTTTTGATTTAAATTTAGATTGTATTTGAATCGAGACGCATGAACACGCGGGACGCACGCCCTTATCCCTAGTGACGAATCGAGCGTAATAATAGAGGATAGGCTCAAAACATCAATTTACTAAGCCTAATTAGCCAATACATTGAAATTGTTGCATGTAAAGCATCTTGATCGTAATTGTCATATGGAATATTTAATCAAAATAGAATTTTAAAGGATAGGCTTAAGCTTGTTGAATCTTTCCTACTAGAATCGCCACTCCTTGTCCCCTTCGACCCGTCCGTCGAAGCATATAGGTCACTTTCCTTCTTCGTGTCTGAAAACCCCTCTAACCCTAGCGCTCCTGCCATGGCCACCGCCCCAAATGATGCCATCGCCGCGTCGCCATCCCGAGAGCAACTCCAACAGGCGCGCTATGGCACAGCGCATTAAAAAATTACAGCGTCAAAATGACCTTTTTAGCGCGCAGCAGCGTTCCCGCTCCAGCAGGCGTCGCAGAATGAGGCGATGTACTGCCGCTCCAGCAAACGCTGCAAAATACAGGCCCACTATATTTATAGCGTCGGCGTCTAGTCCAAACAACATTTGTCACCATAATAAATTAAATCAATAATAAATAGTTCAGCTATCATTACAGCTCAAACAAATATTTTATTTTTTAATACAACATGAAACATACAACATCAAACTATTTTTGACGGCCATGTCAGGCCCACTACTCCTTGATTAAATCCTTCTAAAGATTTGTATGATCCTTCTAAAGGTTTCAACATTTTATTGACGGTAGTCGACATGTGTTTCGGCACATCAAATCATGCCTCCTATCATGCCATTCGATGTGCCGAAACACATGTCGACTACCATCAGGCCCACTACTCCTTGATTATATCCTTCTAAAGGTTTCGGCACATCGAATGGCATGATAAGAGGCAATAAATCGGGCTACCATCGCAGCTGTCGTCCGCACTCGCATGAGATGTCTCAACAACTAGTACTGAGAATAGTCTAAATCTTGTCCAAGCTCATTCTCGATGATCAAGTTATGCATGATCACGCAAGCGTCTATGATATACCAAAGGATCTTTTGATCCAAAATTTAGTCGGTCCTCTCAAAATAGCAAATTGGGCTTGTAAAATCCCAAAAGCTCTCTCCACTTCTCTCCTAGCCGTCGACTGAGCATTGTGGAAATCAAGATTTTTCATACCTTGCGGTGTCGTCAACGGCTTCACAGATGTATTCCACCTGCGTAGATGCCATTCACAAGATAGTAGCCATAGTTATATGTATGGTCATTTGCTACAAACTCCACCAGTGTAGTTTCACCATTTGCAATCTCATTCATAAGTGGTGACCGATTAATAACGTTTATGTCATTCAAAGATCAAGACATTCCATAAAAAGCATGCCAAATCCAAGTCTCTTGATCGGCCACTACTTCAAGGATTATAGTTGAACCTTTTTTGACCGTGAAATTGACCATGCTATGCCTTACCGCAGTTCTTCCAATTCCAATGCATACAATCTTCAAAATTCTTGCGGTGTCCTCAGCATTGGGAGCTCTCAAATATTCCGTACTAAACACCTGCGCAATTCCGACTACGAAGCGCTTGACACACATGATGGCTCGACTCTCATCCATGGCCAAGTGGTCATCAAGAAGATCCACCGGAATACCATATGCCAATATACGCAAAGCGGCAGTAACCTTATGAAATGTGATATGCGCTAGTTCTCCGGCTGCATTCCTCCTTTGCTGAAAAAACTGATCATGGCCCGTCAGTTTCTTTGCAATGTGTTTGAATAACTCAACGTCATCCTGAAACGGCGTCCAAAGTAGGAATCAGGGTATGTGGCATCCTTCGCAAAATAGTTCCTTATCAATTTGTTGTGGTCATCTATCTTATCCCTCCACAATTTCTGACGTGCCTTGGTGTTTTACTGACATGCATAGCTACAATTATTGCGAGGTCATCCTCCTCTTGCATATCAAATTCTTCGTCGGAAGAATCATAGGATGAACTCATCTACAATATTGGAACTAGTTTAAAACTACGAACAAAATGCATCAAATTCATCTACAAAATATAAAGTTGAAATATGCATACCTTGCAAGCGTTTCATTGAACACCTTGTGAGCGCTCAACTCCAAACGGCCGCCGAACGCTGGTCGTCGGACGGATGGTACGCTCAAGCGGCGGCGACGAGCGGGGGAGGTGGAGAAAAAAGTGGCGGCGCGCCGGCAAGGGCTGGGAAAGTGACGGTGGCGCGGCGGAGCAAGGATGAAGAATCCGGGTGCCGGCGCCTACGCCTTGAAGGATCTGGCGGTTGGTGGGGGGAGGGAGAGTCGCGCGCACGTCGTTGTTGTTGAGCGCGCAGGAGCGGGCGCACCAAATACACCACGTGTGATGTAGTTTTAATCCGCACGCTAGACCGCGTATAGTGCGTGCTAGTTTTCAGCGGCTGGTAGATCGCCCACGTCTGCTACACGCGCTAAAACACTGTTTTTTCAGCGTGCCGCTTTTATAGCGGGTCTGTTGGAGTTGCTCTCAAGAAGAACAAACATGAAAGTAGATCGCGTGAATAAGTGCAAAGAGGGTTGGCCATAGAGCGAGATGTGCACAAAAGAAAGCCAAAGCCCAGGCCGTCCTCGACGTCGCCGCCTCGCAACACGAGCCCACCATCGAGCGCAACGATGTTCTCGTCGCCAAGGCGACGCATGCAGCGTCACTAAAGACCCTAATCATTCTAGGGTTCAACCTAGCATCGCCGTCATGGCCGTGCCGAGAACCGGTTCGTTGATCGTTTGCCCTTCATAGGGGCAGTCGCTTAATTCCTCCGCGACACTATAGACTTTCATCCCCATCTGACGTGCGCCCATGTTGTGTCTTGCTTCTCTACGTCACTGAAGGGCAGCGTGATCACGCCGACCCACCCGCTCCCCCGTCCATCATCGACCTCAACATCACGCTTGCATCTGATGATGGTTAGTCGTCCACCGTGATGCAAAGGAAGCGGTCACGGGAGATTCCTATGGCCAACCTTCCCTAAGACCGCAACTTGTTCGACGTTACGCCCGACCCGACATTGGCGGCTGACCCGACCTACTACGAGGAGTTCATGCACGACATATTCTACGAGGGCAACGACCAAGCTTTCCACCCTAAAGGCTACGTCCAATGCTTCGAACCCAACGAGACCCAAAACCAAGATGGTCGGGACCAAGAGGATGGTGATGAGCAAGTGCTGACCAACAATCAAGCTGAGTCGTGGCATGAATACATCTGTTGTGACATTGAGGAGGATCCATTGTTTTTTCATAGATGAGCTTACCCTAAGATCCTACGCACAAAAGAGGAGGCAAAGCACTCACACTGGATCATACACAAAGATGCAGACAAGTTGGTTTGCAAATGTTTGATGGAAATAGGGCAATATCCCAAGACCCTCACCGAGCAAAAAGGGATCGTCTTTTGGGGGAGAGTTCATTCAACCTTTCATGAATGGAGGAAGTTCCCGCCCTACAAGTTTTCGAGCGAACCGGCATCAACTCAATTGAAAAAATATTTTGGTTTATCCAACAAGAATGCAACAAATTCCATGTTGCGTCTTAGAGCATTGAAGCATGTCCTGCGAGTGGACTAGGACTGGGTGACATGGTATGCAACTTCTTCTCTTTGATTCTATAGCACTTCTTTATGTCTCTTGTGTTTTATATGTGCTCAATATTACTTTTGGCTTTAGTGTTATTATGTAGGGGTTCCAAACTTTGGAAGCCTTCAAGGCCCAACTTAAGAACAAGCCATTCACTACACACAATATTGGACGCTCTCACGCTCATGAAAGATTGCCCCAAGTTTAGAGATTATTATCATGCCCTGAAGAAGAATAAAAGGACAACAGTCGTCGTTGAGCTTGAAGGAGTGAAGCGGCTGAGGGGCAAGACCAACTCAAAGGTGGACAAGAAGTGTTATGCGCATCATTCTCCTCGCAAGAAACTTTGCAAGGCATAATGACCCAAATGGAAGCAAGGGACAAGAGGAAGCGGCAAGAGAAAGATGAGCAAATGAAAGCCTGCATGGAGCTTCAAACGAAGAAGTTCGAGAAGGAGGAGGTCGTCCATAGGTGGAAGCTTCAGGTCGAGGAGGCCAGCCAAACGAAGAATCTTGACATTGGCCACCAAAATGCCAAGATCAAAGCAAAAAAAAAAAGGTGGCGCTCGCACACAGGGCAAAGGAGTTGAAGATCATGACGATGGACTTGAGTGCGTTGTCCCCGGATACACGACTTTAGTTTGACAAGAAGAAAAGGGTGATGTTCGATAAAGAAGATTGAGCTATGAAAAAGAGGGATATCATTTTGTATGCCAGTTTTGTCTGTCAGCATGAAGTAGGGGCCGCGACACATGAACTATGATTGTTTCTTGTGACAGGTGCCGACGTGAACTATAGGGATGATTATTTTGTACGCTAGCATGTGTGATGATCGCTGGCGCTCTGACAAGCATGAACTTCGGCCGCTCGCATGGCTATGGACGCGGTCTATGTTTAGTTTTTATTACTTTTCTTACAAAAATATAGCACCAGACGAATTGCGGCCGACGGTAGGGCAACCCGGCCAGATTTGCTCTGGCATGGCTGGGCAGCGCCCCTTTGCCCGCCCCAAACAAACACAATTCGGAAAAAAAAATGTGCTTTGTCCAGCTTGTGGCGAGAGGAAACGATGTACCACTGGTTTTGGGAGTGCCCACATTCAGCAAAAAATTGAAAGCTTGTATGCTCAAAGTTGAGGGCTTCGGTGACGATCACATCAGGATCAGTTGGTCCTTAGAGCACGTTGAGGAGCCAGCTGCTTGCATGGTTTGCCGAGGGTGCGGATCAAGCAAAAATTGTGATGTTTCAAAGTTTCAAGGTTTCTATGCTCTGTGGTTAGCTAGAAATGAGGCTAGGGAAGGAAGGGAAATAGATGAGCCACTTTCAGTTGCCAAAACGACGGTCGAATACATGAAGTGATCCTTTTTTTTTTTTTTTTAGAATGTACACGGAATGTTCCTATTAGGCGCCTTTAGCGAAAAGTAATCTGGCACTCACCCATGGCACAACCGTGCTGCGGCCTAGCAGAGTTCGCTCCCATGGACACTGCATGTTTCTTCTTTTTTCGCGAATATGCAAAGTGTGTATCATTCTATTGATAGAAGAAGGGGAAATGGTGAGAATGGCATTTATTTCGCCAGTGCTCGCTTCGCTCGCTACATAGCCTAGTCCCCCTGCTTCCCCCTTCTTTAGTGTTGGTTATTGTCTGGTAGAAAAAAACGACATTTGTTTTTAATACTCATAATTTTGTGTGATATCAAAAAAGATTTATGGATTTTATAAAAAAGTTCATCCATTTTAAAAAATCATCATTTTTTTATAAAAATATAACAAATTGGAGAAAAGATCATCGATTTTACAAATACATATATTAAAAAAACAATTGATTTTGAAAATAGTTCATCATTTTTTTGTAAGTTCATCGATTCGGAAAATAATTCACAATTATAAAAAAGACCAAGAATTTAAGAATAAAAAAATATAAGAAAATGGTAGTAAGTAATCACAACATGGTAGTGTCCTAGATGGTTACTGTGGTTTATCAAGAAGAAGGACGTCGTGGGTTTGAATCACCTTGTACGCATGTATTTTGCAGGTTAACAGAAAGTATGCATACTGTTCGGCTGGCCTAGTAATGAGAGCACCAGACATGAGTCGTCCTTTGATCTTTTTTTCCTTCGAAATCGTAATTATTTCACTAGTATGCATACTATTAGGCTGGCCTAGTATGCATACTTCGAAAGTATGCATACTATTCGGCTGGCCTAGTAATTAAATTACCTTTGTAAATGTTACTCTCCATCTTTTCAGGCGCTGACAAGTTGAGCATTCCATGTGCGTCATTTGTCTCGACTAAAAGTTTTCATTTTTTGGTAGATTCATTTTTTAAAATATTAAACTGTGCATTTAAATACATAATTATTTCACTGTTAGACGAAACAAGATCCCTTATTAATAGGCCTTGACGAACCTCTTTTTAATTAAAAAAATAAAATAGGAAAAAAGAAAGAAGAAAAAAACGACAACTGAAAAATCGAATAAAAAATCAAAGCCCAAAAGGACAGTTTAGCTTTACAATTTTTTCTATAAGCACGGGTTGTACTTTTCCTTTTTCAGAGAAGCACAGATTGTTCTTCTTGCGGAAGCATATATGTGCATGGCATAGAATCACATGCGATGATTTTCTCTTTTTCAAAAAAGCATAGCTGTGTCTTTCGAGAAGCAAAACTCGTGAACGCGTAGGCAATGCTTCCGTGAATGCACAACATGTGCTTCTCGTGGAAGAAGGTGCTTCCACGAAATCACAATCGTGCTTTCGCCAGAAACAATGCATGTTTTTTTTTCAAGAAGCACAACTGTGCTTTGCAAAAAAAGTCAAAAGACCTTCAAATAATGATTTTCGTCAAAACATAGGCAAAAAGCAAAAAAATAAATCCAAAAACACGTGCGGAAAACAGAAAATTTCGTGCCACCGTGGGTGCATCCAACACATAAACCAAAAAAAGTTAGTCTTTTTTTAGAAACAAAACAAAAAAGTTAGGGTTTTTTTTGTCTAAAATAAGGTAGTTTTTCTTGAGAGGTTAAAAAATGAATAGTTGCTCCCTCCTCTCTTAGCATTCCTTCGAACTTGCAGAGGCCAGATTGTGTTTTTTTAAGGTAAAGTAGGCCAGATATAGCCCATACGTTCTACGGGCCACTGCCAAGAGTGTGGCTTCGACTGTTCTACTGGGCCGACCTGATCCTTATCTTATTGGGTCCGGCCCACAGCTTGACCGCCTAGCCGACCGCAACGCAGAGCGACGCCGCCACCGCCGCCGCGAGGCCTCGCCGGAGAAGCAACCAAGTTTCTGCGTCTTGAGGACGGCGGCGACTCTGAGGAGCCTGAGGATCAAGACGCGGGCGTGCGGAAGGGCCGTGAGGGAGCTACGGTCGTACGAGGAGGAGGTGGAGAAGGAGGCTGCCAAGACCGCCGCCATACATGAAATGGTTTGCATTTCATGTATGTATGTATGTATGTATGTATGTATGTATGTATGCTGTTTGGCGGACAGAAAATCTTATAAGTAAAGCGTCTTGAAGCCGTGATGGGCATAGCATGCGACGAACCGTAAATCGAATGAACAATGTGGTATCACTAGTGGGGACGGGACCTTTAGCTCCGGACCGTAAGGGGCTTTAGTCCCGGTTCATCAACCGGGACTAAAGGGGCGGGACTAAAGGCCTAACCTTTAGTCCCGGCCCTGTTACAAGCCGGGTCTAAAGGTGCTCCACGTGGGCGCCTCGTAGCGCCCCACGGGCAGGACCTATAGTCCCGGTTCGTTACACGGGCCGGGACTAAAGATTTTCAGATTTTGCTGGTTTTGGGGTTTTTTTTAATGAAATTATTTTTGGGTTTTAGGGTTTTAGGGTTTAGGTGTTTGGGAGATTAACGTGATGCCTCGTTTGGTGTTCGGGAATTAGTTTTCATATAATTTAAATAGAAATAATTATGCGTATATATATAAGATTAACTTATCTTACAAGCGAGCATATATATACAATTATATGCAGATCTGAATTATCGGGACTAGAGCCCGTCTATTCGATTACATGGATGAACATCAGTAATGGCCCCTATTTACACTAAATCGTCCTTTGTCATCTATAGCTTCCGTCCTCAGAAATCTCGCAAGCTCATCTGCAACAGCAATCGCGCGTTGCTCTGGTAGGACCTTCGTGGCCGTGTGCTATATATAAGAAGAGGAGATGAATATGAATTTCAATCATGATAACAAAGAATGACGGGTAAAAATAGAGGTGTGAATGTTCATTGCTTACGTCGAATCTGTGATCCTTGAGCTCAGAGGTAAACGTGCGAATGGTCTCGCAAACATAGTATCTGTATAGATGCGTTCCTCGTGGCTGATGGTCGCACTTTACGAGAATAGAATATATATATAATCAAAATAATAATCTAGCATCATAAATGTATTGAAAATTAATAGAAGTATATCATACTACTACTTACCTGAGCCGCTCTAAAGGTCAACTTCTCAGGAAAGTCACCGGGAGTCACGCACTTGAACCGCTTCCAAACCCTGCCCGACAAGGATAATGATTTGCTAAGTTTTTCATTAATATATATATCAGAAAATCATCGAAAGAGACCGATAGAGCGCAAGAATGATTGAAATTACCCTTGGAGCATGTCCTGCAGGCTTTGGAACAGTTCCAAGGGTCTCGATGGGTCGAAGGCATCAATTCTTCCTTTATCAATTTGAATGTCCAACAGAATCCAATGGAAGCTGCACATGTGTGTGTATATATATATATATATATATATATATATGTGTGTGTGTGTGTGTGTGTGTGTGTGTGTGTGTGTGTGTGTGTGTGTGTGTGTGTGTGTGTGTGTGTGTGTGTGTCAGTAACTTATCAATTACACTTATAAGTGAATGGACACAACAGAGTAAAGACCCTCACCTGAAGTTGTATGGAAATAGTATGTGGTCACAGAAATTTTGATCTGTTAGAAACCTTAGAAGGTTTTCCTCCGTCTCCTTGAAATAATTAGTTAGCGTCGCTATATGTATTTTATCTGGGTCAATAAACCCAATATTTAGGATGCTCTTACTTTTACAATCCAGAATCTTCATTCTGCATAATAGAGTACAATTTATATATAGACAATGAATTGAAATAACTAAACAAGTTATATGTAGACAACGAATTGAAAAACTTACAGACAATAGCAACTCATAAGCGATTTGTCGAGGGCGTCGTCATTGTACATCTGGAAGAGTTCATCAAAGTCGATATGGATTTGTTCGGGGCGGCCGTAGCACTCCCGTGGGACACTCAGCACGATCATCGTTCTCCCATTCTTTGATTCACTTAAGTACCATTGATGCAAGTAACACATATTTGTTGGGAGATCATCTTTGCTGACCAAAGGCTCACCCATGACAAACTGTGGCTTAGGAGCTACCACAGCCTTGGGTATCTTGTAGTCTTGGGAAGACAGCAATTCTTCAATCGAGACACCACATGCAGCCGCCAACTCCTTTGCTCTTTCTAAAGCTAGCCCCTGCACCGAAGGGGGAACATTCTCGGTTAACACCTTGAGGGGTGGGATCGACTGTTTGGCCTGTTGTCCAAGCTGTGGAACGTCTGCTTTTTTCTTGCTTGTAGTTGAACTTGATTTGCTCCCACTTGCACTTGCACGTGATCTGCTCTTTTTCACTTCCTTCTGCAATGTGCGTGTATAGTCATCAGGCTTATGGTGTAAGTCATAAGGTCTGATAGGAAGATTAGCATGACGTACCTTTGGGAGGGGCGACCGTTTGCGCTTTGCGGTGCTCTGTGGCTTAGGAATCATCGGCGGAGCGTTCTTGGTGGCACACTCCCGCTTAGTATCCGGAGTGGGCGGCAGCGGAGACGGACGACCCAAGTCCGGCGCCGGTGATCGAGATGGACTTGTGTTGTGCTGGTCGACGTCATGTGGAGGGCTTGCACGTGATCTGCTCTTTTTCACTTCCTTCTGCAATGTGCGTGTATAGTCATCAGGCTTATGGTGTAAGTCATACTGTGATGGAAGGGTCGTGAAGTATTTTGCATGACATACCTTTGGGAGGGGCGACCGTTTGCGCTTTGGGGTGCTCTGTGGCTTAGGAATCGTCGGCGGAGCGTTCTTGGTGGCACGCTCCCGCTTTGTATCCGTGGCAGGCTCAGGCTTTGTATCCGGAGCGGGCGGCGGCGGAGCGTTCTTGGTGGCACGCTCCCGCTTTGTATCCGTGGCAGGCTCAGGCATTGTATCCGGAGCGGGCGGCGGCGGAGCATTCTTGGTGGCACGCTCCCGCTTTGTATCCGTGGCAGGCTCAGGCTTTGTATCCGGAGCGGGCGGCGGCGGAGCGTTCTTGGTGGCACGCTCCCACTTTGTATCCGTGGCAGGCTCAGGCTTTGTATCCGGAGCGGGCGGCGGCGGAGCGTTCTTGGTGGCACGCTCCCGCTTTGTATCCGTGGCAGGCTCAGGCATTGTATCCGGAGCGGGCGGCGGCGGAGCGTTCTTGGTGGCACGCTCCCGCTTTGTATCCGTGGCAGGCTCAGGCTTTGTATCCGGAGCGGGCGGCGGCGGAGCGTTCTTGGTGGCACGCTCCCGCTTTGTATCTGTGGCAGGCTCAGGCTTTGTATCCGGAGCGGGCGGCGGCGGAGCGTTCTTGGTGGCACGCTCCCGCTTTGTATCCGTGGCAGGCTCAGGCATTGTATCCGGAGCGGGCGGCGGCGGAGCGTTCTTGGTGGCACGCTCCCGCTTTGTATCCGTGGCAGGCTCAGGCTTTGTATCCGGAGCGGGCGGCGGCGGAGCGTTCTTGGTGGCACGCTCCCGCTTTGTATCCGTGGCAGGCTCAGGCTTTGTATCCGGAGCGGGCGGCGGCGGAGCGTTCTTGGTGGCACGCTCCCGCTTTGTATCCGTGGCAGGCTTAGGCATTGTATCCGGAGCAGGCGGCAGCGGAGCGTTCTTGGTGGCACGCTCCCGCTTTGTATCCGTGGCAGTCTCAGGCTTTGTATCCGGAGCAGGCGGCGGCGGAGACGGACGACCCAAGTCCGGCGGCGGTGATCGAGATGGACTCGTGTTGTGCTGGCCGACGTCATGTGGAGGGCTTGGAGGTAATGGAGGTGTAGGTGACCTGCGACGACTCGGAGGCGGTGTTGTCCTTGGGGCCGAGCCTGGAAGCTTGATGTAGTTCTTGTCCCATAGGATGACTCCACCCAGTACTTCTCCGAGTGTCCTCTCATCTTCGGGTCCAGCTATGTCGAGCTCCATATCATTAAACCCCATCATGATTTCATCCACCCCGACTTTAGCAAAGCCAGCTGGAATCTCACGGCCATGCCAGCGTGCATCAGGGCCAGAAGGTAAAGCTTGTCCGACGGCCACCTTCATGGATATGTTCTTGAATTTCTGATGGAGTTCACATGATGTTGACTCCTTGATTCCATTCACGGGGTAGCCGGGACCGCCCTCTATCATTCTTCGTTCATCGTCGGGCGGGGCCTCAGATTCAGCCACGCTGCTTTTCCGCTTAGATGGGGCGCCGGTAATATCAAGTGCGGGATCTTCCTGGCGCGGTACTCCTCTAAGCTCATCAATCTGCTTTTGTTGCTCGTTAATCCTGGCAAGCAACTGGTTGAACTTGTCATTCTCCTCATCCTGCTGCCGCTTCTTTGCTCTCTCTTGGCTTCTGTAAGTGTCTTGGTCTATGGCAAACCCAAGCCACCACGGGTAAGATGGACCGAAGCCTCGCGTTCGTCCTCCATGTTCGTCATTGCCGAGGACCAGTGTGAGCAAATCTTTATCTCTATCTGCAGTGAACTTTCTTTGTCCCTCCTTAATTTCTTTCACTATCCTTTTCCAATTCTCCCTGGGTATCCTAAGATTGTCATTGCAGATGAGGTCCCCTGTTGTTTCGTCGTACGACCCACCATGCGCAAGGAACCAATTTCTTGCTCTCAATTCCCACTCATCACGGAGTGGTTCAGGTACGATGCCTTTATCTATCAGATCTTGCTCTTTCTTTTCCCACTTTGGGATGGCAGTCTCATAGCCCCCTGGCCCCAGCTTATGGTGATATTTCTTCTTGTCGGCATTTATCTTGTTCTTTTCTGATAATGCCTGGGCATCTTCTGACTCCTTGTACTCTTGAAATTCCTTCCAGTGATTCGCCTGCTTGGCTAGATACCCCTCGAATACTGGCACTTTCTTTGTCTTCAGATAGTTTTTCCATAGCTTCTTCTTCCAGCTACGGAACAGTTCGGCCATCTTCTTTAGAGTCCACTACTTGACTTTGGCCCTCAGTTTGTCTGCGGCGTCTTCATTCTCACATTCTGGCAGGTTGAAATGTGACATGAGATCATTCCAAAGATTATCTTTGTACCTTTCGGCGACATAGTCACTATCGGCTGCCCCTTTGCGCTTGTTCCACTCCCGAACGCTGATCGGGACGTGATCCCTAACGAGAACTCTGCATTACTTCTTGAATGTGTCAGCAGCATTCTTAGGAAGCTTCGGTTCGCCCGTAGGCATTATCACCTCAAAGGTGTAATGTGTCCGTGCATCCAACTTTCTTGTCGGGCCTCGTTTCATAGATTTGCTCGATGTGGAGGCCTAAGAGGGAGAAACATTTGTCAAATGAATGTATATGTATACAATATAGAGCTATCTCCAATATTTTTCACATATTACAAGTGATTGTCGAACTTCATATGTATACCTCGCCGGACTTTATTATTTCTTCACCGGCTTCTCCATCAGTGGAGCTATCACCTTCTCCGTCATTGGACCTATCCCCTGCCCCATCGGCTTCATCTTCGTGTCGCTCGACCTCCATTCCATATCCAGAGTCGTTTAGATATGACGTCGGAGATTCAGCTGGTTCAACGTCGGGGCCGTCTTTGATTATATCTTCGAGAAGTTCTTCCTCTTCGAGGTTCCTGATATGTGGATCCATAGTTCTGCAAAAAATGGACATTTGATTAACTAATAAACTAACAAACTATATAAGAGGGGTTGGAAACTTCGAAGGCTCGTTTTATATAGGAGGACCTTTAGTCCCAGGTCTTGGCTAGAACCTAAACTCTAAAATACCAGCCGGGCGGAGCCCAGTCCCGGACACTTAAGCATATACAATAGCAAAATTAAACTAGTTCTATTAATTTTCTTGCTAAAAATAAACTATTAACACTTAAGCATATACAATAGAAAAATTAAACTATTAACACTTAAGCATATACAATAGCAAAGCTAAGCAATAATCTAAGAAACACTATTAACACTTAAGCATTTTCCTCTTCTTCTACTTCTTCTTCTACTTCTACTTCTCCTCTTCTTCTATTTTTCCTCTTCTTCTCCTCTCCTCCTCTTCTTATTCTCCTTTTTCTTCTTTTCTTATCCTCCTCTTCTTATTCTCCTTTTTCTTTCTTTCTTCTCCTTTTTCTTCCTTTCTTCTCCTTTTTCTTCCTTTCTTCTCCTTTTTCTTCTTTGCTTGTGCTGGCCGGAGTGTTGGGGAGGAGGGGGCGTGGGGCTTACCGGCCGGAGGTGTCGACGGCGCGCGGCGAGGAGGACGGCGGCGCGCGGCGAGGAGGGCGGCGCGCGGCGAGGAGGACGGCGGCGGCGAGCAGGACGACGGCGACGGCGAGGAGGACGGGGCGGCGCACGGCGACGAGCAGGACGACGGCGACGGCGAGGAGGACGACAAGCGGCGGCGGGCAGCCTAACGGCGTCGTCGAGTTCGTCGCTTGCCGCGCCGGGCAGGAGAACGAGAGGAAGAAGAAGAGAAATGGACGATTTGGGTTCGAAATTTTCTAACTCCCGCTTATACAGGTGGATCTTTAGTCCCGGTTCGTGGCTCGATCCGGGACTAAAGCCCCTTCAGTCCCGGGTGGAGCCACGACCCGGGACTAAAGGCCCTTTTTCGGCAGAGCAGAAGGCGGGAAGCAGAGGCCTTTAGTCCCGGTGCGTGGCTCGAACCGGGACTAAAGACCCCCTTTAGTCCCGGGTGGAGCCACGACCCGGGACTAAAGGCCCTTTTTCGGCTGAGCAGAAGGCGGGAAGCAGGGGCCTTTAGTCCCGGGGCGTGGAAAGAACCGGGACTAAAGTTTTGCCTATATAAACCCCCGCCCCTGCCCACCATATCCCCCGTTTTGGTTGTTGAAGTGTGACCATGCCATGCTCTTGCCACTCTAGTTCATGCACATGACGTGTTCGATGAAATGCCCGAGCCACTCTACTTAAGCTTTCTCCTCTCCAATCTCGACCTCCAAGCTCCATTTTCCTTAATATTTGTCTAGGTTTGGCCGTGCACCAACTGCGAGCACCACCGTGGTGAGCCTCTTGTTCTTATCTTCTTTTTAAAATCAAAAAAATCTTACTTGTATGATTTAGATACATACTTGTATAAATTACTCACTTTCATTATTTTTTGTTATTATATAGTGCGATGGTTTTGGTATCCGCCTCCGTCGGCCCTCGTCCTGTCTATGATTCGGATGTGGTATATATTATCTTTTATAACTATTTGTTTTATTTGGTGTTTATGACAATTATGACGACCAATGTGACATATATTTTTTTAATCTAGGAGGTATGTGAACCGGAAATTCCAACCCACATAAAAATTCTTGTCGAAAAGTTAAATTTGGTTGAAAAAGAAAACAAATACTTGAAGAAAAAATTGAAAATAATTGAGGTTAAGAATATGGAACTGGAGTTGCATGTCGCCGATGTCACCGATGATCGTAAGATGAAGATTGATGCGATGCGGTTGAAGATGGATGCAATGCGCTTGAAGATGGATGAAATGCGCTTGAAGATTAGAAATATTAGAAAATATGCCATTGATAAAAAGGCTTGGTATCATTATGCTGTTGGGTCAATTGTTACCTTAGTTGCGATTTTGATCGCGTTTGTTGTTGCATTTAAATGTTTTACATAGTTGTATGTTGTTTTATGAAATAACTTTATGTTTTTATTTTTTGCAATAATAACATTTGATCACTACTGTCTTTTGGCTTTAATGTGATGATGAACTTGTATTAATTTGGTCATATGTTCTGCAATGGTTTTTTGATATGTTTAATTTCATAATAGAGATGAATCGCCAATGATAATATTTAATTTCATAATATGGTTTTTTGAACTCCATACTTTTTGAAAAGCACTACAAATGAACTCTGAAAATGTTGAAAGTTGGCATGCTATCATCATTGCACCCACATAGCATGTGTTAAAAAGTTGAGAGGGCTACGACAAAAACTGGATGCACTTCGTGTACAAAACGGACAATCTCTCTCGAAGTATGAGGGTTTCGAACGAGAACTCATCTCTTACAAAGGGATTTCATTTTTTGAACTTATTTGAACTCCATACTTTTTGTGTGTTCAAAATGCACCATTCAAAGGCACATCACAAAATTTCAACAATTTCTGACTTCACTTGGTATATTTCGTGCATTTACTTATTTTTTTGAGCTAGTTGACCCTGAAATTGAAAATCACTACAAATGAACTTTGAAAATGTTGAAAGTTGGCATGCTATCATCATTTCACCCACATAGCATGTGTTAAAAAGTTGAGAGGGCTACGACAAAAACTGGATGCACTTCGTGTACAAAACGGACAATCTCTTTCGAAGTATCAGGGTTTCGAACGAGAACTCATCTCTTACAAAGGGATTTCATTTTTTTGAACTTAGTTGAACTCCATACTTTTTGTGTGTTCAAAATGCACCATTCAAAGGCACATCATAATATTTCAACAATTTCTGACTTCATTTGGTATATTTCGTGCATTTACTTATTTTTTTGAGCTAGTTGACCCTGAAATTGAAAAGCACTGCAAATGAACTTTGAAAATGTTGAAAGTTGGCATGCTATCATCATTTCACCCACATAGCATGTGTTAAAAAGTTGAGAGGGCTACGACGAAAACTGGATGCACTTCGTGTACAAAACGGACAATCTCTTTCGAAGTATCAGGGTTTCGAACGAGAACTCATCTCTTACAAAGGGATTTCATTTTTTTGAACTTAGTTGAACTCCATACTTTTTGTGTGTTCAAAATGCACCATTCAAAGGCACATCACAAAATTTCAACAATTTCTGACTTCACTTGGTATATTTCGTGCATTTACTTATTTTTTTGAGCTAGTTGACCCTGAAATTGAAAAGCACTACAAATGAACTCTGAAAATGTTGAAAGTTGGCATGATATCATCATTTCACCCACATAGCATGTGTTAAAAAGTTGAGAGGGCTACAACAAAAACTGGATGCACTTCGTGTACAAAACGGACAATCTCTCTCGAAGTATCACGGTTTCGAACGAGAACTCATCTCTTACAGAGGGATTTCATTTTTTTGAACTTATTTAAACTCCATACTTTTTGTGTGTTCAAAATGCACCATTCAAAGGCACATCACAAAATTTCAACAATTTCTGACTTCACTTGGTATATTTCGTGCATTTACTTTTTTTTTGAGCTAGTTGACCCTGAAATTGAAAAGCACTACAAATGAACTCTCAAAATGTTGAAAGTTGGCATGCTATCATTATTTCACCCACATAGCATGTTTTAAAAAGTTGAGAGGGCTACGACAAAAACTGGATGCACTTCGTGTACAAAACGGACAATCTCTCTCGAAGTATGAGGGTTTCGAACGAGAACTCATCTCTTACATGGATACTATGAAAATGAAAAGTGTTTGAAATTTAGTATATTCCATACATGCATTACATAAAAGGTTTAATACATTATTACATTATTGCACCAATATTTCTATCTATTATTTCTGTTTTCTTCTGGGTCGTAGCCATGGAGAATCTTCATCATTCAGTAGGATGCTTGGGTTAGTTTTCACTTTGAAGGGCGGAATTTCATGAAACTTATTATAATCTTCTGACATGTCTGTCTTGTCATCTACTCCCACGATGTTTCTTTTCCCTGAAAGAACTATGTGGCGTTTTAGCTCATCGGACAATATCTTCCTTTGCTGATTTCTTTTTCTCGTTAATGTAGACATGTCCTTCACATAGAAAACCTGAGCGACATCATTGGCTAGGACAAATGGTTCGTCCATGTACGCAAGATTGTTGAGATCCACTGTTGTCATGCCGTACTTTTGGTCTACAACTACCCCGCCTCCTGTGAGCTTCACCCATTTGCACCGAAATAAAGGGATCTTAAAAGTAGGTCCATAGTCAAGTTCACATATCTCCTCTATGTACCCGTAATATGTTTCCAAACAGTGCCCATTCTCGTCTGTTGCATCAAAGCGGACACCACTATTTTGGTTGGTGCTCTTTTTATCTTGGGAAACCATGTAAAATGTATTTCCATTTATCTCATACCCTTGGAAAATACATATAGTCGAAGATGGTGGCCTGGCCAAACAATACAGCTCATCTCCAACGGTGTCGTCATTCATGAGATGTGTCTGCAACCAACTGCCGAAAGTCTTCTCGTGTTCCCCTTTAATCCAAGAGTCAGCCTTCCCCGGGTTTTCGGAGCGTAGAATATTCTTGTGTCTCACGATATACGGAGCCACCACGGTGGAATTGTGTAGAACCGTGTAGTGTGCTTGAGAGAAAGAATGCCCGTCCATACATACTTTTGCTTTCCTTCCTAGTATGCCTTTTCCTGTCAGCCTACCCTTATACCGAGATTCAGGAACACCAATCGGCTTAAGGTCAGGAAGAAAGTCCACACAAAACTCAATGACCTCCTCTGTTCCATAGCCCTTGGAGATGCTTCCTTCTGGCCTAGCACGGTTACGAACATATTTCTTTAAGACTCCCATGAACCTCTCGAAGGGGAACATATTGTGTAGAAACACAGGACCGAGAATTCTAATGTCTTCGACTAGGTGAACTAGGAGGTGTGTCATTATATTGAAGAAGGATGGCGGGAACAACAACTCAAAGCTGACCAGACATTGGACCACATCAATCTGTAACCCTGATAGACTTTCTCGATCGATTACCTTCTGAGAAATTGCATTGAGGAATGCACATACCTTCACAATTGCCAGGCGAACATTTTTCGGTACAATTCCCCTCAATGCAATCGGAAGCAATTGCGTCATAAGCACGTGGCAGTCATGAGACTTAGATTTTGGAATTTTTTGTCTTTCATATTTATGATTCCCTTTATATTCGACGAGAAGCCAGTCGGGACCTTGATACTGAAAAGGACTTCAAAGAAGATTTTCTTCTCTTCCTTAGTAAGAGCGTAGCTGGCACGCCCTTGAAACTGCCCTGGATGCATGCCATCTCTTCCTTTATGACGTTCCTGGTCCTCCCGTGCTTCCGGTGTATCTTTTGACTTCCCATACAAGCCCAGGAAGCCTAGAATATTCACGCAGAGATTCTTCGTCAGGTGCATCACGTCGATTGCCAAGAGGACCTCATGGACTTCCCAGTAGGGTAGCTCCCAAAATATAGATTTCTTCTTCCACATGGGTACGCGCTTATCAGGGCCGTTAGGAACAGGTTGGCTGCCAGGACCCTTTCCAAAGATTACTTTTAAATCTTTGACCATATCAAATACTTCAGCACTAGTACGGATGACAGGCTTCCCCCGGGGTTCTGCCTTGCCATTGAAATGCTTGCCTTTTTCTTGAAGGGATGCTTGGACGGAAGAAAACAACGATTGTACGGATACACATTCTTCCTACAGTTGTCGAGATATATACTTTCTGTCTGATCCAAACAGTGCGTGCATGCATTGTATCCCTTGTTTGACTGTCCTGAAATGTTACTAAGAGCAGGCCAATCATTGATGGTTACGAAAAGCAACGCTTGAAGGTCAAATTCCTCTTATTTGTGCTCGTCCCACACACGTACACCTGGTTCGGCCCACAGTTGTAAAAGTTCATCAACTAATAGCCTTAGGTACACATCAATATCGTTGCCGGGTTGCTTTGGACCTTGTATAAGCACTGGCATCATAATGAACTTCCGCTTCATGCACAACCAAGGAGGAAGGTTGTAGATACATAGAGTAACGGGCCAGGTGCTGTGACTGCAACTCTGCTCCCCAAAAGGATTCATGCCATCTGTACTCAGACCTAACCATAAGTTCCTTGCGTGAGCTGCAAATCTCGGGAACTCTCTCTCGATTTTTCTCCACTGCCGACCATCAGCGGTGTGCCTCAACTTATCGTCTTTCATACGATCTTCCATGTGCCATCGCAACAACTTCGCATGATCTTTATTTCTGAACAGACGTTTCAACCATGGTATTATAGGAGCATACCACATCACCTTGGCAGGAACCCTCTTCCTGGGTGGCTCGCCCTCAATATCACCAGGGTCATCTTTTCTGATCTTATACCGCAATGCAGTGCATACCGGGCATTTATCCATATTCTCGTACTTCTCACCGCGGTAGAGGATGCAGTCATTAGGGCATGCATGTATCTTCTGCACGTCTAATCCTAGAGGGCAGACAAGCTTCTTTGCTTCGTACGTGCTGGCGGGCAATTCGTTCTTTCTTGGAAGCATCTTCTTCATCAGTACCAGCAACTTTTCAAATGACGAGTCAGTCACACCGGTCTCTGCCTTCCACTTCAGCAATTCCAGTGTGCTACCCAGCTTCTTCTGGCCATCTTCACAAGTTGGGTACAACAATTTGTTGTGGTCCTGTAACATCTGCTCGAACTGCAACCTCTCCTTTTCTGTGTCGCAACCTCGTCGTGCATCAGAAATGACCCGGCCAAGATCATCAGCGGGCTCATCTGGTTCCCGTTCTTCATCCTGATCTTCTTCTTCATTGTCTTCCATTGCGGTATCAGCATACTCAGGGAACATAGATCGGTAGTTGTCATCATCGTTCTCTTCTTCTTCATTGTCGTCTTCCATCATAACCCCTCTTTCTTCGTGCTTGGTCCAAACATTATAGCCCGACATAAAACCGGACCGAAGCAGGTGGCTCTGAATGACTCTTGAGGAAGTGTAATCCTTCTCATTCCGACATTCAACACATGGACAAAACATATAGCCACCACCATGCTTGTTCGCATCGGCTGCATCTCGAAAAGAATGCACGCCTTCTCTGTAAGCGGCTGTGCGTCGATCACCGTACATCCATGGATGGCTCATCTGTGTTATACGACAGTATATCAAATACAATCACGATCCTAAAAATTAGTACCGCACGGTCTAAACGAGGAAATATAGTTGCTAACCTTTTAGAATAAGTAGAAATAAAGAGGAAGAGGTTTAAGCGTGGCTCAGGCATCTCATATCGTAGTTGTGTTCGGTGAACTGAAGCGGCATCGCTCTAACACACATTTCAACAAACACCTCTAGTGCATCAAAAAAAGTGGAGAGCAAGCACCCACCCACAATCCTCCATCCAAGAAAAATGCAAGGAAGAGGGGAGAGGGGGGTTGTGCTATATATAGGCAGAGGACTTTAGTCCCGGTTTGAGACACAAACCGGGACTAAAGGTGGCGCACATGCGGGCTGCCCACCGCGTAGCCCTTTAGTCCTGGTTTGGGACACGAACCGGGACTAAAGGCTCCTTACGGGTCGGAACTAAAGCCTCGAGGGAGGCATTGAGAATTGGGGCGACGTGGCCGGGCCTTTAGTCCCGGCCCAGAGGCAGGCCGGGACTAAAGGGTCCAGGCCAAAGGCCCGTTTTCCACTAGTGTATATGCACTCTTTGTTGGGTTTAGTCCCACATCGGTTGTGGGAGGAGACATAACACGACTTATAAGGATGGTGGTGTCCCCTCCTAACAGGCTAGTCTTTTGGGGGGAGAGGGCCCAAGGCCTGTCATAAGTCGGTGTTGCTCTCCGGTTGACGCATGTGGGTCGGAAACGCTGGTGTTAGCGGACCCGAGATTGCGTAACAAGACTTGGAATTAACCACGATGTAAGTCCATGTCCGGCTCGGATTGGAACAATCGCATCCGAGTCGTATTAGGCTAGGTTAGCTTCATAGGCTAGCTCCTTTATATACTCGTATACCCCTGTAGTATTTTGAACCATCAAGAAGAAAAAGTAATACAAACACATAGGACCGACACGGTCCTATTAGCCATCAATCTCGTGTTCTCGTGTGTGTATCGATCGAACGTCGCCGGCTGGTTCTTTTGTGCATGCATGTGGTAGTACGTGGAAATCCATCCACCTCCTAGCCTGCTTGCTAGCTCATCGTCCATCTCTATAGCTGGTTAGCTCAGTAAGCTCGGAATTACTCGAGCTAGTCTTGTACGCGTGTCCCGTCGGAAAGTACACGACGGATCGCAGCGTCGAGGTCGGGCCTGTGCCAACAAGTGGTATCAGAGCCCAGGTGCCCGTAATAAATCTCGGTGGACTCATGGGTGGTCGGTCATGGTAGGTGGGCTGGAACGCTGGTGTTAGCGGGCCCATGGGTGACCGATGTGTGAGGGGGAGATTGTTGGGTTTAGTCCCACATCGGTTGTGGGAGGAGACATAACACGACTTATAAGGATGGTGGTGTCCCCTCCTAACAGGCTAGTCTTTTGGGGGGAGAGGGCCCAAGGCCTGTCATAAGTCGGTGTTGCTCTCCGGTTGACGCATGTGGGTCGGAAACGCTGGTGTTAGCGGACCCGAGATTGCGTAACAAGTCAGATCAAAGCAATACCAATTCACAGGAACGACACGTCCCTGTTTGCAATCAACTCGCGTCAAGTGTGTTTTCTGCCTCGTGTATTACGGCGACTCGATCCGACTAGCTAGACTATCCATCCACCAGCTTGAGTGCTTGCTTGGTATTCCGACGACTTGATCCAAGCTAGCTAGGCTATCCATCCACCAGCTTGAGTGCTTGCTTGCTCTTTGTGGCTGCGGCGTACGAGATCGTCTCGACGGAAAGTACTCGTCGAGTCGGTCCTGTATCCAACACTCTTTACATCCCTTTTGACTAGTATATATATGTGTCCATTAATTATCACTTACTTCAGGTTTAGCTTATGGCGTATTACAATCACATATGTTTGGAGAACTCTGAAATGTTTTTTTTTTACTTTTTTTGTAAAATTGAGATTGCAAAAGATCATTAGTGTCAATGTCTAAGAACTTTTATGTCAGTGCCTTTTTAGATGAGAAAGTGCCAATTCTTTTTGTACTCATGCAACTATCTGAAGTTGTGAATTGCACTGCATCTTAATGCCATTTACTTATTCAGGAGAATGTCTTGGCTGAGTCAAGGATGATGATCCCAGACTGCCACAATCGTCTTGAAACCACGCTGGCAGAACTGAAAGCAACTCTGGTAACGTTTCTGAAACATTTGGGCTAAATAACCTAAATTTGACATTATATATGTGTGATCTCGTCATGAGCTGTTCCAAGCTATTTGCAGGCCGAATTGAAGGAGTCAGGAGAACAAGGTGTCGAGATAGGAGAGGCGGAGAGCACGATCACAGAAGTTGAAACTGTATTTGAGGCAATCGAGGATCAACTCACTAGTCAAGAACGCCGGTGTATTGAAGTTTTAGCAAGCATCTTGGTACAATACTTGCCCCCCTGACTTGTAAGATACTGATTGCATGAGATGTTTTAAACCGTTGTTGGTACCTTGGATACTCATTCCATGAGATGTTTCCATGTGAGTTGGTGTACCCATATTATCGGTGTTTGGTTGCAATCTCATTATTACGCAGCTGAGAGCGGTTGACTCAGAAATTTGTCCCAGATGAATCAGATCGAATTGTAACTTGATATTTCAGTGGATACAGTAGACATTCCAATTCAGATTCTGTAAAAAAAGTTAGCATGTTTGGATTGTTCAGAGCAGCGGAATGTCTCACGAAAAATATGATAAGCCGCAGCAGGCGCAGGCCACAACTGTCAAATTCGAGATTTTACCTGTGTGCAGACCATAGAGTTTAATTAGCTCTTACACTTCTCAGTGGCGGAGCCGATGCAGTGTTACTTGAGATAAATATAGTCAAGAAGAGGACGATTTTGCAAGAAAAATAATGAAACAAAGGAGCTCAGTAATTTACGCCATGACTTGCTCGGCCTATCAAGTGATGCATTTTATCGGTAATCTTTATGGGTCATAGCATCCATTTCACATACTCAATCGCTTTTAGCCGACCGACATGGCTAGGAGACAATTACCATTTCTACGATTGACGAGGTTGGGAGCTAATCACGCGTTCTGAACTCCTGATCTACGAGACTGTCCATCTATTGTTTCTGACCAACATTCTCCTCGAGGTTTTACACAAGATTCCAGGACCAGAGAGCTTGAATATTCCACATCTGGTGAAAATCTCAAGTTTCAAGACGACGTCTATCAGCACAGCTAAAATGAATGTGTTATGCGGGATTAACCATTGGTTATAACTTATAATTAACCAAATTGTCTTGTGAGGCCCCTAAAACCTGAAACTACAACATAGCTGATTCCAGTCAGATGTTTAAACAATAGTACAATATATTGTAATCATTTGGGAAATTATACTTTGTAATTTTCTACAAAATTAATAAGTAAACTGTTTTCCTATCTTTAATCGCCTTTTTATGTTTGTATAGGTATGTATATTGGCACACTTCATATTTATTTACAGCATTAGAAAACTCCTCCACTTAGTGTGTTTCTTTTCGGATCCCGCCCTTCCTCACCTGCTTGAATGGGATGAATATGTCCTTCGTCTAGTCAAGAAGGAAAAACGCCCAGCACGGTACAGGACCGTGACTCTTCTAAACCATTACACGGCGGAGAAGTCCATTTGTGTCATGATCAGTCCACGCCCTACCATAGTGCCCGGAGAAGCAGGCCTGCTTCTAGAAGATTCTATAATGATCCACCGGAATCGGCCTCGGGTGATGCATTCCTAGTCATCGAGGCACATTACTAGATTATATAAATTTTGAAGTTTACACTAGGCTTACCACTACTAAAACACAAGGTTAATGCAAAGTTGTACCATCATCACTAGACCATCTCCCTATACGTCTAGGAACATGTTTTTAACTACAGTTACCCTTCCACCCTAAAATCCTGAACTCTAACTCGTCGACATTAGTGAGCTATTTGTATTGGGGAGGAAGTGAAGAATGTAAAAAAAGAGGATGAAACTTAGATCTAATATACTGAGTTGTTCGTTATCACATCAAGCATTTGAGAGAGACACCAATCAGATCAGAGGCGATCTATATATCGTAGACATATATTTCTTGCAATGCAGCATAGATCCTTATTATTCTTATTCTCATAGTAAAGTGTGCATTCCATCTTAATTTAGAGCCTTCTGGGCCTGTTTCATCTTGGCAAACTTGACCAACCCATTGATGTCTAGAAGAATCATCTTAGCAGGGTCTAGCTTGCTAAAGCGCTCCATCGTCAATGCCAGCAAAAAAGGGGTCTTGGCGGCGTCATGGAACTCCCTACCATAGAGCTCCTCGGTTAGTTGCATCCATGCTGACCATACCACCCAACACGACATCAATATACATGACATTGTCTCCGCCGAAGAAATGCTTGCCCCTGGAGTATTCCGTCAGTGTCTCCTCTGATGCAAACGTCTACTCCCTTCCTTCATCTTTCTTCTTGTATGTCTTCCTCGCGAACATCTTCTTCCACCATGGTGCAACTAGCTACAAGGTCGTATGCATATATACATGTGCATATACATACATACATTATTTTGTTTTTCTATAACACAAAACTTTGAGCACTGTTTTTTTTGTGATGGTTCCTCGAATATTATTTGAGGACCAAATTTTGCAAAAAGCTAAAACTTTTGATCATGTTTGATGACCCGAAATTGTGTTGGCAGTCTGCACACTCCACATGTGTTCGAAAAATGTGATGATAATTTTACACACAGGCAAAACATGTCACAAAATTTTAGTACAACTCGCTGTGAGTTCAGTGGGGCTCGAATCACACATTAAGCCATAGTTTCATGCATGCTATCCACTACAATTGAAGTGCTATTGTTCTTTGCAGATTGCAGAATGCATATATTCTAAGCATTATTGAAAGTTGAGCTTTGGGACTGCATTAAGCACGGATAGTTATGTATGTATGTTTGTACGCAAATCTCTTAACTTTCTAGTATGTGTGACTAATATTTTCATGAAAACTCAAAACTATGTAAAATATCAACATATTGATACTTGTTTTTATAAACTTGGATATATGCTTCTTCTCATCGAAGAAGATTACTATTATGATACAATGGTTCTGGTGTGTGTGAAAGATACCTATGGACGGTAAGTGAGAAAGAGCATGTGTCCTTGAGAGGGAAAGAAAGAGAGGAGTGTGTGTGTCCAAGAGACATGGGCATGGAAAGGAGAGTGGTGTGTGTGTGCTTCAGAGAGAAATCGGGAGTGTGAGAGTGAGAGATACCTACCGAAGAAAACGTGTTGTGTGTGAGAGAGGGACAGGGAGAGAGAGGGCATATGTCTGTGTGGAGATAGACCTAGCTCGATAAATAAGGGGAGAGAAATGGATGTGTGAATTTGATACGGTAGAGAAAGATTCTGTGTTTGTGTGCGTGTGTGTGTGTGTGAGAGAGAGAGAGATCAATGCCATGTGTGTGTGCGAGAGAGAGAGAGAGAGAGAGAGAGAGAGAGAGGGAGGGAGAGAGAAAGAGAGAGAGGCATGTCTAGCGAGTTAGGGGTAGATAGGGGAGAGGTACACAAAGAGTGTTAGTATGGGTGCTAATTGCGAGAGAGATTGAGTGTGTTGATGCCCTTTGAGATCCAGTTTGGATAGTGGAAGGTTACCATGCCTTTACCCCAAGGAGTTACCCTAAGTTACCGAATACACAAGGGTATGTGCACTACGACAGACGTTGTGACAAGTTTTCGCCAACAAAATAAATTTCAGTTTATCAATTGGACCTTTAACAACCTTTTGGGTGTAACCACTAGTATTAAAAATATGCATGTGTACGAGGTCTTACTCTAATAATCATTTATTTGTGCTTATGATCTTATGAAATTAAATGGTGCTCTACAAAACAACAACTATAATGTGCTTGTGAGGTGAGGATGTGGGGAATGTTTCCAAAGTATGATACGAGTGTGTGAAATCATCAAGAGCCAGTTGTCGAAGTGATGAACCTTACCATCGCATGATTTATCTCACTTATTAAGAATAAACATTCAAATGAAAGCATTGACCGTTTAATGACTACACCTCACTCGTCCCCAAGGAATAGCTTTGCGCTACCGTGCTAACTCCTTCGCCCACTGCCGTTCGGCATAGCGTTCCACGCCATCCTCATTCTTTACCTTCTCATGGTTGATGTACGGGATCCTGGATACTTGTGGGGCCTTAGAATGAGAACAAGACAAGAGACAACTCCATTGCAATTAGACACCTACGTTCTTGCAATTTCTCTTGTGATAAAAAAATCCAGCAAACGATCTTTGCAACCTTTACAATGATTTCTTAATAGTTTTCATCAACCAATTCATTTTTTCTTTTGTTGGGTTCGACACTACTATTTATCAAAAAGGCTATGATAGATCCCCTAAACGTGTGTGTTATCAATCCCTTTTTTGGAGGTGATTTTTATGGGTTCTACTGCGAGTTTCGATCTATATGTTTGTCTGTTGCCTCATCCAAGGATATATATACGGGCTTGAATTAGTTGACTAGGGAGAACGACGTGTTGGGGAACGTCGCATGGGAAACAAAAATTTTCCTACGTGCACGAAGACCTATCATGGTGATGTCCATCTACGAGAGGGGATGAGTGATCTACGTACCCTTGTAGATCGTACAGCAGAAGCGTTAGTGAACGCGGTTGATGTAGTGGAACGTCCTCACGTCCCTCGATCTGCCCCGCGAACAATCCCGCGATCAGTCCCACGATCTAGTACCGAACGGACGGCACCTCCGCGTTCAGCACACGTACAGTTCGACGATGATCTCGGCCTTCTTGATCCAGCAAGAGAGACGGAGAGGTAGAAGAGTTCTCCGGCAGCGTGACGGTGCTCCGGAGGTTGGTGATGACCTTGTCTCAGCAGGGCTCCACCCGAGCTCCGCAGAAACGTGATCTAGAGGAAAAACCGTGGAGGTATGTGGTCGGGTTGCCGTGGGAAAGTTGTCTCAAATCAGCCCAAAAACCTCCGTATATATAGGTGGGAGGGAGGAGACCTTGCCTTGGGGCTCAAGGAGCCCCAAGGGGGTCGGCCGAGTCCAAGGGGGGAGGACTCCCCCCCAAACCGAGTTGGACTTGGTTTGGTGGGAGGGAGTCCCCCTTCCTTCCCACCTCCTCCTTTTTTTTTCTTTTCTCTTGATTTTTTTTCTTCTTGGCGCATAGAGCCCTTTTGGGCTGTCCCACCAGCCCACTAAGGGCTGGTGTGCCACCCTCAAGGCCTATGGGCTTCCCCGGGGTGGGTTCCCCCCCCCCCCCCCCCCCCCGGTGAACTCCCGGAACCCATTCGTCATTCCCGGTACATTCCCGGTAACTCCGAAAACCTTCCGGTAATCAAATGAGGTCATCCTATATATCAATCTTCGTTTCCAGACTATTTCGGAAACCCTCGTGACGTCCGTGATCTCATCCGGGACTCCGAACAACATTCGGTAACCAACCATATAACTCAAATACGCATAAAACAACGTCGAACCTTAAGTGTGCAGACCCTGCGGGTTCGAGAACTATGTAGACATGACCCGAGAGACTCCTCGGTCAATATCCAATAGCGGGACCTGGATGCCCATATTGGATCCTACATATTTTACGAAGATCTTATCGTTTGAACCTCAGTGCCAAGGATTCATATAATCCCGTATGTCATTCCCTTTGTCCTTCGGTATGTTACTTGCCCGAGATTCGATCGTCAGTATCCGTATACCTATTTCAATCTCGTTTACCGGCAAGTCTCTTTACTCGTTCCGTAATACAAGATCCCGCAACTTACACTAAGTTACATTGCTTGCAAGGCTTGTGTGTGATGTTGTATTACCGAGTGGGCCCCGGGATACCTCTCCGTTCACACGGAGTGACAAATCCCAGTCTTGATCCATACTAACTCAACTAACACCTTCGGAGATACCTGTAGAGCATCTTTATAGTCACCCAGTTACGTTGCGACGTTTGATACACACAAAGCATTCCTCCGGTGTCAGTGAGTTATATGATCTCATGGGCATAGGAATAAATACTTGACACGCAGAAAACAGTAGCAACAAAATGACACGATCAACATGCTACGTCTATTCGTTTCGGTCTAGTCCATCACGTGATTCTCCTAATGACGTGATCCAGTTATCAAGCAACAACACCTTGTTCATAATCAGAAGACACTGACTATCTTTGATCAACTGGCTAGCCAACTAGAGGCTTGCTAGGGACGGTGTTTTGTCTATGTATCCACACATGTAAATGAGTCTTCATTTAATACAATTATAGCATGGATAATAAACGATTATCTTGATACAGGAATTATAATAATAACTATATTTATTATTGCCTCTAGGGCATAATTCCAACAGTCTCCCACTTGCACTAGAGTCAATAATCTAGCCCTCACATCACCATGTGAATTACATTGTAATAAATCTAACACCCATACAGTTCTGGTGTTGATCATGTTTTGGCCGTGGAAGAGGTTTAGTCAGCGGGTCTGCTACATTCAGATCCGTGTGCACTTTGCATATATTCACGTCCTCTCCCTCGACGTAGTCGCGGATGAGGTTGAAGCGTCGTTTGATGTGTCTGGTCTTCTTGTGAAACCGTGGTTCCTTTGCTAAGGCAATGGCACCAGTGTTGTCACAGAACAAGGTTATTGTATTCAGTGCGCTTGGCACCACTCCAAGATCCGTCATGAACTGCTTCATCCAGATACCCTCCTTAGCCGCCTCCGAGGCAGCCATGTACTCCGCTTCACATGTAGAATCTGCTACGACGCTTTGCTTGGAACCGCACCAGCTTACTGCACCCCCATTAAGAATAAATACGTATCCGGTTTGCGACGTAGAGTCGTCCAGATCTGTGTCAAAGCTTGCATCGACGTAACCTTTTACGGCGAGCTCTTCGTCACCTCCATACACGAGAAACATCTCCTTAGTCCTTTTCAGGTACTTCAGGATATTCTTGACCGCTGTCCAGTGATCCACTCCTGGATTACTCTGGAACCTACCTGCCATACTTATGGCCAGACTAACATCCGGTCTAGTGCACAGCATCGCATACATGATAGAACCTATGGCTGAAGCATAGGGGACGGAGCGCATATGCTCTCTATCTTCATCAGATGCTGGGCACTGAGTCCTACTCAATCTCGTACCTTGTAGAACTGGCAAGAACCCTTTCTTGGACTGTTCCATTTTGAACCTCTTCAAAACTTTATCAAGGTATGTGCTTTGTGAAAGTCCTATCAGGCGTTTTGATCTATCCCTATAGATCTTAATGCCTAGAATGTAAGCAGCTTCTCCTAGGTCCTTCATAGAGAAACTTTTATTCAAGTAATCCTTTATGCTCTCTAAAAACTCTACGTTATTTCCAATCAGCAATATGTCATCCACAATATTAGAAACGCCACAGAGCTCCCACTCACTTTCTTGTAAATACAAGATTCTCCAACCACTTGTATAAACCCAAATGCTTTGATCACCTCATCAAAGCATTTGTTCCAACTCCGAGATGCTTGCACCAGTCCATAAATGGATCGCTGGAGCTTGCACACCTTGTTAGCATTCTTAGGATCGACAAAACCTTCGGGTTGCATCATATACAACTCTTCCTTAAGGAAACCGTTAAGGAACGCCGTTTTGACATCCATCTGCCAGATTTCATAATCGAAAAATGCAGCTATTGCTAACATGATTCTGACGGACTTAAGCATCGCTACGGGTGAGAAAGTCTCATCGTAGTCAACTCCTTGAACTTGTGGAAAACCCTTTGCCACAAGTCGAGCTTTATAAACGGTCACATTACCGTCAGCGTCCGTCTTCCTCTTAAAGATCCATTTGTTCTGAATGGCCTTGCGGCCCTCAGGCAGTACCTCCAAAGTTCACACTTTGTTCTCATACATGGATCCTATCTCGGACTTCATGGCTTCCAGCCATTTGTTGGAATCTGGGCCCACTATTGCTTCTTCATAATTCGCAGGTTCATTGTTGTCTAACAACATGATTGATAAGACGGGATTACCGTACCACTCTGGAGCAGCACGTGGTCTCGTCGACCTGCGTGGTTCGACAGAAACTTGAACTGGAGTTTCATGATCATCATCATTAACTTCCTCCTCAACCGGCGTCGCAATGACAGAGGTTTCCCCTTGCCCTGCGCCACCATCCAGAGGGATGAGAGGTTCGACAACCTCGTCAAGTTCTATCTTCCTCCCACTCAATTCTCTCGAGAGAAACTCCTTCTCAAGAAAAGCTCCGTTTTTAACAACAAACACTTTGCCCTCGGATTTGAGATAGAAGGTGTACCCAACTGTCTCTTTTGGGTAACCTATGAAGACGCACTTTTCCGCTTTGGGTTCCAGCTTTTCAGGCTGAAGCTTTTTGACATAAGCATCACATCCCCAAACTTTAAGAAACGACAACTTTGGCCTTTTGCCATACCACAGTTCGTATGGTGTCGTCTCAACGGATTTTGATGGTGCCCTATTTAAAGTGAATGCAGCTGTTTCTAATGCATAGCCCCAAAATGATAACGGCAAATCAGTAAGAGACATCATAGATCGCACCATCTCTAATAGAGTACGATTACGACGTTCGGACACACCATTACGCTGTGGTGTTCCAGGCGGTGTTAACTGTGAAACAATTCCACATTGTCTTAAGTGCACCAAACTCGAAACTCAGATATTCACCCCCACGATCAGACCATTGGAACTTGATTTTCTTGTTACGATGATTTTCCACTTCACTCTGAAATTGCTTGAACTTTTCAAATGTTTCAGACTTGTGCTTCATCAAGTAGACATAACCATATCTACTTAAATCGTCAGTGAAGGTGAGAAAATAACGATATCCGCCGCGTGCCTCCACGCTCATCGGACCACACACATCGGTATGTATGATTTCCAACAAGTCACTTGCACGCTCCATTGTTCCTGAGAACGGAGTCTTAGTCATCTTGCCCATGAGGCATGGTTCGCACGTGTCAAGTGAATCAAAGTCAAGTGACTCCAAAAGTCCATCAACATGGAGTTTCTTCATGCGCTTTACACCAATATGACCTAAGCGGCAGTGCCACAAAAATATGGCGCTATCATTGTTAACTCTAACTCTTTTGGTCTCAATGTTATGTATATGCGTATCGTTATCAAGATTCAATATGAACAATCCTCTCACATTCGGCGCATGACCATAAAAGATGTTACTCATAGAAATAGAACAACCATTATTCTCTGACTTAAAAGAGTAACCGTCTCGCAATAAATAAGATCCAGATACAATGTTCATGCTCAACGCACGCACCAAAAAACAATGACTTAAGTTCATCACTAATCCTGACGGTAATTGAAGTGACACTGTGCCGACGGCGATTGCATCAACCTTGGAACCATTTCCTACGCGCATCGTCACTTCATCTTTCGCCAGCCTTCGCCTATTCCGCAGTTCCTGTTTCGAGTTGCAAATATGAGCAACAGAACCGGTATCGAATACCCAGGCACTACTACGAGAGCCGGTTAAGTACACATCAATAACATGTATATCAAATATACCTGATTTTTCTTTGCCCGCCTTCTTATCTGCCAGATACTTGGGGCAATTGCGCTTCCAGTGACCCATACCCTTGCAATAGTAACACTCCGTTTCCGGCTTAGGTCCAGCTTTGGGTTTTTTCGTCGGATTGGCAACAGGTTTGCCGCTCTTCTTCGAATTGCCCTTCTTGCCTTTACCGTTTCTCTTGAAACTAGTGGTCTTATTCACCATCAACACTTGATGCTCTTTACGGAGTTCAGACTCTGCGACTTTCAGCATCGCAAACAACTCGCCGGGAGACTTGTTCATCCCTTGCATGTTGTAGTTCAACACAAAGCCTTTATAGCTTGGCGGCAGTGATTGAAGGATTCTGTCAGTGATAGCTTCTTGCGGGAGTTCAATCCCCAGCTCAGCTAGACGGTTTGAGTACCCAGACATTTTGAGCACATGTTCACTGACAGATGAGTTTTCCTCCATCTTGCAAGCATAGAATTTATCGGAGGTCTCATACCTCTCGATCCGGACGTTCTTCTGAAAGATAAACTCCAACTCCTGGAACATCTCAAATGCTCCATGACGCTCAAAGCGACGTTGAAGTCCCGGTTCTAAGCCATACAAGACTGCACATTGAACTATTGAGTAGTCCTCCTTACGTGCTAACCAAGCGTTCTTAACATCCTGATCAGCCGTAGCGGGTGGTTCATCTCCTAACGCAGCATTAAGGACATAATCCTTCTTCCCAGCTTGTAAGATTAGCTTAAGATTACGAGCCCAGTCTACAAAGTTGCTTCCATCATCTTTCAACTTAGCTTTCCCTAGGAACGTATTAAAATTCAGGATGACTATCGTGTGAGCCATGATCTACAACACAAATATGTTCAAAGTGGACTTAGACTATGTTCAAGATAATTAGAGTTTAACTTAATCAAATTATTCGCTAAACTCCCACTCAAAAAGTACATCTCTCTAGTCATTTGAGTGGTTCATGATCCACTTACACTAGCTCAAGTCCGATCATCACGTGAGTTGAGTATAGTTTCAGTGGTAAGCATCCCTATGCTAATCATATCATCTATATGATTCATGATCGACCTTTCGGTCTCATGTGTTCCGAGGCCATGTCTACACATGCTAGGCTCGTCAAGCTTAACCCGAGTGTTCCGCGTGCGCAACTGTTTTGCACCCGTTGTATGTGAACGTTGAGTCTATCACACCCGATCATCACGTGGTGTCTCGAAACGACGAACTGTAGCAACGGTGCACAGTCGGGGAGAACACAATTTCATCTTGAAATTTTAGTGAGAGATCACCTCATAATGCTACCGTCGTTCTAAGCAAAATAAGGTGCATAAAAGGATTAACATCACATGCAATTCATAAGTGACATGTTATGGCCATCATCACGTGCTTCTTGATCTCCATCACCAAAGCACCGGCACGATCTTCCTGTCACCGGCGCCACACCATGATCTCCATCAACGTGTTGCCATCGGGGTTGTCGTGCTACTCATGCTATTACTACTAAAGCTACATCCTAGCAAAATAGTAAACGCATCTGCAAGCACAAACGTTAGTATAAAGACAACCCTATGGCTCCTGCCGGTTGCCGTACCATCGACGTGCAAGTCGATATTTTCTATTACAACATGATCATCTCATACATCCAATATATCACATCACATCGTTGGCCATATCACATCACAAGCATACCCTGCAAAAACAAGTTAGACGTCCTCTAATTTTGTTGTTGCATGTTTTACGTGGTGACCATGGGTATCTAGTAGGATCGCCTCTTACTTACGCAAACACCACAACGGAGATATATGAGTTGCTATTTAACCTCATCCAAGGACCTCCTCGGTCAAATCCGATTCAACTAAAGTTGGAGAAACCGACACTTGCCAGTCATCTTTGAGCAACGGAGTTACTCGTAACGATGAAACCAGTCTCTCGTAAGCGTACGAGTAATGTCGGTCCAAGCCGCTTCAATCCAATAATACCGCGGAATCAAGAAAAGACTAAGGAGGGCAGCAAAACGCACATCACCGCCCACAAAAACTTTTGTGTTCTACTCGAGAAGACATCTACGCATGAACCTAGCTCATGATGCCACTGTTGGGGAACGTCGCATGGGAAACAAAAAATTTCCTACCCGCACGAAGACCTATCATGGTGATGTCCATCTACGAGAGGGGATGAGTGATCTACGTACCCTTGTAGATCGTACAGCAGAAGCGTTAGTGAACGCGGTTGATGTAGTGGAACGTCCTCACGTCCCTCGATCCGCCCCGCGAACAATCCCGCGATCAGTCCCACGATCTAGTACCGAACGGACAGCACCTCCGCGTTCAGCACACGTACAGCTCGACGATGATCTCGGCCTTCTTGATCCAGCAAGAGAGACGGAGAGGTAGAAGAGTTCTCCGGCAGCGTGACGGCGCTCCGGAGGTTGGTGATGACCTTGTCTCAGCAGGGCTCCGCCCGAGCTCCGCAGAAACGCGATCTAGAGGAAAAACCATGGAGGTATGTGGTCGGGCTGCCGTGGGAAAGTCGTCTCAAATCAGCCCTAAAACCTCCGTATATATAGGTGGGAGGGAGGGGACCTTGACTTGGGGCTCAAGGAGCCCCAAGGGGGTCGGCCGAGTACAAGGGGGGAGGACTCCCCCCCCCCAAACCGAGTTCGACTTGGTTTGGTGGGAGGGAGTCCCCCTTCCTTCCCACCTCCTCCTTTTTTTTTCTCTTGATTTTTTTCTTCTTGGCGCATAGAGCCCTTTTGGGCTGTCCCACCAGCCCACTAAGGACTGGTGTGCCACCCTCAAGGCCTATGGGCTTCCCCGGGGTGGGTTGCCCCCCGGGTGAACTCCCGGAACCCATTCGTCATTCCCGGTACATTCCCGGTAACTCCGAAAACCTTCCGGTAATCAAATGAGGTCATCCTATATATCAATCTTCGTTTCCGGACTATTCCGGAAACCCTCGTGACGTCCGTGATCTCATCCGGGACTCCGAACAACATTCGGTAACCAACCATATAACTCAAATACGCATAAAACAACGTCGAACCTTAAGTGTGCAGACCCTGCGGGTTCGAGAACTATGTAGACATGACCCAGAGACTCCTCGGTCAATATCCAATAGCAGGACCTGGATGCCCATATTGGATCCTACATATTCTACGAAGATCTTATCGTTTGAACCTCAGTGCCAAGGATTCATATAATCCCGTATGTCATTCCCTTTGTCCTTCGGTATGTTACTTGCCCGAGATTCGATCGTGAGTATCCGTATACCTATTTCAATCTCGTTTACCGGCAAGTCTCTTTACTCGTTCCGTAATACAAGATCCCGCAACTTACACTAAGTTACATTGCTTGCAAGGCTTGTGTGTGATGTTGTATTACCGAGTGGGCCCCGGGATACCTCTCCGTTCACACGGAGTGACAAATCCCAGTCTTGATCCATACTAACTCAACTAACACCTTCGGAGATACCTGTAGAGCATCTTTATAGTCACCCAGTTACGTTGCGACGTTTGATACACACAAAGCATTCCTCCGGTGTCAGTGAGTTATATGATCTCATGGTCATAGGAATAAATACTTGACACGCAGAAAACAGTAGCAACAAAATGACACGATCAACATGCTACGTCTATTAGTTTTGGTCTAGTCCATCACGTGATTCTCCTAATGACGTGATCCAGTTATCAAGCAACAACACCTTGTTCATAATCAGAAGACACTGACTATCTTTGATCAACTGGCTAGCCAACTAGAGGCTTGCTAGGGACGGTGTTTTGTCTATGTATCCACACATGTAAATGAGTCTTCATTTAATACAATTATAGCATGGATAATACGATTATCTTGATACAGGAATTATAATAATAACTATATTTATTATTGCCTCTAGGGCATAATTCCAACACGACGCAGGCTAGAGCGACCACTAGTACGAGCGTCACGCTTGTACCATGTTCTATCCTCTCTCTTGGATAGCCCATCGACGCTCGTTTTGCTCTTGTTTGATTGTCACTTTGTAGGTAGGTTATCCCCACATCAAGTGGCATGATATTTACCCATATGATGATGATTTCCTATTAATGCTTCAAATAACCTTCTCCTTTAAGATCCTGCTAAAATTGGACAAAAAGAGTGCGCAAATGTAGTAAAATCCAAAAATCATGTGACTCCATGCAAAACAAAAAGTAAGAAGTGGTGCAAAAATGGACTGATCATTGATGGCTAACAATCTCTACAATATGACACTATGATGGATGTTATGACCATCGTACCTAATATCCCACATTTGGTAGATCTCCTTTTATTTTTCTCTTAGGTATCTTCCTTAGGTGAGAGGGGAGTACAAATTCACAGTTTTGACCCTTTTACCTAAGTTCAGTCGGATCTGAACCCGATCGTGATTTTTTTTGGATCTGACCCTTTTCTTACCGCCGGATCCTTTGGCAGCAGGGCATGACAACCTAACTCCAAGGTCCATGGCAGTAGGAAAATGGCCTACCGCCGCAGCGCTGGCGGTAGCATGTGTAACCCTACCGCCAGGGGGTCCGGCGATAGGCACGCACGTGCACTGTGTCTGTAACTTAGATTTTTTTTTACGGTAGGCGTGCAACCCTACCACCAGGGACCTTGGCGGTAGGTTGTTATACCCTATCACCATGTACCCTGACGGTAGGAAAAGGGACAAGTCCCGAAATGTTTATAACCTAGGGCCAGATCTGGCTAAACTTCATCAAAAGAGTCAAAACACGAAAATTGTCCGAGAGGGGATGTCACCCCTATTCTGAACACTTTTGGACTCTTGCCACGTGGCGCAATTCAAGCCTACAAAATAACTCTAGAAACATACTAAAAACTAGCAGGCGGAGGCGCGGCGGCACGCCGCGCCCGTTGGAAAGCCGAAGATTGTCTTTGTCATTTTCTTTTATGGAAGAAAATTTAATTAGTTTGCTTGGAATAGAGCTGACAGTGTGGATGTTTTTTGATCAAAACTGTTCATTCCATTGCAAACTTCAGTTCTGGTCGAGTTGTTCTTTACTCGGATAGGTTCATGCCCTAATTTTGGCAAGTGCGGAATGATTAGCTCATTCATCTGTTATATCCTTAGTAGTTAGTAGCCAAGAATGTTCAATTAGCAGACTTACATTTTGTTGTCTATCTACTTAAAACCATGTTTCTATGTTAATACACTGACATCCCTTGATTTCGATCTATAAATACATACAACCAGAATTCTTTGGAACGGTTTAATAGAAAACAAAGAATGTACTCCCTCTGTAAAAAATATATAAGAACGTTTAGATCACTAAAGTAGTGATCTAAACGCCCTTATATTTATTGACCCAGGGAGTAAAAGATAAACAGTGAATAAGGTAACATGTGACATAGGCATATGAATATTATTACCAACTGGAACGACCTAGTTTAAAAGTTTACAGGCGGAAGTGCTTAGTTCAAAAGAGACCCATACATATTCACACAACAGGCAACAACATTTTGGATATTACTTGTATGATTGTTCTGACTGCTTAAAAGGCTAAGTAAGAATAACCCAATACACATGCCAGAGTGGAAAGTATAATGGGGGTTCAATATTGATTTATGGAGGTACATTGCATTGCTAGATGGTACATATATGCTAATAACGAAGAAAAGCCAGTGAAGGAGTACCTTGCATGCCTAGATGGACAGATTATACATAATATATAATAAAGAAAAGCTTTTAGAGTACGTGATGGTTCATTGGTGTAAATGTCTGCCACGCTTTGCACAATAGTAGAAATAGATTTTTATACAGGCAGACATCAATGTCCCAATCTTGGCAGGTTAAGCTATCATAAGCAAAAGTGAATCAGAAAATTGACATGCTAAAATAATGAAGCCATTTAGTAACACATACGGTCAAAGGCATGGATGTATAATTTAATAAGGATTATGGATTCCTAATTGCAAAAATATTGGCATCCGTGATTACAAAAATGCAATACCATAATATCACTGGGTTGTAGCCTTTTAGGGCTGGTAACGTCACAATTGTTGTGTCAATTCCTTCATATAGATTCTGGGGTGCTTTGTGTAGTTCAATTATTTGATAGGACAAAATGGTGCCCCTGCACCACAGTGTATTCCCTTCACTGAATACCCCCTAGATACTACAACCATGGTTGTTCATAAAAACTGTGAAGTAATAATAAAGAAGGGAAGACAGGGGAACAACCGTACCTGAGGTCGAGAGGCAGACCCATGCATATCTTAGGGAGGAGGGGGCACCAAGTAGCAAGGTGCAGCCAGGTGCCGATGGCGACCGGGAGGAAGAGCACATGGAGCAGGGTGCGGGGGTGGTCGTGCCAAACGTCGAGGCACCGCTCCTGAAATCTCGGGTCTCGGACGCCACCATCGTCACAGGAATGGTGGAGGAACTCCAGACATGGTTGGATCTGGACGCGTGGTATGAAGCACATCTCCCCGGGCGCTGACTATGGGCCGCCATAGCTGCTCACGCCGGTCGCCGCCACCTCGCGCTGCTTTTGGAGGAGCAATGTGCAGGGGCTGATGGCCATGACCCATGGATCGAGATAGGGCACGACACGACGGCGGAGGTGGGCTTGTGGCAAGGAGGAGATGTGTAGTCATGGTTGCACATCCCCTGCGGTGAATACCATCAGTAGCCCGTCGGAGAGAAGAAAGGAAGGGAGGGGAGACGACGGTAGATGGAACATCAAGGAATGGAGACGTGGGAGAGAAAGGAGAACACGACGATTGGTAGTATCTAGAGAGGTCCAGCCTCGTGAGATGTGGAGAAACAGTCAATGCGGTGGACCGCCAGCCGTAGATGGAAAACCGGCAGTGAACCAGAAAAAACCAAATCCACGTGTCAGCTAATGAAAGAATTACGCCAGAACGGGGAATTCACCTCAGCCGGCCTAGCTTAGCAGACTTAATATAGTAGTATATATCTTATCCCTTGAGTTTTCTACAACATCATCGAGCTCCTAGATATTTCCTTACTACACCCAAATATCTTGCTCTAGGATTTTGCGATTTAGAAGTCCTCTCTAAATAGCATTGCCTTGGTTATCCATGTTATCCTCGAGTGTCTTTTTTCTCAAATACTATCATCATAGTTAATTAGTAGCACTTGATATTTCTAAGTTGGATACATTTGCACAACCCCCAACTATGCAACTCGCTCAATTTTCATTTCATCAGACACATTCCCAAAGAAATATTATGTGATACATTCCTAGAGAAATGAGTGTACTAGGAGGGATTTCAAGTTTACACCATCCAATTAAAATATGCCCACCTTGAGTGGGGCAAGAGGGGTGCCTTCCTAATGCCTCTAAAAAAATATCACATACAAACACATTTATAAATATGATCGTACAAACAAAGGGCCAAGTATCTTGCATATGCTAGTAAAAGTATATAGCACTGGTTTGTTGTGTGTTTTTCTATACCAAATCTTTTATGTATCAAAATAAAAATAATAGTTATTAGATAGAATTACAAGGCATGTGGATAAGGTGTAGGTAGTTGATTGGAGGCAAGGACATATGGTGTACATCAATAATGTAGTGACCAAAGGCGAGACATGAGCCATAACATAGCTTATTGGGCATGTAAAGACGCATAACCAAATCCGACATATGTTCAACAAATATTATATTGATCTGTCGCAAAGCATGACAATTAAACTAGTACCAAATAAGATCTGAGTATCAGATGCATCAAGTTCAACATTGGGTTGTTCACCAAATCACACGCTTTTATAGGGAGTGAACAAGTCATATAATATGGAACAACACGGTGGATGGGACCTTGGGAACCAAGTGTGTGTAAGCCATCTCTCTTGCATAACAACGTCTTGTGTCATCTTGCAACTTATCCCTATTCCACCTGACCAACCATGGCTCCATAGCACGTGTATCAATTTCAAATACATCCAACGCCATTGTGCTCCTTAGCAGAAAGTACACAAGTTCCATCAGTTCGAATTCCCCACTAAACCCACCAATTATAATAGTGTAAAGTCTTGCAAGTATAAAATCCTCGGGCCATGAGATGTTGAACTGAGTATGTTGTTGAAGCTTGCAACAACCCTGCATAAGTAGGAGTAGTTGATATGTCAGACAGTAAATAATTAAGTTTAGCATAACAGCATGTAGAAATAACAAGTGTACAACTTACATGTAGACCAAAATATTCTAATAGAGGAGTTGATTTGAGGAGATAAGCCACCGAGGAAATTTCAACTTTCCAAGGTTTCATGAGAATCAATATAATTGTTTTCAAACCAACAAATCTTGAACCGTGTTGCAACACACGATGTACCTAGAGAGGGACAAAAAAGGGACGAATTAAGCATTTATGAACTTTCTAAAGAAGACCAAACAATGAAAGGACAAAATATATTACATACATGTAAGCATGTAGGAATCTGGATGACCAAAATTTCTAGCTTGGGAAGCTTAGGAAATGCACTTATGAAGTCTAAAGGGCAGTCATCCTTCTTCACAAAATAAACACGGAGCATATCCAGAAATTGTGCACGTTCATACTCAATATTGATCTTGCAGCCCATATACGTGAATGACTCAAGGTTGTCAGCACGAATACAGATACTAGCCAAGGTTTTGCAAAATTGAACAACCAAGACTTGCAACCGTGCATGAGAAGCCGTCAAATGAATCAATTGATGGCAATATTGTAGGACCATAATTTCAAGAGCATGATAGTTGGACATAATATTTGAAATGGTTTCATCATTAATTAACACACGGGCAAGTAGAAGGGATTTAACATATGAGAACCCACTCAGATTTGCAGGGATTGTTCCTATCTTGCAATTAAAAAGAGTCAATTCATCCAACGAGCAGGCTCTACCATCAAAAAAGGGCCCCAAGAAAAGTCATATGGCTCTGAAGCAACCTTCGTGCCTTTCACACAAATAGTGCAACCTTCCTTGCAACACTTGTTATCCAAGTCAAGTAAGATATTTTGTGTAGAGGCTGCCATTGCCAACTCAATCCAGTGGTCTAGATTAGAAGCATGGGCTGATGATAATGGGAATATTATAGTTAATTCCTTGATTCTGTTACCATCACGACTTTCCAAAAGCCCATTTACTTTGTGAACAAATCTTGTAGCTACGTCATTCCACAAAAGAGGATTTTCATGGTAACGTGACTTTTCTAACTCTTGCATCCCAAAAGCATAGGAATCAAGGATGAGATGGTCAATTTTTTTCCACAGATGCCTCCATCTAGTGGAAAGAAAACCAGTCATTGCTGCCTCACTTATTGTCATTAGGGAAAGAATTTCAATTAAAATATCATCTGGCAATGCGCTGATCCAATCATAGTTCTGCAGAACAAACGATATCATAGGACAAAATTAGAAAGATTTTTCTGCATATTGATATTTTACGATTTATTTTACAACATAAAGCAGTAAACCACTTCCCAATTTGCACATAGATTTTGTAAGTATCTCTCTAACTAGTATAGAAAGTAGACACAACAAATCAAGGATCAATGTTTTCTCATAATGAATCGGAAAATATTTGTAGCATGTACTTAGATTCTCTAGACCACATGAAGCTCTTCACTTATTCTACCAATTTATAACTGGCAACTAATACGATACCTAAAAGTTGGGTATGATTGGCAATTTAGCACTAACCAACCTTTTTCATTATTTGATGGCACAAAAGGTAATAATACTTTATATTTGGTCTTATGTAAATACATATGCTAAACCATTCTGCTTGAACCAAAATATCTGTATATTTCTCAAAGCTTCTGTATATGTATTAACTTTCAACTTAGAAGCAAACCGAATCGTTTAACTAGCAATACACTGCTAATCATTGCACTTGAACATACAAAATTGCATGCATAAATAATCTTTTGAACCCATATAGGAAATCAGCTCACCAATGTCTGAAACATATATGGATGAGTTTACTTTTGAAGTGGTATATGAAAAAGGAAAGCCAACAATATAAGATGTTAATAAAATACACACCTGGACATGCTGCTCTTCATCATGCCTACACAATGTATCCTTTGGTGGGAAACAATCTAGAGAAAAGAAAAATAATCATGAGTTACTTGACTCCATTGTGTTCTAGGTTCATGTGTAAATCCATGTAGGCAAAGGTAAAAGCCCTCTCACATGAATGAAGGATTAAAAATTCTCCCTTGCATTAAGAATGGTTTAAAAGTTGCACTTGAGGTGCTAGCGTGTTTACATCACTTGGTATTCTTACCCTACCCACGGATCAAAATGAACCAATAACCACAAAAAATTAAAAGTATGGCAATCTAACTTGAACTATAATTTACAACCTTTTGAACGTGTAGCCAAATAATTTAGGAGGGCGGATAACAAATCAAGCAAATATAAAACCAAAAAGATATACAATATAATATGCTTGTTCTTAACTCATATATGTGGCCCCAGAAATGAACCATATCTTAAGAGTTAGGACTTTGACCCACCCAAGAGTCTTTGGTTCACAAGATTTCCATATTACAGGGGAACAAAAATGTATGATTAGAGTGTCATGTCCTCTTGAATCTTATAGTTTTATTAAAACTACATGAATTTGGATCAATGAATGTCTCATAGCAGATAAAAATTAAGAATTCTACCAAGAAGATTTAGTGAACGGAAAATTTTCCTCTAAAGTAGAGTACAAATAAAAACTTTCTAACAATCAAAAGTTGGGATGCATCATTGAAAAAAGGTGTCGCCCCATTCTGCCAATTTTCAGAATGTGATTGATTCACCACTAAATTAAAATACCACCTTAAGCAAGTATTAAATCGACGAAAATTTCCTTCAGTAGTCAGATCTATTCCTTCAAACAAAACACAAGAGATTGGTATACAATCATCCACATGGATAGTGTCTACAAATGACCATCTAGAACCTGCTTTGATGAAAGCCCGAGGAATCCCAACATCTCTTCCCCTCTACCCTGAAAAAAACCCTAAATCTCCCCTACCATTCTCCAACCGGATCACCGGACCTCTCCTAGTGGTCTAACTGGCAACGTTGGAGGGAGTAATACTATAATAAGGAAAGATGGTTGATACATTCACCTTCTGTGTTCCGCGGTTGCGGCGGCGCCGGCGGCACCGGCGGCGTGAGGGAATCCATGCCCTAGGCAGTAGTCTGGCTCGACTTTCGCACTAGACAAGGAGAGGGCATTTAGGGTTTTATGGGGCCCTGCTAAGTAGTGTGGCTTCGACTATTCTACCGACCCGATTGCTGTCTTATTGGGCCTGGCCCACAGATTCACCACCTATGAGCCACCTCTAGATAGCCACGCAACCGCCCCAAATCCTATTTAGCGACATCATTTACATGTCACCCCTTCCACCATGGCTTCGCCCATTTACCTTTTTTCTCTCGTTCGCAATGGGAGCTCCTATTTGGCGCAGTATGGGCCGGGAGGCCGACGCCGGCACCCCCTCCCACTTCCCTCGATCGCCCATTCGGGCCTGCCATGAGCGCTGGCAGGACACCCCCTACTTTCTAATTATGTCTGTTCTTTCTTTTTCTTCTGTTTTTTATTTAACTAATTTGAGATTACAAAAAAGTTCCACAATGCAAAAAAATACAAGTTTTGAAAAAAAATTGTGCACCCAAAAAATGTCCTTGAATTCGGCTAATGTTCATGAATTTGTAAAATGTTTGTGGTTTCAAAAAATCTTCATTAATATGAATATTGATGAACTTTTTATATCACATGAACTAATTTTGAATTGGATGAAGAAAAAAAGAACTTTATGAACAAATTCTCAATTCAAGAACATTTTTTCAAAACTGGAGGAGCATTTTTCAGAAATGGATGAACATTTTTAAAATTATGGTGAAATATTTTTGAATTTCATGGATTTTTTTAATTATATGAAGTTTTTATTTTGTTCAACTTCTGCTCCATCCAGCAACCGCACAACAGTACGACTGATGGATTCTACCTCATGCATCACCTGATGGAGTACAGAAGGGATAATCAACGCCTTCGCATGTCAGCTACTACCGAAGATGCCGAGATTATCAGCTGGGCTACAAGCATAGGAAAGACACCGGATCATCAAATCTGAGCTGAGTTTTATCACGTACAGTGTGAACTAGCCCAAGTGGTCATGAAGCAAGTCCTCGAACCAACGGGGATGTTCTACCATGGGCCGATCACGCGTGTTGATGTCCGAGCACTGCTAGTCGCTCAGCGTCTGGACCTGAAGCCTTTCACGAAGCTCGGGTGCATCCTCCCTGACTATGAAGATTGGAACGCCGACCTGGACGACCGATTGTCAATGACAATGTGATGTAACTAAACCGTGGTCCTGAACTAGTGTGCCTTATCACTACTGTCTTTCTATGGCAAAACTTTGAAATTATGCACGGCGAAACTATGTGATGTAACTAAACCGTGGTCCTGAACTAGCGTAGATCGCTCTAGTTAATTAGTTTAGGTATGAGGAACTTCGTCATTTATTTTTACTATTGGTTGCTTTTATTTTGCTAACCATGCCTCTTTGTTTTCTTAAGTACATTATGTTGCATATTATCGTTCAAATCAACAACTCACGATGCAGGTACCTAGATCAAAGATGGCGAAGGACTACTACGTCGTGTACATTGGAAGGGTTCTAGGAGTCACCACTGGCCAGCTGCTCAGGCTCAGGTGCATAGGTACCCAGGTGCTAGCCACAGAGGGTTCGACACCAGAGCCGAAGCGGAAAGTAGTTAATTACTTGAGGTGGACACTCCAGCATGAGCAGGGACGGGACCGCCGGTACTACATAGTCGTGCTCTTCCTCATGCTGATCGCTCCTCTCTTCTACATCATGTTGTAGATAGAGATGATGAAACTTGTGGGTGTGCCATGACCATGTAGTTGCACTTATTCGAGACATGACATGATCGCACTTATGTATCGCTATTTTCGAGATGATGTGATGATATTTTGTGTTGAAGAACGATGATGATGATGGTATGACGAGACTACTGTATGTCTATGATATGTGAGAATGATGTATGTTTAATATGATGTGATGAAACTATTGTATAGAATCTGTATAAATACATCACACATACGTAGAGGGTGCAAATCTGTGAAAAGAGTAAAAGTTAGCAGTAGCGCTGGTAAATACTTACCAGTAGCGCTGCTTAGCAGCAACGCTTTCTATGAGCAAGCGCTACTACTATAGTTAGTAGTTGCGCTGGACAGGGAAGCGCTACTGCTAACACTACTTACCAGTAGCGCTGCCCATACCAGCGCTACTACTAGTGTTTAGCTGTAGCGCGATAGCAGTAGCGCTGGTAAATACTTACCAGTAGCGCTGCTTAGCAGCAACGCTTTCTATGAGCAAGCGCTACTACTATAGTTAGTAGTTGCGCTGGACAGGGAAGCGCTACTGCTAACACTACTTACCAGTAGCGCTGCCCATACCAGCGCTACTACTAGTGTTTAGCTGTAGCGCGATAGCAGTAGCGCTGGTAAATACTTACCAGTAGCGCTGCTTAGCAGCAACGCTTTCTATGAGCAAGCGCTACTACTATAGTTAGTAGTAACGCTGGACAGGGAAGCGCTACTGCTAACACTACTTACCAGTAGCGCTACCCATACCAGCGCTACTACTAGTGTTTAGTTGTAGCGCGATAGCAGTAGCGCTGGTAAATACTTACTAGTAGCGCTGCTTAGCAGCAACACTTTCTATGAGCAAGCGCTACTACTATAGTTAGTAGTAGCGCTGGACAGGGAAGCGCTACTGCTAACACTACTTACCAGTAGCTGTGCCCATACCAGCGCTACTACTAGTGTTTAGATGTAGCGCGATAGCAGTAGCGTTTGGCCCAGCGGTACTGCTATGCGTATTTCCAGCGCTACTACTAGTTTTTTCCCTAGTAGTGCTAGCACTGTGACTGTAGGAAGCAAGGCTTCAGACCTCACATGAGCCATGCCGAAAATTGGGGTGGCATTTTTGACCCCAAAAGATGAGGCAAGTTGTAGCAATTACTCACTTGAAACCCATCAATGGCCTTCACAATGTGCACCATACATTAGAATAAGAGGGATCAACACATAAGCACTTGACTGAACTGAACTAAAGATACATTTTCATTGTTTAGTAAATCAGTACACTAAGCATGAACTGATCCAACGACTCCAACGATGACGGCGGTGGAATGGAGCATCCGAGGAGCACATGGCCAAACCTGACTAGAAGAGGTTGAAGAACGAGAGTGATAGCTGTGATAACGATTAGTTTTTATTTACTTCTATGCAATCTAATTTAAAAGTTATGTAAAAAGTAAAATAGTTTATGCAACTGGTTGAATCGAGTTCGAATCAAGTTGATGAAGTTGCTTCAATCAAATTTGCACCGAATTTGTGTATTTTTTAGGGATTTAAGTTTAAACGTTCGTTTAGAAATGACACGTCTTTTGTGGAGCAAATATGCTCCTCCAATGTATACTTGGTCGTATCCTCTTCTAAATATTATAGGAGATCGGTCAAAGATGCTATTAGTTGTGTCCTTTATCTATTTCTGTCATTGCCCCAGGGGTTAGGAGAAAAACACAAAGAGTGATAATTTTTTTGGCTCATACATAAGAAACATATGTTGATATTTTGATACGAATTCTTTTATCTAGCATATAAATGTTATTATTTTTAGCCAATTATAAAAATGCTATGTTGATGTATCGTGGTGTTTTATCTATTGCTTGATCATTATGTTGAATGCCAACGAAAAGCCTGCAAGGTAGGGATGCAAAGCGGGCCCCGCCTAACCCGGTTAAGCCCTCTTATGGTTTATAACAGCTCAACAGAAATGATTTTCGATGAAAATGAACTATCGAGTTAACAAAAACTAACTAAACATGACTTGAGGGACCATTTATTTGCCACTTACATCCACACAACGAGGGTAGGAGTTGTTTCTCTTTAAATCTTGACACTAAGTGCATTAATCGAATGGAAGCAACCAACCGTTTCTTGATGCGTAGCTCCAAACTTTTTTTTCGAGTCGTTAAGCAACATTGTTTGATTTCTTCAACCATGGAGTTATGATTAAAGAAGAAATTTCCTAATATTATATTATGAACATAATGTAAGTAAAATCATGAGTGACTTTTCAAATTTGATGTTTTTTAGGTTGAATATTTTAATTTTAAAAAAGAGAGGGAATAAGAGGATCGCGCCCACAGCCCAGCCCGGCCCGCTAGCACTGTCCGAACCCGACAGGCGTCGTCTCTTTCGGTCGTCCCCTTCCTTTCCAAGCCTCCCCGGGAAAAAAAAATCCCTCACCACCGCCCGTGCCGAGCTCGCCCCGCCGCCCCAATCATGAGGTCGCTTGTCCCCGAGCACGCGCGCCACTCCCCCGGCCCACCTCCCCCCTTCTCCGGCGGCGTGACCCCGCCGCGCCGCCGCATTCCCAAGGAGAACGTCTACGCGGGGGCTGCGCCGCCGTCCGAGGACCGCTACCGCTCCCCTTCCTCCGCCGCCAAGCCGCTCGGAGACGTCACGCCCACGCTCAACCGTGTCCTCCCGCCGCGGCCCCTCAAGCGGAAGCTCGACGTCTCCCCCGCCGTGGGCCCGCGGCCGCGGCCGGAAGCGGACGCGTCCGACTCCGGGGTCCAGGTACCGCCTAGGGTTTCGTGCCGGGATCTGCGTGTCTGCTGATTTGCTCTGGTTACATTGCATTGCATTACAGGTTGTGGTGAGGATACGGCCCCCGTGCTCGGTGGAGGGGGAGGAGGCTCCTGGCTCGTGCCTCTGCAAGACGTCCACCAACTCTGTCGCCATCCAGGGCCAGAGCTTCACCTTCGACGCCGTCGCCGACGCAGCCTCTACGCAGGTGAGCTTGGGCTCAATCTCAAATCTGGGGCTTAAGCCTTCTGCCTGGGGAGTACTGATTTTGTGGGCGCTTTTAGATGAGGGGTTAGCTCAATTTTTTGCTGGTTTTCAGTCTAGCACAATCGTGGTTGTTTTGTTACAGGTTATTAGCTCTGATCTGGGTGCTTACGAATGAATGGAAGTGATTCAAGTGAGATTTGAAGAGACAGTTGATACTTGATACCACAATGATGTGATTGGGTTGGTCATTTCGTTGAGCCGAATTTCGTATTTGAGCCGAAAATGTCTTTAGCCAACACATTTATGGGTGTGGTTCTAGTGAAAATTGCTATGCTGCACTAAGTAGTTTCCATCAAAATGTTTAAGATTTTTTTGATGTGGTAGCTTGCTTACTTTCCTGCCCCTTTTTTTCTTGGGAGATCATAATTATTAATTATTTGGTCCATCTACAATGTTTGCTAAATCCCACTTTAGCTATGGTTAACTTTATTCTGTTGTTTTGCTAGTTAATGGTTTGAACACCCGTTGTTGTTTGGTGCACTGAAGTTTTAAATTTCTTTTTCTGGAATTGATAGGAAGATTTTTTCACGCTTGTTGGGCCACCGCTCGTTGAGAATTGCTTGTCGGGGTTGAACAGCTCGATTTTTACCTATGGCCAGGTGACTTTTACCTAAGTTTAAACCTTCTTGTAGCTAGCTATTGGGAACATACTGAGTAACCTCTCATTTTCATTTGATCATGGAAAAGACTGGGAGTGGAAAGACATACACAATGTGGGGCCCTCTCTCTGCAATTTCAGGAGACTCAATGGCCTGTGAGAGGGGACTGGCACCCCGTGTTTTTGAGCACTTGTTCTCCCGGATTAAACAAGTAAGTCACCGGATTTCCTAGCTGTTTTTTTAATGTCATAAAGTCTTCCAACTTAAAGCATACTCGCTCTTACATGGGCAGGAACAGGGGAAGCACAAAGACAAGGAGCTAATTTGCAGTTGTACCTGCTCTTTTCTCGAGGTAATTTCTATGCTTTTACCTAAACGTATTTGTAGTTGTTGTTTATGTTGGCGATAGAAAATCTGATCCATCTTGTTTAATATGTGCAGATCTACAACGAACAGATAACTGATTTGCTAGACCCCATGCAAAAAAATCTCCAGGTGAAAACAAATTGCAAAAGATAGTACTCCCTCTGATCCATAGTAATTGTCGCTGATTTAGTACAAGAATTCTGTTGTACTAAATCAGCGACAATTAATATGGATTGGAGGGAGTAGCATTTTTTCACTTAGTTTTACTAATATGACCTATCTGTTGGTAGATAAGAGAGGACGTTAAAACTGCTTGTGTTTATGTTGAATCGTTGACAAAGGAGTCTGTTTTCACCATGAAGGATGTAAATCAGCTGTTGGTGAAGGTGAAGATTTGCTGATATGTATTTAATCTCATATATTTGTGGTGACCAGTATTTGGCCAAAACTTCAACAGCAGTTGTGTCTGCTACTTATCACTATCAAATATGATTTTGAACCCCATTGCCTTTTTTTGATTTTGAACTTTCGTGCAGGGGTTGGCAAACCGGAGAACAGGGTCAACAAGTGCCAATGCAGACAGTTCACGCTCTCACTGTGTTTTTACATGTGTAGTCAAATCTGAATCAAAGGTAGTTGTCAAAGCGGGGCTTGTCCTACATCAATGTTTCATTAGTCATACCTATGACCTACAATAGTTTTATCTGCATTAAATATTCTTGACTTTCGATGTTCTGATTGTGTTTTTACATCTGTCAAAATCTGAATCAAAAGTTGTTGAATTTTGGCTTATTACATTATACTTCCATTAATCATATCTGTGGGGTACAATTATGTTACCTGCAGTAAGTGTCCTGTCTATTAGGTGGTGATGCTCTTATATTCTCTTGTGTTGCTTCTATAAGTGATATTTGTTTTGATTCCTTTGTTTACTGCTTCAGCTATGTCCTGGTCTAAAGTTATATAAATTGTGTAAATGGAGGTCTCATTTCTGGTACAAACATAAGAGTAACGAGGTGGTGACAGACCAACTTATTCTCTTGCAGAAATAAAAAAAACATGTTTAAACTTAGTAATGTTGAACATGTTTATCCACAAACTAAATTCCCGATAATTCTTGTCTTCAATCTTTGCTGGTTTCAGTTTAGATACATCTGTTAGTTCATCAATGTTTTGTTATTGTTCTATAGAATCTTGGAGATGGCTCAAACATCATTAGAATGAGCAGGATGAATTTAGTAGATCTTGCTGGATCTGAGAGGCAAAAGCTAACCCATGCAGCTGGGAATCGCCTAAAAGAAGCAGGAAATATAAACCGGTCACTTTCAGCACTTGGGTATGGTTCTATTTATTTTCAAATAGAGAACTTAAAGAATTATGTCAGGTCTTCGCTAATTGCTTTGTCTAGGCGTATGCTATGTTGGTGTATTTGTGAGACCTTTTTTCGCTAGACTTGGACCACTTGGTGTATTTTAGCAGAGTAGATAGATCTCATTAATCACTGTACCAAAAGAATCACCATGTACATTTTGTCATGATATACTACTAGGCGTGGAATTAAGGTTCTGATCAATATGTTTTTCATCACTGCAGAAACTTGATTAATATACTAGCAGAAATTTCACAATCGGGAAAACAATGGCAGCATGTTCCGTATCGCAATTCAAAGTTAACATTTCTATTACAAGAATCCCTGGGTGGTAATGCAATGCTTGCAATGATTTGCACTGTTTCTCCGTCAGAAAGGTATTATCCAAGTTGAACCAAAAGTTATTTCTGTTTGTGATCTTCTTCTGATGTTGTTTCATCACTATATTTTCTGTGTTTCTATACAGCTGTAAGAGTGAAACCTTGAGCACCCTAAGGTTTGCTCAACGTGCGAAGGCTGTAAAACACAGGACAGTTGTCAATGAAGAAAAAGAGGACGATGTCAATGCGTTGCATGTTCAGACCAAGCTTTTACAGGTTCTGTCTATTGCGTTGATAACTTGATATTGAAAACATAATTTCTCCATGATAATGTTTTACTCTTTGACTCAAGTTTGACCGCTAATATTTCGTTGCAGGATAACATTGCGGATGCTGCTGATTGGGCTGAAGCAGAGAGTAAACGGATGACTCTGACAGATGAGCTCAGGGCTGAGCTTGAAGCAAGCAAATCTCTTGTTGGGAGGTTGCGGTCGGAACTGGAGTCAGAGAAGAAATGCTCGAAGGAGGCAATGGAAGCAGCAATGCAAGCATATTCTAGAATCTTGGTACGATATGCTGACCTTGAAGGAAAATATATTCTTGATGGGGTTGAGGGCCAGCTGAAGGATACATCTGAAGCTCCTGGTGAATTGCTAGTACGACTGAAGGAGGCTGAGGAAGCGACAAGAGTTGCTGAGGAAGCGACAAGAGTTGCCGAGGTAGGAATATCCTACATTGCTCAGCGGATCGAACACCATTTCGGTAGACAAACCAGCAAGACATTAAAGGTAGTAAAATCATAACTTGTCTCTGTTGCATGCAGCGCCGTGCCTTGTTGGCAGAGCAGAAGATGGACATGCTGATTGAGGAAAACGTTGCGCTCAATCAACGGCTGACAGAGAAGTAGAAGCACAGTTCGCTGGAGGTGACGAAGAGCACAAACCTCCACTTGCGGCTCTCCGGTCACGACAGATGCAACATCTGAAGATCGATGCCGGCACCATGTAGTGTATACCAGTTTAAAGAGGAAGGAATGAGCAGTGGCTACAGCTTGAAATAAGTTGATGATTCCACTCCGCTCTGTATCTGTATGGAGACTCCTAAAAGGATCTTGAGGGAAAATAGCAACTGCAGTACGCAGATAACAGGCTGCAGTTCTCTTCTACCTTTTGCCCTTGTCCTTGACTTAGCAGTTTACTGTTGGCTTTGCTTTGGTACAGGAATATTAGCTATAGTCTCACTTCTGCTGTAGATAAGTGTTGAAAATACATTGGGCACACTTACTGTAAATTTTTGTAGAGAGTGAATTGGTGTATCCATTTTACGACGCATGACCCCCGATTTTAAGATACTGCCCCCAGCTATATGTTTGCTATGTCCCTACCACACACAAGACTCCACAAGAAAAGCCAGAATTGCTGGTTAAACATTGGTTAATCTGCATATATATATATGGGCATAGATTATATACATCATGTTGCTGTACATCATTCTATCGTCGTGTATGTGTGTGTAGTTTGTATAAAAGGAAAAAGGAGAAATAAGTCTCTAATTTCCTGTCAGAAGGAAAACAAAACTGAGATCACTTCACAAAAATGCTTCCCGGATCACCCGTGCGAATACCCGTGATGACAACCGGCTCAAGACATCTGGTAGGATCTTCGATGAGATGCTTGGTAGCACAGGTAAAAGCTCTTGCACCAGAGACACGACATTTACGTCCTGGCATGGAAAAAAGAACGTGTATCAACATCAGTAACATTCCAGGTTAGCCTTTTGTGTTTCATAGAAAAGAGAAAGTGATAAGAGTTCAGAAAGCATACCCCGTTGACTGTTTGATTTGCCGTCCCAGCCGTCAGAAACTTGGCGACCTTCTCGACATTGTTCAAGATGATCCTGTCTTCCTCTGTGATTGTAGGAAGCAATGCTCCCGACCTCACAGGAACCATGCCGAAAACCGGGACGGGATTTCTGACCCCAAAAGATGAAGCAATTTGTAGCAATTGCTCCCTTGAAACCGCGTCGATGGCTTTCACAATCTGCATCATACAGAAGAATAGAAGGGATCAATACAACATAATCACCTGACTGAATGTTCTAAAGGTACATTTCCACCATTCAGTAAATCGCTCAACTAAGAGCAATGGGTACTCCTTAGATCATCGTTAGGTGTTGTGACATGAGAGCTCACCTCATCAAGAATGAACTCCCGGAAGAAGTCACCCCTGTCAGAGAGTAGAAAAGAGAGAGCAGCCCGAGCTTTGATTGGATTTTCAGGTTGGGAAATGGCCATTGGGAATGCAGGAACTAAACTGGTGCTAGGTTGGAATCCTATAGCACCCAGCTCTGCCATGTTTCCCTTCATGTCCTCCCCTCCACCACTCTTTGCTGCACTAATGAAATTCTCGAAAGCTTGCATAACGTCAATGAACCTTTCTGCGTCGAAAACACCTGTTTTGCCGTATATTGTGTAACGCAAGGCACTCCTCAGTCGAGGTGATTCATCCGTTAGCAGCCTCTGTTATAGTCAACCGAGCCATGAATCAGTGATATAAAAACTCACATCAAAATCACAAACAGATCAAATGGAAGAAGGAATTTTCTTTTTGAAAGCTGAAGAAGGAATGATGCAATAGCTATATGCATGCCTTGTGTATTCTTTCCTTAGATATATTTACTAAGAACATGGTCCTTGGAAAACAAAGAATATGCATCAGGGATGGCATGAAAATGAATCAAAGGTTGAGGTGCTAACCTGTGCAATGTATGGATATGCTTCATCCACAATGGCAAATTCAGGGTCTCCGACCAAAGCTATACCTTCTAATACTCCGATTGCTCTAATAATCAAAGCAAAATACGGAGGTATCCTGAATGGGTAATCAAATGTTATCTGTGCTAGATCCGCTGCCAACTCTTGAAAGTTAATATTCTTCGCACCACCGCCTTCAAGTGCCTGATCAAAAACTTTAGCCAGTACAGGTAAGATTGGGTCCAAGTTAACTCCCTCAGGGATGAAACCAAGCTTCACAAAGTCCTTCACGATAGCATCATAATCACGATGAATAAGGTGAGCTATTGCTTCAATCATTCCGTACTTCTGATCATCTGTCAGTTTTGTTACAAGCCCTGCAGCAAAGAAGGTCGAATTTATTATCTATTTTCTTGTGTTATGAGAGATTGAATTAAAATGTACAAAACAATAGGTTGACAAAAATAGGAATAAAATTTGTCATTATCTGAAATTTAGTCAGCAGAATTAGTTTACTATCTTTTGCAAAACATAATTTTTGTAAACATATCCATAATGGGTAAATACTCATAATTTTTGTTTACCACTTCATGAGAAACATAGCAAAACTATATGGTTGTAGTACATGAGAAGCATAGATTGTCCATACTCTTGACTTACCAAAATCAAGAATACAAAGCTTTCCATCTGGTGTCCTAATCATATTTCCAGGATGAGGGTCAGCATGGAAGAATCCAGTATCAAGCAACTGCAATGAATAACATGAGCAAGAGCTTCTTTGAGAAAATGGTTTAATAATAAACATTTCTTCCCATCAGCAAGTGAGTGTGCAATCGGCCAATTCAGAATAACATGAGTAAATGCACATCAAAGAAGAAGAAAAACAAACCTGTTTTAGATAGCATATAACACCAACATTAACCAACGACCCAACATCATCCTCAGTACTCTGTGAAAGCTTCTCACCATCTACCCACCCTGTGGTAAGAACTTTCCTGGACGTATATTCAGGGTACGTCTTTGGTACAACAACCTGGAAGATTGTTGAATAAGTTAAGAAGTTAACAGCCTGAAAGTGAAGCCACCGAGCATATCCATAACAAATACTGAACAGAAAATCCCAACTTTCCAACAATACAAAAATGTACCATTCAGTAAAACCATATCATTGCACTGCTTCTACCAAGCTACCAAAGCAATTTACCTGAGGAAGATCTTCTCTCATCATTTCAGCGAAGCGGGTGCCATTTTCCCCTTCGTTGACATAATCGAGTTCTTCAAAAAATCGGGCAGCCCACTCATCTACCAGGCCAACAACATCAAGGGCGACCTGGCAGTATTCAGCAATTTCAGCATGAGCTAATGAAGACAGTTTCTCCGCCATTTTTCATCAAGAAGAGGGAAACGCTCAAACCTGTGGAAATCTCTTGAGGACCAACCCCAAATTTCTAATGATGAATAGATCTATGGTGACAGTCTCAAGCACAAATGGCCTTTGCACTTTGACAGCCACCAGTTCTCCAGTTTCTTTCAAACGGCCTTTGTACACCTGTCCCAGAGATGCTGCAGCACAATACACAGTTAGTTCAGGCTTAACTGATCAGCGCAGAAAGCGGGCTGGTAATACCAAGGTTTCTGGTATTGTTACCTGCAGCGATTGGAGAGGGAGACAGTTCCGAGTATATGTCTTGCCATGGCCGTCCAAGCTCTTCTTCCAGGAGAGCCATCGCGATATCGTCAGGGAACGAAGGGACCTTGCCGTAGAGATGCATGACCCGGTCAGTAAACTTGAGCTACTACACTGGACTATGAACAAAATGCCTATGCTGCTTTGTGTGGCAACAGGGCCAACAACTATGTAATTAACAGCAGATGCTCACCTTGTCGCATAGCTTCTGCAGCTCGGTCATGGCCGCAGGGGATAGAATGTCGGGCCGGATGCTGAGCGCCTGGCCGAGCTTGATGTAGGCAGGGCCCAGAGACGTGACGATCTCCCTCAGCTCGATCGCGCGCGCCACTTCGTTCTGTCCAGAAGAGAAGATTCATCGTCGGTCAGCAGATGGGTTCATGGTATGGCTTATGCATGAATGGATTGGGGAATGGGGACTACCTCCTTGATCTTGTCGGTGATGAGGTCTGATATGATGTGGGAGATGAAGCCACCAGCCACGGATAACAGCTGCACGGCTCGGGTGGCGACGGCCCCCGGGCGTTTGCCCCAGTATGCCGAAATGATCTCGGGGCTGTACACCAGAGGCAGCCCCTCCGTGTTGGTCACCTGGAACCACACGCACAAAGAAGAAAAGGCAGCAGAATTCAGACGACTGTAAAAGAAGAAGCCGCTGAAGTGTGCAGTTCATTCCATTCCATGCGTGTGGTGGAATGGAATTAAATGATTTGTACCTCGACGAGTCGCATGGTGACGTCTTTGTCGGCGAACTGGTCGTCGCGGAGGTTCTGGCCGCGGAGGCCGCGCATGAGGGAGGCCAGCTGCTCGTCCTCCTCCATCTGCTTCCGCACCCGCTTGATCTCCTTGGAGACATCGCCGAACCTCTGCAGTGTAAGCAAGATCGATCATCATCATCACCGTGAGAGGTAAGGTGGTAATTCATTAAGAAGGCGGGGCGGAGGGGGCTTACGGTGGACTGGATGGTGTTGGCCCTGGTCCTGCTGCTGGGTCGGGGCGGGGCCGGGGGCCGGGGCTCGGTGGCGACGGCGAGCACGCGGCGTAGGCGGCGCTGCTGCTGCTGCTGCTGCCCGGAGCGGCGGCGCGGGAGCGGGGAGACGAGGCCGGCCACGACGCGGCCCCGGCCGAACCCGCCGCACTGCAGCAGGTGCGGCGCCGACGCGGACGCGGCGGCCTCCATGGTGAAAGAAATGAAGGATGGACGGAGACTACCTCGGAGACGTTGGGGTGGAGGTAAGGAGCGAGTGGTAAGTAAGTAGCCGAGGTGGATGGCCGGCCGGGGAAGAAGTTTGGGCCCGGTCGCTGTGGTGGAAGAAAGAAAGAAAGAAAGAAAGAATAGGGCTGGGCAGTGATCCCAGTCGTGGTGGCTCCTCCCTCCACTCTTTCTCTTCTCTTTGTGCTGCGCCCGCGCCCGCCACGGCGAGTGGGTGGGCGTGGGCGCGCCCGGCGCTTGCGGCTGTCCCGCTCCCACGGGGAACTCATGGACGGACGGCGCAAAGACTCGTGGCGCACACGCACGCACGGACAGGCAAACCAAACCTGATGATGGTGCGGGCGCGATGTGTCCGCACCTGATTCGAGCGTTTCACAAATGCACCCAGCCACAACTCCACTCCAGCCCACAACAGTACAGTACTACCATAGCGTTCTGATAACAGGTACTCCTACAGTAGTGGTCTCACAGCAAAGCTGGGCCCGTCTCTTTTGTTCCACCGCCAAAATCTATCAACACAGCGCCACCCAGCGATCTGCGTCCTGTTCTTCAAACTCCATTTCATTCATATATCGTCTTCAGCACAGCGGCGTTACAGGTGATTTTACATGCAGGACACAAGATCGTGCGGCCACTGTCGCTCCAACGGACCGATCAACGACGTTATTTGCGCGCCGCAGCAGAGCAACAGGCAAACAAACAAACAAAAAAAACCATTACTTCACCGTGTCTTCGTGCCGGGAATCATCCCGTCCTTCCCGATCGCACGCTGCCTCGCCCGCTCCATCTTCCGCTTGCGCCACTCCTCCAAAGCTGCACATGTTTTTTTTCACACAAGAAAGACGCCGTCAGAGATCTACGGACTATCAACTCAGACAAAGAAGAGCATCGGCTGCTCTGTGCCTCTTAACAAAATGCAGAAAAAGAAAAGAAAAACAGTCCATGGCTCCAAGATCACATAGCACCAGTGCGTGAGAATGCGCATCTCGACCAAACAAAACGTTACTTCCTGCAGAGAACAGAGTTTGCATCATCCACGTTTTCCTGTCCTTTTGTCCTTGCTGCCGTTGGAAGACATGAATAGGATGCTGGAGCATACAAGACCAGCTTACGACTAATGACAGATGCAAATACTACTTTCAATGTTTCAGTGCTGTGGCCAAGCGCCATAAGCTATGCCCTGTCCGAGTGCATTATCTGCAGATTCAGTTCCGTTGACAATCCTACAGCACAACCAGTCTTCTGTTCCTTGGGAGTATAATGTTATGCTGCAGGCCACAATACTGGCCAGCAAATGCAAGCAGAGAAAATTAGTTATGACGTGCATCCAGTGCACTGATACACCAACAAGACTGTTTTTAAAACATTTAACCTTGCAGGCAGCTGTTGAACCAACATATAGTAACCTTTGACATGCTAATCAACTCAAAAGGATGGGTAGAGACAGCAAGACGATATCATTCAAACAACATATATCAGAGAGTTATTTCTGCCAATTGCATGGCATTCCCCTAAATAGACAGCAAAGAGAGGAGACTGGGATGGATCAAATAACCTCTTTGGCTGCTGCCGTCGTTCCCTTGCCGTAAATCTTTCAACCTTTTTGATAAGTCAACAGCAGCCGTCCCTTCTTGCGCTGTTGACATGCCAGGCTCTCCATAAGCTTCTTGCTCAATTTCCTTCACCTGTGTTATATAGTCAATGAGCACCATCAATAGAGGATATTTTTCTTTTTTGGTTTAGCGAATGCAGTGAATATTCTTTCTTTCTCCGTATCATGAGAAACAAAGGAACAAACTGAATAATTTACTTACTCTCCTAATCAAATCCACAGGCTCCATAGCACGGCGCAGCTCTTCGGACTCCCATATATACCGTAGCTGATCTGCCAAAGAGTAACACCCAGTTTTCCCAGTCAGTTGGGTTATCAAGGAACCTTGCAGCTACATGAACTAATTTCTACAACTAATACTCAGTTGACCCATTTATACTCCCGGTGGAGTATAAAAGAAGTTATCACCCATGATATGAATCTATCATCTGTGGTGGAAGAAATGGGATAAGCCAGCTAATTCTATTATAAAAGGGTCTCATCTTTCCCAGTGCTCGTGTTTGCAACGAGCAGACCCACATTTCGTTTTGCTTAGCGGTCATCCAAAGTTCATACCCTACAATTACTTGGACTGAAGAAACAATGCTTGCGATTTACTGCGCCTGGTGGCCACTGAATCGCGCTAAATTTGATGCCGAATCGAGCAGATTTCTCGACCCTAGCGATTCCAGCGGCGGACCAGGTTCTCCTACGGTGTGAAATCAGCTGGGGGTCACGAACCCGTACCTGAATCGAACCGGTGGCCGCCGGCGATCCGCGGCCAGGACGAGAAGTGGCTGCGGAGGAGGAGCGCCACCGCGAGCACGTTGATGGCGCACAGGGCGACGGTTGCGTTCTTGTAGGACAGCCTCGATGCCGCCGTCATCCCGTCGACGGCGCCGGCGACGGTGGGGCGGGGGCGCAGAGCTCGCCGGAGAAGGACCGGAGGAGGAGGAGGAGCAAGCGGACGAGGAGACCCACCCACCAACCGGACCACGGTGGCTCGCTTTAGAGATGCGTGTCACCAAATGGGCCGCGGCCCAGTCAGAATGCAACGCTGCGGAGGCCATCTAGCCCAAATGGGTCGAGCTCAGTTGGGCCAGGAACAGCTAGATTCCAACCCAACCCAGCCTACGTCCCTCTCACCGCACACACCACAGCTCTCGGCTTCCTCCCCCCTCCCCTCCCCCTCCGACTCCGACGACCGCCACCGACGACGGCGAAGATGCAGGCGGCGGCGGCGGTGCGGCGCCACCTCCTCGACCAGCACCACCTCTCCCCGGCCTCCTCGGCCGCCATCGCCGCCTTCAGATCCGCCGCCCAGCCGGCGCTCGCGCCCCAAGGTAACGCACGCATCGGACGAGATGCACTTGACCCCAGGGAGGGATCTCCCCGTGGCCACCCGTCATCCTCGCCGCGCGCGGCATGGGAGGGTGGATCTCACCGGTGGTTGGGTTTGGATTGCAGGGTTGGGCGGGGCGGATGGTGCGAGGTACATGTCCGCGAGGGCGCCGGCCGTCAAGGGGGCGGGCCATCTCGTCCGCAAGGGCACCGGAGGGAGGTCCTCCGTGAGGTCAGAAAGCTTAATTAACCGTCTCTCTTCTGAACTCTGATTGGACATGCTAAGTGGCCCTCCCGGCGATTCCATTTCTGCGTGTTAGGTTATGTTTGACGTTGTGATCTCTTCGTACTGCCATAGCAGAGAGGTGGTGCATAATGCGACGATGCCATGACTGCTTAGTCTTCAGATGATGTAGCTCGCATATTGCGTTTGCCAGCATTTGTGTCGAATCGATATGATCGATGCCATGCCTACTGCTTGTATTGTGGTACTCAACATTTAAAATACTTGGTGATTAAGGTTTCAGATAGCACTCATAGGTTGCTTACTCACGGTCACGGACCTTTATGAATTGGCGCCTCCTAACTTTTAATCCAGACTCTACTGCTCCAACCCTGTTGTGACCTATACACAGCTTGACCTGAAAATCTCTGAAGTGCGGTTTTAGCTAAGTTGATGTGAATTAGTGTTTCTGCATCGTAGTTGGTAAACTAGCGAGTACTGATTACCACATTATGTGTAGGTATTAACATTGAAAGGCATGGTGCTGAACAAGAATATGATATATGAGCCTTTACAAATTTGTGTCAATTGTTGTTCGTTATTCTTCCATAATACAGCACCATTCATTTTCTTGTCCAACAACAACAACAACAACAACAACAAAGCCTTTCAGTCCCAAACAAGTTGGGGTAGGCTAGAGTTGAAACCCATAAGATCTCGAAGCCAAGTCATGGCTCTGGAACGTGGATAGCTAACTTCCACGCACCCCTGTCCATGGCTAAGTCTTTGTCGATTTCTTGTCCAAACACGTGAAATTTGGCACCTGATATTGGAGTGTGTAGTGTGCAATGTGCCGATGTTTTCTGACCCATCATGTTCATTGCATCTTTGGATCGAAATCGGATGATGACTCAATTTGTTAGGATAGACTTATCCTGGCAGTGTTTGCTCAGGTCTAACACGAGAAACCATTGTGGCTTTTCTTGACAGTGGAATCGTCGCTACGGTGTTTGGAGCTACTGGATTTCTTGGACGCTATGTCGTTCAACAACTTGGTGAGATGATAAGACTTGTGCTATATCGAATTAGTTGTCACAAATGTGCTATATCGAATTATGTAGAGAGAGTGCCAGGGTGGTTTAGAAGGATTACTCAAAAAATGTTATTTTTATTCAGCGAAGATGGGATCTCAGGTTCTTGTCCCATTCAGAGGTTGTGAGGATTCTCACCGCCACCTGAAGCTAATGGGTGACTTGGGTCAGGTACAAGAACTGTTAACAAATAGTGTTCATCATTAACCCCATTTCCTCTTTCCCTCTTATGTATTTCCATCTTTCTGGCAGATTGTTCCAATGAACTACAACCCAAGAGATGTGAATTCGATTAAGACTGCCGTGGCCAAGTCAAACGTGGTCATTAACCTCATTGGTATTTTTTCTTGAGACACATTACATTCATATTCATATCTCGTTCTGCTTATATCGGCTCGATTTCGACAGGACGGGAGTATGAAACAAGAAACTATGGGTTTGAAGAAGTAAACCATCAGATGGCTGAACAACTTGCAATGGTATGTCTTGTGTACACATCCAGTTTTCTTCCTGCTGCATGCTTGATATCCAACTATGTAGACTATTGCTGCAAGGGCCATTGAGTATTAGGAGTAGATCCCTTCCAAGTTCCAACCAAGGAACTAACTTGAGTTCTTGTCCTCCATACTCTGGCCCACATATCGTCGGCCTGAGATCTCATTCTTAGACAAGGCAATCCTTCTGCTGGTTTGTTGCATGTGAGGGCTACCTTTAGCTTGGCATAATGAATCATAGCTGTTATTCCAAACTGTACATGTTCAGATTGATCTTGGCTAGGTTTCATCCAGCGGTTGCTCCAGAGCACAAGATAGTCTAGATTGCTACTCTGGCATGTGGTCTGGCAAAGGATATTATGTTAAACTTTCTGTAACATGTGGTCTCACATTAATAATTTTATATAGCGACCAGCTACTAACAGGTTCTGAATTTTACGCAGATATCCAAGGAGCATGGGGGTATCGTGAGATTTATCCAGGTTTCTGCTTTGGGAGCATCAGCCTCTTCACCTTCTAGATTGCTTAGGGCAAAGGCTGCTGGAGAGGAATCTGTGTTGAAAGAATTTCCTGAAGTAATAACCTTTTCTCAACTTTGATAACTATAGTTGGCAATGATAATTCTTGTTTCTGTACTACCAGAAGTCGGCAGTTCAATATTTTCCATTTACATAGTCAATGACTGCAATGCAAATTTTGTCTTTATCCATCAACAGGCTACAATTATGAGGCCTGCAACCCTGATTGGCACAGAAGACCGGATTTTGAACAGATGGGCAATGTATGCCAAAAATTGGGGTTTCCTCCCACTTTTTGGCGGTGGGTCTACAAAGTAATGAGTTAGCATCTTCACTTCTACCATATTTCCTTGGCTTTAAAATTTAGCCTAGAGCATGAAATGCTCATGTAGATATCTTAGATGCTTTCATCAGCAGCTCAATTACTTGATGCAACATTTTGCAGGTTTCAGCCTGTTTATGTTGTGGATGTTGCGGCTGCCATTGTCAACTCCCTCAAGGATGATGGCACCAGCATGGGAAAGACCTATGAGCTTGGTGGACCGGATGTTTACACTGTTCATGATCTGGTAATTATCAAACGACAACTGCTATGCAATGCAACAATAAATACCAAGATTTTATACGCAAAGATGATGATTTTGTTGGATGTCACAGGCTGAAATGATGTATGAAACAATTCGCGAATATCCAAGATACGTGAATCTTCCTTTTCCTATCGCAAAGGTACGTATATAAGTAGCAGCGCCCTTAGGTTAAGAGAACCTGAGGATGGGGCGGCCTATATATTGACTTCTTGATTTGCAGGCTATGGCTTCTCCAAGGGAAATGCTGCTAAACAAAGTGCCTTTTCCTCTGCCAACCCCCTCCATTTTCAACCTTGATCAGATCAAGGCACTCTCCGTAGACAACCTAGTATCTGAAAATGGTAAGTGATACAACGGGCTCGTCCGTCGTCACTTGTGTTATTGTTGGCTCACATTGTTTCCTGAAACTTGGTGCAGCTCTCACTTTTGCGGACCTGGAAATCAAGCCTCACAAGTTGAAGGGCTACCCTACCGAGTTCCTTGTCTGCTACAGGAAAGGCGGGCCGTCTTTTGGTTCTACCGTCAGCGAGAAGATGGGGAGCGAGGATGTGGCCCCCCGGTTCTAAAGACGCTGTAGAATTAATGGTCATTTAGTTTTGAAGATAAAATTGTTCTTGTGTTCTGTTTTCTTGCCATCTGCCGCTGATGCCAGACGCCTCACCCCTGGGCAGGACCAGATTTGATGCAAACTTTGGCCCCCGCCGTCGCCCTTTTTTCCCATATCAATAAGAAAATGCACGATCGATGTATTGTGAACTTTCTTGAGTTGGAAATGCAAAGTAAATCAGATCGTTGCAAGGGTGTCAACAATTGCAGAATATAAATTGCGTTGCTCATGTGGCTGAGCAAGTAAAATCGTTTCAAATTGTTTTTGAAATGTTTTGTTTGCTGCTGAATGTTCTAGATTTTTTGGATAATTTAGATCAAGGTCAAATATCTAGTAGACCTTGATCTTGATCCCACTTTTTAAAGAGATTTCACTATGGACTAAAGTGTGTCTATATACATCTGTATATAGTCTGTATTGAAATATCTAAAAAAAAAATTAGGAACGGAGGAAGTAGATATCATCTTTACCACTAGTCCCGGCCACAGGTGGCAAAATTCATTGTTTTGACCTTTTTAGTAAAACTAGTTAAATGCGTGTGCGTTGCCACGACATACAAAATATTATATAAAAAGATTACTTGACAAATTGATAGTATGAACTTTGGATATTTTAGACGAGTGTCGTTTTATTGAATATCATGTTCATGGGCACGGCGGCCCATCGTTTTATTGAATACCTGTTCGTGGGCACGGCGGCCCATCGTTTTATTGAATACCTGTTCGTGGGCACGGCGGCCCATCGTTTTATTGAATACCTGTTCGTGGGCACTGCGGCCCATCGGCCCGGAGCTCCTTTCGGCTGTTGCACGCGGCATAGCCATCAGAGCTAGCTAGCTCACATGTGTACCATGGCTAGACGGAGCTAAACAACTCATGCGATCGCGTCCGAACGGAGCTAGCTAGCTCACACAGCAGCCCAAGCTAAGTCACTCGCCGGTGCATTAATTGATGCATGTCACGACAACTTGTCGTTGCCCGCCGCTGCTACTGCATGCCGCCTCTCATCGCTACTCCCTCCCATGCTTGAGCTGCTCCCACCCACTGATGCTGGAGGGTGCCCGACCCATTTCGGAGCTGCTGTTGGAGGGCCGCCGCAGCCATGGCGGGTGGCGCCATGCCCGGCCAGCTCCCCATGGCCTGGAGGCGGCGCTCCCCATGGCTTGGTGGTGGCCGACCCTGGTCTGTGGTGCAACCATGGCCTAGTGGTGCCGGCGGCGGCCATCGCGTGGTGCTAGCTCGGGGGAGGAGAGCGGTCATGGAAGAAAAGGGAGAGAGAGCACAATTACATGTGGGACCTCACATGTAAGTTTATGGTCAAACAAATGGTCAACAAACGGTTTGTTTAGGAGCGGTCCCAAATTGTTATAAACCGCATTAATTTTAAATTACATCGTCATTTGGTTTTTTTGAAACAGCGTACCACTTTTGTGGTAGTTTTTTGAATGATTAAAAAGTGATAGTTTTTCATGATCAACGTTTGTAATGTGGTAGTTTTTTGCTATATACTCCAAAAACTTTGACCCGTTTGGTCAGGTACGAGACAAACCATCTTTTTCCCACCTACACAAACTTAAAAAAAAAGAACTTATCCTCACCGTACAACCACTCCTTACTTTCTTCACTCACAGTCGTTCCTCTCACGGTCTCACCTTATCCACTCACAGCTACTCCCATCCATGGCACCCCTCCCCTCCCATCGACAGCGTCGTCCGACCCCTCCTCTTCCCACCACGGATCCACTCTTTGCTTCTACACTCCCACCCTTCTCTGCATCCGACAAGTCCACCCCCCCTCCCCCCCTCCCCCCATCGTCCTCGACCAGCTCTAATGAAGGCGGAGCAGCAGAAGCCGCAGCGCTCGCAGCGCAAGGCACAGAAGGGCATGCTTTCTTGGCCGCCGTCGTCGCCATATCTTCTCCGCTCGGAAGCGACAATGCCCATGGCGACAACGAGGACAACGAGGGCTCCGTCGGCCCCGAGATCTCCCGCTGTCACTCCCAGAAGGCGGTCGCCCGCGAGGTCCGCCGTCCGCACGCAGGTCGACGCCATTCACCACTCCTTCTCGTGGGGCCACGCCGACCGCGCCACGGGCATCCTTGCGGAACTCGCAAAAAACGGTAATCCCTGAACCCCACACTGACCGTACTGACCCGTGCCCTTTCGCACCCGTTCAGGTGTCGTTTGCATATTTGCCTATTTGGTGAAACCTTGAACAATCCCGAGATTCATTTTCAAATTAGCAGTGACCATGTGTGGCAATGTTACTGTTGGGTAACGTAGCATAAATTCAAAATTTTCCTACGCATGTTCAGATCTTCCTATGGAGAGACCAGCAATGAGAGAGGGGTAAGAGCATCTTCGTACCTTTGAAGATCGCTAAGCGGAAGCGTTGCTAGAACGCGGTTGATGGAGTCGTACTCGCGGCGATTCCGATCTAGTGCCGAACAACGGCACCTCCGCGTTCAACACACGTGCAGCCCGGTGACGTCTCCCGCACCTTGATCCAGCAAGGAGGAGGGAGAGGTTGGGGAAGAACTCCAGCAACACGACGGCGTGGTGTCGATGGAGAGACGAGGTCTCCCGGCAGGGCTTCGCCAAGCACCGGCGGAGAGGAGGAGGAAGAAGAGCAGGGCTGCGCCGAGGGAGAGGGAAAAGTGTGTTCTCCAAAGGCCAAAACCCCTCTATATTTATAGGAGGAGGGGAAGGGGGTGCACCACCCCTAGGGTTCCCCCCTAGGGGGTGCGGCAGCCACCAGATGGGAGGGGGCGGCGGCCAGGGCAGGGAAAGAGGGGGGCGCGCCCTAGGTGGGCCTTGGGCCTCATCTGCGCCTAGGGTTTCCCCCTCCCCCCCTTCTCTGGTGCGCATGGGCTGGGTGGGGGGCGCACCAGCCCACCTAGGGGCTGGTTCCCTTCCCCACTTAGCCCATCTAGCCTCCCGGGGTCGTTGCCCCCCCTTCGGTGGTCCCCCGGGGCCACCTCCGGTGGTCCCAGTGGTCCCGGTACATTACCGGTGACACCCGAAACACTTCCGGTGTCCAAAACCATCCGTCCTATATATCAATCTTTACCTCCGGACCATTCCGGAGCTTCTCGTGACGTCCGGGATCTCATCCGGGACTCCGAACAACTTTCGGTAACCTCGTACAACAATTCCCTATAACCCTAGCGTCATCGAACCTTAAGTGTGTAGACCCTACGGGTTCGGGAGACAGGCAGACATGACCGAGACACCTCTCTGGCCAATAACCATCAGCGGGGTCTGGATACCCATGGTGGCTCCCACTTGCTCCACGATGATCTCATCGGATGAACCACGATGTCAAGGATTCAATCAATCACGTATACGATTCCCTTTGTCTGTCGGTATAGAACTTGCCCGAGATTCGATCGTCGGTATACCTATACCTTGTTCAATCTCGTTACCGGTAAGTCTCTTTACTCGTTCCGTAGCACGTCATCGTGTGACTAACTCCTTAGTCACATTGAGCTCATGATGATGTTCTACCGAGTGGGCCCAGAGATACCTCTCCGTCACACGGAGTGACAAATCCCGATCTCGATTCGTGCCAACCCAACAGACACTTTCGGAGGTACCCGTAGTGCACCTTTATAGTCACCCAGTTACGTTGTGACGTTTGATACACCCAAAGCACTCCTACGGTATCCGGGAGTTGCACAATCTCACGGTCGAAGGAAAAGATACTTGACATTAGAAAAGCATTAGCATACGAACAATACGATCTAGTGCTAGGCTTAGGATTGGGTCTTGTCCATCACATCATTCTCCCAATGATGTGATCCCGTTATCAATGACATCTAATGCCCATGATCAGGAAACCATGATCATCTATTGACCAACGAGCTAGCCAACTAGAGGCTTGCTAGGGACACATTGTGATCTATTCATTCACACATGTATTACTCTTTCCTGTTAATACAATTATAGCATGAAAGATAGACGATTATCATGAACAAGGAAATATGATAATAACCATTTTATTATTGCCTCTAGGGCATATTTCCAACAGTCTCCCACTTGCACTAGAGTCAATAATCTAGTTACATTGTGATGTATCGAACACCCATAGCATTATGGTGCTGATCATGTTTTGCTCGTGGAAGAGGTTTAGTCAACGGGTCTGCAATATTCAGATCCGTGTGTACTTTACAAATATCTATCACTCCACTCTCGACATGGTCCTGGATGGAGTTGTAGCGGCACTTGATGTGCTTCGTCTTCCGGTGAAACCTGGGCTCCTTGGCTATGGCAATGGCTCCAGTGTTATCACAGAAGAGTGTCATAGGACCCGACGCGCTTGGAACCACTCCAAGGTCGGTGATGAGCTCCTTCATCCAAATTCCTTCATGAGCCGCTTCTGAAGCAGCTATGTACTCCGCTTCACATGTAGATGCTGCCACGACTTCTTGCTTGCTGCTGCACCAGCTCACTGCCCCACCATTCAACACATATACGTATCCGGTCTGTGACTTAGAGTCATCCGGATCTGTGTCGAAGCTAGCGTCGACGTAACCCTTTACGACGAGCTCTTCGTCACCTCCATAAACGAGAAACATTTCCTTAGTCCTTTTCAGGTACTTAAGGATATTCTTGACCGCTGTCCAGTGTTCCGTACCGGGATCACTTTGGTACCTCCCTACCAAACTTATGGCAAGGTTTATATCAGGTCTGGTACACAGCATGGCATACATTAGAGAGCCCACGGCTGAAGCGTAGGGGACATAACTCATCTTCTCTCTATCTGCTGCCGTGGTCGGCGACTGAGTCTTACTCAATCTCATACCTTGCAAAACTGGCAAGAGCCCTTTCTTTGAGTTTTCCATATTGAACTTCTTCAATATCTTGTCAAGGTATGTACTTTGCGAAAGACCTATGAGGCGTCTCGATCTATCTCTATAGATCTTGATGCCTAATATGTATGCAGCTTCTCCAAGGTCCTTCATTGAAAAACTCTTGTTCAAATAGGCCTTTATGCTCTCCAACATCTCTATATTATTCCCCATCAATAATATGTCATCCACATACAGTACGAGGAAAGCTACAGAGCTCCCACTCACTTTCTTGTACAGACAGGCTTCTCTGTAAACCTGTATGAACCCAAACGCTTTAATCACCTCATTAAAGCGAATGTTCCAACTCCGAGATGCTTGCACTAGCCCATAGATGGAGCGCTGGAGCTTGCACACTTTGTTAGCACCCTTAGAGTCGACAAAACCTTCTGGTTGCATCATATACAACTCTTCTTAAGGTTCCCGTTAAGGAATGCTGTTTTGACGTCCATTTGCCAAATTTCATAATCATAAAAGGCGGCAATTGCTAACATGATTCGGACTGATTTCAGCTTCGCTACGGGAGAGAAAGTCTCTTCGTAGTCAACTCCTTGAATTTGTCGAAAACCCTTTGCGACAAGTCGAGCTTTGTAAACGGTTACATTACTGTTTGCATCAGTCTTCTTCTTGAAGATCCATTTATTTTCTATGGCTTGCCGATCATCGGGCAAGTCCACCAAAGTCCATACTTTGTTCTCATACATGGATCCTATCTCGGATTTCATGGCCTCAAGCCATTTGTTGGAATCTGGGCCCGCCATCGCTTCTTCATAGTTCGAAGGTTCACCGTAGTCTAACAACATGATTTCCATCACAGGGTTGCCGTACCACTCTGGTGCGGAGCGTACCCTTGTGGACCTTCGCGGTTCAGTAGCAACTTGATCCGAAGCTTCATGATCATCATCATTAACTTCCTCTTAAGTCGGTGTAGGCGCCACAGGAACAACTTCCTGCGCTGCGCTACTTTCCTGTTCGAGAGGGGGTGTAATCACCTCATCAAGTTCTACCTTCCTCCCACTTACTTCTTTCGAGAGAAACTCTTTCTCTAGAAAGTATCCGTTCTTGGCAACAAAGGTTTTACCTTCGGATCTAAGATAGAAGGTATACCCAATAGTTTCCTTACGGTATCCTATGAATACGCATTTCTCCGCTTTGGGTTCGAGCTTTTCTGGTTGAAGTTTCTTCACATAAGCATCGCAGCCCCAAACTTTAAGAAACGACAGCTTAGGTTTCTTGCCAAACCATAGTTCATATGGTGTCGTCTCAACGGATTTAGACGGTGCCCTATTTAAAGTGAATGCTGCAGTTTCTAATGCGTATCCCCAAAATGATAGCGGTAAGTCGGTGAGAGACATCATAGATCGTACCATATCTAATAAAGTGTGATTACGACGTTCAGACACTCCGTTGCGATGTGATGTGCCAGGCAGCGTCAGCTGTGAAACGATTCCATACTTCCTTAGGTGTGTGCCAAACTCGTGACTCAAATATTCTTCTCCACGATCAGATCGTAGACATTTAATTTTTCTGTCAGGTTGATTCTCAACCTCACTCTGAAATTCCTTGAACTTTTCAAACGTCTCAGATTTGTGCTTCATCAAGTAGATATACCCATACCTACTCAAATCATCGGTGAGAGTGAGAACATAACAATAACCACCGCGAGCTTCAACGTTCATTGGACCACACACATCAGTATGTATTATTTCCAATAAGTCGGTTGCTCTCTCCATTATTCCTGAGAATGGAGTCTTAGTCATCTTGCCCATGAGGCACGGTTCGCATGTGTCAAATGATTCAAAGTCAAGAGACTCTAATAGTCCATCAGTATGGAGCTTCTTCATGCGCTTAACGCCGATATGACCAAGGCGGCAGTGCCACAAGTATGTGGGACTATCATCATCAACTTTGCATCTTTTCGTACTCACACTATGAATATGTGTAACATCACGATCGAGATTCATCAAGAATAAACCATTCACCAGCGGAGCATGACCATAAAACATATCACTCATATAAATAGAACAACCATTATTCTCTGACTTAAATGAGTAGCCGTCTCGCATTAAGCAAGACCCTGATACAATGTTCATGCTTAAAGATGGTACTAAATAACAATTATTAAGGTTTAAAACTAATCCTGATGGTAGATGTAGAGGTAGCGTGCCGACGGTGATCACATCGACCTTTGAACCATTCCCGACACGCATCGTCACCTCGTCCTTGGCCAGTCTCTGCTTATTCCGCAGTTCCTGCTTTGAGTTGCAAATGTGAGCAACAGCACCGGTATAAAATACCCAGGAGCTACTACGAGCGCTGGTAAGGTACACATCAATAACATGTATATCACATATACCTTTAACGTTGCCGGCCTTCTTGTCCGCTAAGTATTTGGGGCAGTTCCGCTTCCAGTGACCCTTTCCCTTGCAATAGAAGCACTCAGTCTCAGGCTTGGGTCCGTTCTTTTTCTTCTTCCCGGCATCTGGCTTACCGGGCGCGGCAATAGCCTTGCCGTCTTTCTTGAAGTTCTTCTTGCCCCTGCCTTTCTTGAAACTAGTGGTCTTGTTGACCATCAACACTTGATGCTCCTTCTTGATTTCTACTTCTGCAGACTTGAGCATCGAGTACAACTCAGGAATGGTTTTCTCCATCCCTTGCATGTTGTAGTTAAGCACAAAGCCTTTGTAGCTTGGTGGGAGAGACTGGAGGATTCTTTCAATGATAGCATCATCCGGAAGTTCGACTCCAAGTGAAGTCAGACGACCGTGTAACCCAGACATTTTGAGTATGTGCTCACTGACAGAACTGTTCTCCTCCATCTTACAGATGAAGAACTTGTCGGAGACTTCATATCTCTCGACACGGGCATGAGCTTGAAAAACTAGCTTCAGCTCTTGGAACATCTCATATGCCCCGTGTTGCTCAAAACGTCTTTGGAGCCCCGTTTCTAAACTGTATAACATGCCACACCTGACCAGAGAGTAGTCATCACTCCGCGCTTGCCAGACGTTTAGAATGTCCTGGGCTGATGCGGGAGCGGGAGGGTCACCTAGCGGCGCATTAAGGACATAAGCCTTTTTAGCTGCTTCAAGGATGAGCTTCAGGTTGCGAACCCAGTCCGCATAGTTGCTACCATCATCTTTCAGCTTGTTTTTCTCTAGGAATGCGTTGAAGTTGAGGTTGACGTTGGACATCTACAATATTTGTAAAGACAACTTTTAGACTAAGTTCATGACAATTAAGTTCATTTAATCAAATTAAGTATGAACTCCCACTTAAATCGACATCCCTCTAGTCATCTAAGTGATACATGATCCATGTTGACTAACCCGTGTCCGATCATCACGTGAGACGGACTAGTCACCATGGTGAGCAACTTCATGCTGATTGTATTCAACCATACGACTCATGTTCGACCTTTCAGTCTCTTGTATTCGAGGTCATGTCTGTACATGCTAAGCTCGTCGAGTCAACCTAGGTGTTTCGCGTGTGTAAATCTGGCTTACACCCGTTGTATGCGAACGTTAGAATCTATCACACCCGATCATCACGTGGTGCTTCGAGACAACGAACCTTCGCAACGGTGCACACTTAGGGGAATATGTTCTCGAAATTTTAAGAGGGATCATCTTATTATGCTACCGTCGTTTTAAGCAATAAGATGTAAAACATGATAAACATCACAATGCAATCATATAGTGACATGATATGGCCATTATCATCTTTGCTCTTTCGATCTCCATCTTCAGGCATCGCATGATCATCATTGTCACCGGCGTGACACCATGATCTCCATCATCATGATCTCCATCATCGTGTCTCCGTGAAGTCGTCACGCCAACTACTACTATCACTACTACTATGACTAACCGTTAGCAATGAAGTAAAAGTAGTAAGCACATGGCGTTGCATCTCATACAATAAATTAAGACAACTCCTATGGCTCCTGCCGGTTGTCATACTCATCGACATGCAAGTCGTGAAACCTATTACAATAACATGATCATCTCATACATCATACATGCAACATCACAACTTTGGCCATATCACATCACATGTCAAACCCTGCAAAAACAAGTTAGACGTCCTCTAATTGTTGTTGCAAGTTTTACGTGGCTGATTTGGGTTTCTAGCAAGAACGCCTTCTTACCTACGTGACAGCCACAACGATGATATGCCAAAGCTATTTACCCTTCATAAGGACCCTTTTCATCAAATCCAATCCGACTAGAGTAGGAGAGACAGACACCCGCTAGCCACCTTTATGCACGATGTGCATGTCTGTCGGTCGAACCAGTCTCACGTAAGCGTACGTGTAAGGTCGGTCCGGGCCGCTTCATCCCACAATACCGCCGAAAAAGAATAAGACTAGTAATGGCAAGCAAATTGACAAACCATCGCCCACAACTTTTGTGTTCTACTCGTGCATAGAATCTACGCATAGAAAACCTGGCTCGGATGCCACTGTTGGGTAACGTAGCATAAATTCAAAATTTTCCTACGCATGTTCAGATCTTCCTATGGAGAGACCAGCAACGAGAGAGGGGTAAGAGCATCTTCGTACCTTTGAAGATCGCTAAGCGGAAGCGTTGCTAGAACGCGGTTGATGGAGTCGTACTCGCGGCGATTCCGATCTAGTGCCGAACAACGGCACCTCCGCGTTCAACACACGTGCAGCCCGGTGACGTCTCCCGCACCTTGATCCAGCAAGGAGGAGGGAGAGGTTGGGGAAGAACTCTAGCAACACGACGGCGTGGTGTCGATGGAGAGACGAGGTCTCCCGGCAGGGCTTCGCCAAGCACCGGCGGAGAGGAGGAGGAAGAAGAGCAGGGCTGCGCCGAGGGAGAGGGAAAAGTGTGTTCTCCAAAGGCCAAAACCACTCTATATTTATAGGAGGAGGGGAAGGGGGTGCGCCACCCCTAGGGTTCCCCCCTAGGGGGTGCGGCAGCCACCAGATGGGAGGGGGCGGCGGCCAGGGCAGGGAAAGAGGGGGGCGCGCCCTAGGTGGGCCTTGGGCCTCATCTGCGCCTAGGGTTTCCCCCTCCCCCCCTTCTCTGGTGCGCATGGGCTGGGTGGGGGGCGCACCAGCCCACCTAGGGGCTGGTTCCCTTCCCCACTTAGCCCATCTAGCCTCCCGGGGTCGTTGCCCCCCCTTCGGTGGTCCCCCGGGGCCACCTCCGGTGGTCCCGGTGGTCCCGGTACATTACCGGTGACGTCCGAAACACTTCCGGTGTCCAAAACCATCTGTCCTATATATCAATCTTTACCTCCGGACCATTCCGGAGCTTCTCGTGACGTCCGGGATCTCATCCGGGACTCCGAACAACTTTCGGTAACCTCGTACAACAATTCCCTATAACCCTAGCGTCATCGAACCTTAAGTGTGTAGACCCTACGGGTTCGGGACACAGGCAGACATGACCGAGACACCTCTCTGGCCAATAACCATCAGCGGGGTCTGGATACCCATGGTGGCTCCCACTTGCTCCACGATGATCTCATCGGATGAACCACGATGTCAAGGATTCAATCAATCCCGTATACGATTCCCTTTGTCTGTCGGTATAGAACTTGCCCGAGATTCGATCGTCGATATACCTATACCTTGTTCAATCTCGTTACCGGTAAGTTGTTGGGGAACGTCGCATGGGAAACAAAAAATTTCCTACGCGCACGAAGACCTATCATGGTGATGTCCATCTACGAGAGGAGATGAGTGATCTACGTACCCTTGTAGATCGCACAGCAGAAGCGTTAGAGAACGCGGTTGATGTAGTGGAACGTCCTCACGTCCCTCGATCCGCCCCGCGAACAATCCCGCGATCAGTCCCACGATCTAGTACCAAACGGACGGCACCTCCGCGTTCAGCACACGTACAACTCGACGATGATCTCGGCCTTCTTGATCCAGCAAGAGAGACGGAGAGGTAGAAGAGTTCTCCGGCAGCGTGACGGCGCTCCGGAGGTTGGTGATGATCTTGTCTCAGCAGGGCTCCGCCCGAGCTCCGCAAAAACACGATCTAGAGGAAAAACTATGGAGGTATGTGGTCAGGCAACCGTGAGAAAGTCGTCTCAAATCTGTCCTAAAAGCCTCATATATATAGGAGGAGGGAGGGGGACCTTGCCTTGGGGTCCAAGGGATCCCCAAGGGGTCGGCCGAGCCAGGGGGGAGGACTCTCCCCCCCCCCCCAAACCGAGTCCTACTTGGTTTGGTGGGAGGGAGTCCTTCCCCCTTCCCACTTCTTCCTTTTTTTTCTTTCCTTTGATTTTTTCTCTCTTGGCACATAGGGGATTGGTGGGCTGTACCACCAGCCCACTAAGGGCTGGTGTGACCCCCCCAAATGCCTATGGGCTTCCCCGGAGTGGGTTGCCCCCCTCCGGTGAACTCCCGGAACCCATTCGTCATTCCCGGTACATTCCCGGTAACTCCGAAAACCTTCCGGTAATCAAATGAGGTCATCCTATATATCAATCTTCGTTTCCGGACTATTCCGGAAACCCTCGTGACGTCCGTGATCTCATCCGGGACTCCGAACAACATTCGGTAACCAACCATATAACTCAAATACGCATAAAACAACGTCGAACCTTAAGTGTGCAGACCCTGCGGGTTCGAGAACTATGTAGACATGACCCGAGAGACTCCTCGGTCAATATCCAACAGCGGGACCTGGATGCCCATATTGGATCCTACATATTCTACGAAGATCTTATCGTTTGAACCTCAGTGCCAAGGATTCGTATAATCCCGTATGTCATTCCCTTTGTCCTTCGGTATGTTACTTGCCCGAGATTCGATCGTCAGTATCCGTATACCTATTTCAACCTCGTTTACCGGCAAGTCTCTTTACTCGTTCCGTAATACAAGATCCCGCAACTTACACTAAGTTACATTGCTTGCAAGGCTTGTGTGTGATGTTGTATTACCGAGTGGGCCCCGAGATACCTCTCCGTCACACGGAGTGACAAATCCCAGTCTTGATCCATACTAACTCAACTAACACCTTCGGAGATACCTGTAGAGCATCTTTATAGTCACCCAGTTACGTTGCGACGTTTGATACACATAAAGCATTCCTCCGGTGTCCGTGAGTTATATGATCTCATGATCATAGGAACAAATACTTGACACGCAGAAAACAGTAGCAACAAAATGACACGATCAACATGCTACGTCTATTAGTTTGGGTCTAGTCCATCACATGATTCTCCTAATGATGTGATCCCGATATCAAGTGACAACACTTGCCTATGGCCAGGAAACCTTGACCATCTTTGATCAACGAGCTAGTCAACTAGAGGCTTACTAGGGACAGTGTTTTTTCTATGTATCCACACAAGTATTGTGTTTCCAATCAATACAATTATAGCATGGATAATAAACGATTATCATGAACTAAGAAATATAATAATAACTAATTTATTATTGCCTCTAGGGCATATTTCCAACATAAGTCTCTTTACTCGTTCCGTAGCACGTCATCGTGTGACTAATTCCTTAGTCACATTGAGCTCATGATGATGTTTTACCGAGTGGGCCCAGAGATACCTCTCCGTCACACGGAGTGACAAATCCCGATCTCGATTCGTGCCAACCCAACAGACACTTTCGGAGGTACCCGTAGTGCACCTTTATAGTCACCCAGTTACGTTGTGACGTTTGATACACCCAAAGCACTCCTACGGTATCCGGGAGTTGCACAATCTCACGGTCGAAGGAAAAGATACTTGACATTAGAAAAGCATTAGCATACGAACAATACGATCTAGTGCTAGGCTTAGGATTGGGTCTTGTCCATCACATCATTCTCCCAATGATGTGATCCCGTTATCAATGACATCTAATGCCCATGATCAGGAAACCATGATCATCTATTGACCAACGAGCTAGCCAACTAGAGGCTTGCTAGGGACACATTGTGATCTATTCATTCACACATGTATTACTGTTTCCTGTTAATACAATTATAGCATGAACGATAGACGATTATCATGAACAAGGAAATATGATAATAACCATTTTATTATTGCCTCTAGGGCATATTTCCAACAGTTACTTCTCTGAAATGATGTGTGAACTAAAAACCGGTAATTTCACTATGACTCGGATGTTCAGATTCGTTAGGGAGCCCTAGAGTTACGCAACTGTTAGAACCAAAGAGATGAGTCTGGACTCTGGATGAGGATTGCTATTTTGACGTCCTATTGGTGCTTGAGACTATTTTTACCCATTCCGAAGTTTCCCCTTAACCACACTTGTTTAGTTATTTTTCTTGGTCAAATGTTTTCTTGTTTTTGTAACTTTTTTTTCAAACCGGGCTTTACCCCTTTCCATTACAAAAGAACGGAAATACATCAACCTCAGGGAGCTACATTTACCCCTTTCTTGTTTTTTTAACTAAGTGTGAAAGAGTTGGGCAACCATCCCAAAATTAGGTGGGCCAAGCTCAACATGCAGTCACATTGAGTATTAGTTTCATGACAGTTACAGTAATTTCCTGGTGCCACACGATGAGGTGTGGATGTGTCGTCCAGTTCAGATTCTACTTTGTAGTTGGGTAATCCAAGAAAATACTCTCTTTAAATCACAATAAAGTAAAGGATAAATCACAAGATTATACAACAGGGTAGTAATAATTTAAATGGTAGCTGTAGCGCTAGCATACCACCTTCTGATTAGAGTATGTGTTCCTTATTCGTAGTAACGAACAAAATATGCGCTTAGTTCATATGAACTGATTATAGTAAAAAAAGGAAGCATGGCGGAGAATGTAAAATGGGGAAAACTTTACTCGTTTCAGTATGCTTGTCACAAGAAACAAATGAGATTAACCCTGGAATAAAAAAATTGTGAATGTACACTAAGAATAAGCCTGAAACTGGGATGTCTTCCACTAAACAATAACTATGGTCTATGGAGGCATCATTTTTCCAGTGTCAATTGCGATAATTAGGATACATACAAAGTTTTTTCAGTGAAAAAAGGCATGTAAAGTCTACGGTAGAAACAGGGATGCTGAGTGTGATAGATCTTTAGAATAAAGGGGCAAGAGAACAGGCTGGTTCAATTGGCAGAAACTGTCAACACCTCACAAGTTTCAGCAATTCATATGGTGTCTACCTCATAGCAGCCTGCTGCTACCGATGAACATTCAAACAAGCCTATTTTTAACAAAAGGGATGTGTTTCATCAACAAAACCCTGTTCTTTCCAGTAACACCATTAACAAATAAGAACAAATGCATACTATTAATTTGATGCTGCAGTTATTTTTTTTACTTATAATACCAGAATACATAAAACATGACTTGCCATTCATGGATGGTGAAGTCGGTGATGCTTGCAGAATACAGTGAGGGTTGGCAGCACAACCGAACGCCTCCATGTTATAAAGATAGTGCAGGGTCTCATATATACAAAAAAGGGCACCTTTAGTGGTATGCAAAACTACCAAATACAAAGGTACATTTTTCAGGAGAAAAATAAAAAATTCAATGTTGGACATAAATTTTAAAACATGGTCTTCCAACAATATTGACAACAAACTATACACGTCTACTGTTACACGAAAATGTAAGTCAAATGGAATCATCAATAGTTGAGACATTCTTTGGGTTGTTTCGAAACATGTGTCCTTCAGCAAATAAATTACCTAAATCTCAGCCCCGTGCCCACCAAATACGTGGAAACCCCCTTCAACACCCATCATATGTTTAGCCAATGTGTCACCTGTTGTCGCCAGAGGCCTTCAACCCGTCTGCTGCTGCCGAATCCATCACCGGAGGACTTCAAACAACCTGTTGGCTGTGTTGGTAACATCTCTTCGTGTCCGCCTCTTCCCAGGTGCACCTGCCTCTATCTCTCTCTCATTCAAGCTGTAAATACAAATGATGCCTCTAGTTGGCTAGCCAGTTGATCAAGGATAGTCAGGGTCTTCTGACTATATACAAGGTGTTGTTGCTTGATAACTGGATCACATCATTGGGAGAATCACGTGATGGACTAGACCCAAACTAATAGACATATCATGTTGATCGTGTCATTTTGTTGCTACTGTTTTCTGCGTGTCAATTATTTATTCCTATGACCATGAGATCATATAACTCACTGACACCGAAGGAATACTTTGTGTGTATCAAACGTCACACGTAACTGGGTGGCTATAAAGATGCTCTACAGGGTATCTCCGAAGGTGTCAATTGAGTTAGTATGGATCAAGACTGGGATTTGTCACTCCGTATGACAGAGATGTATCTCGGGGCCCACTCGGTAATACAACATCACACACAAGCCTTGCAAGCAATGTGACTTAGTGTAAGTTGCGGGATCTTGTATTACGGAACGAGTAAAGAGACTTGCCGGTAAACGAGATTGAAATAGGTATGCGGATACTGACGATCGAATCTCGGGCAAGTAACATACCGAAGGACAAAGGGAATGACATATGAGATTATATGAATCCTTGGCACTGAGGTTCAAACGATAAGATCTTCGTAGAATATGTAGGATCCAATATGGGCATCCAGGTCCCGCAGTTGGATATTGACCGAGGAGTCCCTCGGGTCATGTCTGCATAGTTCTCAAACCCGCAGGGTCTCACACTTAAGGTTCGACGTTGTTTTATACGTATTTGAGTTATATGGTTGGTTACCGAATGTTGTTCGGAGTCCCGGATGAGATCACAGACATCACGAGGGTTTCCGGAATGGCCCGGAGACGAAGATTGATATATAGGATGACCTCATTTGATTACCGGAAGGTTTTCGGAATTACCGGGAATGTACCGGGAATGACGAATGGGTTCCGGATGTTCACCGGGGGGGGGGGGCAGCCCACCCCGGGGAAGCCCATAGGCCTTAGGGGTGCCGCACCAGACCTTAGTGGGCTGGTGGGCAAGCCCAGAGAGGGCCCTGCGCAGGGAGATAAGAAAATCAAAGAGAAAGAAAAAAAGGGGGAAGTGGGAAGGAAGGGAAGGACTCCATCTTCCAATCCTAGCTGGACTAGGATTGGAGGAGGACTCCTCCTCCCCCCCTTAGGCCGAACCCCTTGGGGCTCCTTGAGCCCCAAGGCAAGGCCCCTCCCCTCCCACCTATATATACGGAGGTTTTAGGGCTGATTTGAGACAACTTTTCCACGGCAGCCCGACCACATACCTCCACGGTTTTTCCTCTAGATCGCGTTTCTGCAGAGCTCGGGCGGAGCCCTACTGAGATTAGATCACCACCAACCTCCGGAGCGCCGTCACGCTGCCGGAGAACTCATCTACCTCTCCATCTCTCTTGCTGGATCAAGAAGGCTGAGATCATCGTCGAGCTGTACGTGTGCTGAACGCGGAGGTGCTGTCCGTTCGGCACTAGATCGGAGCGGATCGTGGGACGGATCGCGAGACGGTTCGCGGGGCGGATCGAGGGATGGAGGACATTCCACTACATCAACCGCGTTTATTAACGCTTTTGCCGTGCGATCTACAAGGGTACGTAGATCTGAAATCCCCCTCGTAGATGGACATCACCATGATAGGTCTTCGTGCGCGTAGGAATTTTTTTGTTTCCCATGCGACGTTCCCCAACAAGGTGGTGATATGGTATGCAACCGAATTACCGCAGATGGGAAATACTTGGTAGATTTCCACGTATCAAAGATATAGGGGAATAATATTATGCAGTTTGGTCATGAGCGTGTAAAACTGCATGACTCCAACGTAAAGGTGATAAATTGCAATTTCAAAGTAAAGATCATGCAATGAGCTTAATTCTTTGGATAGGATTCTACCAAGCCATTTTTAGTCTAGACAAACAGTACAAAGTGCTAAACTTCAATCCTAGGGCCAAAGAGAAGGCACACAAGGAGAATCTGCAACTTGTCCATTCGATTTTCTTGAAATCGATGTGAGGATAATGAGCCAATGGTTTTTGTGTGAATAAAGCACACACTTAAGACCATCATGTAGATGTGTCTTTTACAACCATGGAACACCTGAATAGTCTAGTCAATGAATGGAAAGAGCCACTTGCCTCAGCTTGATGCATTCAAGGAGTATGAGTGGTTCAGCGTATACTTTAAGGTGCGCGAGCCTTAAAATTAGCTTCCCTGTGTCACATGTAGTGCACATAAAATCCAAAAATTGTTAGAATTTAGCATCATAATAATCATAAACTATTGGAATTGCTGATAGTTTCGGTTTCAACCCAATGTCTCGATGACCAAAGCGAGTATGCCAAGTTTGTCATGTACAAGACGTTTTGGAAAACTATCTTGGACGCAACATGTGCTACGTCTTTGTAGTATATGTAGTTCAATCCAGATGATACATAGAGAATGTGCTTGCCATATCCATTGCATAAGATAAAGAGAAGTTAGTCCTCTCTGTTGTCATCATAAGTTTCGCTATGGAAACTATTTTGACGGACACCTCTATAGTTTAGTAGGGTACGAGTTAAACCAGGAGCAATAAAGCATCCTGACGTTACTCGAGTACCCACAGGGATAGTAAATATGGCTCAAGTTGAGCCAACAAATACCTCATCTCATCTAGCGATTTTAAAATATCTCCTTTCTCTCATCGAGGGTGGAAACATTTCACTTCCTTGAGTATAGAGTTCGTGACACATATGTACACAAGGCACAATTCATCTTTCATCAGATTGACGTCCATAGAAATCTATATATAGACATGAAGATTATCAATATGAAAATCATTGTCAGATATATAGAATACATACAAATGTATTTGTACCAAAGTGCTGATACAATATGTTGTGATATACAATATATGATGACAACAATACTTATGTTGTTAATACAACATCTTAAATGGGCGTAAATAAATATTGACCACTCAAGAGATTGAGAGACTATTCATAGACTCCAAGCATGTCGGTTGAGGCATATTCAACTATCACGTTCTCCGTGCCCATAGGGTCCCATCATCATTGGTGATGTCAGGTTGAAGGTTGAAGTGAGTTTCAAACCTTTGCCCTTGAGGTTCATTATGTCTTAAGAACTGCTGATACAAAATACCAGATGCTGAGATATGAATCAATATACGCCTTATGATGTATAAGACATCATTTTTCTGTTAACGGTGTGATCCTCACCAGAGAGGAATCTTATGGTCTTGGATTTCACACATTATCTCACGAGACACAAGAGTGGTCATGTTGTCCTTAGCCCAGGAAGGGTTGTGGTGGCCATTGAGGGCCAATGCCTCAAATTCTACATCCATATGTTACCTCTATGGTTAAACCAGAGATAATTAATTTACATTCAGTAAATTAAAGACCATCATGGTTGGTCTTGTAGTGAACTTAGCAAAATTTATGGGTATTTCAAGAAATTATCTTGAAACCCTTAATGTGAAACTCAAATTATTAAGTATGACACCTTGAAGACAATCTACAAAATGGAGTAGATCTCGCAGCACTAGGGAGTATAATCTCATGAAATCAGTCGATCCTCACTCGTAATGTCTTATGTCATGACTTAGAAAAATGTGTGGGAGAACACTTTATAAAGCAACCATAATATCAAAAAAATGTAGGCTTTATCACTAGTCATCGATAATCTGCATAGGCAGTAGATCCAAATGACTACCTTGTGATCCCAAGCATCAATTTGAAGAAAATCACTTTAAATTTTGCAAGTGTATTTGCAAGAAATTGAAAATCTCAATTGCAAATAGACGTATTAATCTCGACATGTGTTTAACATGGAAGTAGATTCATCATAGAAAATATTCCGAAATACATCGTACTCAACGGGATAGGTACTGAATTTATCTTTGCAAGAGATTAAAAATCTCTATTGCAAATGGACGCAATTAATCTCAACACGTGATAAACGTGGAAATATATTACATCAACTTAAGATCTGAAATACAAGTCGGTACTCAACAGAAATACACTACTATTACAATGGATAGTAATGATGTTACAAACTTGATGCTCAAGTAAAAAAAACTTGAATTGTATAAACCTCAAATTAAATGAGATGATCTTGTATCAAGTTGCAAGATAATTCAGCAAAGTGAATTAATATTTTGCGAGAGAAAATTGATCTCCATCGCAATGAGATTGTTTTGCGAGAAAATATATATTTCTTAATCGCAAATCAATATTGTTGTGCGAGAAAAACTTAATCCCAATCACAAAAACAATGTCGTTGTACTGATAAGACATGTTATAGGTATTGCTATAAAAGCAACCACATTGAACATGCCACATATAACAACCAAATATCTTCTAAAATGTTAAAACTCAACAGAAAAAAACTGAAATGAAAAATCCAAGGAGCCAGATTGCTAAATTGCAAAATGCAGTAAAGCATAGAGCTAAAGTGTACAGATTCGTAAGCATGAGGATCGAATCAGAATTTACTTGGACCGATTTAGCATTAAGATAAAATCAAAGGCTAAATCGAGAAACGGCTGAAAGGATAAGATGCCCTTTCTTCCTCCTGTGTCCCGTAACTGTCGCCTCAGCGGCCACGGCCTGGAGCGGGCCGGGAGACGGGAGCGGGCAGCCACGGCACAGGCGACTGCGGCCACGACCTTGAGAGGGCCGGGCGCGGCCATGCCCTGGCACGGGGGCGGCCAGGCGGTGCAGTGCGGGCGGCTGCAGCCACGACCTCGAGCGGGCCGGGGCACGGCCATTGCCTGGCGCAGGCACCGGCGCGGCGGCAGGGACGAACCCGTTAGAGCCTGCGAATTGGTCCAGCAGGGACTGTAGCCATGCGATGCCACTTGCCATGGATGCCTTCGTCCGCCGTCCAGCGTCAAGGCAAGATTATGTTCCTGATAAAACAGTTTTCTGTAGCCATGATGAAAATTGAAAAAGTAGCACCTTGTTTCTTTGTAGCCATTAGATGAAATTGGTACGCGAGTCTCTGGTTCTCTTCTTCGTACTCTGTCTTGCCATGAACAGGTCGTCCGATACGGAGACTGTGCCGTGAACGGCTAGACAGGGGCATGGCCTCAAGTGCCGCCGATCTACACGTACGCAAAACGAGGGCTGCATCGACCACCACGGAGCAACCCTGAGGGTGCATGCGGTCATCAACCTCTCGCCGTTGCTGCTCATTCCGTGTCGCGCCCTCAGGCTGACAGGATCGCTCCGTCGAGAGCATGCTGATAACGTGTTAGAATAAAATAAGAAACAAGCAACGAACCGTAATTAATCTGATCCCTCTTTCATTAGATGGTCAAGGTATTTATACAGATAAAATAGACGTGATTGATCATGAGAGGTGTCTGTTCGGGATGGAGACGACCGGCGCAACTGTGGCCAAGCAGGCCTCTGCGTGCGGTTAGACAAGGGAAGATTCCTATGTTAATTAACTTTTAACAGCGACCGCGTGGTAGACGGCCACAGGCCACTGCTGGTCAGGCAAGTAGCAGTTCCTTTGTCCATACTCCGTTGATCTGCTTAGTCCTGCGACTTGCACTCTGTTTCATTGATCTATAGATATACCGTTACTAGTATATCCTTGGTAGTCACTGTACCGTGTTAGATGTGTTCTTGTGTAAATATTTACTGTTTGTTGGCCACGGTACTGTTAAGAAGAAATATGTTCTAGTAAGCAAGTAACCGCCATGATTACGTGGGCTCACGCGGAGACGTGTGAATTGCTACAGGAGCTTCATCATATCATTGATATCATTATTTTCCATTATGACGAAAAAGAGTTTTCTTCGCTTTGTATGACAAAGCTACCGAACAGTACAACCGAAGATAGGTGCTGCGACGGAAACAACACAGTCACACCCAAAAGAAATGAAAAATAAAATACAAAAGAAATAAATGCCTACACCGGCGGATCGACAGAAAACACAAAAGACTTGCGATCGCTGTGCCCATCAAGAGTCTTCCACCAAGCTCCAGGACTCCAAAGCGCCGGTACCCATCAACACCTTCAAGAAGGAATGCGACGATGACGACGCTGCTGCCAAGGGTTTCCCTCGGTACGCGATGATGCGCGAGGAAGGGTAGCCCCGACGCCCTCCAGGAAGGTTCGACGACATCCAACGGCGTCACCACGTCAGTGTTGGCCAGGCCGACAGGGGTTTCCCCCGATCCCAACCTGCACCTCGGGCGCTCTGGAGCCTGCCACCAAGCCGACGTACACCCTGCACCAACACGGTCTTTGAGACCCCTGCGCCGTTTCACCACATCGCCGTAAGGAGAGACCTGCACAGCGATGAAGAGGAGCCGGGACTAGGAGCAGCAACACCTTCCGACTAGACGCAATAGCAGGAGCATACCAGGCCCGTGGCCCACATGCCCGGCCGGGACCCCCCCTGTGAAGCTTCCGCCATCACGTTGCAACAGGCGCACCATCGGCGACACCACCCCCGTCCAAGCTGCTCCTCCTCACCACCATGCAGAAGACATCGCAACCACGACGGTAGCCGGCTCACTAGGACTCGGATGGGCCCCGCAGGACCCAGATCTGGACCGGGGGCGCACCGCCGGCCACCCCGCACCACCACGCCGCCCTGCCGCCAAAGAGTAGCGCCGCCACCTCACCCGCCGTCGGACACCACCACCGGGTCGCCGGACCGCATCCGGCCGAGCTGCACCGCCACCGTCCCCTGCCCCGGGAAGGGGGACCGAGCGCGCGGGAAAGGACGGCCCACCACCGCCGACACAACCCAGGACAGCGCCGGGGGAGCCCGTCGGCGACAGCGGGGGACGAGAGTTGGAGGAGGAGGCCGCCCGCGGGACAGGAGCTTGGGTGCTGCCTTGGCCACCTCTCGGGGAGGCGGCGCGAGGCGGATCCAGGAGAAGGGGGGAGGAGGACGGGGACGGGGGCGGAGGAGGAGCCTGGCCGGCGGGAGGGCCGGCGGCGGCGGTAGGGCAGACGGCGGTAGAAGGGGGAGGGGGAACCCAAGGTATCGCGGGAGCCTCCTTTTCCATTATCACATGTTGTTTATATTGGTGTCACGACCGCAAATGTATTGTACTGGTCACAGTTAAGGTAGAGGACTATCTGAATTCTTCGTTGGGGGGGCTGCATTTGTTCCGAACAGGGTATCGGTGATGGATCCTTGAAAACGACCCATACTAGTAAGTCAAGTTGTCGTGTCCTAAGGGACCAAAGGACTCTGCTCTTCTGGAACCGACGTGGTTCTGGTCGAGGCTGTCGATGTGAGAGTACCCTTCTTAAGAGTGAAAAAGTGTAAAATTTCATCTCTGTGATTCCCGGATTGAAAAGCTTACTGGTCACATGTGATATCAATATTTTTAACTATACACTTCTGTACAATTTATCCCAATATTTCCGTTCAACCCTGTCCCCTTTGTATTACACCATTTCCTGTTGATAAGTTCCTCCATTGTTGCTTCCTCATTTCCTTGAAATTGAATCACACCGTTGTGGTACTCCTAACACTTTCTCTTTTCATACACTTGATAAAATGTTACTTGCTGGGTATGAATCATCGTACTCATCCTTGCTTAATATCTATTTTTGCAGCCCAAAGCGGTAATGTCCCTGAGCATGACCTTGAGCAGTAGGTGTAGCACGCCGGGAGGAAATAAATAAAAGTGCTTTAGAAGTTTATTTTCAGCAAGAACTTTGTAGAGATGCGCTTCGGTAGACCTCCCTGACAGAATGATCATACAAAAGAAATGTATACCCACCACGTACGTATTACATACTGCAGTCCGCCGTACGTATACCATCGTATGAAGAAAAAAAAAGATCCACACGATCTTCGCGCCCGCCCACGTACATGGAGAAAGAGGTAGGTGCAGGATCTTCGCGTCCGTCTGGCGATCACGGTCCTCTCGCATATCACCATCACACAACGCATATCACCGTCCTCGTCCGACGCTGCCGGAGGTGTGGAACAACATCGTCGCATCTCGCCGTCCCACGCCGTATCTCACCGCCCTCGTCCGACGCCGCGGATGTGGACGGCGCCGACTCCGCCACGACCGGCCTCGTCGTCCCCTGCCGCGACCGACCGCCGTCCTCCGCCGCGACCGACCGGCGCTGTCCCCCGACACAGATCCGGCCAAAAAACCCACGACTTCCTTGTATTCCACATTGCCGCCGGCTAGAATCAAGCCGGAGCCCCCCTCCTTAGAAGGCCCCGTCATCCTACACCGACGATGTGTACACCGCGGCCCAAGGTTTGGCATCTAAACCTAGTACGATGAATGGTAGTGATTTAATTCATGTGGTTGTAATGGTTTTAGTCTTGCGAATTATTCTTTGACATGCCCACTGTATGAATTGTTAACACAACAAAAAAATATCAATGTTGTGCAGTTCTGCGAGTTAGGTGTTGACATGGACGAAGAAACCACATTCATGTGGGGTGAGAATTATATTGATAAGGTGACTAACACTGAAACTGATAGTGTTAACGAAGATGATGACAACAGTGACAATGATTCGTGCTCGTCATATGATATCTTACCTTCGGAGGATTTTGATATGAGTGAATTCCGATTTTTATCCTCTATTTTAACATTTTTGACACTAATTACCCTATCTAATGAGATTTCATCCATTTTACCCCATTTAACAAAACTTCTGCCATGATTTACCCTATTTCAAACTTTGCGAGCGTTTCGTCGCATCGACCGTTTTTCCCTACCTATTTTTCTCTCTACTCAACAGGTCATTGCAGCTTCTACCGACCAGTCCAGGCCTGATGAAGGTCGCTCACATCGCGTGAAATGCACAAGTACCTAGGTCGTCTGCACGCCACACTTGCCCCCAATCGATTGCATCACAGATCCATGTTTCCGCCCGTAAGCACCTGTCAGGCTCGCTCGAACCTAGGGTTCGGGATTGTCAGGCCGCGACGACGACGCTGGCGGCACGAGTACATACCTCCTCGAGTAGGGTTGTGTGTTCATGACATTGAGGCAAGATACGGCCCCATGAAATCTGACGGCTTCGTCGAGCTCGCCGACGTGGGCGTGGACGTGTGCATGTACGTGATATCATCAGACTGTGCTCAGTTGTTCTCTCTATTTCACATGATGGCGGGTCTAGGACCCCGTGAGGCTTGCTGAGTTGATGGCCGGCGGGTCTACGACCCCTCATTCGTATCCTATTTCACATGGCTTTGACCATCACTATCATAGCAATCTATATATTCTGAAATTTTTCCGGCTCATGCATTGGCCGATGAGGCGTTTGATTTGAACAAAATTAAGATGCGTATTAAAAGATCACATGTATACATGTAACCCTTCTGAAACAAAGTTATGCATTGGTCGGTGACACGAACGACCTGCTCTAGTGCGATCATATTGGGCCAACCATGTCGAGAGAAGCTGCGAGGACCGATTCAACATGGAGAAAAATAGGTAGAAAAAATTATTGACGTGGCATGCCATTTGAACCTAACAATTGAGACCTTTCCATCAGAACGTTAAACAGGATAAATTGTGGTAGAACTTTTGTTAAATGGCGTAAAACGGATGAAATCCTGCTAAATAGGGTAATTAGTGATAAAAGTGTTTAACTAGGGGTAAAAGTTGGAATTCACTTTTTTTGTATTCTAGATCTAAAACAATGTACCTGTGATATATATGAGTATGTTTAAAATTACAGTTGTTTGTTATCACACTGCTAAAAAATCATTATTCTCACGCGGCATTATTTCGCAGATGCATCACTGCTGAAGGTATGAGTAACCCTAAAAATTGCTTTTTAGTCTGTATGAGTTTCTTCTTCAGGCATGGCTTGTCCCGGTGTTATGACATATCCAACGCAGATGTTCATTTCTCCATTATATTTTCGGATTGAATGGTTAGAATATTTGTAGGTCTATAGCATGGACATTTATATTGAAGGATACATTCGGCGCTCAAAGGGAGGGAGGAGGAAACAATGTATTGTAGATCTAAAACAATGTACCTGTGATATATATGTTCGAACAAACCCAAAAGCGCATGGAAAGGTACTAATTGTTTTCCACAATCCGTCCCGCTTCCTTCACTACCAGAGCCTGACGATGGGCAGGCCTCGCTACACCTGTGTTTTCATTCCAACACCCCACCCCCGCGGGGGGGGGGGGGGGGGGGGGCGATCTGCCCTCCAGCGCCAAGTGATATCACATATTATTTGAAGTATTTATTGTTCAGTTTGAAGCTAATACGACGGATTCATAAAAGGGAAACGTTTCCCTTTGATGCGTTGGCGGAAGCAACGCGCCGGTCGCTCGCTGTCCACGCGTCTTGCGCGCCACCCGCACGTATGGTCATGCAACATTTTCCCGTGTGATGATCGTTTAAATTTTCTATAACCGATGTCTAAATTTGCTACATTTGTCCACTAAAAAAGCTGCATATACGTTTGGTTGTAACCTCAGTTCGTCGGATTTTTTGCTACAACCGGTATCATCTTTTGCTGTAACCGTTCACTAAAAAAGTTGCATACACGTTCGTCAGAGTTGCAACCTGAGTTCATCGGATTGTTTTGCTACAACCATTATTTTGTTTTGCTACAACGCATCATCAGCTTCGTTTTTTTGTTATGACCATGTTGATATTTTTTTTTGCTCTAACTATACTTTTGTTGCAACCATGGACGGAAATTGCTGCATCATGGACGAAATTTGTTGCATCGAATTTTTTTGCTGCATAGAGATCTAACGGTGCGCCCCGCGTGCAGCTGACGGATCTGACGACCCGCGTGTGGCCGGTCGAAAGTTTTGATCAGCGCGCCGGCGCAGAGCACTGCCCTTCGTAAAAACAAGTACTTATTGTTCTGTGGGAGCATTTGTCTTTAATGATATGCTGACTAAACGCTGAAACTATCCAACAAACACATGATGAAATGACAGCCTTAAATCACAACGCTCATTTTTCACAAAGCCACGCGCAAATACTCACGACAAGAAGGATGGACTGAATCCACATGATGTCAGTAGTTTAATTTGTACTCTGATAATACACAAGAAACACTATTATTCAAAAAAATATCTAAATTTAGTATGTACTCTAAATTCATATATACATTTTTGGTAAAACATCATGCGAGTAGTTTAATTTATACTCTAGAATTTCTTATAAATTTTCTAACTTAATAATACACTAGAACCACTATTATGATATTTATTAGTCCATACTTTTTACAAATATCTAAAAATATATCCAAGGATGTCAAAATACACATGCACACATACATACAGATACATGTATTAACTATGTTATTAATGCAGTTATCATATATAAATTTGAATGCATGCAATTTAATTCATTTTATTCTCCATTCAAGGGATTCCAATTTCAAGATATTCAGAAAATTAAAGAAAAAATAAATCTTTATTTTAGCACAATTTAAGTCTACTTTTCGATGATATATATTAAAATACGAATAACATTAGAAATAATAACTTGCATTATCTTTATGTGTTAGCTATGCTAGGTAAGATATAGAAATATATATACTCATTAAAATGTAGCATGATAAAAAAAGTATATATATAAAATATAAAAGTTCAATATAAACAATATTTATGAGCACATTCTCTCTCACAACAAGGTAGCCACGAGAGCAACCCTCTACGTGTGTCATCGTCATTCTGCACCCAACGCCTTCTTCATCTCATGTCTCGCTTTATTACTTATGTATCAAATCTAAATCTAAATTCAGATCAACTTATGTGTACCAACTAAACAATATAGGCAACCGCCATGACAGTCCACAACAAATGCCACACAAAAGAGAGGTTCACTCATATAGTTGCACTGATGACACCTTTACCAATACTTTCTTTTTAGATATTTCACTACGGGACTACATACGGAGTAAAATGGATGAATCTACACTCTAAAGTATGCCTATATACATCCGTATGTAGTTTCCTAATGAAACATCTAAAAAATACTTATATTAAGGAACGGAGGAAGTAGATCACATGCATAATAATGTAAAGACAGCAAACCTAAAGTATTCTAAATGACTGACATCCTGCAGTACAATGTAACCATGTCCTTACCTCTCAATCTCTTTACATTCCTCATAAAGCATCTGAACAATGTCATGACCTTGATAGACAACAACGACTTCCCGAATATCAGAAGGGTTATAGACCGCAAAATCTGTAATATAAAGGTTAGCGTCGTTAACATTTAAGCACTTTGAGGTCAGACTCAGAAAACAATAAATAAGACACCTAGAAGCACATGGTAAAGCCGTAATACAGGAGATGCCTTTTTTTAAGGAATACAGGAGATGTGTTTGTAAACTTACATTCAAGGAATGGAATCAGATCCAGTAATTCGGTATCATCAGTTTCAGGTGTCCAAGATTTAATGGTCAGGCAATTTTCAGGTTGCAGGCAAGATTCAAGAGCATGTGCACTCATGTAGAGAACTCGTGCAGGATTTCTGTTCAACTTCGACAAATCCTGGTAAAGCATCACAACAAATATTATAATGAGAAATAGCATATATAGTAACAAAATGGAAGGCTAGGTGATGGGTCACATATCAGATAATTGACCCAATGAATATATAAACAGATAAACACACAATTGAATGGTTTGTTTTTCTTGAAATGCCCAACAATGAAAGCATCGATCTTAATTTACAATAGAAAGAATACTATAATACTATTAGTGTCCATATTCATTTACATGCTTCCTTGGCTACAGGTTCCCATGCTTATTTAGGAGCGCATACCTTGAAAAATGATAGAAAGGAGATGATTATAGTATAAAACAACACAAAATGAATTATACCCACTATTACTGGCAATGTTTTATTCTTTATGGAGTGTATTTATTCCCCAAATAGTAAAAGCCAGGTAGTCTCCATACCCGAAAGTGTGTACCCTTCCTGTACTTAGTTGCATGCCTTGATAATGTGTGCACACGTCCTGTCTTGTCAATCATTTTAACGGCATGCTCCACATCCTACAAACGAAAAAAGTAGACATTAGGGTATTATACATAACAATGTACCTGAAAGATAAGTTAAAAACAACTTACTATTTCAAGTTGATCAGAATATACAACAACTTCATACATGTTGATATATGTTGCAGAAAAGTTTCGACTCCTGGTCTCATGAATACCTTCGAGTCAGGCTTCACACAAAGATAGAATCATTACATTGACATTCCTGAATTGCACAAATAGGAAAATACAAAGAGGATAAAGACTTGAAAGGCAATTTATGCACCATTCCCACGTAATGGAACTAATTCCAACAGGGACAAGATGAGTTCAGTTCAACCGTCGTCCTGCTATGTTATCATAAAGGCAATGGAAAATCTCATGAACATGTTACATGCCAAGACAAAACCAAGCAAATGAGCCCTTATTGTGGCAACGGAAAATCTCAAGAGCATACACAAATATCTGCTTTGTTTGGGTAATACCTAACTTCCATGGGAGAGTACCAAGCCCCTAATCCAAGTAATGGGAAGAGTCACTGTTCATGTATACGGTAGCACAACAGATACTAGTCTCATTGTATCAAATAAAGAGATATAAATCCTATTTATAAAGCTATACATAAATAACTTTACTTCAAATAAACAGATATTAGTCTCACTAAATCAAATAAAGAGGAGATAAGAATATTTTTCCTTCAATTAGAGATGGTTTCATTTAAGTTACATTGTGCTGCACTTGTTAGCACATTATTTGACAGTAAGGAAAGCAAGCTGCATGTTGCCTCCAATATAGACTTGGAAGTCCTTTTTTTTACAACGTAAATATCAGTCCATATATCATAGTACCACATTGCATCAATTCGTAAGATTGGGTAATATTCTTGAAAAAACAAATCAACAATCAAATAACATGACTAAATACTTCATTCACTCTACCTTCCAATCAGAGTATACCAGCGTATCATTAAGATCAAGAACAAGGGTAAAGATAGGCTGCTCCTGCTCATCTAGGTCCGTCAACAGTTTTTCAATGCCATGTCAGATAAATATTTGGCATGATCATTAACATTTGCTAGAAATACAACTGTAAGATAAAAAAATGGAAATATTATAATTCGTTACTAACCAAAATATGATCTTCAATTCTGCCCCTAAGTTCCAAGTTCCTGCAATGTTAGTAGTAGACAGATCAATACTAAAAGATAAATGATTTTTTTGGTTGTTAGTATGAAACTCCGATAAAAACGTACTCCCAAGTAAATCAATGATTCTAGATCCTTCATGCCAAAATGATGCAGGCATCTAAGCAAATAACATCCACCTGCACTTCATGACAATATAATGCCTTGGACACATTGTTCTTCACTAATAGCTAAAAATCAATTAGCATTCAGCAACACTTGTTACTAGCATTTAAAACATAACAATGTAGAAGCATGCTACCTATAATTTGTCGACACTCCTGGTGTGCAAGTTAAACAACATAAAGTACCAACAGAAACGAACTCTACAGAGGAAAAGAACATACATGACAATTCGAAGTCCACAACTTTATGTAAAGTTCAGGAAGGCCATTGATTTTTTTTTGGTAGGCATGATTTAGTAGAATAGTTCCATTTGTTAAGCTTTAGCAATGCCTGTACAATAACGGCAGTCAAAAGAGCCAAACTTATCTAGATGTGTTAATTAATGTATATTGAATAAAATCAATTAATGTAGATGCCCGCCAAATGAGCCAAAGTTACCTCGATGCACTAATTACTGCATATTGAATAAAATCAATTAATTAATGTAAAGTACAAAACTCATAAGCAAGATACATTTACTGGAAATTCATTCCAGACAGAGAACTCTGCAAAAGAAGCCAAAGATTAGCAGTCAAAATGAAATAAAAAGAAAATGTGTGCATGGGGTAGTTGATTCACAGTAATAAACACATTGGCCAACATCATGCAGACATCAACATCAGCCACAAACTGAAAATGATTGATATGTCAGGCATCACAATGTGTGAGGGAGATTAAAACATCAAAAGTTCAGGCAGACCATGAATGCTCATACTTACATGTATTTCTACTTATAGAAGATACCAATGTTCAACAATCATCATCATCATTGGTCTAAGGACGACATACTATACGTCTCAAAATAATTATAACATATAACAGCAGTAGGAGAAAAATGATTAAAAAAAAGAAGTGTTGTTAGAGTGATGAACTTTTTGTTAATAAGATGAAACCAGAGAAAAAACAATCGCTCACACCACGGGAAGGTTGAGAAGAAGTTCTACGGGAATGTGGCCATACAAAGAAAAGGCATCCCACTAATGGCACCACCCACCACGAAGAATATACAATGATGGGCAACACATATTTAGAACCAAAGCTGCAAGAACATGTAAATCAAACTGGGCAAGGAAAATGTGAGAATGGCAATATTACTACACTTCAATGAAAAATCGCATAAACCATGCCCAGCCTCTTCATTTGATAGCGAGCAGTCTGAAACTTCGGATTCTGCTATCACAATAGCACAACAGAGATGATTGATGAAAGCCTACCCACTCAGTTGCTGGTCACCAGGTCAAGAGAGCTGGCTGGTTGGCAGGACGAGCAATGAGTGAACCCTTCTTCTTCGGCACAATCCCCAAACACAACGACCCCTGAGATTAAAACGATACCCCTTCGTAACAAAAGGGCAGGATGGTCTTTCTCCCGTTCCGACATACGCGCGTCAGCCCGACTGGCGCCAGCGGATGGACTAGCGACGTACAAGAGTCCTGGAATACGCGTCGTATCCGCGTCCACCCGGCGTGACGTGGCGTCTTCACGTCGGCCTGACCGCGGATCAGTCAATCCATCGGTTCCCGAGGCCGAGCCATTAATCGCGCGCTGCGTCCCTAGTTCGTCGCATCGGTTCCCAAAGCCGCCGCCATTAATCACCGCGTCAGCGCCCCGTCGCCAGTTCGTCGCGTCGGTTCCCGAAGCCACCGCAATTTATCACCGCGTCAGCGCTCGTCGCCAGTTCGTCGCGTCGGTTCCCGAAGCCGCAGATGGCCCGTTGGTTCGCCGACTCCCGAGGCGACGCCGTTAATGGCGACCGCGTCGTCAGAGCCCCGTCGCATCGGTTTCTGACGCCGTCGCCACTGGCCCGCTGGTTCGACGGCTCCCGAGGCGACGCGCCCAATGGACCGTCGGTCCGCCGCACCCCCGAGGCCGCGCATTCACTCCGGGGGAGTAACGCCGGCCAACTACCCCGTCGCCTCCCCTTCCGTCGCTGCGTTATATATAGCCGGCGTCCCGTGGCACGTCGACACACCTATCGCTCTCTTCTCCTCTCCCCTGCTCTCCGTCGTCCCGCCGCTCCTCTCGACGTGCTCTTCTCCTCTCCCCTGCTCTCCGTCGTCCCGCCGCTCCTCCCGACGATGGCTCACTTCGTCGGCGGCAGCAGTTCCAGCGCCAGTGGCGCGCCGGTGGCGCGCCGGAGAGCAACTGGCCCCTCAGCCTCAACAAACCGCTGACGGAGGAGCTCCACAACTACGGCCTCCTCGTCCCGCCGGTGTGCCGACTCACGAAGCCGTGGAGGGTTAGCAAGGACGGCTACCAGAGCAGCTCCGGACCCATCCCGGCGGCCGTCACAACATCCGCGTCCGCCACGCTTTTTGGTACGGGAAAAGCTACTACGACATCATCAATCGGCACCGGCAGGCGGCGGCGGCGGCGGGCAACGCCGGCGGCATCCAGCGCCGTCGTCGGGCGACAATCCCCCACCCACCGCCGGCGGCCCCGGCGATGGCCCCGACGGTGGCCCCGCCGGAGTACGAAGTGCCGCCGGAGCAGTTCGTTCTCCGCGAGGACGGCGACCCCGACGACTCGCCGGGGCTACTCGTCGCCCTACGGGCGTCTCAGACGACGGCGGCCGCAACGGCGAGGGAAGGGGCAGAGATCGCGGCGGCGATCCAGGTGGCGACGGCGTTGGCGGGAAACCCGACACACGTCGGCAAGGATGACGACGACGTCGACTGGGATGGCCTCGCCAACAGCTCCGATGACGACGACGGCGCGGTGGACGGGCCCGACGTCGTCTACCTGGACGATTCCGAGTAGATTAGTTTTAGATTTCAGTAATGTTTAATTAAATTTTATTTTTAGTTATTTAATTATGTTCGAATGTAATCGGTAATGAACTATCAAATTTTATCTAAGTTTATTATGAATCTAAATTAAGTGTTGTTATTATTATTTGTTTGAAATATTTAAATTATATATATATATATATATATATATATATATATATATATATATATATATATATATATATATATATATATATATAGGTAAATTACCTGGGGCACCTAGGTGCCCAGGCACCTTGTTTGGATTTAACCCGTTAGTGCATTTTGTACGTATAAATAACCATTAATGCTTTCCAAATAATTCACTTTTCATTTTTGCTTGCATGCACTAGTACTCACGTCATTGATTGTATATGGATTTTCAAAACAAATGCATGTCATTGACTGCCTCATAATTGACTTATTTCTTAATAAACAATTATACTTTAATCTTGTTAGAAATAATCTGAACATTCGTATTTAGATATGTATATACCCAATAATTTATTCTAGACATTAAATACCTATACGTGTAGTCTAATGTATTTTTAAGTGAATATACTCAAATACCTGCAAACAAATAGTCACCTTGATGTGAATTTTATTTGTAAAATACGGCTACTTATCTACCCGACTATATAAAATGTAACAACGTATATAACAGGTTATGTAAAATATGCCTAAAATATCAGCCCGACTACATAAAATATACTCAATGAACTCCTAGTATACCCATAAATTTACACGATACTCACTTAAATCTCCTACTCCCTCCATTCCTAAATATAAGTCTTTTAAGCGATTTCACTAAAGGACTACATACATAACAAAATGAATGAATCTACACTCTAAAATATGTCTATATACATCCATATCTAGTCCTTTAGTAAAATCTCTAAAAAGACTTATATTATGAAACAGAGGGAGTACTATATACCAAATGTACATAAAAGTAAAACAATATACCCAATATGTTAGTACACATATATATCCAACTACATGGAAAAAAGTAGAAAACTATTGTAGGTATCCTGTTAATGTATATAAAGTAAAATATGTTTACGTATATACTCGACTACGTGAATTATGACATACATATATATCTGAATACCCGAGGTAAAAATCACACATTTGAGGGAATGTAGAGAAATACGATGGGTATGTACAGAACAAAAAATATATCTTTTTTGAATACAAGTATATGTTTAACGACATACCGGATTATTTTTCCATGGAGACAAAAGGTAATCATACATTTTATACCCAAGATGATGATATACCTACGTACCTAATTGTCTATATGACTTACTATGTTATGTATAAAAAAAAGTGCACGTATAAGAACTAAAGTTGGGCACGTGCCATAGAGCATGCATGGCCTTAATTAACCATTAATTGATGATTTTCTCTATCTTTCAAGCAATAATTCTTTCCTAATAAATGCTAATGGGTTGACCCATTATTGTTAATACTAAGGCTGCTCATAGTGGGGAGTAACTTAGCCAAGTAACATGCACATGTTACTGGTCTATGTTACTACCTCCATAGTGGGTAGTAACATTTGTGTGATGTCATATTAATTAGGATATAGACTCATTTTGTATTGGTATGTGTGATGTTACTGTAACATAGCTAGTTACCACAAGCACCTCTCTCCTCATTAACTCACTGCCACATAAGCAAATTTGCATTGTAATGTGTGATGTTACTACTATGTTACTCCCCACTATGGCCAGCCTAATTACAAATGCACGATCTCAATGTAATCCAACGATTTCTAGGCAAGGTGCCTGGGCACCTAGGTGCCCCAAACGGGTGGTATATAGTATATGAACATAATAGAAACGATAAATTAGTATATATACTCCCGTGTGGTAGTATATGGAACATGTGGGGTAACTACTGTTGGAATTATGTCCTAGAGGCAATAATAAATGTATAGTTATTATTATAATTCATGTATCAAGATAATAGTTTATTATCCATGCTATAATTGTATTGAATGAAGACTCATTTACATGTGTGGATACATAGACAAAACACCGTCCCTAGCATGCCTCTAGTTGGCTAGCCAGTTGATCAATGATAGTCAGTGTCTTCTGATTATGAACAAGGTGTTGTTGCTTGATAACTGGATCACGTCATTTGGAGAATCACGTGATGGACTAGACCCAAACTAATAGACGTAGCATGTTGATCGTGTCATTTTGTTGCTGCTGTTTTCTGCGTGTCAAGTATTTATTCCTATGACCATGAGATCATATAACTTACTGACACCGGAGGAATGCTTTGTGTGTATCAAACATCGCAACATAACTGGGTGACTATAAAGATACTCTACAGGTATCTCCGAAGGTGTTAGTTGAGTTAGTATGGATCAAGACTGGGATTTGTCACTCCGTGTGACGGAGAGGTATCTCGGGGCCCACTCGGTAATGCAACATCACACACAAGCCTTGCAAGCAATGTAACTTAGTGTAAGTTGCGGGATCTTGTATTACGGAACGAGTAAAGAGACTTGCCGGTAAACGAGATTGAAATAGGTATGCGGATACTGACGATCGAATCTCGGGCAAGTAACATACCGAAGGACAAAGGGAATGACATACGGGATTATACGAATCCTTGGCACTGAGGTTCAAACGATAAGATCTTCGTAGAATATGTAGGATCCAATATGGGCATCCAGGTCCCGCTATTGGATATTGACCGAGGAGTCTCTCGGGTCATGTCTACATAGTTCTCGAACCCGCAGGGTCTGCACACTTAAGGTTCGACATTGTTTTATGCGTATTTGAGTTATATGGTTGGTTACCGAATGTTGTTCGGAGTCCCGGATGAGATCAAGGACGTCACGAGGGTTTCCGAAATGGTCCGGAAACCAAGATTGATATATAGGATGACCTCATTTGATTACCGGAAGGTTTTCGGAGTTACCGGGAATGTACCGGGAATGACGAATGGGTTCCGGGAGTTCACCGGGGGGGGGGGGGCAACCCACCCCGGGGAAGCCCATAGGCATTGGGGGAGCCACACCAGCCCTTAGTGGGCTGGTGGGACAGCCCACAAGTGCCCAATGCGCCAAGAGAAGAAAAATCAAGAGGAAAGAAAAAAAAAGGAAGGAGGTGGGAAGGAAGGGGGACTCCTCCCACCAAACCAAGTCCAACTCGGTTTGGGGGGGGAGTCCTCCCCCCCTTGGCTCGGCCGACTCCTTGGGGGTCCTTGGACCCCAAGGCAAGGCCCCCCCTCCCTCCTCCTATATATATGGAGCAATTAGGGCTGATTTGAGACGACTTTCTCATGGCTGCCCGACCACATACCTCCACGGTTTTTCCTCTAGATCGCGTTTCTGCGGAGCTCGGGCGGAGCCCTGCTGAGACAAGGTCATCACCAACCTCCGGAGCGCCGTCACGCTGCCGGAGAACTCTTCTACCTCTCCGTCTCTCTTGCTGGATCAAGAAGGCCGAGATCATCGTCGAGCTGTACGTGTGCTGAACGCGGAGGTGCCGTCCGTTCGGTACTAGATCGTGGGACTGATCGCAGGATTGTTCGCGGGGCGGATCGAGGGACGTGAGGACGTTCCACTACATCAACCACGTTCTCTAACGCTTCTGTTGTATGGTCTACAAGGGTACGTAGATCACTCATCCCCTCTCGTAGATGGACATCACCATGATAGGTCTTCGTGCGCATAGGAAAATTTTTGTTTCCCATGCGACGTTCCCCAACAGTGGCATCATGAGCTAGGTTCATGCGTAGATGTCTTCTCGAGTAGAACACAAAAGGTTTTGTGGGCGGTGATGTGCGCTTTGCTGCCCTCCTTAGTCCTTTCTTGATTCCGCGGTATTGTTGGATTGAAGCGGCTTGGACCGACATTACTCGTACGCTTACGAGAGACTGGTTTCATCGTTACGAGTAACCCCCTTTGCTCAAAGATGACTGGCAAGTGACGGTTTCTCCAACTTTAGTTGAATCGGATTTGACCGAGGAGGTCCTTGGATGAGGTTAAATAGCAACTCATATATCTCCGTTGTGGTGTTTGCGTAAGTAAGATGCGATCCTACTAGATACCCTTGGTCACCACGTAAAACATGCAACAACAAAATTAGAGGACGTCTAACTTGTTTTTGCAGGGTATGATTGTGATGTGATATGGCCAATGATGTGATGTGATATATTGGATGTATGAGATGATCATGTTGTAATAGAAATATCGACTTGCACGTCGATGGTACGGCAACCGGCAGGAGCCATAGGGTTGTCTTTATACTAACGTTTGTGCTTGCACATGCGTTTACTATTTTGCTAGGATGTAGCTTTAGTAGTAATAGCATAAGTAGCACGACAACCCCGATGGCAACACGTTGATGGATGATCATGGTGTGGCGCCGGTGACAAGAAGATCGTGCCGGTGCTTTGGTGATGGAGATCAAGAAGCACGTGATGATGGCCATATCATGTCACTTATGAATTGCATGTGATGTTAATCCTTTTATGCACCTTATTTTGCTTAGAACGACGGTAGCATTATGAGGTGATCTCTCACTAAAATTTCAAGACGAAATTGTGTTCTCCCCGACTGTGCACCGTTGCTACAGTTCGTCGTTTCGAGACACCACGTGATGATCGGGTGTGATAGACTCAACGTTCACATACAACGGGTGCAAAACAGTTGCGCACGCAGAACACTCGGGTTAAGCTTGACGAGCCTAGCATGTGCAGACATGGCCTCGGAACACATGAGACCGAAAGGTCGATCATGAATCATATAGTTGATATGATTAGCATAGGGATGCTTACCACTGAAACTATACTCAACTCACGTGATGATCGGACTTGGGATAGTGTAAGTGGATCATGAACCACTCAAATGACTAGAGAGATGTACTTTTTGAGTGTGAGTTTAGCATATAATTTGATTAAGTTGAACTCTAATTATCTTAAACATAGTCTAAGTCCACTTTGAATATATTTGTGTTGTAGATCATGGCTCACGCAAGTGTCATCCTGAATTTTAATACGTTCCTAGAGAAAGCTAAGTTGAAAGATGATGGAAGCAACTTTGTAGACTGGGCTCGTAATCTTAAGCTAATCTTACAAGCTGGGAAGAAGGATTATGTCCTTAATGCTGCGCTAGGAGATGAACCACCCGCTACGGCTGATCAGGATGTTAAGAATGCTTGGTTAGCGCGTAAGGAGGACTACTCAATAGTTTAATGTGCAGTCTTGTATGGCTTAGAACCGGGACTTCAACGTCGCTTTGAGCGTCATGGAGCATTTGAGATGTTCCAGGAGTTGAAGTTTATCTTTCAGAAGAACGCCCGGATCGAGAGGTATGAGACCTCCGATAAATTCTATGCTTGCAAGATGGAGGAAAACTCGTCTGTCAGTGAACATGTGCTCAAAATGTCTGGGTACTCAAACCGTCTAGCTGAGCTGGGGATTGAACTCCCGCAAGAGGCTATCACTGACAGAATCCTTCAATCACTGCCGCCAAGCTATAAAGGCTTTGTGTTGAACTACAACATGCAAGGGATGAACAAGTCTCCCGGCAAGTTGTTTGCGATGCTGAAAGTCGCAGAGTCTGAACTCCGTAAAGAGCATCAAGTGTTGATGGTGAGCAAGACAACTAGTTTCAAGAGAAACGGCAAAGGCAAGAAGGGCGATTCGAAGAAGAGCGGCAAGCCTGTTGCCAATCCGCCGAAGAAACCCAAGGCTGGACCTAAGCCTGAAACAGAGTGCTTCTATTGCAAGGGTATGGGTCACTGGAAGCGCAATTGCCCCAAGTATCTGGCAGATAAGAAGGCGGGCAAAGAAAAATCAGGTATATTTGATATACATGTTATTGATGTGTACTTAACCGGCTCTCGTAGTAGTGCCTAGGTATTCGATACCGGTTCTGTTGCTCACATTTGCAACTCGAAACAGGAACTGCGGAATAGACGAAGGCTGGCGAAAGACGAAGTGACGATGCGCGTAGGAAATGGTTCCAAGGTTGATGCAATCGCCGTCGGCACAGTGTCACTTCAGCTACCATCGGGATTAGTGATGAACTTAAATCGTTGTTATTTAGTGCCTGCGTTGAGCATGAACATTATATCTGGATCTTGTTTATTGCGAGACGGTTACTCTTTTAAGTCTGAGAATAATGGTTGTTCTATTTCTATGAGTAACATCTTTTATGGTCATGCACCGAATGTGAGAGGATTGTTCATATTGAATCTTGATATCGATACGCATATACATAACATTGAGACCAAAAGAGTTAGAGTAAACAATGATAGCGCCATATTTTTGTGGCACTGCCGCTTGGGTCATATTGGTATAAAGCGCATGAAGAAACTCCATGCTGATGGACTTTTGGAGTCACTTGACTTTGATTCACTTGACACGTGCGAACCATGCCTCATGGGCAAGATGACTAAAACTCCGTTCTCCGGAACAATGGAGCGTGCAAGTGACTTGTTGGAAATCCTACATACCGATGTGTGTGGTCCAATGAGCGTAGAGGCACGCGGCGGATATCGTTATTTTCTCACCTTCACTGACGATTTGAGTAGATATGGTTATGTCTACTTGATGAAGCACAAGTCTGAAACATTTGAAAAGTTCAAGCAATTTCAGAGTGAAGTGGAAAATCATCGTAACAAGAAGATCAAGTTCCTGCGGTCTGATCGTGGGGGTGAATATCTGAGTTTCGAGTTTGGTGCTCACTTAAGACAATGTGGAATTGTTTCGCAGTTAACACCGCCTGGAACACCACAGCGTAATGGTGTGTCCGAACGTTGTAATCATACTTTGTTAGAGATGGTGCGATCTATGATGTCTCTTACTGATTTGCCGTTATCATTTTGGGGTTATGCATTAGAAACAGCTGCATTCACTTTAAATAGGGCACCATCAAAATCCGTTGAGACGACACCATACGAACTGTGGTATGGCAAAAGGCCAAAGTTGTCGTTTCTTAAAGTTTGGGGATGTGATGCTTATGTCAAAAAGCTTCAGCCTGAAAAGCTGGAACCCAAAGCGGAAAAATGCGTCTTCATAGGTTACCAAAAAGAGACAGTTGGGTACACCTTCTATCTCAAATCCTAGGGCAAAGTGTTTGTTGCTAAGAACGGAACTTTTCTCGAGAGGGAGTTTCTCTCGAGAGAATTGAGTGGGAGGAAGATAGAACTTGACGAGGTTGTCGAACCTATCATCCCTCTGGATGGTGGCCTAGGGCAAGGGGAAACCTCTGTCATTGCGACGCCGGTTGAGGAGGAAGTTAATGATGATGATCATGAAACTCCAGTTCAAGTTTCTGTTGAACCACGCAGGTCGATGAGATCACGCGCTGCTCCAGAGTGGTACGGTAATCCCGTCTTATCAATCATGTTGTTAGACAACAATGAACTTGCAAATTATGAAGAAGCAATGGTGGGCCCAGATTCCAACAAATGGCTAGAAGCCATGAAATCCGAGATAGGATCCATGTATGAGAACAAAGTGTGGACTTTGGAGATACTACCTGAGGGCCGCAAGGCTATTCAGAACAAATGGATCTTTAAGAAGAAGACGGACGCCGACGGTAATGTGACCGTTTATAAAGCTCGACTTGTGGCAAAGGATTTTTCACAAGTTCCAGGAATTGACTACGATGAGACTTTCTCTCCCGTGGCAATGCTTAAGTCCGTCAGAATCATGTTAGCAATAGCTGCATTTTTCGATTATGAAATCTGGCAGATGGATGTCAAAACGGCGTTCCTTAACGGTTTCCTTAAGGAAGAGTTGTATATGATGCAACCCGAAGGTTTTGTCGATCCTAAAAGTGCTAACAAGGTATGCAAGCTCGAGCGATCCATTTATGGACTGGTGCAAGCATCTCGGAGTTGGAACAAACGCTTTGATGAGGTGATCAAAGCATTTGGGTTTATACAAGTGGTTGGAGAATCTTGTATTTACAAGAAAGTGAGTGGGAGCTCTGTGGCGTTTCTAATATTATATGTAGATGACATATTACTGATTGGAAACAACGTAGAGCTTTTGGAGAGCATAAAAGGTTACTTGAATAAAAGTTTCTCTATGAAGGACCTAGGAGAAGCTGCTTACATTCTAGGCATTAAGATCTATAGGGATAGATCAAAACGCCTGATAGGACTTTCACAAAGCACATACCTTGATAAAGTTTTGAAGAGGTTCAAAATGGAACAGTCCAAGAAAGGGTTCTTGCCAGTGTTACAAGGTACGAGATTGAATAAGACTCAGTGCCCAGCAACTGATGAAGATAGAGAGCATATGCGCTCCGTCCCCTATGCTTCAGCCATAGGTTCTATCATGTATGCAATGCTGTGCACTAGACCGGATGTTAGCCTGGCCATAAGTATGGCAGGTAGGTTCCAGAGTAATCCAGGAGTGGATCACTGGACAGCGGTCAAGAATATCCTGAAGTACCTGAAAAGGACTAAGGAGATGTTTCTCGTGTATGAAGGTGACGAAGAGCTCGCCGTAAAAGGTTACGTCGATGCAAGCTTTGACACAGATCCGGACGACTCTAAGTCGCAAACCGGATACGTATTTATTCTTAATGGGGGTGCAGTAAGCTGGTGCAGTTCCAAGCAAAGCGTCGTAGCAGATTCTACATGTGAAGCGGAGTACATGGCTGCCTCGGAGGCAGCTAAGGAGGGTGTCTGGATGAAGCAGTTCATGACGGATCTTGGAGTGGTGCCAAGTGCACTGGATCCAATAACCTTGTTCTGTGACAACACTGGTGCCATTGCCTTAGCAAAGGAACCAAGGTTTCACAAGAAGACCAGACACATCAAACGACGCTTCAACCTCATCCGCGACTACGTCGAGGAGGAGGACGTAAATATATGCAAAGTGCACACGGATCTGAATGTAGCAGACCCGCTGACTAAACCTCTTCCACGGCCAAAACATGATCGACACCAGAACTGTATGGGTGTTAGATTTATTACAATGTAATTCACATGGTGATGTGAGGGCTAGATTATTGACTCTAGTGCAAGTGGGAGACTGTTGGAATTATGCCCTAGAGGCAATAATAAATGTATAGTTATTATTATAATTCCTGTATCAAGATAATAGTTTATTATCCATGCTATAATTGTATTGAATGAAGACTCATTTACATGTGTGGATACATAGACAAAACACCGTCCCTAGCATGCCTCTAGTTGGCTAGCCAGTTGATCAATGATAGTCAGTGTCTTCTGATTATGAACAAGGTGTTGTTGCTTGATAACTGGATCACGTCATTGGGAGAATCACGTGATGGACTAGACCCAAACTAATAGACGTAGCATGTTGATCGTGTCATTTTGTTGCTGCTGTTTTCTGCGTGTCAAGTATTTATTCCCTCCATTCCTAAATATAAGTCTTTTAAGCGATTTCACTAAAGGACTACATACATAACAAAATGAATGAATCTACACTCTAAAATATGTCTATATACATCCATATCTAGTCCTTTAGTAAAATCTCTAAAAAGACTTATATTATGAAACAGAGGGAGTACTATATACCAAATGTACATAAAAGTAAAACAATATACCCAATATGTTAGTACACATATATATCCAACTACATGGAAAAAAGTAGAAAACTATTGTAGGTATCCTGTTAATGTATATAAAGTAAAATATGTTTACGTATATACTCGACTACGTGAATTATGACATACATATATATCTGAATACCCGAGGTAAAAATCACACATTTGAGGGAATGTACAAAACAAAAAATATATCTTTTTTGAATACAAGTATATGTTTAACGACATACCGGATTATTTTTCCATGGAGACAAAAGGTAATCATACATTTTATACCCAAGATGATGATATACCTACGTACCTAATTGTCTATATGACTTCCTATGTTATGTATAAAAAAAAGTGCACGTATAAGAACTAAAGTTGGGCACGTGCCATAGAGCATGCATGGCCTTAATTAACCATTAATTGATGATTTTCTCTATCTTTCAAGCAATAATTCTTTCCTAATAAATGCTAATGGGTTGACCCATTATTGTTAATACTAAGGCTGCTCATAGTGGGGAGTAACTTAGCCAAGTAACATGCACATGTTACTGGTCTATGTTACTACCTCCATAGTGGGTAGTAACATTTGTGTGATGTCATATTAATTAGGATATAGACTCATTTTGTATTGGTATGTGTGATGTTACTGTAACATAGCTAGTTACCACAAGCACCTCTCTCCTCATTAACTCACTGCCACATAAGCAAATTTGCATTGTAATGTGTGATGTTACTACTATGTTACTCCCCACTATGGCCAGCCTAATTACAAATGCACGATCTCAATGTAATCCAACGATTTCTAGGCAAGGTGCCTGGGCACCTAGGTGCCCCAAACGGGTGGTATATAGTATATGAACATAATAGAAACGATAAATTAGTATATATACTCCCGTGTGGTAGTATATGGAACATGTGGGGTAACTACTGTTGGAATTATGTCCTAGAGGCAATAATAAATGTATAGTTATTATTATAATTCATGTATCAAGATAATAGTTTATTATCCATGCTATAATTGTATTGAATGAAGACTCATTTACATGTGTGGATACATAGACAAAACACCGTCCCTAGCATGCCTCTAGTTGGCTAGCCAGTTGATCAATGATAGTCAGTGTCTTCTGATTATGAACAAGGTGTTGTTGCTTGATAACTGGATCACGTCATTTGGAGAATCACGTGATGGACTAGACCCAAACTAATAGACGTAGCATGTTGATCGTGTCATTTTGTTGCTGCTGTTTTCTGCGTGTCAAGTATTTATTCCTATGACCATGAGATCATATAACTTACTGACACCGGAGGAATGCTTTGTGTGTATCAAACATCGCAACATAACTGGGTGACTATAAAGATACTCTACAGGTATCTCCGAAGGTGTTAGTTGAGTTAGTATGGATCAAGACTGGGATTTGTCACTCCGTGTGACGGAGAGGTATCTCGGGGCCCACTCGGTAATGCAACATCACACACAAGCCTTGCAAGCAATGTAACTTAGTGTAAGTTGCGGGATCTTGTATTACGGAACGAGTAAAGAGACTTGCCGGTAAACGAGATTGAAATAGGTATGCGGATACTGACGATCGAATCTCGGGCAAGTAACATACCGAAGGACAAAGGGAATGACATACGGGATTACACGAATCCTTGGCACTGAGGTTCAAACGATAACATCTTCGTAGAATATGTAGGATCCAATATGGGCATCCAGGTCCCGCTATTGGATATTGACCGAGGAGTCTCTCGGGTCATGTCTACATAGTTCTCGAACCCGCAGGGTCTGCACACTTAAGGTTCGACGTTGTTTTATGCGTATTTGAGTTATATGGTTGGTTACCGAATGTTGTTCGGAGTCCCGGATGAGATCACGGACGTCACGAGGGTTTCCGGAATGGTCCGGAAACGAAGATTAATATATAGGATGACCTCATTTGATTACCGGAAGGTTTTCGGAGTTACCGGGAATGTACCGGGAATGACGAATGGGTTCTGGGAGTTCACCGGGGGGGGGGGGGGGGCAACCCACCCCGGGGAAGCCCATAGGCATTGGGGGAGCCACACCAGCCCTTAGTGGGCTGGTGGGACAGCCCACAAGTGCCCAATGCGCCAAGAGAAGAAAAATCAAGAGGAAAGAAAAAGAAAAAAAAGGGAAGGAGGTGGGAAGGAAGGGGGACTCCTCCCACCAAACCAAGTCCAACTCGGTTTGGGGGGGGGGGAGTCCTCCCCCCCTTGGCTCGGCCGACTCCTTGGGGGTCCTTGGACCCCAAGGCAAGGCCCCCCCTCCCTCCTCCTATATATATGGAGCAATTAGGGCTGATTTGAGACGACTTTCTCACGGCTGCCCGACCACATACCTCCACGGTTTTTCCTCTAGATCGCGTTTCTGCGGAGCTCGGGCGAAACCCTGCTGAGACAAGGTCATCACCAACCTCCGGAGCGCCGTCACGCTGCCGGAGAACTCTTCTACCTCTCCGTCTCTCTTGCTGGATCAAGAAGGCCGAGATCATCGTCGAGCTGTACGTGTGCTGAACGCGGAGGTGCCGTCCGTTCGGTACTAGATCGTGGGACTGATCGCGGGATTGTTCGCGGGGCGGATCGAGGGACGTGAGGACGTTCCACTACATCAACCGCGTTCTCTAACGCTTCTGCTGTACGGTCTACAAGGGTACGTAGATCACTCATCCCCTCTCGTAGATGGACATCACCATGATAGGTCTTCGTGCGCGTAGGAAAATTTTTGTTTCCCATGCGACGTTCCCCAACAACTACTACTGGGTGGTAGGATGTATTTTTCCTATATATATAGGAAAAATATATCCTACCCGTTATCTAGGGCACGTAGGCGACTGGACACCTTGTTTGGATCCTTCCCGTTAGTGTATTTTCTACATATAAATAATCACTAGTGCCTTGTAAATAATTACTTTCTATTTTTTGCTTGCATGCACTATTACTCATGGCCATTGATTGCACATGGGCTTCCTAAACGAATGCATAGTATTGACCACCTCATAAATGACTTCTTTCCTTAATAAATAATTATATTGCAGTATCATTAAAAATAATCTAAACACTCGTACTTAGATACGTGTATATCCAGTAATTTATTCTAGACTTTAGATACCCATAAACGCAAAGATGATGATTTTGTTGGATGTCACAGGCTGAAATGTTGTATGAAACAATCCGCGAATATCCAAGATACGTGAATCTTCCTTTTCCTATCGCAAAGGTACGTATATAAGTAGCAGCGCCCTTAGGTTAAGAGAACCTGAGGATGGGGCGGCCTAAATCGTTTCAAATTGTTTTTGAAATGTTTTGTTTGCTGCTGAATGTTCTAGATTTTTTGGATAATTTAGATCAAGGTCAAATATCTAGTAGACCTTGATCTTGATCCCACTTTTTAAAGAGATTTCACTATGGACTAAAGTGTGTCTATATACATCGGTATATAGTCTGTATTGAAATATATAAAAAGAATTATATTTAGGAACGGAGGAAGTAGATATCATCTTCACCACTAGTCCCGGCCATAGGTGGCAAAATTCATTGTTTTGACCTTTTTGCCAAAGTTAAGCCGGATCTGATCCAGTTTAGGAACTCTTTTCGAATCTGATCCTTTTGCTACCGCCAGATCCTTTGGCGGTAGGGTATGATGACAACCTACCGTCAAGATTCCTGACAGTAGGCAAATGGCCTATCGCCGTAGGGGCTGTCGGTAGCATGTATAACCCTACCATCAAGGGGTATGATGGTAGGAACGTACGCGTACTGTGTCCGCAACTTAGTTTTTTTTTTTTTACGGTAGACGTGCAACCCTACTGCCAGGAACCTTGATGGTAGGTTGTTATATTCTATCATCACGTGATCCAGCGTTAGCAAAAGGGTCATCGGAAAAAAGTTTCCAAACGGGGTTAGATCCGGCTTAACTTAAAAAAAAAGTCAAAACAGTGAATTTTGCCGCCACAAATGGACTCACAGCAAACGGATCTGGGACGTGTTCTCCTTCAGCAACTCTGCACCACGTCCTACTATATCTGGCTTCTGAAGGCCTGCCCAATATATCAGAAAATCACATGCTGTGAAAACAATTTCAAAAGGTGTGTTAAATCACTTACGCTCAAAGGTAGCATGGTTCCGAGCCAACAGTATATATAAAGCTTCTCATATACCCAGGTAAAAGGGCACAAGTCCAACAAAAATTTCAATTTGGTGCCCGTGCTCATGTGTTGAGACGTTTTCCAACTTGCTTACAAAAGGAATAGCATGGACTACCAGGCTGAATCCTTTTTTCATGTTATTTCTAGTAAGAATATCATTCTGAAAAAGTTACCACGAGAAAATCTGAATTTTCAAAGGAATTTTAGCACTCCATATCCATTTATAATTGGCTCCTACAAATCTTTCTCCAGCCAGCTATACATGGACTTTGGGGTATAAGCATGTTTTTTGTCAAATTTCACTAGACCACACATCAAGGGATTCGTTTCTGTGTATAAGTATCACTTCTTTTTTCAACTCTTCCCATTAATTCACTAGTTCAGGGAACAATCTCCTTCTAAAGAAGACACATGATTTAAGGTTTCAAACTTGTCTACAGTTAAGTCTTGCTCGAGACAAATATCAAATAACACAGATCTTTATTCAAGGGTTGCTTACCATCAATACTATCTTTCCATAGTCTTGCTTTTTTTCTCTCCAAAAGGAGTATGACCCCCGGCCTCTGCATCAGGGCATGCGGCCATTTTATTAATTATTCATCAAAACCTTATAAAGTAATACATCAATAAGTCCAAAGCCACCATCTCGACAATATTTATTACTATTAATATCAACTTTGATGAAGGGGTGTAGATTGTCCGAGTCACATATATCCAGACCTCACATCAAAGTCCAACATCTAAAGCCGGAGGGCCCAACCAAACCGCATTGTCGGGTCTGAGACACACACCGGCTGGACGCACTGTCAGTGGTCACCGCACGTGCATGCTACAGAGGTCGCCGCCACCATCATCTGTCGATCCATCTTTAGAGCAGGTACTGATGCATCGACCTCGCAAGGCCCAACTGTTGTTGACGCCACCACGGGGCAGATAGCGCCATCATCCTACGCTCGTCCATCAACACATGTCCACCACCGAGATCCCGTTGCTCCATGCCGTCGATACGTGCCGCTGTCGACGTGTCAGATGCCACATCGTTCCTCCTTCGCGAACACCACCTGTTGTCATTGGTCCCATCCCCTCCACATGCAGTTCCTCTAACCGAACACCTGAATGCCCCAAGGGTCGCCTCCAAAAAGGAACAACGACCGTCGATACTCATTTAACAACTCATGAAAGTCATACAAGGAGCAACGACAAACCGAAACATAACTGATATTATCAGTAATACATCTCGAATATTATCAGTAGCTAAATATCATATAATATCACTAACAATAATCCAGTTGACGTCTCATGGTGCAGGCGGTGGCAACCCAAAGATAAGGAACCATCACCAGATCATAGCTCGGGTGATGTCCCTAGAGAACCTGCCAGGTATTGGAGAACCTGGCATCCAACGCAGCCATGTAGCAACAGACGTGCTCGTCCTCCTCCCTGACACGATGACGTACCACCTCTGTGAGGGCTGGCTCCCTCGGCACCTATAATGGCCCACGCGACCGTCACCAAAGAAGCTCCGGGTCAACGATGAGACCTGGATTCCGCACCAAGGTGCCCCCCGGAAGGTAGCACCCCAGTGCCAGCCCGGCGGAGCCCAGTCCCAGACATGACACCTATCTAGCAGGCTCTCGACGACCACTCGACGACGAGGATGCGTTCCGGGCATTGTCGAAGCCGAGACAAATTCCTCTGAGAAAATTTTATTATTGTTTAATGTTTCAACCAAATATGACATGGCAACATCATACGACAAATTAACCAAATATGACATAGGCTATCTCAAGAGAACATGTCAACATCATATGACAAACTAACCAAGTTCATATGACAAACCTAATTATCTCATGTTCAGGGGATCAACACTCAGGTAGGTAACCCAAACCCAAACCCAAACACAAACACAAGATTTTCTTCTTGATTCATGGATGCATAAGCATGATCCTCTAGTCAACAACAAAGTGCAATGTACTACTTTCCCACCTTTTTTATATCAACTGTAAATAATGATTGTGCATGTTTGCAAGTTTGAGGTAGTATTAACTAGAGGGGAGCGAGAGCATAGTAGTACCGTGCGGGGGCAGGGTCGGAGGTGGCCGGGGGCGATGTCGGAGGTGGCCGGGGGCGACGTCGGAGGTGGCCGGTGGCGACGTCGGAGGTGGTCGGAGGCGGCGGCGCTAACCCTAGGAGAATGAGAATCGCCAAGAGGGGGTGGAAATAAGTTGTCAATAGAAATTAGTTGTCAAATATTTTTAAATAAATGACATAAACTACTTAATAAATATGGTTGAGGAACTTAAATAAACGACATATGATGGACACTCCCTCACTGATTTTTCGACCGTCGATGATGGTCGCTACTCCTACTTCCCCTAGTGCATAACAAATATCTAGCACAAGGAGAAGAAGGAGAAACGACCCCCACAACAACAGTCGGCATTCTTCTTCTCTCATATATGGTGGACACTCCCTCACCGATTTTTCGACCGTCGATGATGGTCTCTACTCCTACTTCCCCTAGTGCATAACAAATATCTAGCACAAGGAGAAGGAGGAGAAGCGACCCCCACGACAACAGTCGGCATTCTTATTCTCTCATATATGATGGACAGTCCCTCACCGATTTTTCGGCCGTCGATGATGGTCGCTACTCCTACTTCCCCTAGTGCATAACAAATATCTAGCACAAGGAGAAGCAGGAGAAGCGACCCCACGACAACAGTCGGCATTCTTCTTCTCTCATATATGGTGGACACTCCCTCACCGATTTTTCGACCGTCGATGATGGTCTCTACTCCTACTTCCCCTAGTGCATAACAAATATCTAGCACAAGGAGAAGGAGGAGAAGCGACCCCACGACAACAGTCGGCATTCTTCTTCTCTCATATATGGTGGACAGTCCCTCACCGATTTTTCGGCCGTCGATGATGGTCGCTACTCCTACTTCCCCTAGTGCATAACAAATATCTAGCACAAGGAGAAGGAGGAGAAGCGACCCCACGACAACAGTCAGCATTCTTCTTCTCTCATATATGGTGGACACTCCCTCACCGATTAAACTATTTCTATTAAACACTCACTAAATAAACTATTTCTATTAAACAATTACTAAAAACAGTAAAAAAACCACATTATACTTATATTGAAATATAATGTAGCACAAGAAAATAAACCACTTGTGGCTAAAAAGTGAAGCAACTAGAATGCCAAAAAAATTCCGATGGTAAAAGTCAGTACAATCTCCAAGAAAAAACACTGATTCCAGGTTGCAGATTTGCAGCAACTTTACTTGTATTGTAGACAACTCATGCTAAAAATTAAGCAACTAGAATGGAAAAGATCAGTAGAATCACACACATATGTTCATCCGACTTGTGCTATCTTTTCAGGTAACTTTGTGCAAAAAGTATGAACGCCTTGCATCAATCGACTTAATCAGTAGACAATAATTACTAATGTTTCATTGCTAGATATATGTATTAATTCACCCATCCACCCATCCACCCAACCCATGTCAGGGATACTTGAGCAACACAAGAACCTGATAAACTTGAGGAACTAGTACCTACTTGAGCAACACACGAATGAATACACAAGAAAAATCTACACATGAAAAATCTCTAGATATGTACAAGACATGAAATGTGTGTCACATTTCTATGTGGTGAGCTTTTGCATGATTTGCTCTGTGTCGCTACTACATCCTGCGACAGTCGTGCTCCTTCAGCTCTTCTAAATTTTGCATAAAATATTGATGAACTCGAACGACGGGGGGTGGGAGGAGGGAGGAGGGAGGAGGAGCACCGGAAGCGGCGGTGGCAGGCGACGGGAACAGCGGCGGCGGCGGCGGCGAACGACGGGCGACGGGAACGGCGGCGGCGGCGGAGGACGGGCGACGGGAACGGCGGCGGCAGCGGAGGACGGGGGTGCGGGGGGAGAGTGAATTGGAGTGGGAGAGGGGAGTAGGAGGGGCAGCCGGTTGGATAAGGTGAAGAAGATATACTTAGCAGTAGCGCTCGTTTAAGGCAAGCGCTACTGCTATTCAACTTATTAGTAGCGCTTTACACAAGCGCGTGCTGCTACTAACACACTACCGTCGGTGACTCTCGTTGGGCCTCCTTTAGCAGTAGCGCTGGGTATATATCCAGATACCCAGCGCTACTACTAAGGTGTTAGTAGTAGCGTTTAACACCATCAGCGCTACTGCTAATTAGCAGCAGCGTTTTTTTTTTCAACGCTACTATTGAGGTCCTGTCTATAAGTATTTCCCTACTATTGTCACTAGACCTGTGTTTTTACCCAGCCGCCTCACCTTCTAGGTACCTTTAACCTAGGCCTTGCTGGACCTACATTGCTCCAGCCAGCTGCCTCTTAGGCTGCTCACAATGGGGAGTAACATTGAGTAGTAACATACATGACACATAAGCATGTTACTACTCTATGTTACTACCTTCATAGTGGGTGGTAACTTAGGGGTGGTAACTTAGAGGGTTCATTTATTGCTTTTGTGGGATCTATAGTAGCATTTCAACTTTGTGATCTATACGTGCCATGTATCAATAAAAATTGTGTTTTCAGGTATCCATGGATAAATAAAAAAAACACAAATTTAGATCATAATAAATAATAAAGTAAAATATAATATTATTAAAATATATAAAACATATTTAGCAGTACATTGATCAAGACTTGAATATAATCTATTCTTGCCCAAACTTTCTCCATATATGCTCAATCAGATCATTTTTAAGAGCCTTATGCATCGGACGATCGCGGACTCTAGCATCTCTTGCTTCTGCTTCACCATCGGAACCATCGGCAGGTTCAGTGCTGGCCATCTTGCGGAACAGGGGAAAATATAGTGGTGAAGGAGTAAGAAAAAGAGAAGGCGTAGGCTTGTATATATAGCACAGTATTGTGCAACGGTTCATGTGTAGATAGAAACTGAAACGATTGAGCCTCACCAATGATTAAAAAGGTAACTGGCAATAGTAGCTGATCAGTCCAAAAGCTAACAGCAAAACACCACGTTCACATCAATTCTAGAGTAGCTGATCGGTCCATCAGGTACACAATTAAAAATCCACCAGGTACACACAATAACAATCCATGGTTTACAAAATAAACTGACCCGACACCAAAAGTGATGAACGATCCATCAGGTTCACACAACAAACTGACCGAGCTAACTTCTAATATGCTTCGTAGTGCACCACTTCTTTCCCTTCAATCACCTTGCCAAACAGTAGATAAATAAATAATCAGTAGATGTAATTATTATTTTCTCAAGTAGATGAAATAGAGCAGCGATTCAAGTTCATAGTAAAAATACCTGCATCTCCTTCAAGAAAATAACATGGCCTCCATATTACTCAAAGCCTTTGCACGCCGGGCCTTTTCACCATCATCCATCTTAGATGTGTCCGCTAAAAGCATTTTGGAATAAACATCCAACATTTTTGTCTTGTTGTTGATCTTTGCAGTTTCAAGTTGTTGATTTGATAAAAGAACCTGGCTATTTATCACCTTTTGACGGTCCTCCATCGATTGATTGTTAACCTCGATGAATTTGTCCAATCTTTCTCCAAGCTCTTGCGAGAGCCCTCCTGACTTGCCTTTACCAGCACGTTCAAGCTTAGCCTTATCACGGCCAACTTTTGGGCGCTCCTCAGCCTCCAAGTTGATCATATTTGATGTGGTATTGCTATCTGTCATGTTACCTTTTTTTGCAGTCATGTGTTTGTAAGAGGTTAGCCATTTGCTATCATCCTTAAGTTTTTCCCACATAGTTAAATGTTGGAAAGGCTGATGATAGTTGCGTTCGTACTTCTCCAAGGCCATTTTTTGTAGGTCATGACTGTTGTGACCACTATGATACACTCCCATAACAGCAATCCACTCCCCATGGAAAGCACCGAGCTTTTTCTTGGTCCTTTGCCATTCCATCTTCAACTGATTGCGATCTCTCTTCCGGTTACTTGGTGTGGCACCATTGTAGAGAGCAGCAATGTCATCCCAGAACTGCTCACCCTTCTTTCCGTTCCCATCGATGGGATTCAGTGAACACTCTAGCCAAGCACCAGCCTACATTGTTCACATTTAATTTAGTTGAGCCCAACAAGCATCAAGAAATTACATGCACATAATATGGATTTGAGCAACGAATATGCTTACCAGTCTGTCATGTTCCTCGGGTGTATAGGGCAGACGATATGCGGTCCTTTCTCCCAATTCTTCTTCATCTACATTGATGGTCTTCCTTTTCTTTTTGGAAGATGTCGAATCCACTTTTGCAGGACCAGACCGAGATGCGACTTTAGGGTGCGGTGCCGGTGGTGGTGTTGAAAAGGAATCGTGTGGAGAAGCCCCAACAAAGTGCAAATTCTCCAAATTGCCGTGTCCTTGTTCTGGATAGTGGACCGGCGGAGGTCGAAAATTATAAGGATGCATTGGAGGGAATTGCCCAAAATTTAGCAAGCTTTCAGGTGCAGCGGTGTACATTGGCCTCCTGTTACAAATATCAGAGTTCATGAGCATATTATAACAACAATGCAATTTTGTACAACAACATACAAAGGCTTAAAACAAGATATACTTTAGGCTACTGGTAAGAGTTAGGCTTAACAAAGAACACATCTGTTTTTGATGACTCTACTTTACAACATCAGACATAACCTGTATAACAATCATAGAAAATTCAGAGCAGTGGGCTGTTTGTTCTCTTGTTGATCATAGTGTCAAGTGCATAATTTATTCCTCAATTGATCAAAGTCTACAACTTGTAAACGTTACCACAGATTTAAATGGTGCCCAGTTATGTACATTACCAGAGATTTAACTGTTGTTAGTCATGCATTAGCATAGTACAGCCGATGTACACTTCCTACTGAACTTTGGCCTCGTTCTGAACCTGATGACTTCCGGCTAGCTAGCTTGTAATCAGGAAAAGTAGCTGGCAAGTTTCTTAACCGGTCAAGGGATATATCAATAGGTTGCTACAGGCTTGAGCGCATAATAGGAATCACCTACACAGGCTAAATCAATTCAGGATAGAGTTTGTTACAGACTTGAACGGAGATAGAAATTACCTATACACTGAATCAATTCAGGATAGAAACGGCTACAGACTTGAATCCAAAATTGCCCAAGATTGAATCAAAAGCAGAGATTTACCATGTAGGGTTGGGAGAGGAGGTCTCCATGAGGGGTGGGTACAGGTGCGGCGGCGGCGTCGAGGTATTGGCGGAGGAGCACGTCGGGGCGCCCGGGTAGAAGAGTTGTTGTGCCGAGCCGCTCGCGTACGAGCTTGCCGGGCCGGGGAAGTGCTGCGGCGGCGAGGTCGCCGGTGACCGGACTGGCGCCGCCTCCTTACGGGCACCGGATTTGGCCATGATAAGGATTAGCAAGGTGGCGCCGCCGGCCAGAGGCGCCGCTGGACGGACGGCCCGACGGAGAGCGGGGCGAGCTGGATGAGGATGGAGGCGCAGGCGTGGTGTCTCTCGATGGGAATTTCTTTTCTCTCCATGCGAAGCGCTCACAGCGCACACGAGATCTTCTAGCATTAAAAAAGTCTCGTACAAAGCGCGAAGTTACGGTAACCACGGTGGTTACTCCAATTCCTTTTCTCCTCATTAACTCACTGCCACGTAGGAAATTTTGCTGAGCTGGACATGAAGTTACCACCGAAGTTACCTGCATTGGGGCCAGCCTTAGACAAGGTCGATGCCCGTCTATCCCTCCCCTGCCTTGGATCTGCCCTTCGCCCCTATTGGCGCCATCCATGCATGGCAGACACCGTGCATGTGTTTGGTCAAGTTACATCGCACATTTTTTGAAGTTTTTGTTGTTTAGTTTGAAGCAAATGCAATGGATTCACAAAAACAAGTATTTCGTTGTTCCATGGGAGCATTTGTCTTTAATGATATGCTGACTAAACACTGAAACTATCCAACAAACACATGATGAAATGACAACCTTAAATCGCAACGCCCATTTTTCATAAAGCCACGCACAAACACTAACGACGAGATGGACGGACTGAATTCACATGATGCGAGTAGTTTAATTTGTACTGTAATAATACACTAGAAACACTATTATTCATAAAAAAATAAATCTAAATTCAATATGTACTCTAAATTCATATATACATTTTTGGTAAAACATCATGCCACTAGTTTAATTTATACTCTAGAACTTATTCTAAAATTTATTACTTAATAATACACTAGAACCACTATTAAGATATTTATCAGTCCATACTTTTTACAAATATCTAAAAATACATCCAACGATGTTAGAATACACATGCACACATACATACAAATACATGTATTCACTATGTTATTAATGTAGTTATCATATATAAATTCAAAAGTGCTTGCAATTTTATTCATTTGTATTCTCCATTTAAGGGATTCCAATTTCAAGATACTCGGAAAATTAAAAAAACAAAATAAATCCTAATTTTAGTACTATTTAAGTCTAATTTTCAATGATATATATTAAAGTACAAATAGAAGTATAAATGATAACTTGCATTGTTTTTATATGTTAGCTATGCTAACTAAGATATAGAAATATATATACTCATTAAAATTTAGCATGATAAAAAAATATGTAAAATATAAAAGTTCAATATAAATAATATTTATGAGCACATTCTGTCCCACAAGAAGGAAGCCAAGAGCGCGTCCATATACGTCTCCCATGCTCATTCTCCACGCCAATGCCTCCTCCACTTCATGTGTCGCGCCGACCCCATCCCAAGCATCTCAACTCCGGCGAGCGGGGTATGCTTGTTGGCCCATGCCTTCAGACCGGGGAGGTGGTCGACGGTCACATGCCCTTTCGGCTCAAGTTACGTGGTCAAATGTTTCTGATGTAATGAATCATCTGACTTATGGAGTGCTAGGGTCCAGTAAAGATAATCATGCAATCAAAGATAAGCAAATTGAGGATATGAAGAAGCCCAAGGACAAGCTTGCTAGGGAAGTTGAGCAGAAAAGAGTCGACTGGTACAAGTGCAAGAGAGAAGGAAGATTGTTTCAACTAAAGGAGGCCTGTAGACCAACACTCAATAATTAGGTGTTTTTCCTTGATGCATTTTTGTATGCATAATGAAAAATATGGGTCTGAGTGGGAAGAATTTCATATGTACCGGAAGCTTGTTGCGATTCGGGTTCGTGCCATAAAGAACTGAGAGGATAAGGAGGAGAAGAAAAATAGGAGAGGGGAGGAGGAGTAGGACGCAAAGAGGCGCTAGAACAAAAGTCTAGCTGAGATTCGTGCTAGGGCAATAAGAGATGGGGAGAAAAAGGAGGAGAAGAAGTGAAAGAAGAAAATATAATGTGAAGGAGGAGCGAGAGGCTGTTGCTGAAATCTTGTGTGCGCGCGCGTGTGTAAGGGAACATGTGAACCCACATAATGTAACTTGCATGGTTTTGCTTAGTTTAATACATGTCGACATCGTGGTGTCTGCGTTAGTAGTACTATGTATCTACTCTATCATGCATGTCAGCTTCATGTCACCTTACTTTGTTTAGTAGAAATTTGAATTGGATGGCAACTTTATCTTTGTTGTATTTGGGTAATAATGTATTTCAGCTATACAAATTCCTCATGCAATGCTCATGTGCTATTGTTTAATAATTATTCATCCAAATTGGCAAAAGATTGAGTACATTCCAAATAAAAAGTTTTTATTTGGATGGAACTGTAACTATTATTTGTGAGGATTGTTGCTAGGATTCTGATTTGTTTGCCGAATGTGAGTTGGACGCCCTATTGCTAAATTTTTGTCTAGTTTTAGCTACTTCCTGGGAAGTGATGTTGTGCTCATACTCTAAAAATAAGGACAACACAAAATGGTATGGCCGCACGCTATGATGAACGCTAGATTTGGTCGTCTACTACGGGGGCATGTAATAATGGGGAATGACGGAATACTGGATTTATTTGCTTCCATGTATGATTTGTAACTCTATCGAATGCTGGATATGTACCTGTCTCATTCCTGTTAAGGGGTCACATCATCACCCATTGTGGTTGCCCCTAGACGTAGAGCAGGGCTGAAACTACGTGCTAGTGCTATAGTGGTTAGCAGTAGCGCCTCTTGGCAACCTGTGCTACTACTAGGGTGACCTTATCCTCATCCCCGCGCCCGTTGCTCTCACTCCCGCCTCTTACACTTTAACCCCCACCGCCGCTCTCGTCGCCCTCGCCTACCGCCGCTGCAGTCTTCGCCATCGCCGCCACTGCCACCGCTATCGTTGCCCACCGCCTCCACCCTCCCACCGCCGAGGTGTCTCCCTCTCTCCTCCTCCCTCCTCTATCCTACCTCCTCCTTCCCCTCCCGCAGCCGAGGTGTCTCCCTCCCTCATACTCTCTCCCCCCTCCTCTCTCCTACCTCATCCTTCCCCTCCCGCAGCCAAGGTGTCTCCATCCCTACTCCTCTCTCCTCCCTCCTCTCTCCTACATCCTCCTTCCCCTCCCGTAGCCCTCCTCTCCTCCTCCTTTGACCAGCCTCCTCCTTCCTCCTTCCTCCCTCCTCCTCCAACCGCCCTCCCCCTCCACTTCTTCTCTTTTCCATCCTCCCGTTGCCATCCTCTCTCCCTCCTCATGCATCCCTCCTCCCTCCCTCCTCCTGCAGCCATCCTCCCTCCCTCCTCATCCTCTTCTTCACTACCCACTCCTCCCACCTTCTCTCTCCTAATTAAGTACTGTTCTAGGTATAGGAATTTTCAGTTTCTAGTTTCTAGTTTTTAGTATAGTATATGTACTAGTAGATGTAGATGTAGTAGTACTTTCTAGTTTCTAGTTTCTAATTTATAGTTTATCCAATTAGTTTATAGTTTCTAATTTACTCAATTAGGTAAAAAAATAGTTGGTAGAAAAATGTATTCGAACTTTGATTTAACTAGTAGTAGAACAGAATGTAATTTTAAACGATGATGGTTAGGGTTGTCTTTCAAAATGGTTTGAAAATGAAAATCAAAATGAAAATGTGAAAATGAAAATGACAACGAAAATGGAAATGAAATTGAAATCACCGAGTGGACTATGTTTTGCCAGAATGTCGATTCATTTCCGTTCCGGAAAATTTTAGGCGTTTGAAATGTTTTGTTTTTAGAAAAGGTTATGCCGAAATTTTGTTAGAATAGGAATTAATTAAATGTCATTCCGGCAAAACATAGGCCACTTAGAGGTTTCATTTTCATTTTCATTTTCACATTTTCATTATCATTTTCACATTCTCATTATCATTTTCACATTTTCATTGTCATTTTCCACTCGCATGAGTAGTGCTTATAGGGTTGACTTTCAGTGTGTCGAAGCTCCTTGTGTGACTTTCTGTATGTTCTTGATGGAGGAATATCGACTATTGCCGAGGAGGTCGCTTCCTCTTCTTTTCTTCTTGCGATATATACATCAGTACAATGCACAAGGAGAAAAGAAGAGGTGTGACTGATGACCCACAAGTGTAGGAGATCTATCGTAGTCCTTTCGATAAGTAAGAGTGTCGAACCCAACGAGGAGCAGAAGGATCTGACAAGTGATTTTCAGCAAGGTATTCTCTACAAGCACTGAAATTATCGGTAATAGATAGTTGTGTGATAAGATGATTCGTAGCAAGTAGCAAGTAACAATAGTAACGAAGGTGCAGCAAGATGGCTCAATCCCTTTTGTAGCAAGGGACAAGCCTGGACAAACTCTTATAGGAGGTAAAGCGCTCCCGAGGACACATGGGAATTTCTATCAAGCTAGTTTTCATCATGTTCATATGATTCGCGTTCACTACTTTGATAGTTTGATATGTGGGTGGACCGGTGCTTGGGTGTTGCCCTTACTTGGACAAACATCTCACTTATGATTAACCCCTCTCGCAAGCATCCGTAACTACGAAAGAAGAATTAAGATAAAGTCTAACCATAGCATTAAACCAGTGGATCCAAATCAGCCCCTTACGAAGCAACACATAAACTAGGGTTTAAGCTTCTGTCACTCTAGCAACCCATCATCTACTTACTACTTCCCAATGCCTTCCTCTAGGCCCAAATAATGGTGAAGTGTAATATAGTCGACGTTCACATAACACCACTAGAGGAAAGACAACATACATCACATCAAAATATCGAATGAATGCCAAATTCACATGACTACTTATAGCAAGACTTATCCCATGTCCTCGGGAACAAAACTGACTACTCACAAAGCATAATTATGTTCATGACCAGAGAGGTATTGAATATCATCAATGATCTAAACATATAATCTTCCACCGAGTAATCCAACTAGCATCAACTACAAAGAGTAATTAACACTACTAGCAACCTTACAAGTACCAATCGGAGTCGCGATTCGGAGATTGGTTATAAGAGATGAACTAGGGTTTGGAGATGAGATGGTGCTGATGAAGATGTTGATGGTGATGAGTCCCCTCCGATGAGAGGAGTGTTGGTGATGACGATGGCGACGATTTCCCCCTCCGAGAGGGAAGTTTCCCCGGCAGGACGGCCCTGCCGAAGCTCTAGATTGGTTCTGCTCAAGTTCCGCCTCGTGGCGGCGGCGATTCCTCCCGAAAGCCTTCTCCTGATTTTTTTTCTGGAATAAAACCGTCCTTATAGCAAAAGATGGGAGCCAGAGGGGCAACAGGGGGCCCACAAGCCTCCTAGGCGCGGCCAGGGGGTAGGCCGCGCCTGGCAGGCTTGTGGCCTCCTCGTAGCTCCCCTGTGGTACTTCTTCCGCCCGGTATTTTTTATAAAATCCAAAATAATTCCTGTTTCTTCATGCCGTCGAGACCCACTGCTCCATGCCGTCGAGACCCGCTGTTGTCGACGTGCTAGAGGCCACGCCGCTCCTCCTTCACGAACACCACCTGTTGTCACTAGTCCCATCCCTTCAGTTCCTCTAACCGAACACCCAAACGCACCAAGAGCCGCCTTCAAGAAGGAAACGACACACGCAGTGCCACTGCCATCCAATCCGAAAAGGTTTGGGGTCTTCACCAGAGGGTGGGGTCGGTGTAAGGGAGGGACCTTGACGTCACATGCAAGAAGGAGAGACGTGGCCTTGGTTGTCGCGACCGTCCGGATGAGCAAGCCATCCAGAATTTTAAATCCAAAATAATTCATGTTTCTTCATGCCGTCGAGACCCGCTGCTCCATACCGTCGAGACCCGCTGCTGTCGACGTGCTAGAGGCCACGCCGCTCCTCCTTCACGAACACAACATGTTGTCACTAGTCCCATCCCGCTTCAGTTCCTCTAACTGAACACCCAAACGCACCAAGTGTCGCCTTCAAGAAGGAAAGGACACACGTAGTGCCACTGCCATCCAATACGAAAAGGTTTGGGGTCTTCACCAGAGTGTGGGGTCGGTGTAAGGGAGGGACCTTGACGTCACCTGCGAGAAGGAGAGTCGCGGCCTTGGTTGTCGGGACCGTCCGGATGAGCAAGCCATCCAGAATTTTACATCCAAATTTTCCTCCGGTTCGAATCCACCTCTATCTGCCCCTGCCAACGCACCGAGGCCGACGGTTGAGATCACAAGACATTAAATGCAGCGGGAGAGAGAGAGGATGTAGCAGGAAGGAAATCCACCGGCAACTCACCACCCACGCGGTCAAGAAGCCATCCATCCACCCCCCCCCCCCCCCCCCCCGCGAGTGTCGCGAGCCAAGGGTGATGCCACCACGCCTATCGGGGCCGCCGCCATCATCGTATGCTCGTCTATAAACACATGTCCACCATCGAGATCATGTTTCTTCATGCCATCGAGACCCGCTGCTCCATGCCGTCGAGACCCGCTGCTGTCGACGTTCTAGAGGCCACGCCGCTCCTCCGAACACCACCTGTTGTCACTAGTCCCATCCCTTCAGTTCCTCTAACTGAACACCCAAACACACCAAGCGCCGCCTTCAAGAAGGAAACGACACACGTAGTGCCACTGCCATCCAATCCGAAAAGGTTTGGGGTCTTCACCAGAGTGTGGGGTCGGTGTAAGGGAGGGACCTTGACGTCACCTGCAAGAAGGAGAGACGCGGACTTGGTTGTCGCGACCGTCCGGATGAGCAAGCCATCCAGAATTTTACATGCAAAATTTTCTCCCTTTGGAATCCACCTCTATCTGCCCGTGCCAACGCACCGAGGCTCGACGGTCGAGATCGCAAGCCACCAAGGCCGAGTTCTTTTCCCAGAATCTGGGGATTCTTCCAGAATCCGACCACTTTCCGGCTTCATATAGAATCTTTGACCCCCATTTGTTTTACAATCCTATCTAATTAAACCATAAATAGATAGGATTGTAAAATAAATGAGGCTCTAAGATTTTGGAAGAAGTTGGGAAGGGGTCAGATTCGGGGAGAATTCCCAGATTCTGCCAAAAGAACTAGGGCTAAATGCAGCGGGATAGAGGCTGTAGCGGGAAGGAAATCCACCGGTGGTAACTCACCACCCACACGGAGAAAGAAGGCATCCATCCACCCCCGCGAGGGTTGCGAGCCGAGGGGGATGCCACCACGCCTATCGGGCCGCCGCCCCAGACCCAGAGTTCTCCATGAGGACTGGAGCCACGAGATCCGCTGCCACGTGAGACGTGACCAATGGCGCCGCCCAAGCCATCAACAGGAGTCAGCTGAGTGCCGCCCTGGTCTTGACCCGACCAGGTCCGCTATGGCATCTGCGTGGAGGCCGGCCGTCGGCCCCTCGGCTGACGGATCCCGCACAAACTAGCTTTGGCGCGAGGAGGCACGGGAAATGGTGCTCCCTGACGCGGTCCACGCCATCCATCCTTGATGGCAGACTCGCCCGAAGCACGGCATCACGGCAACAAAAATAGGGACGCAATGGGATAGGGATTGAAGGAGGAGGAAAGGAAGCCGTGGTGCCGCCTTCTCTGTTAGACGGCTACAGTCCCAGGAAGATCGGGGGAAGCGAGCAGGGAAGGAAAAGGAAAGGGGAGGCGTACAGCCCCAGGAAGACGCACACAAGGCACAAGAAACTACCGACGAATAGGCCCAACCGTCTCAGCCAACTTGGATTACCCCAGCCCCGATTCACCGGGGCTGCCCATTTCAAGGGAGCTTTAGTATTTGTACTGATTACTTATTTGTCTTGAATAATTAATTTAAAAATAGCACGGACCAGATTTTTTTCTTGATAATACATGTCTCTTTCATATCATAAAGGTCAGGTAAAAACCGACTTGACACAACAGAAAATATAGCGGAGCATCGCTGAGCTTGACACTAACAACCATCACCTGTCTCCGGCACCACCATAGCAGCCATAAAAAAATGACGGATCACCTCCTCACCCGAGCTAGACGCGACTCCATTGCTGATATGCAGCTTTGCGGACCTTCAAGGTGGCTCATCAAAGATGAAGCCATTGTCGTTGAACGAATCAGACCGGGGCAACACTCCGGACACGCCATCAAACTCCACATCTGGCATCCCACCACGACTAAGACGCCAAAGGATGAAACCATACCTTCTATCCATCAACCATGAACCCAACACACGTTCTGTCTTCCAGATGTCGTCGACGCATACCATAATCTGCATCCTCTCCTGGAATACCTCCCAAGCTTCGTGCCGACGTTGGAGCAGACGTCGTCGCAGAGGCAGAGCCCGAGGACACACGTGCATCATAAGGATGTCGTCACTGCCACGATATCCCCTCTTGAACAGACCGGTTCCCAAATCCATCACTGATCATAGAGACGATTGCCTCACCGGGGAAGAATTCAGAGCTTCTTTATGCAGCATCGCCGTCGCCACCGCCGAAGCCATGACGTCGGACGATCCAAAAACCTAAGCTACTAGGACCCTAAAACCTAAAGCAAAAAACTATCCGCACGAATGGGGTCCGGCGACTCCAACCGACAACCAAAAGTTCGCCGGCGAAGGAGAGCTGCCGAAAAACGACGCCGAAAATTGGCTCTCTTGACGGCGGCTAAGGTTTCTGCCGCTAGGCAAAGCCCACCCGCACATCCCCGATACGGATTATAGCACGACAAAAGATATCCCTACTCCTAAAGAAGGACTTGTACCTCGTTCGTCTCGTACCTCCACCCCTAGACCCTCCTCCCACTCGTACGCGGGCCCCTCCACCGATTTTTTATGCCCACCGGTTTTCACCCCTCCGGTCTTGAGTCCCCCAAAAAAATCAATTTGCCGGAGCGAGCCGCTCCTCTCACGCGTGCTAGGATTCCTTGCGCCGTCGCCGCTGCCGCCACACGATACCTCCTCAATCAGCCCAGCCTCCTACCACTATGCCTTCTACATCCATCCCTGCTAGCCATCCTCGCCCCCTCCTTCATGCTCGACATCCGCCACGGGTCGTCGCCCCTGCCGGTCCTAGGCTTCCCTCCTCTCGCCGCCTTGGGTCGACGAACTCAGCAGCCGTAGGATGGGACTCAGGCACCACATCAGCTTGGGCACGCAGCAATGACGACTTGCGCTGGTGCCTGCCTTGACACGGGCTGCGTTGTGGAGATGGGGACTCGTGCGACACCCTTCTGTTGCGGAAGCACTACTTGGTTATATTCAATAGCAGATGCAGAAACTTTTTATTGGTGTGGCAGAGGTTACTAATATACATAGCTTGGCTTAAATCATTAATTAAGTACTGCATAAACCTAGTATACATGAATATGTTAGGTGTGGCAGCAGTCAAACCTTGCCAGATTGCTGGCTTCGCCACTGGTTATATTGCTGATGGTTGTTCTATTAGCAGGATGGCAGGGGCCCTCATGGCCGTGATGGGCGGGCTCTTAGACTGAAGCAACGTTACGCTGTCCTCGTGCTTGAGAAAGCCAAGGTAGGCCTCTCGCCGATCTTGTACTCCGCATCTTCGGTGAGATGACATCAATGGTTGATGTCAACAACAATTTTCTAGCTTTAGGTACGAGTTTAAGACTGTTCTCAATTTTTGCCTAATTGTAATTTATGGTTCTCTTTTGTTCTTATAGGAATTGTCTATGCTTTCACAATGAGAAGCAAATTGTCAATGCATTCACGTGGAGAAGCAACATCATAGTCAAGATTAATGTGAGTAGTTCGTTTTGCACCATTTAATTGCAAAATTGCAAGGTTAATGTGTGCAGTCCGAAAAGCCAAGTTTGGGTCGTTGCATAGAGTTTCGTTGAGCATCTCAGGCTGAGTTTGCTGCATGCACTAATTTGCAGGGCAAGTGGATGCTACGCATTGCCTCTAATCCTACAGGAACAACATGATTAACTTCTACCATACCCAACTGTTCCTTCCTGCATAGAGCTTCTATGATCCTCCATGAACAACTACAACAGGCTTATGTGATCTTTTCATGAAGCCATATTTAAGTATCTGCCCAATGTATGCATGTAACACACCTATTCTGTTGTTCACTACTTTTATTCTATTGACTAAGTTTACCATCTCAATTGGCATGCCCTTTATAGCAGCACATCACCTTAGAAGAATTTTTTTCTAAAAATGAAATCCAATAATAAACGATGATTGCATAAGCAAGCTCATGATATCTTGGTAGAAGAATTTGATTCTGATGGACGTAATTAAATCTCTTTTTTCCTGGATATATTGACACGCAAAAGTACTAAATATATCTACTTTGTCTCTGGGATATGGTGAATTTCTAGAGTTAGTGCAAACCTGAAAATAAATATGTTGTTGTCTTCTAGCCAGAGGAAGGGCGCATTATGTGATGTCATGTACTCCCTCCGTCCCAAAATGCTTGTCGTAGATTTATTTAGATATGAATGTATCTAGTTAATTTTTAGTATTTAGATACATTCATTTTTAGAAAAAGCTAAGACAAGAATTTTGAAACGGAGGGAGTATCTGGTAGTGGTTTCCCTTTACTGTGGGATTTGTATTGTTACCCATATTAGTAGGTCATAATGGCGAGAAAAGTCGAGCTAACAATGGCTTTGTTTGCATATGTTTGTCACATGAGAATTCTAAAATGATATGGGGAAAAGTTTTATGGTACTTGACATTTATTTGTATTTATGGGTCTCAATTGGGTTCACAGAAAGTATCTTTAGTATTACTCCGTCCCAAAATTCTTGTCTTAAGTTTGTTTAGAAATGGATGTATCAAAATACTAAAATGTGACTAGATACATTCATATCTAGACAAATATAAGACAAGAATTTTGGGATGGAGGGAGTATATGATTCGATGTTTGTGAGTTAACTAATATGATGCTATTAGTAACCTCTGTAGTGCATCAAAACGAGGGTTATCTCCACTAATAAAAGCACGAGAGGGCAGATCCAAATCATCATCTGAACCGTCTAATCACTTAATCAACGGCCTGGATACTTCATTAACGAAACTAATCAGTTTTCGTTAGCGCTAATCGCACACCCCGCACGTCGTCTCACGGTCTCACCCGCACACATCGACCCACCGCACGATAACTGGCTACTCGCACATCCTCTCGCGATCCCACCCCCGCTCGCCGTGCCGGTCGCTGCGCCGCTCGCCCAGCACGCTCGCGTCGGTCGCCGCCCTGTGCTCCGCACGCTCGCCCACGCGACGCTCGCCACCCGCCGCACCCCACTCGGCCACCGCGCCGCTCGCCCAGCACGCTCGAGCGTCTCCGTTTCTTCTTCCTTCCTCACATCCAGCGCCCCACCAAGCCGCCGTTCGAGGTTTCTCCGGCTTGCTCTCCTCCTGCTCTCACTCTCCCTACCCGCATTCCCTTCCACCGCATTCCGGGGTATATTTAGCCTCCGGTCCCTAGAGCCAGGCAGGAGGTGGAGGCGCGCGAGCACCCGGACGGCCGTCTCCACCGTCTGTCATGCGGCGCCCATCTCCGGCCGCCCTCCGTCCAGATCCCTCTTCAGTCAGGTTTTCCCCCGCGGCCCTCGCCGTCTCCTTTCCGGCGCCGGCGGCGTCCTCTGACCCGTGCTCTGGATCTGGGTGTTGTGCGCAGACGGTCCGTCGGAGAAGATGATGGGCGGCTTCGTCTCTAGGATCCTCCTGTAAGCGGCCGCCTGCCCCCCTCCGTTTGAATCTTGAAATTTGAAAGCGTGGTCCTGCCAAATTTGTCATCTTGGACTTGGAAAGAAACTGATCCGAGGCGGCATAGGCATGCGGCTTTTCTTCTGATTTTTCTTCAGAATAATAGTAATGCATTGGTTGTTGGTTGGTGCCTGTTCAGAGGGCTCTCTTTATTCAAAAAAACAAATCGGGAGATGCCTTGCTTCGTGTCGATTTGTCAACCCCCTTCCCTGACGTGAAATACGGGCCGGACGAATTCACAAGTTTATTTATACGAGTACATGTTTTATTAGCTCGAGGTCGAGGAGCATGGGATAAATTTTTCAATGCGTTGCACAACGGTCAAATGTTCTCTTCGCTTATATTCTTATACAGATTTATTATTCTTTTTGAATATTCTTGTCTGATGGTCAATTCCAAGAAATGCTTACAGTCGGATAATGTATTGTTGTTTTCGCACATTGATTTTAATTCGGTTTTCTGCCAGTTCATGCCGAACTCACTTTTCAGGCTTGATTTGAAACAAGCTCACAAATATAACCAACATTGCATCCACCAACATCTTTTATCGAGATCTGCCTCCATATTAGGCCTTGTTTGTTCGTGTTCTTTCGAGCACAAAGGATGCTGAGAAGCTCAACTTCAGTGCATCTTCAAAATGGCTAGCTGCTCCACTTTGTGGATTATTTGTGAAGTGGATCAAAGTGTAAAATAAAACAATTTCTTCATCTAAGCCAAATCACGTGGGAAAGAACTCGATAATAAAGCATGGATATTATGTTTAGTAGTCAATAAACATAAACACTTCCATTTTATGTTTTGGTGTTTGATGCACAATTTACATGTAGGCTGGTTTTCGGCTATGCGTATCCTGCATACGAGTGCTACAAGATTGTTGAACTGAACAAACCTGAGATCGAGCAACTCATGTTCTGGTGTCAGTACTCGTAAGCTGGCTCCTTCTATTGTATGATTAGAAGTTCACAGCACTATCCTAGGGAAATAATTTGCAAAATTTGTTATGTTTCTTGTGTCTAGGATTTTAGTTGCCCTTATGACGGTTATGGAGAGGTTTGGAGATTTAACAATATCATGGTAAGGCTACCGATGGTTGCATTCTTTCATCATCTCTTTGGACAAGTCCCTAGGATTAGTTTTATCATGTTGAAGGCTACCATTTTACTCAGAGGCAAAGGTCCTGTTCTTTATATACTTGTGGTACCCCAGGACAAAGGTACTAGATTTGTCCCTTACAACTTCTATTTTCGCAGATTTTTCTGCACGTTTAACTGATATGTGCTTTCATTGCAGGGGGCTACCTACATTTATGGGACTTTCTTTAAGCCATACATTTCACAGCATGAGAATGAAATTGACCGTAATTTTCTTGAGTTGAGAGCTCATGCCAGCGATGTTGTTGTCGTTTATGTCCAGAAGGTTACTGCTATTGGACAGAATACCTTCTTTGATGTTTTGAAGTATGTTGCGTCACAATCACCATCCCAGAAATCAAAGCAACAACGTTCTCAGGTGCGAATCATGTGTACTGTATTATGTTTCTTTTAGAACCAATTGATGTATTTTCACCATGGCGATGTTCAATGCACCATTTAATCTCCTTTATGACTTGCTAGGCCTTTCTTGTTTTCTCTTTTACCCATCGCATGATAAACGATGAGTTTTGCATGTTGTATGGTGGCCTCTAAAATTTCCACATAACATTTGTGATGTATATCATCTCTGACTCATGATAATACGCAGATGGCTCAAGTGTTTGACAGCCCTGAAATGTATTGCAGTTTAGGAACACTTAATATGGGTCTCTTTTGGATAAGCAAAACTATCTAAATATCTTGTCACTTTTGGATCAGCACCGTTGATTCTAAATAATTGATGTGATTTAGATTTCCCTCCCCGCATTCCCTTCCACCGCATTCCGGGGTATATTTAGCCTCTGGTCCCTAGAGGCAGGCAGGAGGGGGAGGCGCGCGAGCACCCGGACGGCCGTCTCCACCGTCGGTCACGCGGCGCCCATCTCCGGCCGCCCTCCGTCCAGATCCCTCTTCAGTCAGGTTTTTCCCTGCGGCCCTCGCCGTCTCCTTTCCAGCGCCGACGGCATCCTCTGACACTTTCGCCTTGCTCAAATAACTCCCTGATCACCATGGAACCCCTTTGATCACTTGAAGCATGCCAGCTTCCTTCTTGACAGGGTACCCTGCAACCGCATAGAAATACATTTTGTAAGTATTTATGAAACAATAACAGATGAAAAATTCGAATTATGAATTATGCAAATTAGTTTTTCAAAATAATTATTTTTAGATGAGCATTGTTGTGGTTAATATGATATCAAAAAATTTCTTGTATTATGTTATGTTTGATTACCATATACTGGCATACACGAGCACGTGTCCGTGTACTAGTATCTTATATGTAATCCTGTTTGTAGTTTCTTTTATCTAAAAACAGTTTACATGTGAGCTATAGTATAAGTCTAATGTGTCGGGCACTTGTACAAATGTATCAATCAGAAAATATAGAAGTGAAAAAGAGGAGTTCACTTCCTTGCGTATTTTCTAGAATAAACATACTAGAAAGGACAATTTTTTGCTATTGTGTTACAGAGAGGTGAGGGCGGTGGAGAACCAGTGAGGTGCGTGGCGCGCCGCTACATACATGTTGGAAGGTTGTCCGGGTCCGCACTAGTCGCAACGGCGTGTCTTCTTCATTGCCTCGAAGGAAAATCTGGTGAGCTCTCCATGAGTAAAATTATATAACTATTTCTTTGACTTGAAGGAATATTTGTAGGATTTCAATATTTAGAAAGTTCGAGGGCAACATCTTTAAAGTAGATGTTCACATCGATTACTCAATTTATTTTTTATCGTTCCATCATTTTTGTTTTTACTCCATTTTTAGCAGGCACTAGCATTGTTTTACCGTTGGCGGAGCATTGTGTATATATTAACACACTACTTGGGTGTTCTGAAATCAAATTATGTATGTATTATGAGTATGAGTGATTTTTCTTAATAACATCGGTTGGCATGCATTTTTTAAAATATGTATGACTAAAATGGGAAAATATTTTTATGACGCTCCTCATCTTGTATTAGATAAGTTAGAACACTGCTGCAATTATGAAACTGAAGAGGTTTGGCTGAATTTTGTCTCTCTCTCATTTTGAGCTTCTTTAGTTTGTGTTCTAAATGGACATGTTGCTTTATTTATAAAGTGAGGTGAAAGACTATTTCAAGAGTTTGTGTTCTAAATTTCTAATGATATGTGGTTCACACTATATGCAGGTTCTAAGTTGGTAGGTAGCACATACACATTTGTGCCATCCAGCTAGCGATATCTTCTCTAGGTAGCACCGCCTCCGTTCTAGAATATAGTGTTATTAGATTTTCTAGAAGTTATAATATGTGCACTGTCTTCTATATGGTTTCAGAGTTTTATTTGAGCTAATATGGAGGGCCTTACTTCAGATTTCCTTCAAGTTTGTATTAGTTTATTTTTGCAAAAATGAATGTGCATAAATTGATATTACATTTTCGTCAATACTGATTTATTTTGTTCTATCAGTAGTTTACAAGTTTATTACTTGGCATCTTTGGAAGCTAATGCCTTCTGGCATCTTTGGATGTTTATTAAGTTCTTGAAGTCATATTTTTATTAAGAGCGCTTGATAACTTAACATTATTAAATTCATTTTGTTGAGACTCAGTTCCTAAATTCCGCATGAAGCTATGCACTGGTGTAGATTCCTATTTATAAATGTTCGTGTAACTGTATCAAGAGTTTAGAAAGCATGACATCATTGAAATGGCATGATGATTGAAACAAAATGACTACTTACCTGCTAGGTGTCGCTCCTATCTGAACTCCCTTAGTGCTTCAACAACTTGGATCACTTATGATAAGATGCTGTGGTGTTAAGTTTCTACTCTTTTATGGACAAAGAAGACGAATTATCTTGGCAACATCAACTGCATTTGTACTGACAACAAAAAGCTTGTTACTTGGACAGTTTTACATTTAGAGATACACTATTATCTCTATAGTTTATTCTTGCTTTTAAAGCTCTATAACATCCATGCGTAGATGCACTTCCAGTTGATTTATGGATGGCACTAAAGTTGACGTTTAAACTGAACTGGCATGTCAATAGGGCATCTTATTTTTTCTATAAAAATTCTCTTTGCCCGATGACAACTTCCATTTCAAGAATTGAATGATCAGTGTTTGAAAGCCCCGTTTGATGAGAAACTTTCAAATGATTTTTAATATGAAATTATGTTTCTTGCTAATTTAGCTCCTTTAGATTTATATTCAAGAACATCTTCTGCAACATCATTACCAATCTTGATAGTCAACAACAAATTTAAGTACCATATGGTATCCTTCCGTTTACTTTGTCTACCATTGTATTTTTAGATGAAATCCATTTATAATAGTTATTAAGGAGTACCATGCACTTGTCAAGTGCTTGTGAGCACCAAAGGACTGTTTAGTGCTTTGTTCATTCTTCACTTGACTGTATGATCTATTATCAATTTTATACAATCTTCTATGACCAATCAGTCGAATAAGTTCCATTTCATCATTTTGTTTACTTACCTGTTTCTTCTGGTTGATGATCTGCACAAACAAAAGAGCATGACAACCCCATCTTGATTGTGTGATCTCTTTCATTCTTATTCTTCTGACTTTAGGTAGATATTTGAACCAATTTGGTTGTCTACACTCATAGGAGAGTTAAAATCTGAGAAATGATAAGATTGTACCATTTCAATCTTCATGGACTTTACTTGTAAATTTTCATGACTTTTGTTCTTGTTCAAACATTACATGGCCACATAATTCTTCCATGACTTGCAGATGCTATCTAAGCCACATAATCCTTCCCTGACTAGCAGATGCTATTTAAGCATTTGTGTTCTAACGGAGATAAATTTCTTATTCCATTAAATCAAGACAAGGAGCACAAAATCTACGCCCCTCTCGTGATGGCACACAAAAGGACGAGGATGAGGGAAGATGATGTGGTGATATATTTTGATGTAACACATGGCAAGTAGTGTATACCCGTTGAAATATGCCAGCGATATGCATACAAGTTTCAACAAAAACATCATTTAACCCTTATGATAGATGTTTCTGTAATTGCTAGCTAGAGTATTTGTTGTGATGTTGCTTAAAGCGTCACGCATGACAAAGGCAGAGAGCTCGTTGTAGTTCTAGCAGAGTTACAACCATTCAACTCCATTGTTGAATGTGTGTGGTTGTTACCAAATGATGTACATCTCATTTTCATATTAAAGTGTGTCTTTTATTGCAAACACTAAGACTTTTGGCAAAGTCGAGGAGACGGACTGCAAAGAGGAAGAGAAGATGTTTTCGTAGATGTTTTCGTCCTAGAATATAGTGTTATTCTCTCGCTGCCGCCGGTGAGCATCCTCTCGCTGGATCGTAAAAAATTTGCAATTTTAAGTGATATTTGTATAGATTATATATAGAATATTTGAAGATATTGTACATTGGTGAATTTTCTTGTAGATTGAAGAATATTTGTAGTGTATATATGCAGATGATTCAATTTGTAGAATATTTGTGGAATATTTGGTGAATTCCGTGAATATTCGTAGAATATTTGTAGTTTAAGTGATATTCAAATGTGCCACAAAGTTTAAGTGATATTCAAATATGCGACAAAGTTTAAGTGATATTTGTAAATTATTCAAAAATATTGTGGAATTTTAAAAAGATAAAACAATGTAATAAAATGTTCACGGAATTTGGATTCAAAACCTAACGAATAAAAAAGTGGTATATTTAAAAAATATAATAAAATGTTAAAAAAGTGCATAATTAAAAGTCAAGTTTAGTTACATTCATGTGATTTCTCAAAAATATTGTTAGTGTTAAAAAAGTGCATAATTAAAAGTCAAGTTTAGTTACATTCATATAATAAAAACTTTATACAAGATCATAATATATATTCCTTAAATTAAGGTTAAGAGAATCCATTAGACATATTTTAGAGTATAGATTCATTCATTTTGCTCCGTATGTAGTTTTCTAATGAAATCTTTAAAAGTTCTTATATTTTGGAACGGAGGTAGTACAAGTTTGGAAAAGTTTATTAAATAGTAGGAATTTAAATAGTAGGATATCCGATGCCCGACCCGCATCCTCATCGTCGACTCGGTGGCGGCCACCTGCTTGATAGGCGCCAGCATGTGCGGGACTGGGCTCCGCCGGGCTGGCACTGGGAGGAGTTACCTTTCAGGCGCGCAGCTTGGTGAGGAACCATGCTCCTGTCGTCAACCCAGAGCTTCTTTGGTGGTGGTCGCGGGCGGCACTTTCGGTGCCTAGGTTGCCGGCCCCCGAGGAGGACGTACGTCGCCGTGTCAGGGAAGAGGACGAGCACGTCCGTCGGTACATGGAGGTGCTGGATGCCAGGTTCTCCAGTATCTGACAGGTTTGAACATAAATATTTCAATGGTTAAACATGTGCCGTGTCTTTGTGGATATATCCGCCTACACAACTACTACCACGTCGGCTCCGTTACTAAAGAATAAATTGACAAATATTAATCATTAGCAAATGAATCATTTAATTTTATAACATATGCAATAAGAGTAGGGTTTCCATATGTTTACCCTTAATGTGATGGGCCCCAGAATATTCTTAAATAACAATAGTTTAATGCTTGTGCGTTGACATGGAATAATAAACATAAAACATTGATCTAAAAAATGTAGTACACAAACAATCGCTTCTGGGTTATGATTGCTTTGCGATAAATATCGCTTCGTATTATTGTTAAGAAAAAATATATCAAAAGTAATGTTAAAACAAAATCCATGCCTATTCAAATTGGAGGTGAACATATTTATCATGGAGAAACACTTCATATCTAATAGTCTGATACGATACAATCTTCAGACCTGACGACTGCCGTTGATATGATTTGGATCTCACGGTCACAACTTGCTTCGTACAAAAAAAATCCCCTCGGCGAGCTAACCATCCGCACGGCCGAAATCCCCGTACGTAACCTCCGCCCTAATCGCTCGCCCCGTATATCCCTCTCCCCTCCTCCTGTCGCCAACAACCGCTCTGCATCGTCCTCACCGTCCTACATTCCTCTCACCTCGCATGTCTCCTCGTCGCTGACGCACCGTCCATGCCCGTCTCACAGCTATTTCGTTTGATCCATGTCAGCCACATCATCTCCGGATTGGACAAGATGCGCCTCCCTGGGTGGTGTTCACTTGTTCATATTCTTGCAAGTGCCCTGCAGCTGGTTAACGACGAGGTATCAAAAGGCCGTGCTAGTTTCATTCTCATATTATTTAGTTCTGATCCATATACTAACATCCATGGTTCTCTTGACTCTTGGTTATGCTTCTATTGTACTGAAGTCTGATGGATACAAGGCCGCCATGCTTCTTTGCTTTTCACATATGTCTGTTGTAAACATTGATCTACCTTACATCTACATGCACGACCCATCTTGCGCCTCCATACACACTCCACCTCATGCAATAGTTCTGTGTTAATAGCCTTGTGGCTACTTGTTGGAAAACAAGGGAAAGGAGTGCTCGTAATATATTTGTTCTTCAGTATATGAAGCATGTAGGAAGCATATTAGCAAGTACTCCCTCCGTACCTAAATATAAGTCTTTTAAGATATTTCACTAGGTGTCTACATACGGAGCAAAATGAGTGAATCTATACTCTTAAGTATGTCTATATACATCTGTATGTAGTCCATTAGTGAAACCTTTAGAAAGACTAGTTAGCTGCCCGTGCGTTGCCACGGAATAAAGTATATAATAATAATATACATTTTTTTTAATTCAGCAACTACCGAATAATTCAAAATAATGTAGTTTTATTTGTTTATTTGAATAGTTTGTAGTACATGGCAATCATCTTGCAATCCACAAAGCAAGTGTCCTGATTTTATCTATTTATTTGAATAGTTTGCAATCCACAAAATGAGTGATACGTGGCTTATTTCTATTATTGCAATAAATATGATCTTGCGCTTAGCTTTCATTTAAGGTGATATCTTACGCTATGTATGTCTGCAGATCATTATCAAAGCGCACAAGATAAAAATAAAAAAGAAAAATTATCAGTACAGTGCTCCTTACATCTGGCATCTTTAGCATTGATTACTACAGAATCACCGAACAAGCATACATATATAGTGAACGACGGGAAGGCATATTAGAGAATTTTCACCACATGAAGCCATGCAAGGTCCACAACAAACAAACAATACTTAAGAATAGAATGACATTTTCTAAATATTTCCCGTGTTTCAATTTATAAGATGTTCTAACATCTTTCTGATTCAGATGTATATAGACGCATTTTAGTGTGCTTCATTCAGTTCAGTCTGTATGTAGTCCATATTAACATATCCGAAACATTTTGTAATTTAGAACGAATGTACTGTAATTTATTTTATATTCATAACCATACTACTTTTTTTATACATGTATGTCCATAAAATTCTTGGTAAATTACCACTATGTACTACACACTCTACTGCATCAATCTCTATGATCGATCTTCTTTTTATGTTTTCTCCGAGACATCGATCTATTTCTGAACGTGCTCGACTCGAAATAAGTCAACCTTTTTGGAAAAGGGAAATATTGTAATTAATACCTACGTCCATAAGAAATTTAGAATCCAACACAAACAAGATGCACATTCTATTAATCCAGTTAGGAGTCATAGGAATTTGCCAGCGTAGGAAATTTGAGTGGAGGCGTAAACAAAACAATCTACCCATTGAATGTAATGTCAGCATAGGACTTAAGTTGTGTAACGATGGGCAAGAGTAATAAATGACATGCCATATTCAAAACTCTTTTGTTACAATATTTCCGTTAAACAATCCTGAAGGCTATCTCGTCAGCCTCCATGGTGACTCACTCTGATCTAAGATTCTACATAATCAGACGATAAAGGACAAAGTAAATAGTTGAATTGGACTAACGTCCGCCATATGTTGCTCCATTTCTTCATATCCAAGCTGCTCCATTTCTTCATATCCAAGCGCATCTCAGGCTGTGTAGAAACATATCCAAGGGCTCAGGGGTGATAGTCAATAAGGCAATTATCCATGTTAACCACTGTAGAAAACTTTATCTCACAGAGTCACATTTGCAGGGACAACCATAGTCTTGAACCTCCTCCATTTATCACAAGATAAATTCCTTCTCTGAAACATAAGTAATGGAGGCAATATCTCAGAATAATCCCAAACATAATCAAGATGCATGCGTGATGATTTATAAAATGGTTTCTATAAACCTCCAAGTTCCTAATTTTTTACGATGGCAGCAGATGCTTGACCAAGTACTCTTATTCCCGTTCTACGCCTCGCCTTGGTCGCTGCTCGTAGATTTTGATTGGAGACGGTGCTACATGCCAAAAATGCTAAAGTTGCCTTTCATGACTTAGAAAAGGAACACCAAAGCCAGTTGCTTACATGAAACCCATGCTCATACTTGAAGAACCTTAGTTTTCATTCTTAACCCTTCTGCTAAAAAACGACATCATGGTGTAAATATACTGGGAGAATCAGCTGTTTAATATTTACAAAGTACAAATTAAGACAAAATAAAATAAAAAAAGTTATACATGAAAGAAGATGCTCCAGTTTTACTGTTTCCCTCATCGTAGTTGGGACGTTCAAAGACAATGCGAATGTTCAATATTCAGATGGACAAAGAAGATAAGATTCAGCTTCTGGGAAATGGGGAGTACTGTCATCCACAACAAAATAAAGATAATGAACAATAATGAAACATAAAAAATAATAACAGCGCCATGTTCCAAGGAAGCAACTTCAGAAGACCACAAAACAGACGTGTTGTGAGCAAATGTTCTCATAGGCAGGCAAATGGGCATATTTAATGACTTTGAGAACTCTCCTGTGGTACAATGGTAGGCATAGGCACACACATAGGACTCGCTTCTACCAAACCACATTAAGTTGAAGGAGGGAGCTTCCCCCTTTAACCGTGTTTCTTTCTCATATTTATTGATTTGTAAGCAAGTATGAGATTATTTCTGAATACAAAGCCTGAAAGATTATGATCCATTTTCTAGTTGGCATTCAAACTGACAATCATTAAGTTTTTATTGACAAATAGATGTTTATTTCATTTATGTACGAGTAAGAAAACCACGCATTACTACTACATAGTGAAGGTCCTTTTACACACTTTTGTAGACAACTTTTGCTTGAACAGCTATAGTGTACATATGTGAATAGGTTGTGTCAGTAAGCTTTAACAAATGCATATTACTACTACATAGTGGACTTCCTTTCCTCAAGTTTACAATCACCTAACGTAACATAACACAACACAAGAATTGAGAGTATAGGAGAGATGGAAATCTCATAAACCTAGTTTTCTGTACAAGGGAGTGGAAGAGGGAGGATGCAGGTATACTTACAAGAGAGAACAATGCATCCGCCATCACAGTCGACCATGTCACTGATGGGTTGTGTATAGAAATGGGTAGGTGGGCGGCATCGTACGTCTCGGCTCAAAACAAGTATTAAGCTTGTAGTATAGATATGGTCAAAACAAATAAATTTGGAGTCGATATGAAAATCGAAAACACAATGATTCGCCTCTCCATATATGGGGGCATAATATATCTAAATTCAAATAACTAAATTATGTATGAAATGTAAGCAAATTCGAGCATCTATTTACCATGGGAGAATAAATTGACACATACTCATGTAAATCAATGGAGAGGGGCTCTTGTGGTGAATACATGGTTGCTGATCGCCGTGGTGGGAGGAGATGCAAACCACATTGAGAAACATGCCAACGACCACCGTAACCTGATGCTCATGAACACCGATGACACTACATGACTGCTCTGCCCTGCTGCGAACCCCCATTGTAGTGTAAAAATTGGAGGGGTCCAAAAAAATACTAATATCTACAGAAAAGCTAACTAAATCAATTCCTCATAGGTGCGTTTGTTGAATCAACAAGCCTAAAGTCCAAACCAAGTCAAACAAATATTGTTAATTAATTTCAAAACATGTAAAAAGTTGAATGATTTACCTTAGGCCTAGCGGACTAAAACAAAACTGCAAATCTTCATCATGGACCAAGAACTTAGCACTTTAAACCACAAACCAAATATTCTTCCAATCACCTTACTTCTACCTAAAAAATCTTAGCCATTACGTAGCATTGGATGATTCCAATCACAGAGCACAATTTTTTTACACAAGCGCTGCTCCATCTCAGCATGGACTGATTGACTGGAACAGACGGCAGATAGAAAATTCCCAGTCTAAAAGGACATACGCCCAAACTACTTGGAGATGGAAAACAACAAGAATCAGATTACTTCTTCTGTCAGGACGTACACTCTAGTGATCTGTCCGGTCTGCAGCCTCCGCGAAAAGTGAACACCAATTTAACAATCTGGGAAGAACAAGGCGAAGCAAAACAAAGTGAAAATTGACTGAAGCTGAAAGGATTAGGATCGGGGATGCTCACTTTCAAGAGTGCTTAGCGATAATGATGCTGCTGCAGGCAACCCACCCACATCTACAAGAGAAGAGCATACCACATGTGAGCATGGGGGATTAGAGAGAGAAATGGAGAAGGGAAGACGGACCTTGTCGAGCACACTGAAGAGCTGCATCCGGGAGGCGGCGGCTCGTGTTCCTCCTGCCAAGCGCCGGCAGTTAGGAGGAGGAGGAGAAGGGGCCTGGATGCGCGAAGCGCAGGCCTCCACCACCCACAGCATCTCCTGGTACGCCCCCGCCTCCGCCACCACCTCCATCGCCGCCGCCGTGCGCATCCAACGGCGAGGGGAAGCAATGTTTTTAATTCTATTATAAACCCACGCTTTTCCTGATTGACATAGATTGCAATACGACTATACGGAGCACGTGATGGCTGATGAGAATGAGTGTGGAAGAAAGTTAAGCAACCCTACTAACTGGTTTATGCAGTCAGCACATGAGCCCTCAGACGAGAGACTGAATCCTGAACCATCCAATCATGAGGGGCGGGCAATGAAACTACATAGAAAGAAATGAGGATCTGATATTGCATATAGATTAAGGAAAAAATATACTTGGAAGTGCACAACAATATACAACAAATAAATGACATCAAGCAGAGAATAAAACATGTACAGTTATATATGCAACCAGACAGTTCTGACAGTAAAAATGTATCACTGTATGTATTATCTTGTCTACTCCCTTACATTAGGTCTCATCAAGCATATGTTTCAATCAGATAGTTCATCAAGCTTGCAAGGCACAACCACAATCAGATTTACTCATAACGAAATAATAACAAGAAAGAGCTATTAACAGCACGCATGAGATCAAATCAATCAAAACAATAACAAATTCATAATCACAAGTAGACTTAATTCAAGGCAAAAAGAAGAGAGAAATTAGCTGATTAGGTCAAATGTGCAAGGCGGGTATTACCTCTCCAGCAACATCGACATTATCCAATGCAAATCCCATAACTGCCCTTATCTGACTTCTCTCTAATGTTAATGCACGCAGCATGTCCTCAAATTCATCATGTTGTGCCTCAGTCAATGTGCGTTCCACTTCAACACGGCGGAGAATTGAACACAAATTAATTGTGTAATAGACACCATCTAAAAGATGGCAAAGTAAAAAAGAGCATGTGACAAGGTCTGACTAAACCTTACCCTGGTTCTACCAGCTGCAAAAGTAGATCCTTTTTTACGATCTGCATGGCAAAGCAGGTGGAACCCATCTAAAATAACACATTTAATACAAAATTGTCAGATCATCGATAAACATGGTTACAAACACATAACTGCACTGTGCACCGCTATTACCTTCCACTTCCTATAATCATGATAAATGGTTCTGTTCGCCATCGTTGTAAAGTATCGCCCTGCGTTCCAATGTACAGTGAAGCAATCAATCATGTCATGTGATGTGTTCTAGAAAAATCATTCGGTAATTCTATTTGAGAAGTTAAGTTGGAATCTATTATTGACAAGATTAACTGTCATCAACACCAAGAATTCCAATTTCATTGTCCGTTGAGTGCAACAATTAACTACACAAACAAGGCTAATTGGTGGTGATTGTTGTTTTAGCAGCAGACACATACCGACATACAAATCTAGAAGGAGGGAGAGCAACCAGCTTACCAGGGGCAATGTGGAGGAGCAGCAAAGAACAACATCCCACTCTTCCTGTACAATCCAATGGCCCTTTTCTTCCTGCACATCTACAAGAGAAGAGCATACCACATGTGAGCATGGGGGATTAGAGAGAGAAATGGGGAAGGGAAGTAAGTCTTCCTTTCATTGAACCAAAATTATCATTTAAACAGAAAAGTAAATCGGCACCTCGAGCACGTCCAGCGTGAAGGCGTCCTGCCTGCACAAAGAGCCAAAACAGAAACCCCAAGCTTCTTCGCGTCAGGCGCCGGCCAAGGCGAGAGCAATGGAGGCGCCCAGGGAAGGGGGCGGGTGAGAGAGAGAGGGAGGGGATCGGCTCGGCCGTACCTGACGGCGAGGTTGGTGATGTAGACGACGGAGGGGGTGTTGTCCTTGAAGAGGCGCACGGTGGCGAGCTCGTCGGCCTGCAGCTTCCACGGCGTGGCGATGACGAACGCGGATGCGCGCCCGACGTCCCCGAGGATCAGCGTGCCTCCTTCCTCGTCGCGCCCTCCCTGCTCGCCCGCCCGCCGCGCCCGCGCCGGCCGGCCCCCTCGCGCCCCCCGCCTCGGCGACGCGGCCCGCCTAGGACATCCTAATAAAACCGCACTCAAAAGCTCACCAAGTTGGTTTTGCACAATTGAACCTCGACACTTAGCAGAGGACATCCTAATGTCAAAGTTTGTCTCTAGTTTGACATGATCAGCACTACATTCAGAAAATGGCAAACAATGTCAGACACTGGCTGGGTTATCCGTTTAAGTTATATATACAGAACTGATGGCTCTAGCAGCCTTGGTCAGTTTTTTGCGAGCCGTGATGAGCTGCATTTATTTGGAGAAGAACTTCCAGATCTCCCTCTCGGGGGCTCGACGACGAGGTGCACACCGTAGGCGCCCTCCTCATCGATCAATGCTCTGAGCTACCGCGCCGAACTGCTGGAGCCAATGTAGCTCTTTTTCGCCGCGAGATACATCACTCCATATGGTGGCCGCAGGCACTGCAAGGGCAGGAACAAGCTGAAATGAAGGTCAAAGTTAAGCAGGTTCAGTTTCGATGTAGATGGCGAATCCGCATAATGCGCCCCAGGAAAGTACTCGCTGCCTTTATTGGGCATCTCATGGCAAGAGAGAGTCTTCTCTGACAAAATGACACTGGAGAATAGCATTACAATTTTAGTAACTAACCTTTTTGATGAGCGAATGAAGGTTTTGAAGAGAGCTTGCAGAGTAAGGGATCTCATTCAATAACACTATGTCATATCCACCCTCATCTCCTGAATATGCCTCGTTTCCCCTCTCCCATGCACGGCTGCCAGTGCCTGATAGTTTTGTTGATCGTCTCGATTGGCAGATATTATTCCCATCCTGGCTGCTGTAACCATCCAAAAGATCATCTTCACAGAACCCTAGTCCCACTCCCGAAAATGCGTCCACCTCATCCTCCAGTATCACCGACAGGACCGTGTGAAGCTCCTCCCAATCCCCAGCATAGAAATGAATGTCTTGAGGCAACTGTTGCCAGGATGGTGTAAGAGGGCTTCCATGTTGATGACTCTGTTTGTCTCGAGCTTGCTCGAGATTTGCGAGCACATTGGGGATTGTTCTTCACCTTATTATTTCAGCACTGGGATCCTGAAAATGCACTGTTGAAGCTCCCTAAAAATTGTTTGGAAGGAGGATATTAGAAACATAAACAGATTATTTTGTGTTCTTTTTTTCAGAAAGGAAAGGATATTCATTGCAAGTGCATCAGCCAAACAGAGTACAGGTACTATAGTTTTTTGTACATGGACACAACAATAATGAACAGTAATATACCAGATAGATATGTCACCATGGTAAATGACATGGGAGACTGATGGTAAGTGAAATCTGAGGTTACTTTGTTGAAATAATAAATAAAGAGAAAACAAGGATCAGTACCTTCAGGCAAGAAAATATCCCAGGAAGCCCATATCCGCAGCCACGGAAGCAAACAAAATATCTGAATATGGTACAATTTATAGTGAATACTTTCCTGTGTTGTTTTCTGCTTTCTGAAGATCCCATGGATAAAGAATCATCTCCAATTTCTTGTTCATGTGCTTCAAGCTCCACACAAATTCTGAATAAAATCAGATCTCACACAACTGAGGGCCTCCACTACGCGCCGCAACGATGGATCCCGACCCGGCTGGATGCCAAAATATGTCAAAAAACTGTTTATTACAAGCCTCGAACAAATGATGGATCTCTATCATAATAACAAGCAAAGCGTAATGGTTAAATCATGGACTCGATACATGAATAAGATGTATGGATGTATGGATGTATCTCTCTGTTGTGTTTCACGTTCACCACGCTAGCGACAGCAGGAGCGCGGCCATGGCGGCGGTCTGCACGACGATCCCCCAGCGCCCGTACTGCCGGCCGCTCCCGCTCTGCACCAAGAACAAATTCAGAAACGTTCAACTCAGATCACCATTAGTTGCTGCCGCTCTTCTCTAACAAAAAATAAGAGAGTGATGGATTACCAGATCGTTGGCGGATGGTGCGGGGCCGGAGACGTCCTCCACGGTGGTGGGCTCGGGCGCGATGGGGGCCGGCGGGCTGCACGGCTCCGGCGCGGGGGCGGGCGACTTCTTCTTGCCGCTCCTCTTTCTCTTGTGCTTGTTCTTGCTCTTGGACGGAGCCTTGGCCGGAGGCAGCACGGCGGGTGCCTCGGCCACCGGCGGGGGCGTCGCCATGGAAGGGAGCACTGCGGGCGCCTCGGCCGGTGCGGCTGCCAGCGGGGGAGTCGTCGCGGGCGGAGGTGCGGTGACCGGTGGTGGCGTCACGGGAGGAGGCGCCTTCACGGGCGGTGGTGACACGGGAGGAGGCGTCACGACGAGCGGCGGCGGGACACGGGCGCGACAACCGGAGGCGGCTTGATCGGCGCGACTGCGGGTGGCGGCTTAGCGGGCGCGACGGGGGTGGCGGTGGGCGCGGGAGTAACAGGGGTGGCGGTGGGCGCGGGAGTAAAGGGGGTGGCGGTGGGCGCGGGCATGGCCGGCTCGGGAGGTGACTGAGCGGGCGCCGTCGGCACTGTCACCGGCGTGGGCGTGGCCGGCGCCGCTGCGGCCGTCCCCCACCTCCCGGATCCCTTCTGCCATCATCCTGCATCATGCCCTGATCGGATCGGCGCCACCGCCGTCAGTCGGTCGGTCGGCATGGCCGGCGGCTAGGGTTCCCGTCGGGAGGAGAGATGGAGGATCTAACCGTGGGCTTCGATGCTTGAGAGGATCTACGAGCAGGGAAAGGAGGGGAGGTGGCGCCGGTGGTGGAGTGGAGGCCGCCAGGCCGGGGTTGGGGGAGACCACGGAGGCCGAGAGGAGGGGATCGTGAGAGCGTGGGGGGAGGCAGGTGCGTTCGTGGGTCGCGTCTTTTTTTTTTTGCCTTTTGACGGTTTGGGTGGACGTGGGTGGACTTCTCTTCTCTCTAACGATAGAAGGAAGGTCGAACCATAGCTAGGTCGAACCATCACGACGTTCGATCCTGCTTTAATAGTAGAGACTTATATTTAGGAACGGAGGGAGTAGATTGCAGCAAATTTGTAGCCAGTGAGAAACCGTTGATGGGAACAGTATACCATTGGCACTTAAATGAAGCAAATGTTTAGATTTGTTGGAAACATGTTACATGAATATATGAAGCAAAGAACGAACGAACGATGCAGAACAAGATACAGCACACCTAATATGTATATAGATTAAAAAAATCTAATCATAATAGAAGCAAACTGTATAATTTGCTGGCCCAAGTTTTACTGTCGAAACGGATATTCAGTTACATTGGACACATGTATCTATCTCGTGGAAGCAAATTCTCTAATCAAGCTATGATGGTCAAACATAATAATTATGTTCCCCAAAGGAAAAAAACATAGAAGCTTATTGTTGTTGCACCACACGCAAATTCTCGAGTTCACTGAAACATGATTTCATTGTGTTGAAAACGTGTGTTACACTAAAGAAATTTTGGTATGCATCGGAAGCAAACAAATTCCCTGTTCGAGCTGCGACGTTAGATAAATAAGTTTATCCAACACAAAACAACTTTTCCTTAAGTAGAACATATTTTACTTTGAAGCAAATTTATTAACTTATGGAAGCACATTTTCATTCCGGTGGACGCAAAATTAATATGCATCAGATTTTAGTAGCATGCATGGCATACAGAAATTTTTGAACCAAATTGTCAACAAAAAGAAAAAAAAAATAAACAGACTGCCAATTATGCTTGCATGACTTTAGGAGGGCACGTAATTTTCGCTGGACAGTTTTAGGAAACAAATCGCATTCAAATCCTTTTGTTACGTGGAAACTATCATGCACCACGTTCTCAAATCAAATCTAACCAGTCAAAGTATTCTCATCCAACGGTGGGGCATTGGTCTGATGCAGGGATAGGCATCAGTGGTTTGATGCCTAGAGCTTCCCATACTTAAGCGACAATCCTTTGGTTTTTTCTTAATGTTTTTCTTATAACTACTGTTCAATTATGTGGCAAAAAGTAACAGCGATAAGTGAACAGTAACTTCACATGATCAGTACTTTTTAGTTGCGTGGCTGGGTTTCCTTCTTCTATCAAAGCTCCATTCACATCCACACATTTTGCCCCGTTCCACTGCTTGTCTACTCTAATCTATCCAGGGAACTTTTTCATAGGCATTACCTCCGCCAAGAAAGGCAACTGAACTCTCATAAGCAAAATTCCTTCGGAGTGAGAGGTTCTCTGAATTAGAAAAAACTAAACAGGTTTAACAATTTCCGTGTCCACGTAACGAAAAAAATTACGCCGGCCAGATGTTTGAACTTGCAAACATAGATACTTAGGACCTGATTGGATCAGCGTTTTCGTTTGAAATACCTCCGTAAAAGATACATGCCTCAGTTGGCCGTTTCATTTCCAGTCCGAAATTGCTCATTGGTCGGTAAGTTACACTCTTCCAAAGCTGCCAATAATAAGGTATGCACTCAGGTCAAAGCTTCGCTGTGGAAAACTTGTGCTCCGGGTGCCGGCCGTACTAACAAACAAATCACCCACGGCTCGGCAAACAAAACTAGCTTTCCCCGAGCATTCATGCCCACGTCAACATCAAGCTTGGCTGGAAATGATCTGCCGATCAACACAGCAGCTCAGACCTTCAGCTACGTTGACCAGCATCTTGCATCTGTTTCAGCTTCCGCGATGGCCGTCGTCTCCATGGACCCCGGAGCCGGCGGTTCCAGCGAGGAGGAGCGTCGGTACGGTGCGAAGATAACCGCGGTGGTGGTGCTTTCCTGCGCCACAGCGGCCATGGCCGGCGCCATCTTCGGCTATGACCTCGGAGCCTCAGGTACCAGAGACGCCAACTTTGTTTCATCGGCACCTTGGAGCATGATTTTTTGACTGTGTACGTTGATACAGGCCGCGTGTCGTCGATGATGCCGTTCCTGAGGGAATTCTTCCCGGACGTGTACCGGCGGATGAACAGCGGCGCCGTCAGCAACTACTGCAAGTTCGACAGCCAGCTCCTCACGCTTTTCACCTCCTCGCTCTACATCTCCGGGCTGCTCACCGCGATGCTCCTGGCGTCCTGGCCGTCCGCCGTCCATGATCATCGGAGCAGTTGCATGCCTGGCCGGCGCCGCCGTCAGCAGCGGGGCCGTCAACGTGTACGTGACCATCCTCGGAAGGGCGCTGCTCGGCGTCGGGCTCGGATTTGCCAACCAGGTGAGCTCACCTGCAGTCACCAAGACCCTTGAGAACACCATGAAAAATCAAATGATTTTGCAAGTGCAAATTAAGTGCCAGCTACTGTATCGATCTGTCAGAGATGCTGCTACGCATGAAAGCAACATAATATGCAAACATAAACTTGCAGGCAGTCCTACTGTACCTGTCTGAGATGGCCCCTGCTGGGGAATCCAGATGCTCGTCTCTGAGGCGCTGATCGGAAGCCTCAGCGGTTCAAAATGTTTATTACCGAAACTTCTATTTCTGAATGGAAAAACTGTAACCAACTGAATGCAGGCGCCACTATGTTTGTTTTAGGAGATTACTAGGTTTTTCTACTCATATGGTTCGGCACTAAAAAGAACAAACTTTAGGAAATGGACGTGCCCTATGTAAATTTTCTTATACAAAATATAGTATATATAACAATGTTGATCAGATACATAATTTGGAAGATCCTACACGAGTACACAAGGGGGTACATAACGACTTACCGGTCAGCAGTAAACTCATGCCCCTTGCCAAAAACAATCTCTGAAGCCAGAGAATCAGCTATGCAACATGCTTTGTAAGTCCTGAAGTCGCCTTCCAACTTCTTCGCAAATATGAAGTCAACTATCTGTCACACATAGATACATGTGTATTATTAGCACAACGATGCTATCTAAACTCATATGCATCAGGAACACGGGGTCAGATAATGACTTGCAGATTGATGTCCCGATAGTATGAGCATAAGAATATCCGCTGAAACAACTCTGTAAATAATAAGTAGATCTCTGAGTTGCTACAGTGCTACCCATACACGGAAAAACAGAGTTGCTCCAGCCTATCAGACCCAAGTTGGCCTGAAGATCAAGATTAAGAAAGAATAACTGAAACTCGCAAATCTTAGCTACTTTATCGGACGAATTCATGGGTTCGAGCGTGATACAAGAAAAACCAAAGGCCAACCAGGAACACTGGCAGCTTAGGTTCTGTTTGGATTACTGTTTTGACACAAATACCTCTGTCGAAAAAATACAGACCTCTCCTCGTCGTTTTTTTTTCCGGCTGGAAATCTGCTAGCAACCGGTAAGATACACCTGGAAAATTAATACGACTGTATTTGATTACACCGCTACTAAGCGCGGCCTTAGGGGGAAACCCTAATACAAGAGAGATACCCAGAGAGTTCTATAAACGCGGCTTTATAGCCTTATTACAACTTGGAGGAAAAAGAAGGAAAGGCAAAATGGAGTAGTTAGCTCTCTGAAGGCTTGCCGGAAAGCCAACAGCGACAAGCGAGGCTCTCGCAGCCGTTAGATGCTGATCGGACACGATCTGGGTCTTCATAACTGGCGAAGCGGTACGGAGACAGGAGGAGCGTCAGAGTTGTCTCGTTCAAACTTAACTGAATCGACGATGCAGTGTTGATTTCTTCAGAGAACACACACTTGGGTCCTGACACAGCCTTGCCATCTTAGCATTTCCATGCATTGTGATCTGTGAGCATCTGCAATAACATAAATGCATAGACAGCTAAAATATCCTTTTCAAGTGATACACTCTTTTCAGATAAATGATGAGACACTAAACAGGTGACACGCTCTATTCAGACATCTAAAAAAATCCGTTTTCTTGCAAAGCTAGGGGCGCAAACATGGGCACGACTGCACGCTGAAATACATAGCTGGCAAACTTCTATAATTGCAGAGACCAGAACGGTGTGTCTAAGTCCACCCAGAGAGTTTGACCTCACATTTTTAAGCAACAAGGTCCCTTTGTAAATCCAGTCAGGGCCTAATGATGTTCTCCTGAAACCCAAAAGAAAAGGAAATGTGTGCTTCTTAATGAGCTGACATGTCCATGTTTTTAACCTCTCCAGTTACATGGTCAAGCAGTAGGTGATGCATGTCCAGTGGGAAGACCATGGAATTTTCTGCACTACTGATGTTCACATTTACCTACAATCTCATATGTATATGCACAAAAAATTGGTTCATTTAAAAGAAAAACATCCAACGTAACAATACCAAAACCAAAACAACTAAAAGTACATGAATTTGTTCTGTTGATAAACACATGAGTTTGCTCTGTTCATAAACATATGGAATCCAACTAAAATTGTAGTAATCAGCACATTCAAACAAGAAAACCAAGCAGTCACATCTAAAAGAAAGGTAGATGGCTAGTCTCTTTATTGAGAAAGGCTAGTCTATCATGGCCAAGATGATAACAACCACAACCCAACATTTCAAGCTTTCTAGAAATATCTCTCCTTGACTGCTTCCAAGGCTCCCAGAAAGTTCCCGTGGGAAAAAGGACCACAAATAAAATGCTTGACTGACTCTGCTTCTTCCCGGAGTTCTGATGTACCTTGCCCAAGGCAACTCATCCACTTCCTTTCTTCAATATCCCAGTTTCATAGTTCGTTACAGCAATGGATCTCATTCCCATAGAAATAATCATCTGCCTTCTTTGTTGGTCTTTTTGGTTATCCCCATTCTGTGCATCATCCAGCAACCGCCTTCTTCCCGGCAAGCCCCTTTCTAGTAGAAGCACCATCACCTCCGATGACGGCACTTTTGCCCTGGGATTCTTCTCCCTGTCCAGCTCCAGCACAAAACATTACTACGTCGGCATATGGTACAAGAACATACCTGTCCAGCGCCCGACGAGGCCAGATGCCACAACAGCCCCCAGCAGATTCGCCTCCTGCAGCGGCCCACACACAGCGACCCCGAAAGCGCCCCGGTTCCAGCACCCTGCGCGACGGCAACGAGCAGATTTGCCTCACCCCCCATCACCATGCAACGGCCACGCAGCCGGACTGCCACATGCCCTTCTTCCTGGACGTTGGGACAGTTCCTGGCAGCCGCCACTAAGCAGCTCAACGCCACCCTGCCGTCCCCTGGGAAGCGCCCGCGGCCGCCTCTGAACTTCAGTCCACGGCGAGGACGATCTGCGGCATCTCAACAGCGTAGCTGGCGAATTCTATAATTGCAGAGAACAGGGATATATACGTTATTTCACCCATAATGTTTGACCTCACATCCTAATGTAATTTTTAAGCAACAAGCACAAGGTCCTTTTGTACATTCGGACAGGGTTCAATGGTGTTCATCTGAAGCCCGAAAGAACAAACAATGTTTGCTTCTTTATGAGCTGGTATGTCCATGTTTTCAACTTATCCAGTTATAACTCAGATGGTCAAACATTAGCTAAAGCAAATCCAAAGGAAAGACCACGGAATTTCCTGCACCACTGATGTCCGACATAAAGACCCATGATCTCATATGTAGATACACAAAAGATAAGTTTGTTTCAAAAAAATCTAAGGTAACATACCAAAACCAAAACAAGGGGTTTGTTCCAACTAAAATTGTAGTGATCAGCACATTCAAACAAGAAAACCCAGCAGTCACATCGAAAAGAAAAGTAAATGGCTATTCTGTTTGCTGACAAAGGTCAGTCCATCATAGTCCAGGTGATAGCAACCAACCCAACATTTTCAAACTTCCTAGAAACATCTCTCTTTGACTACTTCCAAGATTCCCACTTTCCCAGTAGCTTCCTGTGGAAAAAGGAGCCCAAATAAAATGCTTGACTGACTCTGCCTCAGTTCTGATTTGCATTGTCCAAGGCAGTTCTTTGCTTCCATATCCCAGTTCCATAGTTCACTACAGCAATGGATCCCCTTCCCCTACACACAATCATCTGGCTTGTTTGTTGGTCATTTTGGTTATTCCCGTTCTGTGCATCATCCGGCAGCCGCCTTCTTCCCGACAAGCCGCTTTCTGCTGGAAGCACCATCACCTCCGATGACGGCACTTTTGCCCTGGGATTCTTCTCCCTGTCCAGCTCCAGCACAAAACATTACTACGTCGGCATATGGTACAAGAACATACCCGAAGACAACTGTGTGTGGGTTGCCAACCGTGCCATGCCCATAACTGATCCTTCTTCTGCAACACTCGCGTTCACAAGCGAATCCGATCTTGCGTTGTCAGACACCAACGGACAGCTTCTCTGGACGACAAACATCAGCGCTGCAGGAAATTCATCGTCAGAGGCAACTGGTGGAATAGCCACGCTTGAGAACAATGGGAATTTTATCCTTCAGTCATCACATGGCATCATCTTATGGCAAAGCTTCGATTACCCGACCGACACTCTCCTTCCACATATGAACCTCCTTCCAGGTATGAACCTCAGACTCACCCACAAGACACATGCACTACAACGGCTCATCTCTTGGAGAAGTCCCCAAGACCCGTCCCCAGGCAACTTCTTATATGGTGCAGACCCTGATGAGTTTCGACAACGTTTTATATGGAATGGCTCAACCCCATACATGCGAGGTTCTATATGGAATAAAAATTTGGTAGTCGGACAGTATGTCGAGAGTATCAAGTCCACAATTTACTATGAACTGCGTACTATTGATGATGAGATCTATGCTTCCTTTGGACTGCCGGTACCAGGTGTTTCATTACTGCAAATGAAGATTGACTACTCAGGCAAGATAAAAACACGAGTCTGGAATAGCAGCAGGTCCAAATGGACTGACCTGTGGTCAGGACCTAACCAGGAATGCAACAAATTTGGTTATTGTGGTCCATTTGGTTACTGCGACAACACACAGCCTATTGTGACATGCAAGTGTCTTGATGGCTTTGAGCCAAACAACAAACAAGACTGGACGGCCAGCAGGTTTTCGCAGGGATGCCACCGAATGGAAGCACTAAGATGTGGTCAAGGGGATGGCTTCTTAAATATGTTAACCATGAAGGTTCCCAGCCAGTTCTTGTATGTCAAGAATAGAAGCTTAGATGAATGCATAGCAGAATGCACCAGCAACTGCTCCTGCACGGCGTTTACTTACACCAATATGAGCATTGATGCTATAAATGGGGATGAAACTAGATGCCTATTATGGATCGGAGATTTGATCGACATGGAAAAGCTTATTGGACAAGGGGAAACTCTCTATATCCGGGTTAATGGACTGAGTGGTACAGTTTACTATTTCTGTTTCTCTGCTTGTGCTGTTAGATATACTCCTCTATTTGCGGCTCCAGTGGAGCTCCAGTAATATCCTCTTGAGTTCTATACGTACAATGTGAGTACAAGATAGGTTTAAATTAGTAGTGGCGGGCAAATATTAGAGGGTAAAGACTTGATAATGCCATTATGATAGAACAGTTTGGTGTAACATATATACAGTGTGTGAATCACTACAATCTTTTTTATATGAAAAGAACATAGCTTATTCAATTGGAGGGTGCAGATTAGGAGCCACGGATGTTGCATGAAAATATGAGCAAGTAATGGTTCACAATATTTCGGATCATGTTTATAAAGTTAGTTAGTATGTAAAGCACTTCCATCTGAAACATTTATTAAGGAACAGCTTCTAATACATGCTTCAGACATTGAGGTGTTCAGAAACATTTTGCCAGCCGCCAATACAGTTGTTCCAAAGTGTATATATCTAATCTCAGCGAATGTATAGGAAGTGAGCATAGCTCATATTGACAGGAGAGTGAGTGTACAGTCTCACAACCCTGGTTCAAGTCCTATTTAATTGGACATGAATTTGGCTTACTGTCTACTACCTCTGTTTATAAATATAAGACGTGCTGGCAGTTCAATTTGAACTGCCAAAACGTCTTATTTTAGGAACAGAGGGTTTATTTCCTATTAATAGAAAATGTAGTTGCTCCTACAAGTTCATAGAATCCATGTCTATACATACCTATAGAAGGAAACCTTCATGTTCTGGCATAAGTTGTATATGCCATCTGATTATAGTGTATAAAAAAATAGGGCATGACAACCACTCCATCCAGTTCAACAAAACATGTTGTGCGGGTTTTAGTGTTAAGTATCAAACAGACAATTTGCATGTTCCAAATGTTATCATACTCATGATGCAATTATTCATGTGAGAAATAGATTGCTTGAGAATGAAACAATGTGCATGTAGTTCATACTTGTAAGAAATATTTGTCTTGTGAAACTAACTATTTAGCAAATGTTTAAATTATGTTTGCTTACAGACTGAATTTTGACAGATAAAAAGGGGAAGAGCATTGTTTTAAAAATTACACTGCCAGTTGTGTCAAGTTTGCTCATGATCATATGTGTGTGGCTTGTTTGGATCTGCAACTTGGGAGGTAGAACACAGTTCCATACTTTTCTCTGTGTATTTCCCTCAAGCATGTTTGCACAGGCCAATGCTATTCCATATTTCTATGTTCTATGTTCCTTTATTACAATGTTTGCATCAATATTCCTGCTAGGCAAACAAAGAAACAAGAAAATTTGGAAGAAGCTGATGTCAGGAACTTTGAGCACCTCTGTTGAACTTCGCGATGGAAACATGAAGTATCCTTTTATTAGCTTCAAAGAAATAATACTTGCAACGAACAATTTCTCTAGCTCCAACATGCTTGGACATGGAGGTTTTGGCAATGTTTACAAGGTAATGGTAAATTTTGTCTTATAGAGCAACATAACTGTATTTCCATCGTCTTTGATCTAAAAGTATGCGATTGGCAGGGAACATTAGAAGATAGTACAGAAATTGCCGTGAAAAGGCTAAGTAAGGGTTCTGGTCAGGGGGTAATGGAGTTCAGAAATGAAGTAATACTCATTGCAAAGTTGCAGCACCAAAACTTGGTTAGACTTCTAGGTTTCTGTATCCATGGAGATGAGAAACTTTTGATATATGAATACTTATCAAACAAAAGTCTACACGCCATGCTTTTCGGTATGTTCTGCTTACGTCTTGACAAATTTCAGTAAGTAATGAAATCAACCAAAATGACTGATGTTATCCCTCAATTGGTGCTATTGGTAGCAGATGCCACAAGAAAATCAATGCTAGATTGGCCGATAAGATTCGAGATAATCAAAGGGGTAGCTAGAGGACTTCTTTATCTTCATCAAGATTCAAGGCTGAAGATAATTCACAGGGATCTCAAAGCAAGCAACATATTGTTAGATGCCGAAATGTGTCCTAAGATATCTGATTTTGGTATGGCAAGGATATTTGGTGGCAATCAGCAGCAAGAAAATACTAACCGTGTTGTTGGCACATAGTAAGTGATATACTGCAGGGATTATCTTTACGCATTATTCTTGTACTTGACTAAAATTATGTTCTGTGTTCAAACAGCGGTTACATGTCACCTGAATATGTTTTGAAAGGAGTGTTTTCTGTGAAGTCTGATGTATATAGCTTTGGAGTTTTACTACTGGAGATTGTGAGTGGCTCAAAGATCAGCTCTGTGCTCCTAAAAGCAGACTTCAGCAGCATTATAGCCTATGTAAGTAAAATGACATGTTTGAATTTCTGCAAGTATAGTAAATATATGCATCTTGAAAGGGAAGAGAATGGATGCAGGCATGGAGCTTATGGAAGGATGGGAACACAAAGGATTTTGTTGACTCACCAATTGTGGGGGGCTGCTCACTGGATGAAACTTTACGGTGCATCCATATCGGACTCTTATGTGTTCAAGGCAGCCCAAATGCGCGGCCACTCATGTCATCAATTGTGTCCTTTCTGGAGAATGGAGATATATCACTTCCAACTCCAAAAGAGCCTATGTATTTTGTAGAAAATAACTATTGTGCCGATGGAGCAGCAGAAAATACTGTGAATTCTGCAAATACCATGAGCATTACAGTGCTAGAGGGACGCTAGTACCTGGCAGTCTAATTTCTGCATATGTGAACTGGTATTTTTCTTGAAGAACAAGAAGCTTTGTTTTAATATAGACAATGTATTTCAGCTCCAGGAGCTCACACAACAAATGAGCGAGGTCTAAATGTTCTTTCTAAAGACCTTCTCACGAAGAATTTTGGATGCATAAAAGAAGGCAAGTTATGCAGTTAATCTTTTGTGTCCTTAAAAAAAGGGATAGTATAATTGTATATTCGTTAGCTTTTCATGCAATATGTCTCTTAGTTACTATGCAGCTTTTTATAAGTACAAACATGGAAGTAAGAAATAGTCAGGGTTATATCGGATATCTCACTTTAGTGTGCCAGAAATCATGTGGAAAAGCGACTTCAAATTACATTACAAAACATACACAATGCTCACCTAGAAGAAAAGACGTGCTGTCGCATTGATCCAAAATGCTTAAAGTATACAACATAACCCATAACTAAACAAGTGCCATCGGTCCAGAAATGAGAAACTTATATAGGAGAATGTGAACAACCCTTAACAGTACCAAGGTTACGTCTCCCTCTTTTTTGGGGGGATTTGATAACTACCACGCTCCGGTTCAAAGAGTCATTGATCGATTACCTAATTGTACGCTTTGGAATCAGGTTAAATAAGGTTTTAGGGGAGCACAGAAGCACCATAAAGATTTGTTTCAAGGGACAGATTGATTTGTGAGGACTGGAAAATACGCCAGCAGCCGGGTTCTCCTCCCAGGCATTTCCGCAAACACCTTGTGCCCGCTCTAGCTCACTGCTCATGGGCATCAACCGAGGACACCTCGGCTGGAGATTCCGTCACAAAGGCCAAAGGGCATGGGTTGTAAGAAACAACTAGAGAGTAGAGATTTGCATGTAGAGCACGCACCTTTGAGAAGCTCTCGCTCCCGCGCTCCGCCCGGACGGCCTCACGCGCTAAGCCGCCGTCGTGACGCCGTCCATATCTGCCGCCCGAGCCCGTACTGGCTCCAAATGTGAGGCCGGGAAGAGGGTGGTGGGGGGAGGAAGAAGGTTGCGCCACCTCCTCCTCCCGCCGGAGATGCGGCGTCTCCTCCCCCACCGTGCTCCTCCTCCTCTCCTGTCTCTTTTTTTTTTTTTTAGGAACCAGCTCCTTCCTTCCTCTCGCGCAGCTGGGCCGAGGCCCAAGGGCTTTCTTTGGTGATTCGACGCGCCTCGGCGCGCGCAGCCCAGCCAGGGCTATGGGCCTGTCATTCTACGCAGTTCTCAATCAAACACATGAAAACGCAGTTGTCTCAAAAACAAACAAAAAAAAACACGGGAAAACGCACTTTTGTACTGCCTGCTCACTCGCTCTGTTTTCATGCTGCTCAACCGGTTTTAAATTGAAATATATAATAATAAAATAAAAACAGGACAACCGCTTATACCTTTTCTTAAAGACTAGCAAAAGGCCCGTGCGTTGCAACGGGAGAAAAAAATACCACACGTTTTTAATCTTTTTATAATAATGTTGATTTATTAAAATAATAAGCTAACTAACTAATGTAGTCAGTCCTATCCTATTTTGTTGAGAAATCAACCCGTTCATTGTTAATTTCACCATGATGAGAAATTGAGCGGGACAAGCAAAGCAAAACAAAAAGGCTACCTGAATTGATCAATGAACTATTATCTTATTTCACTCATGGGGTAGAGAATGTGGGATCAGATGACAAACTGAAGGTGGTGTTCCATTCTCTCTCTCTACAACAATGCAATCTTACATTCAATACATTCATTCATCAGCAAAAAAAATTCCACAAAACAAATTTTCTTGCCAGTGCTTGGCACACGGTTGGAGGCATGGGGAGGGGATCTCACCAGATGATGAGTCCTACCGGAGGAGGGGATACGATGAGGGGAGCAAGGGGTTAGTCGCCTCTATGTGGCCATAAGGAGTCGTCGTTGCCGCGCCATAACCTTGGAGTTCTCCGTGTGAGCCATGGAGGGCCGCCTCCACCTGCAAGTACTTCGCTCCTCCGCGCCTTATCCGCGCACCGCCGACGTTCTGCATCGAGCAGACGCATCATCCCAAGTCGCTGTAGCTGTCGCGTTGATTTGATCCAGAAGCTGTGCTCGAGCGCCGAAACGGGGCAGCAAAGGGCATAGGTACGACCGCGGAGGCGGGTGGGTTGAGATCGACAACAGTGGTGGTTGAGGTCGGCCGCGGCGGCGAGTGGTGTGGCAGCGGCCTGGGCACAAGCCAGGGTGGACCAGGGTCGACGCGATGCGCTCGAGCGCCGCAACGGGGGCAGTGAGCGGGGAGAGGTACAGCCGCGGAGGCGGGTGGGTTGAGATCGGCAGAGGTGGCGGTTGAGGTCGGCCACGGCGGCGAGTGGTGTGGCGGCGGCCTGGGCACAGGCCAGGGTGGCCCAGGGTCGACGAGAGGAGGCGATGCGTATGGGTATAATTTTTGCAGCGAATCGTTTTTTCCTTTTGCGTTGTAGTAAATGATGGAGCGCGGGTTGAATAACAAAAATTACAGGAGCTTTATTATAAAAATGTCGTGGTGGGTTTTCCGACGGAAGCAATAGCCGCTTTATTATTAGGTATATATAGCAAAAGGGCCCATGCGTTGCAACGGGAGAAAGAAATACCACACGCTCTTAATTTATAAAAAATGGTCTATAATCTGAGAATTTATAGTTACGACACAAATAAGATGGTCTTATCCTACAAAAATGCAGTTCAAAATTTCACAGGTCTTTTATTTAACACGGCTTGTATGTAGATTTAATACGTACAAAGAATCAGTCAAGTGACCTTCAGTTTCATCTCTAATCCTGATTTTGTTGACGTGTTCATCCCCAACCCGGATGAGTACCGGTATGAAAGAAAGACGAATAACGAATTATTTATTAAGATTGAACCCTAGATAGTATTTTTATTAAACGTTTAACAGATAAAATAATATCATATTTAAATTCTACATATTTTTCTAATCAAATTCCATATATAATATGTTAAATTTGGAGTTACGGTTTAAAAGATATGAATATTTTAAAAAACATTTAATATATACTACGAGTTTAATGTCATAAACAGTAAGGGCTTTTTTGTAAAATCATCTCGGTGGGTTTTCCGACGGAAGCGATAGCCTTTTTATTATTAGGTAAAGATGTACACTTTTTGGCATACAATATTTGTGTTCATAAGATGTAAGGGGAGGTATAAAACACGTACACGCACCAAAAATTAAGGAGGATACAAGTGGTTGTACTGTGGCATACCGTGCTTGCCGCAACTATCAAGCATCCCATGACCTTCGCTGACGCCGAAGAAGGGGAGCATCAAAACCTGGTCCACATCTTAGCACTGTTAACGAGCTATGATAGCCACCCACCCTGGAAGGCTGGATTTAGCCCGATAAGAAACATCGGTTCCAAGCCTCTTCAACGTTGTATTCGAGGCCAACAAGAACCCACCCTTCAAAAGGCGGCTGGATCCTTTACCGTCTTCTGAAGCAGCCATCACAGTCGCACTCCAAGAACAACCCATCCCCGCCATCACGCCAAGACACAACGTCAGATCGAAGTTGCTCCAACAGCTTGGACTCCACAAACATCTCGTTGGCCCGAGCAACATCTCTGACGAGCAGGGAGCATGGGTTTTAAGACCGTTATTCCTATGAGCACCACCAGCATCTGCCCCACCATGACACTGTCGGAGGAAACTCAGAAACCTAAAAACCCTAGGGCTACAGCACACGCACGACCGAGAAACCTGGGCTCGTCTCCCCCTTGCAAAGCCAAGACGGCGATTGGAGAGGAGGGGAGCGGCGTAATCACCGACGGGCCCTTGGATCTAGAAGAACCGCCACCTCCTTTCAGTCATGAGATGAAACGGTTGTGAGAATGTTAGCGTGTTAGAGAAATGTAAGTTCGTATGTGTTTACATCCTTTTATTGCTTAGATCTGCCTTTCGAAACGCTACATACATGTGACATCCTCGGATTAAGCTATAGTAACCATCGTAATTAAGCTACAACGATGGTGAAGAATTAAGCTAAATGCATTTGCTAAAAGTGCTTGATCAACCTTTGATTCGTATCTCATTTCAAATTTCTATTGAAAATCAAAATTTAAATAATAAGTAAAAAAAATATTTTGTCAAACATGAAAAATAAAATCATGATTGGTTTGAAAATATTTACATGGCAACTATAAAATATGACATCATATTGTATCAAGTCTTTTGGTGCCTCAAAATAATTAAAAATGAGTACAAATCAATTAATAAATGCCCTTTAATTTCGTAGTTTTTAAATAAATTTAAAATGCCTTAAATATTTGTGGCTCTGTCAAATATTATAACTTTAATACTTGAGCAAGTGCATCTTTTTACAAAAGTACATTGGTACTGGAAATAAATAAAATAGAAAGAAAGAAAAAGAAAAAGAAAAGAAAAGGAAGGAACCTTCCTCCCGGACCTTGGCCCAGCTAGCCACCAGGCCGATCAGGACGGCCCAAAACCCCTCAGCCGGTGGCCAATCTCTCCCCCCTTCCCTCTTTCCTATCAAAGGGCAGCCCCCTAACCCTAGCTTTCCTCCCTCCCCCTCTTCCCCACTCCCCCCTCCCCGATGGTGGCCCTCCCCTTGCAGTCCCCCTCGCCCGATGCCTCGTCGGCGTCGCCCCCAACCATCGCCTTCCTAGTCCCCTCTCCGTCGGACTACCTCACGCCTCGTCGCTCCCTTCATACGACGCATGTGAGGCCGCCTTCCCTCCCTCGTGTGATCCCCCTCCCCTCCCCTCCTCGATCCAGCTACCGCTACGCCGCGCGCCCCCGCCCCTCCGACAAGCTTCTACGGTGCCCCGCCGGCACCCTCCGCCCCATTGGCCCCATGCCTCACTGGCACCGCTCGCACTGACGTCGCGTCCCGCTGCCCCCGTCGTTGCCGCCCCACGCACCCGCCGCCGCGCCGTGCCCCGCGCCCCGTGCCCGTGCTCGCCGCTCTCTTCGCCACTGCTGGTCATCGGGTCGCCTTCACCCTGACCGTCGAGCTCGTCGCCGACCGCCCTGCCACCCCCTCCGGCCATGGCCTTGGCTGGCCTCGGTCCCGACCCCCTGGTTAATTCGGGGCTAATTCTCTCCCCTCCCCCAATTAGCCCCCACCCTTTGATAGAAGGGCCCCAGCCCCCTTAAACGAAAAAAAGAATAATAAACAAATGAAATGAAATGAAAATAATAATAAAAAAATATCCAGGAAACCCTTCATACAACAGGGCTAATATACAAGCTCGAATATAACTCTAATAGTGGTGTGGGGTTGGAAAAAATCCCCGCTTCGTGTTGTCCGAGGCTGATTAGCAATGTAATTTACGTAGGCATTCTCCTGGCCCCGATCGGACTCTCTCCCTCGTGCTCGGGGGAAACCCTTGGTATGACCTTCGGACCAGGCGATGGCGATGTCATGTGGGTGTTCCCTCCTTGGATGCATCATTTTGTTTCTCGAGGAGTCTCGTTGGTGTGGCTCGAGTCAGTGTCGGCAATTGCTGTGGGCGTCAGCCTCCGAGGCGCCATGTACATCATCGTTGGCGCTCTCTCGACAACACCTTCTAGTTCTACTTTGGCCCTACCTTCCACCTGCCGACTTCCCCTTGGCACAAATGGATGGGGTACGTTGGTTTGTGTTGTCCTCGGGTCTTGATCATGTTGTAGAGCTCTTTACTGATGGCTGACGTGGATTGGTAGCTTTGTGATTTGCATCATGGCCATTGGCTTGGGCTTGATCTAGGTGATGCATTTTCATAGCTCCCCTGGGGTGTGCGACTGCTAATCCTCATGATTATCGTTGTAAATTGTAATGGCCGAAAGGCATTGTACCCGACTTCTTTGCCGCTTCTTCTCTAATGCAATTATACGCATACTTATGCATATTCGAGGAAAAAATCTTTAAAAATAGAATGAGTAGAAAGCACTACTAGGGAAAAGGTTAGCAATAGCGCTGGTTTTTAGGATAGCAGTAGCACATGCTACCACGCTACAGCTAAGCAGCAGTAGCACGTGCTGCTACGCGCTACTCCTATCCTTACGTAGCAGCAGCGTCGATTGATCCAGCGTTACTAGCAACCGAGTTAGCAGTAGCGTGCTTTCATAGACAGCCCTACTGCTAATGGTGCATTAGCAGTAGCGAACTTTTGGATACCGCGCTGCTACTAAACGCATATATTTCTTTTTTTATATTTATATTGTATTTACACATGGTTATATATGTTGGGAAACGTCGCATGGAAAACAAAAATTTTCCTACGCGCACGAAGACCTATCATGGTGATGTCCATCTACGAGAGGGGATGAGTGATCTACGTACCCTTGTAGATCGTACAGCAGAAGCGTTAGTGAACGCGGTTGATGTAGTGGAACGTCCTCACGTCCCTCGATCCGCCCCGCGAACAATCCCGCGATCAGTCCCACGATCTAGTACCGAACGGACGGCACCTCCACGTTCAGCACACGTACAGCTCGACGATGATCTCGGCCTTCTTGATCCAGCAAGAGAGACGGAGAGGTAGAAGAGTTCTCCGGCAGCGTGACGGCGCTCCGGAGGTTGGTGATGATCTTGTCTCAGCAGGGCTCCGCCCGAGCTCCGCAGAAACGCGATCTAGAGGAAAAACCGTGGAGGTATGTGGTCGGGCTGTCGTGGAAAAGTCGTCTCAAATCAGCCCTAAAACCTCTGTATATATAGGTGGGAGGGAGGGGAGGAGGCAGCCTCAAAACCTAAAGGTTTGGCCGAAATTGGAGGTGGAGGAGTCCTACTCCAATCCTACTTGGAGTAGGATTCCACCTTCCCACTTGGAAACTCTTTCCACCTTGTGTTTTTTCCTTCTCAAACCTTATGGGCCTTAGTGGGAACTTATTCCACCCCACTAGGGGCTGGTTTATCTCTTCCCATAGCCCATGAGACCCCTTGGGGCGTGACACCCCTCCCGATGGTCCCCGGCACCCCTCCCGGCACTCCCGGTACACTACCGATGAGCCCGAAACTTTTCCGGTAATGCACGAAAACCTTCCGGTAACCAAATGAGGTCATCCTATATATCAATCTTCGTTTCCGGACCATTCCAGAAACCCTCGTGACGTCCGTGATCTCATCTGGGACTCCGAACAACATTCGGTAACCAACCATATAACTCAAATACGCATAAAACAACGTCGAACCTTAAGTGTGCAGACCCTGCGGGTTCGAGAACTATGTAGACATGACCCGAGAGACTCCTCGGTCAATATCCAATAGCGGGACCTGGATGCCCATATTGGATCCTACATATTCTACGAAGATCTTATCGTTTTGAACCTCAGTGCCAAGGATTCATATAATCCCGTATGTCATTCCCTTTGTCCTTCGGTATGTTACTTGCCCGAGATTCGATCGTTAGTATCCGCATACCTATTTCAATCTCGTTTACCGGCAAGTCTCTTTACTCGTTCCGTAATACAAGATCCCGCAACTTACATTAAGTTACATTGCTTGCAAGGCTTGTGTGTGATGTTGTATTACCGAGTGGGCCCCGAGATACCTCTCCGTCACACGGAGTGACAAATCCCAGTCTCGATCTATACTAACTCAACGAACACCTTCGGAGATACCTGTAGAGCATCTTTATAGTCACCCAGTTACGTTGCGACGTTTGATACACACAAAGCATTCCTCCGGTGTCCGTGAGTTATATGATCTCATGGTCATAGGAACAAATACTTGACACGCAGAAAACAGTAGCAACAAAATGACACGATCAACATGCTACGTCTATTAGTTTGGGTCTAGTCCATCACATGATTCTCCTAATGATGTGATCCCGTTATCAAGTGACAACACTTGCCTATGGCCAGGAAACCTTGACCATCTTTGATCAACGAGCTAGTCAACTAGAGGCTTACTAGGGACAGTGTTTTGTCTATGTATCCACACAAGTATTGTGTTTCCAATCAATACAATTATAGCATGGATAATAAACGATTATCATGAACTAAGAAATATAATAATAACTAATTTATTATTGCCTCTAGGGCATATTTCCAACAGTCTCCCACTTGCACTAGAGTCAATAATCTAGTTCACATCACCATGTGATTCCAACGAATCCAACACCCATATAGTTATGGGGTCTCATCACGTCTTGCTCGTGAGAGAGGTTTTAGTCAACGGTTCTGAAACTTTCAGATCCGTGCGTTCTTTACAAATCTTTATGTCATCTTATAGATGCTGCTGCTACGTGCTATTCGGAAATGCTCCAAATATCTACTCTACTATACGAATCCGTTTCACTACTCATAGTTATCCGGATTAGTGTCAAAGCTTGCATTGACGTAACCCTTTACGACAAACTCTTTAACCACCTCCATAATCGAGAAAAATTCCTTAGTCCATTAGTTACTAAGGATAAATTTCGACCACTGCTAGTGATTCAATCATGGATCACTCTCTGTACCTCTCAACATACTTTGAGTCAAGGCACACTTCAGGTGCGATACACAGCATGGCATACTTTAGATTCTACGGCTAAGGCATAGAAGACGACCTTCGTCTATTCTCTTTATTCTGCCGTGGTCGGGTTTTGAGTCTTACTCAAATTCACACCTCACAACGCAACCAAGAACTCCTTCTTCACTGATCTATTTTGAACTCCTTCAAAAACTTGTCAAGGCATGCATCTTGTTGAAACTTCTATTAAGCGCTTTCGATCAATCTCCATAGATCTTTGATGCTCAACGTTCAAGTAGCGTAATCCAGGTACTCCTTTGAAAACTTCTTTCAAACAACCTTGTATGCTTTACAGAAATTCTACATTACTTCTGATCCACAATATGTCTACCACATATACCTATCAGAAATTCTATAGTGCTCCCACTCACTTCTTTGGAAATACAAGTTTCTCATAAACCTTGTACAAACCCAAAATCTTTGATCATCTCATCAAAGTGTATATTCCAACTCCGAGATGCTTGCACCAGTCCATTGAAGGATCACTGGAGCTTGCATACTTGCTAGTATTTTTAGGATCGACAAAACCTTCTGGTTGTATCACATACAATGTTTGCTCAAGAAAACCGTCGAGGAAACAATGTTTTGACATCCTACGTGCAATATTTCATAAATAATGCATCAACAACTAACAAAATTCTAACAGACCTTTAGCATCGCTACGAGTGAGAAAGTCTCATCATAGTCAACTGTTTGATCTTGTCGAAAACATCTTTGCGACAAGTCGAGCTTTTCTTAATAGTGACTTATCACCATCATCGTCTGTTTTCCTTTAAAGATCCATCTTTACTCAATAGTCCTATGACCATCAAGTAATTCTTCCAAAGTCTACACTTTGTTTTCATCCATGGATCCTCTCTCGGATTTCATGGCTTCCAGCCATTTGTCGGAATCTGGGCCCACCATCGCTTTCTCCATAACTCGTAGGTTCACTGTTGCTCAACAACATGACCTCCAAGACAGGGTTACCGTACTACTCTGCAGCAGTACGCGACCTTGTCGACCTACGAGGTTTGTAGTAACTTGATTTGAAGCTCAATGATCACCATCATCAGCTTCCACTTCTATTGGTGTAGGCGCCACAGGAACAACTTTCCTGCGCCCTGCTACACACTGGTTGAAGTGATGGTTCAATAACCTCATCAAGTTCTACTACCCTCCCACTCAATTCTTTCGAGAGAAACCTTTCCTCGAGAAAGGATCTGTTTCTAGAAACAAACACTTTGCTTTCGGATCTGAGATAGGAGATGTACCCAACTGTTTTGGATACCCTATGAAGAAGCATTTATCCGTTTTGGGTTCGAGCTTATCAGACTGAAACTTTTTCACATAAGTGTCGAAACCCCAAACTTTCAAGAAACGACAGTTTAGATTTCTCTAAACCTCAGTCTATACTGTGTCATCTCAACGGAAATACGCGGTGCCCTATTTAAAGTGAGTGCGGTTGTCTCTAATGCATAACCCATAAACGATAGTGGTAATTCGATAAGAGACATCATAGTATGCACCATACCAAACAGTGCGTGGCTATGACGTTCAGACACATCATCACACTATGATGTTCCAGGTGGCATGAACTGCGAAACAATTTCCACATTGTCTTAACTGCGTACCAAAACTCGTAACTCAGATATTCATTTCTATGATCATATCGTAGACAGTTTATCCTCTTGTTACGACGAACTTCACTCTGAAACGGATTTGAACTTTTCAACATTTCAGACTTGTGATTCATTAAGTAAATACTCCTGTATCAACTCAAATCGTCAGTGAAGTAAGAACATAATGATATCCACTGCGTGCCTCAGTACCCATTGGACTGCATACATCAAAATGTATCACTTCCAACAAGTTACTATCTTATTTCATCTCAATGAAAACAAGGCCTTGCTCATGTGGTATGGTTTGCATGTCACTAGTGATTCGAAATCAGGTGAGTACAAAGATCCATCAGCATGGAGCCTCTTCATGCAATTTATACTAACATGACTCAAGCGGCAGTGCCACAAGTAAGTGGTACTATCATGATTAACTCGTATCTTTTTGGCACTAATATTATGAACATGTGTAACACTACGATCGAGATTCAATAAACCATTGAAGGTGATTATTCAAGAAAATAGAGTAACCATTATTCTCTTTAAATGAATAATCGTATTGCAATAAACACGATCCAATCATGTTCATGATTAACGCAAGCACCAAATAACAATTATTTAGGTTTAACACCAATCCCGATGGTAGAGGGAGCGTGCGACGTTTGATCATATCAACCTTGGAAACACTTCCAACACGTATCGTCACCTCGCCTTTAGCTAGTCTCCGTTTATGCCGTAGCTTTCATTTCGTGTTACTAATCACTTAGCAACCGAACCGGTATCCAATACCCTCATGCTACTAGGAGTACTAGTAAAGTACACATCAACATCATGTATATCTAATATACTTCTCTTTACTTTTGCCAGCCTTCTTATCTACCAAGTATCTAGAGTTGCTCCGCCTCAGTGACTGTTCCCCTCATTACAGAAGCACTTAGTGTCGGGTTTGGGTTTAATCTTGGGTCTCTTCATTAGTGCAGCAACTGTTTTGCCGTTTCACGAAGTATCCCTTCTAGCCCTTGCCTTTCTTGAAACTTAGTGGTTTTACAAACCATCAACTATTGATGCTCCTTCTTGATTTCTACTTTCGTAGTGTCAAACATCGCGAATCGCTCAAGGATCATTGTATGTATCCTTGATATGTTATAGTTCATCACGAAGCTCTCACAGCTTGGTGGCAGTGACTTTGGAGAACTATCACTATCTCATCTGGAAGATTAACTCCCACTTGATTCAAGCGATTGTCGTACTCAGACAATCTGAGCACACGCTCAACGATTGAGCCTTTCTCCTTTACTTTGTGGACAAAGAATCTTGTCGGAGGTCTCGTACCTCTTAACAAGGGCACAAGCATGAAATCACAATTTCATCTCTTTAGAACATCACTTATGTTCCGTGATGTTTTACAACGTTTTCGGCGCCTTGCTTCTAAGCCATTAAGTATTTTGCACTGAACTATCGTGTAGTCATCAGAAATGTGTATGTCGGATGTTCATAGCATCCACAGACGACGCTCGAGGTGCAGCACACCGAGTGGTGCATTAAGGACATAATCCTTCTACGCAGCAACGAGGACAATCCTCGGTTTTACAGACCCAGTCTGCAAAGTTTTGCTACTATCAATTTTCAACTAAATTTTCTCTAGGAACATATAAAAATAGTAGAGCTATAGCGCAAGCTACATCATAATTCGCAAAGACCATTAGACTATGTTCATGACAATTAGTTCAATTAATCATATTACTTAAGAACTCCCACTCAAAAAGTACATCCCTCTAGTCATTTGAGTGATACATGATCCAAATCCACTATCTCAAGTCCGATCATCACGTGAGTCGAGAATAGTTTCAGTGGTAAGCATCTCTATGCTAATCATATCAACTATATGATTCATGATCGACCTTTCGGTCTCATGTGTTCCGAGGCCATGTCTGCACATGCTAGGCTCGTCAAGCTTAACCCGAGTGTTCCGCGTGCGCAACTGTTTTGCACCCGTTGTATGTGAACGTTGAGTCTATCACACCCGATCATCACGTGGTGTCTCGAAACGACGAACTGTAGCAACGGTGCACAGTAGGGGAGAACACAATTTCGTCTTGAAATTTTAGTGAGAGATCACCTCATAATGCTACCGTCGTTCTAAGAAAAATAAGGTGCATAAAAGGATTAACATCACATGCAATTTATAAGTGACATGATATGGCCATCATCACGTGCTTCTTGATCTCCATCACCAAAGCACCGGCACGATCTTCTTGTCACCGGCGTCACACCATGATCTCCATCATCATGATCTCCATCAACGTGTCGCCATCGGGGTTGTCGTGCTACTCATGCTATTACTACTAAAGCTACGTCTTAGCAAAATAGTAAACGCATCTGCAAGCACAAACGTTAGTTATAAAGACAACCCTATGGCTCCTGCCGGTTGCCGTACCATCGACGTGCAAGTCGATATTTCTATTACAACATGATCATCTCATACATCCAATATATCACATCACATCGTTGGCCATATCACATCACAAGCATATCCTGCAAAAACAAGTTAGACGTCCTCTAATTTTGTTGTTGCATGTTTTACGTGGTGACCAAGGGCATCTAGTAGGATCGCATCTTACTTACGCAAACACCACAACGGAGATATATGAGTTGCTATTTAACCTCATCCAAGGACCTCCTCGGTCAAATCCGATTCAACTAAAGTTGGAGAAACCGTCACTTGCCAGTCATCTTTGAGCAAAGGGGGTTACTCGTAACGATGAAACCAGTCTCTTATAAGCGTACGAGTAATGTCGGTCCAAGCCGCTTCAATCCAACAATACCGCGGAATCAAGAAAAGACTAAGGAGGGCAGCAAAACGCACATCACCACCCACAAAAACTTTTGTGTTCTACTCGAGAAGACATCTACGCATGAAGCTAGCTCATGATGCCACTGTTGGGAAACGTCGCATGGGAAACAAAAATTTTCCTACGCGCACGAAGACCTATCATGGTGATGTCCATCTACGAGAGGGGATGAGTGATCTACGTACCCTTGTAGATCGTACAGCAGAAGCGTTAGTGAACGCGGTTGATGTAGTGGAACGTCCTCACGTCCCTCGATCCGCCCCGCGAACAATCCCGCGATCAGTCCCACGATCTAGTACCGAACGGACGGCACCTCCGCGTTCAGCACACGTACAGCTCGACGATGATCTCGGCCTTCTTGATCCAGCAAGAGAGACGGAGAGGTAGAAGAGTTCTCCGGCAGCGTGACGACGCTCCGGAGGTTGGTGATGATCTTGTCTCAGCAGGGCTCCGCCCGAGCTCCGCAGAAACGCGATCTAGAGGAAAAACCGTGGAGGTATGTGGTCGGGCTGCCGTGGAAAAGTCGTCTCAAATCAGCCCTAAAACCTCCGTATATATAGGTGGGAGGGAGGGGAGGAGGCAGCCTCAAAACCTAAAGGTTTGGCCGAAATTGGAGGTGGAGGAGTCCTACTCCAATCCTACTTGGAGTAGGATTCCACCTTCCCACTTGGAAACTCTTTCCACCTTGTGTTTTTTCCTTCTCAAACCTTATGGGCCTTAGTGGGAACTTATTCCACCCCACTAGGGGCTGGTTTATCTCTTCCCATAGCCCATGAGACCCCTTGGGGCGTGACACCCCTCCCGATGGTCCCCGGCACCCCTCCCGGCACTCCCGGTACACTACCGATGAGCCCGAAACTTTTCCGGTAATGCACGAAAACCTTCCGGTAACCAAATGAGGTCATCCTATATATCAATCTTCGTTTCCGGACCATTCCAGAAACCCTCGTGACGTCCGTGATCTCATCTGGGACTCCGAACAACATTCGGTAACCAACCATATAACTCAAATACGCATAAAACAACGTCGAACCTTAAGTGTGCAGACCCTGCGGGTTCGAGAACTATGTAGACATGACCCGAGAGACTCCTCGGTCAATATCCAATAGCGGGACCTGGATGCCCATATTGGATCCTACATATTCTACGAAGATCTTATCGTTTTGAACCTCAGTGCCAAGGATTCATATAATCCCGTATGTCATTCCCTTTGTCCTTCGGTATGTTACTTGCCCGAGATTCGATCGTTAGTATCCGCATACCTATTTCAATCTCGTTTACCGGCAAGTCTCTTTACTCGTTCCGTAATACAAGATCCCGCAACTTACATTAAGTTACATTGTTTGCAAGGCTTGTGTGTGATGTTGTATTACCGAGTGGGCCCTGAGATACCTCTCCGTCACACGGAGTGACAAATCCCAGTCTCGATCTATACTAACTCAACGAACACCTTCGGAGATACCTGTAGAGCATCTTTATAGTCACCCAGTTACGTTGCGACGTTTGATACACACAAAGCATTCCTCCGGTGTCCGTGAGTTATATGATCTCATGGTCATAGGAACAAATACTTGACACGCAGAAAACAGTAGCAACAAAATGACACGATCAACATGCTACGTCTATTAGTTTGGGTCTAGTCCATCACATGATTCTCCTAATGATGTGATCCCGTTATCAAGTGACAACACTTGCCTATGGCCAGGAAACCTTGACCATCTTTGATCAACGAGCTAGTCAACTAGAGGCTTACTAGGGACAGTGTTTTGTCTATGTATCCACACAAGTATTGTGTTTCCAATCAATACAATTATAGCATGGATAATAAACGATTATCATGAACTAAGAAATATAATAATAACTAATTTATTATTGCCTCTAGGGCATATTTCCAACAATATATATTAATATATAACGTCAATAATAATTATGCAAAAAGCAACATTTAGATTGAAGTGGATGGATGCAAGTGACCAAGTTGAATTAGAGGAAAATAAGATGTTATTTTACTCTAATTCAACTTGGTCACTTGCACCCATCCACTTTAATCTAATATATGTCATATAACTTATCATCCTCTTAATCATCTAACAACTCATCATCATCTTAATCACACCAAGTTAAAATGTCATAAAACAAAAAACGCCATAATCATCATCATATTAATCGATAATGCTAAGTTAATATATGTCATACAAACTAGAAAACTCCTCTCTCATGCACTAGTGGCATGTATAATATATGATTTGGGCCAGGTCCATTACACATGTTGTCCTTAGAAGACATGACACTATTAACAAAGATGACAAGAACACCCTTCTTAGATGTGATCCATATATAAGTATCTTCCGTGTTTCCCACGAAGACAAAAAATAAGTTGTCAAATATAAATAAATAAGCTTAGTATGGACGAACACCAACTATTTTTAAATAAACAATACAAATTACTTAACAAATATGGTTTAGAAACACACATAGAGGTAAAAGTGGAAACATATCGACATCCATCCAAATGTTGATATCATCTTCAATATCATCTTCAGAATGAATATCGAAGGTTAGAAATCCATATGCCTTGCTTAGAGCTTCCCAATTTGAGCCACCAAAATGCTAGTGATTAACTACATTGTATAGTTTAATCCGAAATGTGAAACCATGTTTAGTCCTTAGGTCAGCTCTCTTCGTCTCCATATCCATTTTTTGAAAACCGAGCTTCTTCAAGACATACCGTCTTACATGGCATGGGATGCACTGGTTGAATTGTAAAAAACGGGAATTACACGTTAAAGCAAATAAACACAAGTCATGAGTAATTATGAAAAAATAGTTGTCATCGTTGTGTACTGTAAAAACATCAAAGGCCTCGTCAAGCTTGATGGTAAAGAACCTGTCGTTTGGTGAGGCCTGTCGCACAAACCCCGATCTTCGCCGCAATAATCACACTCAAGGATCCCCTTGTCGTCAAACATTTTCTGTGTTCATGATTCAAAGATTAAAAATCAAAGAAAATTATACCAGAAAGTAATCAGCATGGGTTGAGTTTCGGTTTGTCGACGCTTTCCTTGAAAAAACCGCATATCTTATGGTGTATATGGTGCACACTCTGTCACATTGATATGGTGGTGTATGTTGGTGGACACCCCCTCACATTAATATTTTGATTGTCGGTGATGGTTGCACCTCTTCTTCTCTCCTCGCGTATTATACCAAGGTATATATCATGAAGAGAAGAAGAGGAAGCGACCCCACGACAACAGTCGGTATTCCTCCATCAAGAACATTCTGAAAGTCACACAAGGAGTTGTGATAGACTGAAAGTCAATCCTATAAGCATTAGTCAATTAACATAACATTTACGGAGTGATGACATAAAAATGACCTATGTTTTGCCGGAATGTCATCTAATTCCTATTCTGACAAAATTCCGGCATAACCTTTTCTAAAAACAAGACATATCGAGCACTTGAAATTCACGGGAATGGAAATTAATCAACATTCTGGGAAAACATAGGCCACACGGAGGTTTCATTTTCATTTTCATTTTCACATTTTCATTTTTAGTTTCATTTTCACATTTTCATTTTCATTTACATTTTCATTTTCAATTCACATTTTCATTTTCATTTTCACATTCTCATTCTCATTTTCATTTTCAATTCACATTTTCATTTTCATTTTTATTTCTTCACATGTTCAAATAGAGTCAAGTTCCTTAGATTTTCATTAAAAAAATGTTTCACATTTTCATTTCAAAAAAAATACTAAAACTATCCTAGTTCTAACCCTAACATCTATCCATTAAAAAAATCCTTACAACTAACCCTAACATGTACATATACTAAGGTTAGAGGGAGAGGGTGGGAGGGAGGAATGGATGGAGGGAGGGATGGCGGGAGAAGGGAGGGAGGGAGACACATTGGGGGTGATGGCGACAACGGCGAGGGGGGCGAGGGTGGGGGTGGGGGTGAGGGAGGGGGCAGTAGCGTGCGGCGGCAGTGGCCAGGGGAGATGAAGAGGGAGAGTGAGGGTGTGCACGCGCGCGGGCCAGAGATAAGGTGGGCTAGCGGTAGCACGGGTCGCGGGCCTCCACAACTGCTAACCCACCTAGCAGTAACGCGTGTCGACGTCCCGCACTGTTGCTAAGTTGGGTCGGTTAGCTAGGTGAAAAGGACGTGGATGTCGCCTAGAGGGGGGGGTGAATAGGCGCTTTAAAATAATTAAGGTTTAGGCTTGAACAAATGCGGAATAAAACTAACGTTTAATATGTCAAGCACAAAACCTCAAACAACTAGGCTCACCTATGTGCACCAACAACTTATGCTAAGCAAGATAAACAACTAAGTGATAGCAAGATATATGACAAGAGACAATATGGCTATCACAAAGTAAAGTGCATAAGTAAAGGGTTCGGGTAAGAGATAACCGGGGTACGTGGAGACGATGATGTATCCCGAAGTTCACACCCTTGCGGATGCTAATCTCCGTTGGAGCGGTGTGGAGGCACAATGCTCCCCAAGATGCCACTAAGGCCACCGTAATCTCCTCACACCCTCGCACAATGCAAGATGTCGTGATTCCACTAAGGGACCCTTGAGGGCGGTCACCGAACCCGTACAAATGGCAAACCTTGGGGGCGGTCACCGAACCCGTACACGTGGCAACCCTTGGGGGCGGTTACCGGTACCCGTACAAATAGCTCGGGGCAATCTCCACAACCTAATTGGAGACCCCGACGCTTGCCCGGAGCTTCACACCACAATGATTGAGCTCCGAGACACCACCAAGCTTCTAGGACGCCAAAGCATCCACGGAGAACAATATCTAGGGTACTAAGTACCAAAGGTAGTAAGCTTCTCAACTTCTCACCTCCACGTATCACCGTGGAGAACTCAAGCCGATGCAACTAATGCAATGGCAAGAACACACGAAGTGATCAAGTCCCTCACACTCAAATCCCTCCACAACAACGAAAGCTATGGAGAAATATGAGAGGAAGAACAAGGAGCTCACAAAGAACTCCAAGATCAAGATCCAAGGGGTTCCCCTCACATAGAGGGGAAAGTGATTGGTGGAGATGTGGATCTAGATCTCCTCTCTCTTTTCCCTCAAGAACAAGCAAGAATCATTGGAGGGATTGAGAGTAAGCAAGCTCTAAGAATGTCAACAATGGAGGTAGAACAAGAGTTCAACGGATCGATAAGACCAAGGGGGAAGAAGACCCCCTTTATATAGTGGGGGAAGGAATCACACCGTTACCCCCACTTACAGCCTGAGCCCAGCGGTACTACCGCTGGCACTCCAGCGGTACTACCGCTGACCAGGGGGCGGTACTACCGCCGACTAGCGGTACTACCGCTGGCTCTCCAGCGGTACTACCGCTGGGCCCCCGGTAGTGCAAAGGCACTACCACCGCCAAGAAAGTCTTCGCAAAAAGGTCCGTCCACGAACAACCACTAGGCAGGCGGTACTAAGCTCCTGGAGCGGTACTACCGCTGACCAGGGGCGGTACTACCGCTGGGACAGTGGTACTACCGCCAGCTCTAGCGGTACTACCGCTAGGGCCAGCGGTACTACCGCCACCTCTAGCGGTACTACCGCTAGGTCCCGCGGTACTACCGCTTGCCACTGAAACAGCCATAACTTTCGCATACGAGCTCCGAATCGAGCAAACCCAAGCTTGTTGGAAATATTAAGACCATGCAGATATGAAAATGCCAATGATATAGAGATGTGAGTCCTATATGAATGAAGAACCGGCAAAAACTCCAACATCGAAAACATCATAGTAGATGCATATGGACTCCGTTTTCGATGAACTCGAGCTTGTCACGAAGATGACCATAAGCTCTAAAACTCACAAAGAGAAACACCAAACAAGAACCAAGAAGTATGATGCAAGGATGCATGTGGTTTGAGCTCTCAACGAACGATACGATCAAGCTACTCACTTGAGAGCCCCCTTGATAGTACAACAATCTATCCTAAACAAAAAACCTATCAAGGGCAAACCTATACCTTGCACCTCGTCCTCTTGAGCTAGATGATGATGATCTTGGCTTCCTCAAGATGGACTACCTTTCTTGATTGCGTTGGCTTGATGAAGACTAGTTGATTGCTCCCCCATACTCACTATGGGTGAGCCACTCTTCAGGATATCTTCACAAGTCCATTGCCACCACAATGGACGGCAAGCTTCAAGCATGATATCTTCGTGTTGATCCACTTGAACTTGCACATCGCAATCTTGTTGACGATCACAACTTGACGTCATACTTCATGGGTTGTATGAGATCTTCCCTTTGACGCAAGCCCATGGAAACACACCTGACCCCCACATAGAACTCTCACGAAGACCATGGGTTAGTACACAAACACGTACTGGACAATGCTTACCATACCATGGGATCACTTGATCCCTCTCGGTACATCTTGTACGCTTTGTGTGTTGATCATCTTGATTTACTCTTTGTCTGAGATCTTGATCAACCATGTGTCTCTATGACCATTCTTTGGATAATACCTTGAATACCATCTTGGTCATCATATAAACTCCTTGAACCCAACAGATGGACTTCAAGAAGTGCCTATGGACAAATCCTATAAATATAACTTAAGGCAACCATTAGTCCATAGGAATTGTCATCAATTACCAAAACCACATATGGAGATATATGCTCTAACACTAGGCCCGGCTGATCGTAGTAGCAACGCTTGACGTGTCCCCACACTACTGCTAAGTTAATAGCAGTAGCGCTGGTTTCAGCCAAACGCTACTACTATGGACAACTCCGGTGAGTGAGGATGGGACTGCTTAGTAGTAGCACTAGTGGAAAACGGGCCTTTGGCCGGGACCCTTTAGTCCCGGCCTGCCTCTGGGCCGGGACTAAAGGCCCGGCCACGTCGCCCCAATTCTCAATGCCTCCCTCGAGGCTTTAGTCCCGGCCCGTAAGGAGCCTTTAGTCCTGGTTCGTGTCCCAAACCGAGACTAAAGGGATACGTGGCCTGCCGTAGTGGTGGCAACCGTTGGTATCCCTCTTTAGTCCCGGTTGGTGGCTCAACCCGGGACTAAAGGCCTAACACGTGGCCTGCCGTAGTGGTGGCAACCATTGGTATCCCTCTTTAGTCCCGGTTGGTGGCTCAACCCGGGACTAAAGGCCCAAACGGTTTGCATCCCGCTTCACAAAACCACAACCGAAGCAGAGTCTGTGTCGCGTCGCCCTTCTTTCTCTGTTCTTCTTCCTCTCTTGCTCTCGCTCTTTTCTTCTCCTCTCTTCTTCCCTTCTCTTCTTCCACCATGCCAACTCGCTTTGGAGAGGTGCTCGCACATGGCAAGACCAAGCTCGATGTCGTGTACACGAACGAGAGCAGGGAGGTGCCGCATTTTCTTAGACAGTTGAAGGAACGATGGTTTGACGCTGCAGTGGATCATGAGAAGTTCTTGGGGCTTGATCTGGAGTACACGGCCGATCAACGCGGTGTTGCCGTCATCCAACTATGTTTCGCACACCATGTCTTGATCTTCCAATGGGCGAGGTAAGTTTTGAGGCTTTCTTTGATCCAAGGTAATGACATTGTAAGTTTATTTGTTTCAATCATAGTTGGTTCCCTTCAAATAGTTGTAGTGAAACAATTTTGATTAGTTGAAGGGGAACACAATCTGATTGGAATAGTGTTCCATAATCTGAAAAATCGTATTAGAATCAACTAGTGTTTAATATGTTCCATTGGAATCATAGTTGGTTCGCTTCAAATAGTTGTAGTGAAACAATTTTGATTAGTTGAAGGGAACACAATCTGATTGGAATAGTGTTCCACAATCTGAAAAATCTGATTGGTTCAATATGTTCCATTGAAATCATAGTTGTAGTGATACAATTTTATGCGGTGTTCTTTGATCCAAGGTTATGAAAATTGCATATAGCTAGTGATCTCTCTAGGTTCCATTGGATAGCAATATGATATGTCATAGTCATGAAAATTGCATATAGCTAGTGATCTCTCTAGGTTCCATTGGATAGCTATAGTGATCTCTCTAGGTTCCATTGGATAGCAATATGCAATATGTCTAGCTTATTGAATATTTGCAAAACCGTGGGAGAATATATATATATATATGTCATAGTTAATTTACGGTTTCTTGATCAATTCGTAGGATATGAAAATTGCATAGGATAGCAATATGTTCTATTTGAATCCTAAAGATAATTTTCTCTTTAGTTGTAGTGAAACATGTTTCCTTATTGCAGCAGTATGTAACATTTGTTCCATTTTAATTTGTTTCTGTTGCAGTAGTGACAAGCATTGTCCAGAACTCATGGACTTCCTTCGCAGCGGCATCACTTTTGCTACCGTTGACATAACGAACGACAAGCTGAAGATGAGGTACAGCTTCGGTATTGAGATACCAACTGGTTGCCTCATTGATCTCCAAACGGTATTCAGGCTTCGACATGTCAGGACTTCGATGGCTCATATGGAGTTGCCTTGATCGACGAGGAATATGGTAATATGAAGACCAATTTCCCAAAGTCTCAGCACAAACTTTGCGAGAAGGCCCCACTTGATCGTATCAACATTGAGTATGCAGCAAAAGATGCATACGTTTCATACGAGTTGTACCGCTAGATTCGAGTCGTCAACTATGGCCAGCGTCACCTCGAATAAGGTGGACATTCTGATTCGAGTCGTCAACTATGGCCAGCGTCACCTCGAATATATATATCTATGATAGCTATTATTATGTACTGTTTGGACTAGTATCATGTACTTCTTGGACCAATTTATATATGTCTAGTTTCTGTTTGTGCCATTATAGTTTCCAAATTTGAATGGTTTAGCCCTTTCTAACTTCATTTGCTACTTTTGAATGGTTTAGCCCTTTCTAACTTCATGGTATCATGCATTCCGACCACATATATATAGAAAAAGTCTTCAGTTCAAAAAATGAAATCCCTTTTGTAACAGATCTGTTTTTGATTAAAACAGTCATTTAAAAATGAAAGACCATTAGTCCCACGTGGCGTGCAGCGGAACCACGTGGCGTGTCGCGGGACCAATTTTGTTGTGGGGGTTGCTTTTCCTTCTTCTCCTTGTGCTAGATATTTGTTATGCATTAGGGAAAGAAGGAATAGCGACCATCATCGACGGTCAAAAAATCAGGTGAGGGAGTGTCCACCATACATGAGAGAAGAAGAATGCCGACTGTTGTTGTGGGGGTTGCTTCTCCTTCTTCTATTTGTTCTAGATATTTGTTATGCACTAGGGGAAGAAGGAGTAGCGACTATCATCGACGGTCGAAAAATCAGGTGAGGGAGTGTCCACCATACATGAGAGAAGAAGAAAGTCGACTGTTGCTGTGGGGGATCGTTTCTCCTTCTTCTTCTTGTGCTAGATATTGGTTATGCACTAGGGAAAGTAGGAGTAGCGACCATCATCGACGGTTGAAAAATCAGGTGAGCTAGTGTCCACCATATATGAGAGAAGAAGAATGTCGTCTCTTATTGTGGGGGTCGCTTCTACTTCCAAAGAGATTGTCCATTTTGTACACGAAGTGCATCCAGTTTTTGTCGTAGCCTTCTCAACTTTTTAACACATGCTATGTGGGCGAAATGATGATAGCATGCCAACTTTCAACATTTTCAGAGTTCATTTGTAGTACTTTTCAATTTCAGGGTCAACTAGCTCAAAAAAAATAAGTAAATGCACGAAGAATACCAAATGAAGTCAGAAATTGTTGGAATTTTGTGATGTGCCTTTGAGTGGTGAATTTTGAACACACAAAAAGTATGGAGTTCAAATAAGTTCAAAAAAATGAAATCCCTTTGTAAGAGATGAGTTCTCGTTCGAAACGTTGATACTTCGAGAGAGATTGTCCGTTTTGTACACGAAGTGCATCCAGTTTTTGTCGTAGTCCTCTCAACTTTTTAACACATGCTATGTGGGTGAAATGATGATATCATGCCAACTTCCAACATTTTCAGAGTTCATTTGTAGTGCTTTTCAATTTCAGGGTCAACTAGCTCAAAAAAAATAAGTAAATGCACGAAGAATACCAAATGAAGTCAGAAATTGTTGAAATTTTGTGATGTGCCTTTGAATGGTGCATTTTGAACACACAAAAAGTATGGAGTTCAAATAAGTTCAAAAAAATGAAATCCCTTTGTAAGAAATGGGTTCTCATTCGAAACGCTGATACTTCGAGAGAGATTGTCCGTTTTGTACACGAAGTGCATCCAGTTTTTGTCGTAGCCCTCTCAACTTTTTAACACATGCTATGTGGGTGAAATTATGATAGCATGCCAACTTTCAACATTTTCAGAGTTCATTTGTAGTGCTTTTCAATTTCAGGGTCAACTAGCTAAAAAAAAGTAAATGCACGAAGAATACCAAATGAAGTCAGAAATTGTTGAAATTTTGTGATGTGCCTTTGGATGGTGCATTTTTAACACACAAAAAGTATGGAGTTCAAATAAGTTCAAAAAAATGAAATCCCTTTGTAAGAGATGAGTTCTCGTTCGGAACGCTGATACTTCGAGAGAGATTGTCTGTTTTGTACACGAAGTGCATCCAGTTTTTGTCGTAGCCCTATCAACTTTTTAAAACATGCTATGTGGGTGAAATGATGATATCATGCGAGCTTTCAACATTTTCAGAGTTCATTTGTAGTGCTTTTCAATTTCAGGGTCAATTAGCTTAAAAAAAGTAAATGCACGAAGAATACCAAATGAAGTCAGAAATTGTTGAAATTTTGTGATGTGCCTTTGGATGGTGCATTTTGAACACACAAAAAGTATGGAGTTCAAATAAGTTAAAAAAAATGAAATCCCTTTGTAAGAGATGAGTTCTCGTTCGAAAGAGTGATACTTCGAGAGAGATTGTCCGTTTTGTGCACGAAGTGCATCCAGTTTTTGTCGTAGCCCTCTCAACTTTTTAGCACATGCTATGTGGGTGAAATGATGATAGCATGCCAACTTTGAACATTTTCAGAGTTCATTTGTAGTGCTTTTCAATTTCAGGGTCAACTAGCTCAAAAAAAATAAGTAAATGCACGAAGAATACCAAATGAAATCAGAAATTGTTGAAATTTTGTGATGTGCCTTTGGATGGTGCATTTTGAACACACAAAAAGTATGGAGTTCAAATAAGTTCAAAAAAAATGAAATCCCTTTGTAAGAAATGAGTTCTCGTTCGAAACAGTGATACTTCGAGAGAGATTGTCCGTTTTGGACACGAAGTGCATCCAGTTTTTGTCGTCGCCCTCTCAACTTTTTAAGACATGCTATGTGGGTGAAATGATGATAGCACGCCAACTTTCAACATTTTCAGAGTTCATTAGTAGTGCTTTTCAATTTCAGGGTTAACTAGCTCAAAAAAATAAGTAAATGCACGAAGAATACCAAATGAAGTCAGAAATTGTTGAAATTTTGTGATGTGCCTTTGGATGGTGCATTTTGAACACAAAAAAAGTATGGAGTTCAAATAAGTTCAAAAAAATGAAATCCCTTTGTAAGAGATGAGTTCTCGTTCGAAACGCTGATACTTCGAGAGAGATTGTCCGTTTTGTACACGAAGTGCATCCAGTTTTTGTCGTAGCCCTCTAAACTTTTTAACACATGCTATGTGGGTGAAATGATGATAGCATGCCAACTTTCAACATTTTCAGAGTTCATTTGTAGTGCTTTTCAATTTCAGGGTCAACTAGCTCAAAAAAAAAAGTAAATGCACGAAGAATACCAAATGAAGTCAGAAATTGTTGAAATTTTGTGATGTGCCTTTGGATGGTGCATTTTGAACACACAAAAACTATGGAGTTCAAATAAGTTCAAAAAAATGAAATCCCTTTGTAAGAGATGAGTTCTCGTTCGAAACGCTCATATTTCGAGAGAGATTGTCCGTTTTGTACACGAAATGCATCCAGTTTTTGTCGTAGCCCTCTCAACTTTTTAACACATGCTATGTGGGTGAAATGATGATAGCATGCCAACTTTCAACATTTTTAGAGTTCATTTGTAGTGCTTTTCAATTTCAGGGTCAACTAGCTCAAAAAAAATAAGTAAATGCACGACGAATACCAAATGAAGTCAGAAATTGTTGAAATTTTGTGATGTGCCTTTGAATGGTGCATTTTGAACACACAAAAAGTATGGAGTTCAAATAAGTTCAAAAAAATGAAATCCCTTTGTAAGAGATGAGTTCTCGTTCGAAACAGTGGTACTTCGAGAGAGATTGTCCGTTTTGTACACGAAGTGCGTCCAGTTTTTGTCGTAGCTCTCTCAACTTTTTAAGACATGCTATGTGGGTGAAATGATGATAGCATGCCAACTTTCAACATTTTCAGAGTTCATTTGTAGTGCTTTTCAATTTTAGGGTCAACTAGCTCAAAAAAAAAATAAGTAAATGCACGAAGAATACCAAATGAAGTTAGAAATTGTTGAATTTTTGTGATGTGCCTTTGGATGGTGCATTTTGAACACACAAAAATTATGGAGTTCAAATAAGTTGAAAAAAATGAAATCCCTTTGTAAGAGATGAGTTCTCGTTCGAAACGCTCATACTTCGAGAGAGATTGTCCGTTTTGTACACGAAGTGCATCCAGTTTTTGTCGTAGCCCTCTCAACTTTTTAACACATGCTATGTGGGTGAAATGATGATAGCATGCCAACTTTCAACATTTTCAGAGTTCATTTGTAGTGCTTTTCAATTTCAGGGTCAACTAGCTCAAACAAAATAAGTAAATGCACGAAGAATACCAAATGAAGTCAGAAATTGTTGAAATTTTGTGATGTGCCTTTGAATGGTCTATTTTTAACACACAAAAAGTATGGAGTTCAAATAAGTTCAAAAAAATGAAATCCCTTTGTAAGAGATGAGTTCTCGTTCGAAACGCTCATACTTCGAGAGAGATTGTCCGTTTTGTACACGAAGTGCATCCAGTTTTTGTCGTAGCCCTCTCAACTTTTTAACACATGCTATGTGGGTGAAATGATGATAGCATGCCAAATTTCAACATTTTCAGATTTCTTTTCTAGTGCTTTTCAATTTCAGGGTCAACTAGCTCAAAAAAAAATAAGTTAATAGTTTGGATAGTCAAAATAATTACTTTTGAAAATAGAAAATAGTTTTGCATTATTTATTCAATTTCAAACACTTTTCATTATTATAGTTTTTTGTCAAATTCTCAAATATGCAAAAAGAATTTTAATAAACATAGTTTTTAATTGAAAATAACAAAATAGTTAATAGTTTGGATAGTCAAAATAATTACTTTTAAAAATAGAAAATAGTTTTGCATTATTTATTCAATTTCAAACACTTTTCATTATCATAGTTTTGTCAAATTCTCAAATGTGCAAAAAGAATTTTAATAAACATAGTTTTAAATTGAAAATAACAAAATAGATAATAGTTTGGATAGTCAAAATAATTACTTTTGAAAATAGAAAATAGTTTTGCATTATTTATTCAATTTCAAACACTTTTCATTATCATAGTTTTGTCAAATTATCAAATATGCAAAAAGAATTTTTAATAAACATAGTTTTTAATTGAAAATAACAAAATAGATAATAGTTTGGATAGTAAAAATTATTAATTATGATAATAGAAAATAGTTTTGCATTATTTATTCAATTTCAAACACTTTTCATTATCATAGTTTTGTCAAATTCTCAAATATGCAAAAAGAATTTTTAATAAACATAGTTTTTAATTGAAAATAGCGGATAGTCAAAATTATTAATTATGAAAATAGAAAAAAATTGAAACTATATGAGAATTTATAGAGAAAATTCAATCTAAATTCAAAGTGAACTCACTTTGAAATCAGGTTGAATTTTCTCTATAATTTCGAATATAGTTTCAATTTTCACTGAGTTTAGGCGTGTAAGCCTACTTTAGAGAGGAGCTCGATGGAGAAGCTACGACGAGGCTTATAAACAAGTGTTAGTCCCCCTCGCTGGGCGAGGTGGGACTAAACTTATCGTGCAGCCGAGGAGGGGCTTTAGTCCCGGGTGGAGCCACGCCCCGGGACTAAAGACCCCCTTTAGTCCCGGTTGGAGCGCCGCGCCGGGACTAAAGGCCCCTGCTATTGTATATGCCCCTGCTATTATTAGGGTTAGTAATATTTAGAATTAGGTTAGGGTTACAAGAAGAAGAAATATGAACAAAAATAAGAAAATAAGATTAGGAAAAATGAAAATAAGAAGAGGAGGAGAAGAAAAGAAGAAAAGGAGAATAAGAAGAGGAGGAGAGGAGAAGAAGAGGAAAAATAGAAGAAGAGGAGAAGTAGAAGAAGAGAAAAAATTAGAAGAGGAGGAGAGGAGAAGTAGAATAAGAGAAGAGGAGAAGTACTACAAGAAGAGGAGAAGTAGAAGTAGAAGAAGAAGTAGAAGAAGAAGTAGAAGAAGAGGAGAAATAGAAGAAGAGGAAAAATTAGTTTAGGGTTACAAGAAGAACAAATATATTTTTTTGTCATTTAATTTTGCTATTGTATAGTGTATATGCTTAAGTGTTAATAGTGTTTCTTAGATTATTGTTTAATTTTGCTATTGTATATGCTTAAGTGGTAATAGTTTATTTTTAGCAAGAAAATTAATAGAACTAGTTTATTTTTTTAGTTCATTTTACGATGCCTATCCCGCATCCTCGTCGTCGACTCGGCGGAGGACACCTGCTTGATCAGAGGGGCCCTGTCCGGGACTGGGCTCCGCCCGGCTGGTATTGGGAGGTGCTACCTTCCGGGGGGTGTAGGTTGGTGAGGAGCCAGCCCGTCGTTGACCCGATCCTTGTTTGGTGGCGGTCGCGTGGGCCAGTGAGGTTGCCGAGGCTTCCGGACACCGCGGAGGTGCTACGTCACCGTGTCAGCGAGGAGGATGAGCACGTCCGTCGCTACATGGTTGCGTTGGAGGGCAGGTTCGAGCATACCTGGCAGGTTCTTCGGGGATCTCACTGGAGCTATGATCCTGTGATGGTTCCTTCTCTTTGGGTGTCCACCGCCCGCGCGGATACCCGTCGGGCGCTACGGTTCTAGATGTATCAATGATGCTATATGTATGATAGTATTCGAGGAGTATTAGTGATAATATTCGACGATGTACGGACAAAAGAGATGATGTATTTGCTTATAATTGAATGCATGCTAATTTGAATACTACTTTATTTTACGATTTGGTTTTTCTTATTGAATGCTCAAATTGGAAAAGTACTCCTACTTTGAATACTATGCAGAAATCTAGGAGTCCCGGTTGGAGCCACGACCCGGGACTAAAGTTGTTTTGGAACGGAGTTCCTGATAGAATAATTCTTTTTTGGTACAAAGGTTACGAGAATCCGTTTTTTGCAGAATTATGGATCCACATATCAGGAACCTCGAAGAGGAAGAACTTCTCGAAGATATAATCAAAGACGGCCCCGACGTTGAACCAGCTGAATCTCCGTCGTCATATCTAAACCCCTCCGGATATGGAATGGAGGTCGACCGACACGAAGATAAAGCCGATGGGGCAGGAGATAGGTCCAATGATGGAGAAGGTGATAGCTCCACTGATGGAGAAGCCGGTGAAGAAATAATAAAGTCCAGCGAGGTATACATATGAAGTTCGACAATCACTTCTAATATGTGAAAAATATTGGAGATAGCTCTATATTGTATACATATACATTCATTTGACGAATGTTTCTCCCTCTTAGGCCTCCACATCGAGCAAAGCTATGAAACGAGGCCCGACAAGGAAGTTGGATGCACGGACGCATTACACCTTTGAGGTGATATTGCCTACAGGCGAACCCAAGCTTCCTAAGAATGCTGCTAACACATTCAAGAAGCAATGCGGAGTTCTCGTTAGGGATCACGTCCCGACCAGCGTTCGGGAGTGGAACAAGCGCAAAGGGGCAGCCGATAGTGACTATGTCGCCGAAAGGTACAAAGATAATCTTTGGAATGATCTCATGTCACATTTCAACTTGCCAGAATGTGAGAATGAAGACGTTGCACACAAACTGAGGGCCAAAGTCAAGCAGTGGACTCTAAAGAAGATGGCTGAACTGTTCCGTAGCTGGAAGAAGAAGCTATGGAAAAACTATCTGAAGACAAAGAAAGTGTCAGTATTCGAGGGTTATCTAGCCAAGCAGGCGAATCACTGGAAGGCATTTCAAGAGTACAAGGAGTCAGAAGATGCCTAGGCATTATCAGAAAAGAACAAGATAAATGCCGACAAGAAGAAATATCACCACAAGCTAGGGCCAGGGGGCTATGAGACTGCCATCCCAAAGTGGGATAAGAAAGAGCAAGATCTGCTAGATAAAGGCATCATACCTGAACCACTCCGTGATGAGTGGGAATTGAGAGCAAGAAATTGGTTCCTTGCGCATGGTGGTTCGTACGACGAAGAAACAGGAGACCTCAGTGACGGTCTTAGGATACCTAGGGAGAATTGGAAAAGGATAGTGAAAGAAATTAAGGAGGGAAAAAGAAAGTTCATTGCAGATAGAGAGAAAGATTTGCTCACACTGGTCCTCGGCAATGACGAACATGGAGGACGAACGCGAGGCTTCGGTCCTTCTTACCCGTGGTGGCTTGGGTTTGCCAGAGACCAAGACACTTACAGAAGCCGAGAGAGAGCAAAGAAGCGGCAGCAGGATGAGGAGAATGACAAGTTCAACCAGTTGCTTGCCAGGATTAACGAGCAACAGAAGCAGATTGATGAGCTTAGAGGAGTAGCGCGCCAGGAGGATCCTGCACTTGATATTACCGGCGCCCCATCTAAGTGGAAAAGCAGCGTGGCTGAATCTGAGGCCCCGTCCGACGATGCACGAAGAATGATAGAGGGCGGTCCCGGCTACCTCGTGGATGGAATCAAGGAGTCAACATCATGCGAACTCCATCAGAAATTCAAGAACATATCCATGAAGGTGGCCGTCGGACAAGCTTTACCTTCTGTCCCTGATGCACGCTGGCATGGCCGTGAGATTCGAGCTGGCTTTGCTAAAGTCGGGGTGGATGAAATCATGGCGGGGTTTGATGATATGGAGCTCGACATAGCTGGACCCGAAGATGAGAGGACACTCGGAGAAGTACTGGGTGGAGTCATCCTATGGGACAAGAAGTACGTCAAGCTTCCAGGCTCGGCCCCAAGGACAACACCGCCTCCGAGTCGTCGCAGGTCACCTACACCTTCATTACCTCCAAGCCCTCCACATGACGTCGGCCAGCACAACACGAGTCCATCTCGATCACCGCCGCCGGACTTGGGTCGTCCGTCTCCGCCGCCGCCCGCACAGGATACTAAGCGGAAGCGTGCCACCAAGAACGCTCCACCGACGATTTCTAAGCGACGGAGCCCCCCAAAGCGCAAACGGTCGCCCCTCCCAAAGGTACCTCATGCTAATCTTCCTATCAGACCTTATGATCGTACCCTCGAGAAAAACGCCAGGATAGCAAAGGAACATCATGATGCGCAGATGAAAAAGAAGGAACCCGAGCCCCGCCCGGAATACACCGAGAAGCAAAAAGCATTTGCAAAATACTTCACGACCCTTCCATCACAGTATGACTTACACCATAAGCCTGATGACTATACACGCACATTGCAAAAGGAAGTGAAAAAGAGCAGATCACGTGCAAGTGCAAGTGGGAGCAAATCAAGTTCAACTACAAGCAAGAAAAAATCAGACGTTCCTCAGCTTGTACAACAGGCTAAACAGTCGATCCCACCCCTCAAGGTGTTAACCGAGAATGTTCCTCCTCCGGTGCAGGGGCAAGATTTTGAATTAGCAAAGAAGTGGGCGGCTGAATGGGGTGTCTCGGTTGAAGATGTTCTGGCTTCCCAAGACGACAGGTTACCCAAGGCTGTGGTAGCCCCTAAGCCACAGTTTGTCATGGGAGAGCCTTGGGTCAGCAAAGATGATCTCCCAACAAATATGTGTTACCTGCATACATGGTACTTAAGTGAATCAAAGAATGGGAGAACGATGATCGCGGTGAGTGTCCCACGGGAGTACTACGGCCGCCCCGAAGAAATCCATATCGACTTTGATGAACTCTTCCAGATGTACAATGGCGACGCCCTCGACAAATCTCTTATGAGTTGCTATTGTCTGTAAGTTTTTCAATTCGTTGTCTACATATAACTTGTTTAGTTATTTCAATTCATTGTCTATATATAACTTGTACTCTATTATGCAGAATGAAGATTCTGAATTGTAAAAGGAAGAACATCCTAAATATTGGGTTTATTGACCCAGATAAAATACATATAGGGACACTAACTGATAAACCCAAGGAGACGGAGGAAAACCTTCTAAGGTTTCTAACAGATCAAAATTTCTGTGACCACATACTGTTTCCATACAACTTCAGGTGAGGGTCTTTACTCTGTTGTGTCCATTCACTTATAAGTGTAATTGATAAGTTACTATAACACACTCACACACACACACACACACACACACACACACACACACACACACACACACACACACACATATATACATGTGCAGCTTTCATTGGATTCTGTTGGACATTCAAATTGATAAGGGAAGAGTTGATGCCTTCGACCCATTATCGAGACCCTTGGAACAGTTCCAAAGTCTGCAGGACATGCTCCAAGGGTAATTTCAATCATTCTTGTGCTCTATCGGTCTCTTTCGATGATTTTCCGAGATATCAATTAATGAAAAACTTAGCAAATCATTATCCTTGTCGGGCAGGGTTTGGAAGCGGTTCAAGTGCGTGACTCCCGGTATCGAGCCTGAGAAGCTGACCTTTAGAGCGGCTCAGGTAAGTAGTAGTATGATATACTTCTATTTTCAATACATTTATGATGCTAGATTATTATTTTGATTATATATATTCTATTCTCGTAAAGTGCGACCAGCAGTCACGGGAACGCATCTATGCGGATACTATGTTTGCGAGACCATTCACACGTTTACCTATGAGCACAAGGATCACAGATTCGACGTAAGCAATGAACATTCAGACCTCTATTTTTATCCGTCATTCTTTGTTATCATGATTGATATTCATATTCATCTCCTCTTCTTATATAGTACACGGCCATGAGGACGAATGTCCTACCAGAGCAACACGCGATTGCTATTGCAGAGGAGCTTGCGACCTTTCTGAGGACGGAAGCTATAGATGACAAAGGACGATTTAGTGTAGCTAGGGTCCATTACTGATGTTCGTCCATGTAATCGAATAGACGGGCTCTAGTCCCGATAATTCAGATCTCCATATAATTGTATATATATGCTCGCTTGTAAGATAAGTTAATCTTATATATATATATATATGCATAATTATTTCTATTTAAATTATATGAAAACTAATTCCCGAACACCAAACGAGGCATCACATTAATCTCCCGAACACCTAAACCCTAAAACCCTAAAACCCAAAAATAATTTCATTCAAAAAAAAAACCCAAAAATAAGCAAAATCTGAAACTCTTTAGTCCCGGTCCGTGTAACGAACCGGGACTAAAGGGCCTGCCCCTGGAACGCTATGAGGCGCCCACGTGGAGCACCTTTAGTCCCGGCTTGTAACAGGGTCGGGACTAAAGGTTAGGCCTTTAGTCCCGCCCCTTTAGTCCCGCTTGGTGAACCGGGACTAAATCCCCTTACGGACCGGGGCTAAAGGCCCCGTCCCCACTAGTGTAGCACCGGCTAACCACCCAACGCTACTACTACTTACTTAGCAGTAGCGCTCGAGCGCGTCCCGCACTACTACTAATTAGCAGCAGCGATGCGTCCATGTTCCGTGTTACTGTTAAATTCTTACCTATAAAATTTTTGCTAGTAGTTTTTTTCAAAAAAAACTCGCTAAGCTTTATTCCAGATCAATGTTCATATGTACAACTGTTGGGTCATGGGGATTACAACTTTCTGCTGGTAGTGAAGACAGATGTATTATTTGGTCCATATAGTAACGTACGTGTGTGTTCCTCTACGTGCTTCCGCGAATTTTCTTTTCCTTTTTTCGGGAGTGCATGTCCGAATTTTCAAAACACACGACACTTTTCATAGTAGCACATTCCAACCCAAACAAACACAAGCGCGTCCGGACTTTCGGCGCATGTTTATTTGCACTAATTAAACATGACAGACGCGTGCACATGAATTGTTTAACCGTTCGTTGCCTACGGTGAGTGGGTGGGTGAGTGAAAACAGCATGATGACACGCCATATATAGATATATCTGCACTAGTTAGGTTCATGAGTTCATCGCACCATACAAAGGGGCCGAGATAATGAATGGCCCGTACATACGTCCACTATCTCAAATCAAATCAAATACTCCCTTCGTTCCTAAATATAGGTCTTTTTAGAAATTTTATTAGAAGACTACATATGGAGCAAAATGAGTGAACTTACACTCTAAAGTATGTCTATATACATTTGTATGTAATATTTTAATGGAACATCTACAAACACTTATATTTAGGAACGGAGGGAGTAGAAAACAGGCTAACTTGGTCGTGACCAGGAGGATTGTTTCTTCACCCACCAACCCACCCGGCCACCACTTATATCATCGGTCCACTCCTGTTCTTGTTTCATTCTTTGCATCGTCCAACCGTGATTCCTGTACGTCGTGATTGCCATCTCTTGCTGCGAAGCGATATTGGCCTGCATGCGTGGTGACCAAGTCGACATGATTCAGCCTTGAGGTATTTACGAATGTAAGATGTTATACAGTTCATGGTATTCTTTTCTTTCTTTCTGTTTACTTTTGGTTGGATGAAATTGTAGTTTACTGTTGATACAAATATTGCCAACTAGGCATTTCAATGAAAAAAAATACAAGGAAAATACAGTATTCAATTTTATCCAGACTCAAATCATTGGCGTATTTACTTAAATGAACGTCACCAACAGGTTATAACAAATAGTTGTAGTGCCTAACGGAAGCACATAGTGAAACAAATCAAACCATACCTCTAAGTTCTAATCAATAATCAATAAACAGAATGGGAGATTGGACTGATCACATTTTAGAACACTTTAGAACTTAAAATTGCTGCACCGATGACCTTTTTCCTTTTTTGCCGAAATCATTTTATTTCAAAGACGACTGTTATTGCATAGACTCAACCAGAAATCCAGGGATCAGTTCATAAGAAGCTTCAGGAACATATGTGGACAGATCAGCTCATTCCACCAGGAGGTGATCTAGGTTGCTTTTAGAAGCATCCGAAACAAGTGAAGTCTCGGGAGCTCTTGCCAATCCCCCACCATTTGCCATATCGATCTTGCGAATGGACATTGCAGAATGAGATGAATAACAGTTTTATTCAGCTGATTGCAGAGGTTGCCGGCTTGGTTGTGCGGGAGACCGTGTTTGGCCAGATTGCCATTGGTGAGGATCTTGTCTTCCAGAAATAGCCAGAAGAAAAACCTGCATTTGAACCCCGCCTTAGAGCAACTCTAGCAGACCCCGCAAAAACTTGATCCGCAAAACGCGTTTGCGGTTTCACGGAGGAAGAGTTCCCGGCGTACGAACATCTCGCGGAGGAGAAGGATGCGCGCCGTCGGTCGTACTCCTCCGTCTCGCTCCGCCGGAAGCTCGCCGGCAGCGACATGCAGCAGTTGGTCCACCTCCGTGCCCCGCGCTTCCTCGTGGCGTCTGAACGGAAGCGCCGCTCGCGCTCCGGGTCGCTTCCGTCGTCGGATCTGCTGCCGGAGCCGCGTCCGGAGCTCCACATGTGGCCCCACATGGCAGCTGGAGGCGGGGGAGGTGGTCGCCGGCGGCGAGAAATATGGAGAAGGGAGTGGGGAATCGCGGGGGCTCGGCGGCGGCGGGCGATAGGGTTTCAACCCGCAAACGAGCCGCGAAACCGTAGATATAGCGATCGGGGCGTGCTGTTTGCGGGTCGTGGCAAAAAAAATTACGGGGCGGACGAGTATGTGTGCTCTGTTCTGGTGAAAAATTGGACCGAGCCCACATATTTGCCGAAATTTTTACGGGTCTGCGTGTTTTGCGGGGTCTGCTAGAGTTGCTCTTACCCTTCTAAAATTTGCCGCAGAGGTAGATCTGAGGGTCTGACTGAGGTAAAACTAGCAATGTATGTTCCGGAGGCGCCCCAAGCTAGACCACAGCTTGGTGAGTTTTTTTTGAAAAGGAGGATATACCATCGGCCTCTGCATCTGAACGATGCATGTATTCATTTTATTAGTTATTCATACGGACCATACAAGGTAATACATTAATTAGCCTGAAGCCGTCATCTAGGCAACACATGTTGCTACTTCCATCCTTTTAATGAAGGTGTGGCGAATATTCGGACCTAATACCAAACACACATCGCACCAGACGCTAACATCTATAGCCGGATGCCCCAACCTAGCCACACACCGGGACTGGGTCCCACACCGGCCCGACGCACTCTCAGAGGCTACCGCCGCCATCTTCCATCGGTCCATCTCCAGAGCAGGACCTAACGCATCGACTTGCTTGGCCTGCCGTCGACGCCATCATGGCGTCGGACAACGCCACCGTCCTGCACGTGTCCATCCACACGCGCTCGTTGCCAAAACTCCGCAGCGTCATGCCGCAGCGATCCGTCGTCAGCCTTGCGGTAGATGCAACACCGCTCCTCCTCTCGTCGCCTTCAGCCATCACTTGCTCCAAAACGATGCCCCATGAGAAAAAGCGATACTTTGAACGCCATCATCGTCCGATCCGGGAGACCCAGATCTAGAGTTTCCTCCAGAGCATCCGAGCCTCATGACGCAAACTGCAGCGACAAATGCCTCGACAAGGGAATGACATCAAAGACGCCGCCATCGTTCGCCATGACCCTAGTCGGCGCGATTTTCATTGGCAGTTGCGCCACCGGCGTCATTGGTCCCTTCAATCGAAGCAAACTCCAAAACGATGCCCTGAAAAGGGACTACGACGCGAAAGCACGCCATCACTGGATCCCATGGGGGTCTAGGGTTTCTCCCGGAGTTGCCCGCGCTGTCATGGACCAGACAAGGATAGAATCCCGGCGGATCCATCCAGCTGCCGACGTGTCACACCCGCCACCGTGCCGACCGCAATCTAGGGACCAAGGCTCACGCCTGGGCCCAAATCCGACCCCGCCGCCGCCGCCCGATCTGGTCACGCCGCCGACGTCCCTGACGACCAAGATGCACCAGAACGTGAAGCTGCCTGCCGCGGAGGAACGGAATCGCCAGAGCACCGCCACCACCCACACCCGTCGTGACTTTCGGCCCGGGAGCGCCAGCCCCACACGAGCGGGAGGACCCCCTAGTCCCCTTTGGCAGCGTCAACGGCAAGGCTTCGCCTGGCCGTGCCCTTGGGCAGTGGCGAGGGAGGAGGAGGTGGAGAGGCGGAGTCCGGCCGACGGGATGTGGAGGCTTCTCGGCCGCCACGTGGGAGGAGACTCGGGCGTGCAGACCAGATCTCAAAAGTTTCTGAAATAGCGCATCAAATCAGTAGAAGAATGTGAACTTCCAGAGCTATGGGTCAGACGAATATTTTGATATTGTATAGATGTGTACCTCACAAAAAAGGTATCAGTTATGACCACTCTCCATTCAGCCCATAATATTTTGATAAGGAGAACTTAAATGCAAACATGCGCAAGAACTTAAATGCACAGAAAAACAAATCAAAGTAAGAAGACCAGAAGCTTAAGTAAGCAGATGAACAAGTAATAATATGTCAAATTTCTGATTTGAGCATAAAAAAAAGTAGTGTGGATTATAGAGTTGCAGGTTGAGCATTATCATCATGTGAGCCAGAGTACAACCGTGCAACTAATGTGTGGAGATGGTACTTCAGTGGTCTAAGTTATTTATTGTAGCAAAAGAATAGTAACTTGTACATTTGAGGTGCTATCAAGGTGAATAACCGCAGTCAAAGACAGCAACATGAAGCCAGGATCATTTTCAATGTGATGCATCAACTAACCTTGAAAGAGAAACTTCTGATTTTCCTTAGTGCACTTAAAGAATGTTAATTTAGTCAGCAAAGATCAAATATGTGGATCATACTGAAAACATATTGTGGAAAAATACTCTATTTATTGGTACTTTATTATTAAAAAAGATGGCCTACATGAGGATTTGCAAACCCACCAAAAAGAAAGCATACCCAAGCACTAACATCATGTTTAGCAATATAGGAGTATAGCCTACTAGTAGTGACTGTTGGACATTACGAGATAACCATCTCTATTGCATTACGTGGAGAGCATTAAGAAGCCTCAGGGAGCCTATGGTTACTGGGTGTGCCTGCTGGGAGATGGTAGTTCAGGGTATCTTCAACCGGTTTGGATGGCGGCACAATAATAAGATAGGTGGATAGTCATCTAGGTCTATTATCATCGCCGGTTGTGGCGTGGATGACGTCTTGTATCTTTCATTTGTTCTCTCAGATTGTTATACTTGTTTTGGACTCATTTTACCTTTTTAATAAAAGGTTGTATGCATCACTCGATGCAGAGGCCAGGGCGATGCCTCCTTTTCTAAAAAAATTAAGAAGCCCCAGGTTCAGTTAAAAAAAGTCGAACCTTTCCTTGAAGCCATGATTTTAATTGGAAAGCTTTGCAAATATATAATAAATATTGGCAGCTTCATTAGAATCCGTGCAGTCCAACAGAGGAGGGGAAAGGGAGCTGATGTACGGATACATCATTAGGCTAATGAGAACCATTAGATTTTGGTGATTGAGGCATGTGATTAAATTATTCTTTTTTGAGGAAACCTGCAGGACCGCTGCCTTTTCATGAAGAAGTGGGAATTATGTACAAAAAAGGTTCAACATTGGAAAATTGTTGGCTGTTAGATGCAGCAAATTGTCGGGCTGGTATTATATGGATCCAACTCAACTTCTGCATTTAAGAGCAATGCTACATCTACGAATGAGTTAACGTACATTTTACGTAATTAGCCACATGGCAGATTAATTGTGATTGGGATGAGGGGGAGGTGCAGCCCACCCTCACTTAAAATCATGGGGGGAGAGAATTGTGTTGATGGAAGGTTACGTAGGCTTTCGTAAGTCATTCGTACGTGTAGGATTTTCGTGCATTTAATTGTTAGAAGAAGTGCTGCGGTGTGGAGATGAAGAAACAGAATCCACATATATAACCAAAAAATCACCCCTTCTTAAAAAAAATCTAAAAGGCTAACAAAATAAAATCTCTTGAAAGATAGTTTGGGATATTCTCCTTTTGGATTAAGGCGTCAACTTGGAATGATTCCTCTTCAAAATAGTAGTAGATCTCTACTGGTAACCGGCACCGACTACTCCCTCTCAACATACAGGTCGGCCATTGTTGGTTTTAAATGTCGTTTTGCCATGGTATTCTGAATATGTGGACAATTTTGCGTTATATCTATCTGTTCATCCGTGTGTTAACCGGGTGTGCTTGAATGGACTTCGACTAGGAGCAGCCACACCTGCCGTTCATGGCACTCTCTTCGAATGTATTTGACAACAATCTATTTCTTTTAGGTCCAATCCAAAATCAATTTCCAGTACAACTCAGTTTTTCTCTCAATACATACTTTCGTTTTGAAATGAATAAACTGAAGAAGTTTCTAAAGCAATTGGTTTCTTATGTTTCTCCAACAAAACTTCTTTCATTTCAACAGGCTATATCAAGTTTGGGTATTCCACTATCCTGACCTATAGTGGACAATTGTCGCCGGTAACATACAAAGTATACCAAACGAAAGAAAGAGAGCTGGTCATCAAGAAATGACTGAAATCATGGTGGGCACTTTTACCGGGGTGATGAGATCCATCCTAAGTAAGCTGGCCTTTCTAACGGGGGAGAAGTTATATCTGCTCATAAACTTGAGAAAGGAGGTGAAGTTCATCACAGACGAGCTAGGTAGTATGAATGATCTTCTTGAGGGGCTCGCAGATGTGGAGGAGTTAGATCCACAAACAAAAGGGTGGAGAAATCAAGTGAGGGACATGGCTTATGATATTGAAGACATCATCGATGACTACATCCACTACATAGGAGAGAAATGTGAAAGTGATGGGTTTGTTACCAAAACTGCTCGGTGGCTAAGAACACTGAGAGATGGCCATAAGATTGTCGGTCGAATCAAGGAGATCAAGACTGCTGTGCAAGAATCAAGTTTGCGGCGCACAAGGTATAATCTTCATGAATGCATTACTAGGTCAAGCAGTGTGTCCATTGACCAAAGGATTTTCGCACTGTATGCAAATGCAGCAGACCTTGTTGGTTTGGATAGGCCGGTAAATGAGCTTGTCCACTGGCTAATAGATGACCAAAAGCAGTTGAAATCAGTATCCATTGTAGGATTTGGAGGTCTAGGAAAAACTACACTTGTGAATGAAGTATATCGTAGGATGAAGGGAGAATTTAGGGGTTCTGCTTTTGTGGCAGTCTCTCAAAAACCAGACATTCCCAAACTTCTCTACAGTTTGCTATCTCAACTTGGTGGCCAGATATTGTTTCATGCCTGCGATCTACATGACCTTGTCAACAAACTCAGAAAACATCTCCACAAGAAGAGGTACTAATTGTTCCTTTTTGTAGTAAATTACTTGCCATCTACTCCCTCCGTTCCTAAATATAAGTCTTTTAAGCAATTTCACTAGATGTCTACATACGGAGCAAAATGATTGAATGTACACTCTAAAGTATGTCTATATACATCCGTATGTAGTCCACTAGTGAAATCTTTACAAAGACTTATATTTAGGAACGGAGGGAGTACGTGTGTTAGATTATATAAGACGTGCCTGAAAATGTGTGTACGTACTACTCAATGTGATAAAGAATCCTAGGGTCGCATATGTATAAATCCAGGGGCTATGTAGAGGGCCAAAACACTTAAGGTGCAAAATTTCCCTAGCCTGTGGATGCTCTGGGTAAAAAAGCCGGCCCGGATGAAGTACGGGGGGAATGTAGATTCTCTTTGCTTTTTTTTTTTTTTTTTTTTTTTTTGCAGGGAAACGAGGAAGATTTATTGACTAGGAAACAATGTGCTTACAACCATTTCTAAGGAGCTCATCCAATGGAGTAGCGATGAGCCACCAAATTGCACTATCTAAAAACACTAGGTGATTAAGTTATCTTTAGGGATATATGGCGTATAAATCCAGTCAAAAAGTCAATTCTTTCTAAATTTGACCAAATATCTAGAAGAAAATATCAACAACTACAATATTGGGTAAATAGGTTATGAAAATATATCTAGTGGTGGATATGTTGATATTGTTTAGATGTTGTTTATCTTTCTTTTATATATATACAGATTACGAAAGCATTGAGTTTTTGACGAATTTATATGCCATCTATTTGGGGAGGTAGTACCTAAAATGTGGCTTATTATTTATCACATGTCCCATAATTTGTTCTTGATTAAAAGAACTAGTACTTCATTCTGTAAAGCGAATTTAGCTCCACCAAGATATAATTTAACATATTTATTATATTGGACATTTTTCTGCTAGTGGATTTGGCAGTTAATTATATATGGTTTATTTCTTAGGTACTTCATCGTAATTGATGATCTATGGGATGTATCAGTGTGGGACATCATTAAATGTGCCTTTCCGGAGAATAATCTTGGCAGCAGAGTAATAACAACTACAAGAATTCAGGATGTCGCCAAGGCATGTTCTTTCAATCACCGTGAATGCATTTTGAACATGAAACCTTTGAGCGATGAAGACTCCAGAACACTTTTTTTTAGTAGAATATTTGGCTCTGAAGCAGGTTGCCCTCATCAACTTAAAAATGTTTCAGTTGAAATTCTTAGAAAATGTGGAGGTTTGCCACTGGCAGTTATTAGCGTTGCTAGCCTACTGGCAAGTGAAGACTGCAATCGGATGGAAAGGTGGGAACATGTGCAAAGTTCACTGGGCTCAATGTCCGGAACAAATCTCACCTTGGAAAGAATGAGACAAATCTTGAACCTTAGCTACACAAATCTTCCTCCCCATCTCAAGACATGCCTGATGTATATTGGTATGTATCCCGAAGACTACACCATGCAGAGGACTGCTTTGGAACATCAATGGATAGCTGAAGGGTTTGTCAACAAAGCACATGGACAAGATGTGCACAAGGTTGCAATGAGTTACTTCAATGAGCTTGTCAACAGGAGCCTTGTTCAACCCGTGGACTTTGAATTTGATAAGTCAGTGAAGTCCTTCAAAGTGCATGATATAATGCTTGATCTTATCTTGTGCAAATCTGCAGAAGAGAACTTTATAACTGTAGTGGACGACATACAAGCAGTTGCAGGACTGAATCAAAAGACCCGTCGGCTCTCCTTCTGCTTGGACGGTGCAATATTACCGAAGAAAATCAGTATGTCACAAGTTCGGTCTCTGGCAATCTTCCGAAACACTCAGAATATACCTCCTGTGGCACAGTTCAAGTTTCTCCGAGTTCTTGTTGCTGATTTTTCTAGCGTGTATAGCTACGGTGGGACAATCGATCTCAGTGGATTGTGTAAACTGTACCATCTTCGGTATTTAAAGATTGAAGGTTGTGACGCATGCCAGCTACCAAAAGAGATTAGGAAGCTCCAGAACTTGGAAACACTTGATCTAGACAGTAAGTGCTGCATCCCATCAGATATAGTTCATCTACCATGCCTGTTGCATCTTACTGTGCCAGCAGGTGCACGACTACCCGATGGCATTAACAAGATGACATCCCTGCGCTCTCTGCGTGATATTCACTTGGAAAATAACTCAATCGATTGCATCAAGGGCGTTGGAGAGCTGACCAATCTGAGTACTCTATACCTTACCTGGAGCGATAGTATGGTCGACACTGCCACACGCATGGATGTTCTATGCTCTTCTCTGGAAAAACTTTGTAGCCTTCGGTGCCTGCACTTAGATGCCACAGATTGCATCGATGGTTTGAGCACCTTATCGCCTCCTCCCCACCTCGAGGAACTCCGCATGAATAGCTGTTGGTTTTCCAGGGTACCTACATGGATGGGGAAACTCCATAACCTCAGTGAGTTGAAACTAAGAATTGATGAGCTGCAACAAGATAGTCTGTGTATCCTTGCAGAGTTGCCCTCCCTCATTGACCTCTATCTAAAGATCAGAAGAGCTCCAGTTGAAATGATAATCATCTGTGAGTCAGCATTCCCAGTGCTAAGGCGTTTCTTACTCTGCTGCAGCAGAGTGTCATCCATGTCCTTCCAGGCAAAGGCAATGCCCAAGCTCCAAAGGCTCATTCTGCAGATCGAAGCTCAAGGATCGGAGTTGCACGGGGCAGCGCCTGCCGGCATCGAGCACTTATCAGCACTTGAAGAGATCTCGGCACTGATCAGCCTCTATGATGCTTCGTATAAGGACACAATTAGTGCAGAGTTTGCGTTGAGGAACGTCGCCAGCATGCATCTCAACCGTCCACTAACAGAAGTCAAGTTCCGTTGACCTTTTGGTACCATCATTTTTCTTATCGTCCACATTATCTTCACCTTACTGGGAAAAGTAGTAAAATGTATCAGTTTTGATTTTGCAATGATTGGTCTTACTGACATAGCGATGAAACAACTTTATTTTTTATATCCAAGGGATAATTTATGTTACTTACCTTTATTTCACGTTGATACTTGAGATAATGGAGATTTAGGGGCGTGTACGATGGCGTGCCTTCAGCCTTTTTTTACCCAAATTATGTATTCCCTCCTATGCATATTAACTGTCGCTGATCTAGTATAACCTTTTCCTAAATCAGCCACAGTTAATATGAATGACAACTAATATGAATTGGAGAGAGTACGGATAATTTTTTTGTCTAATAAACAAAGAATTGAAAATGAAAGGGGATGTTCTTTTTAGTTTTGAGATAGCTTACCATATCGGATATTAACTAAGAGATACTAGAGGATACCCCACGATTTGTGACCGGAATTGGTTGATGAAAATTTGGGTTGATAACATGAATATCAAAATTAACAATACATTCAACTTATTATATTTATGTATAGTTGTCACATTTTTTATGATATAAGTAAAATAACTGAATGAAAAACATTTCTCATAAATGGTTGAATGTTGCAGCTTATAATATATGATTTCAGAGTTTCTTTTTAACGGGAAATATGATCCAAAGTTTAAAAGAAGACAAAATTCTTCGTCGTGTCATATGCTTCGCAGTTCTCATGCTGGTAACCCTCTTATCGGTTCATCTAAAAAAAAACAAAAACTCTTCTCGGTTGCCCTCAACTTTTTTGGGGGATTAGCCACCTATATTATTCATGGTGACTGCCACCACCTACTTGCTCATCCCGCCTTCTCCTCGCTGCCGCTCGAGACCAGTGGCAAGGCAAAGTCCCACCACTTGTTTAATGAAGGCGGTGGCGCCCGCGCGGTAAACGTGTTGAACAATCTCAAGTTCTTTAAGAAAAATGATAGGTGAGAGGTGGAGATCTCTGCTTTGGAATCCTTCGACGGTAAGAACTGTTGGACTAAGAGCATCTCTAGCAGATCGCATAAAAGCTTGTTGGCCCGTAAAAGTTTAACTATTTTACGAGATCACATATTTTCTCAGCTTGAATTGAACTGCTAAATTTTGCCGGACCATAAAAAATCTAGAGGCAGCCCACAAAAACATCCCTCCGGTGCAATATCTGTGGTTCCGGCTGGAGTGCAACTAGTTAGTGAGCACTCCTTCGAAAACCTCAGAACGATCACTCCCACGTGCCGTAACGTGTCGTGCTCTGAGCGTTTCCCGGATTTCATTATTTTTATTTTTTCGCACGCGTTTTCGGCCTTTTAGATTAGTTTTTTTCAGGTTTTTTTGCTGTTTTTGTTTTCACTTGTCTTTCTTAGCTTTCTGACAAAAAAAATTAAAAAATGCCCGGAAAAACGTGTTTTCTGTTTTTTTCGTGAGATGGACGGTTTTGTTTTCGTGAGAGGCACGAAAAAAAATGTGTTTTCAGTCTTTTGTGAGAGGCACGGTTTTGCTTTCTGGGAGGCACGGTTTTGCTTCTCGTGCCTCTCGAAAATGGAAAAAAATGAGTATTCTGTTTTTTTTTTGCGAGAGGCACGGTTTTGCTTCCCCGAGAGGCATAGTTTTGCTTTCACGAGAGGTACCGTCGAGCCTCTCGAAAATGAAAAAAACGCGTTCTCTATTTTTTCCGCGAGAGGTACAGTTTTGCTTCCGCGAAAGGCACGATTTTGCCTTCATGAGAGGCATGGCCGTGCCTCTCGAAAATAAAAATAAAACGTGTTTTCTGTTTTTTTCTATCGCGAGAGGCATGGTTTTTCCGTACGGTTTTTTCCGTCCTTTTTTCCTGCAAAAGTTCATTAAAACCGATCAACATGGGATCTAGTTTTGAGGATCTCGACGTGAGAAACCCAATGGTGAAAACGGTTCGAGATTTCAACATACACTTTAAGAGATAAAACATTTTGAAATTACGAATCTACGAGAAAAGAAAAAACTCTCAGGTTGCGACAAATGACACACGTGAACACACCACTTGTCGCAACCTGAGAAGATGGGAGTGATCCTTGAAAGGAGTACTCCTCAATTATTGAATTCATTCCGGCTGGGATTTAGCAAACCCTATCCCTCCTCCGCAAAATTGCTCGCCCTACCGCTCGCCATCCTGGCCCCCAGCCTATCCCGCCTCAAATCCGTTGTTTTTCCTCCTCCCCCATGGACTGCGCTGCTCGCTGGTGTTGTGGCGGAGTCCATTGGACACTTCCACGAGCTCCACGATGCCCTTTTCCTGCACACCATGAGGTGTCGAGAGGTGGATGTGGAGCTCCTCGCTATGGAGCACACGGTGGCAGTCGAAGAAGAAGGCGCCACCGACTGTCTCGCCGACCCAAAGGAGGACCATGCCTAGGCCCGCGTGCACCTCACGCCGGTGGATAAGTTCTACCTTGACATCCATGATTTAGCCGACCACCCCCTGGTTTAATTTCTAGTATGAACTTTGTGTTAGCTATGTACGTACTATGGTTATGTGATGAAATTTGTATCGTGAACTAGCTTCTAAATTTGCAGTATGAATTATACCGGATCTACGTACTCTGCCTTGACCTTCGAGTTCTTGCAGAAAATTTCAGGGGGAACCCTAAAACGATTTTGCAGTACCGGATTATACCGGATCTGCTAAAGATGTTCTAAGTCCCTCCACATCAAGGTGCGTTGGCAGCCCAACATCAGTCCATAAGTCTAACATGCATAAACCGATGATCTGATTTGCATCCAATGGTTGAGAGTGCTTCCCGGGGAAGTGAAGGAAGAAGTAAACCCTAGTCAGTCCATCCCTGCATGAGATGGCTGCCATTGTGATAAACATCATAGACCAAGAGAGCAGACAAGAGAGGCACACAATTCGTGAGAGAGAGGAGGAAGAAGTGAATGTTCTATTTAGATCTGTTACATCTGACTATATAATATTCAAACTAGTGATTGGAGGCTTAGACTTGCTTGGATTGGCATGAAACTCGGTGATCTCGTTCCTTACTTTGAGTATTTCAATCTTGTTAGCTAGTTACAGGATTGAGTCAGTTGAGCATCAGATCTAAGAGTGGTTTTGTCAGTTCGGACTGTTGCAGTTTTAGCAGAGAGTAGTTTTGTGATACACACATATTGAGTAGGAAAACGATGTCATGTTAGATTGAGATTTTAAAGCGGATCTCGAGAAATAGTGTATCTACTTGTGCCAAATTTGGTGTTGTTTACTTCAATGGTTTAAGATGAGTTTACAAAATACAGAAGGTGACATAAGTTGTGTAAACTATGTTTTGCTGAAATCTTGCCTCTTGCGGAGAATGTGTTCTAAATGTCTCCAGAGTCTCTAGAGAAGACTTTTTACACACCAGCCCCATAGTGAAGTTCACGAGCAAGAAGTTTTCCTGGTTCAGAAGTTTTTGCAAGGCAGACGCACTATAAGAAGGACCATCGGTAGCAATTTCCAGAGCATTTTCTAGTATCTCTTTGCACATTCATAGTTTGTTCATCATATATATTCTTACTTTTTTTATATATTTCCAAAATTCCCTTGGTGTCCAGCTTTTTTCTTTATGAAATACTATGTATTCAGAAACAATTTTTTAAGTCAATAACTCTTTTTCAAATACATAAACATTCCTTTTGTCCATACATGAACATTCCTTTTAGTTGAATGAACATTTTTTAAATGCATGAGCACGAGTTTCTAACTATATGAACAATTTCCAAACTCATCAACACTTTCTAAAAATACATGTACATAGATTTTTAACTACATGAACATTTTTCAAAAGCATGGACATTTAGAAAAATCATGAACATTTTCCAAAATGGCCAACATATTTTTTAAATACGATGAACACATTTTAGGTAAACATCGTAGTTACAAACAGTAATAAAATCCAATTTTTTGGCATGGCCGTAGAGGCATAGCGATTGGGGATATTAGAAATTACTGCATTGGCTATGAGCAGCGATTTAGTGCATGTTTGTAAACATCGTAGTTACAAACTATGAATGGCCGTAGAGGCTCATCTGCACCCGCGATGAAGAAAAATTTCAAAACAAATACTAGAAAAAAAATAGTTTTTTTTGCATGATAGAAAATTTGGTGCCTGAGGTGCGCTCCAAATTTCAAATCACTTGTACGTTTGATTAGCTCCCAGAAAAAAGACAAATTTAAGGTATAATCATTTCATTTTCTCAATATAAGAAAACAAATAAAAAGCATTACATAGTGTCATGGCAATTCTACAATATTAATCCCTAATCACAGCCACCATAAGCTCCAATTAGCATGTAAATTGATTGATGAATATAAAATGCTCATATTTTTTATATATTAAACTTTCATATTAAATATATTTTTATCATGCTATATTTTAATGACTATATATATATATATATATTCTATTTCTTAGTTAGCCTAGCTAACACATAAAAATAATGCAAGTTATTATATGTACTACTATTTATATTTTAATATATATCATTGGAAAGTAGAATTAAATTGTGCTCAAATTAAGATTTATTTTGTTTCTTTACTTTTCTGAATATCTTGAAATTGGAATCTCTTAAAGGGAGAAGAAAAATGAATAAAATTGCATGCATTTTTGAATTTATATTTGACAACTGCATTAATAACATAGTGAATACGTGTATTTGTATTTATGTGTGCACATGCGTTTTAACATCCTTCGATATATTTTTAGATATTTGTAAAAATTATGGACTAATAAATATCTTAATATTGGTTCTAGTGTATTATTAGGTAAGAAAATTATTAAAAGTTCTAGTGTATAATTTAAATTACTGGCATGATGTTTTACCAAAAATGTATATATGAATTTAGAGTACAGGGTGAATTTGATCATTATTTTCTGAATAATAGTGGTTCTAGTGCATTGTTAGAGTATAAATTAAACTACTGGCATCATGTGAATTCTGTTTGTCCTTCTTTTCGTGAGTGTTTGTGTGTGGCTTTGTGAAAAATGGGCATTGTGTTTGAAGGTTGTCATTTAATCATGTATTTGTTGGATCGTTTTAGTGTTTAGTCAGCATACCATTAAAGACAAATGTTCCTACGGAACAAAAAAATACATGTCTTTTGTGAATCCATCATATTTGATTCAAACTAAACAACGAAAACATAAAAAAATGCGCAATGTCACTTGACCAAACACATGCAAGTCTATCATGAAGGTACATAGGAGGTGAGGCGGCTGGGTAAAAACACAAAGGTCCAGCAAGGCCTGGGCAGCGCCGGGCTCCGGTAGCGGAGGAAGTGGGGAAGATTGTGAAAAACAAATAGTGGTGGTTCTGGGTTAATTAGGACTGTTGGAGTGTGACATGGCAGATAACTTCCCCATAGTCCCCCCCAATCTGTTTTGGAGTCGGTCTACCGGATTTTAAACGTCCCAACGTATCTGAACCAATATAGGCGTCCATGTTAGAGACCTAAAAATATCCAAACTGTTTAATCCAAACATATAATGGACAAATGAACGTCTGCATTGGATATGGCATAACACCTTGAGAAGCTATGCTTGAAGAAGAAAATCATACAGACCAAAACGACATTTTTTTAGGGTCACTCGTACCTTCAGCAGCGATGCATCTGCGAAATAATGCCGCATGAGAGCAAGATTTTTTTAGTAGTTTCATGAGAAAACTATAAGTTTGATCATACTCATATATATTGTGGTACATTGTTTTAGATATAGAATACAAAAAAAGTTACAAAGCTATTCTAAGAATTACAATAATATCTTTTGCTGAATCCGCTTCATGCTATCAATTATTCAAGACGAATACTCGAAAGACTACAACAAAGAGACTGCAATTAGATTAGGATGGTGATAATGCCACTCATTCACCCGCACGAACATGATTACCAATCAAGGTTTATAAAATCCCCTTGAGTCACAGACCCAAAAATATGGAAAGTCTTGCGCAATGGAAGTACTTGGGTCGCACTACAACAAATGTGATAATCTGTGACGCACATTCTGTGACGATCCAATGAAAAAACGTCAGGGAATCACCTTAATTTCACAAACTGTGACGTTTTTTCGTTGAATCGTCACGGAATGAGCGTCATAAATTATCATTTTTGTTGTAGTGTCGGGATGAACCCATAGAAGTGCATGGCATGGAATCACGAGATCTTCTCCATACCATCGAGGGAAGATTCCAACAACAAAGAATTGAACCAAGAAAAACAACACAACAGAATCATATGAACTCATCAGAACAATCGGATCTGCAAGGACACAAACCACTCTACTCTGTGGTACTGCCAAAGAAGGGATTAGAGTAACTTTATTCTTAGAAACACTAGGACCATGACTAGATGCTGACAAAGAACATAAAAAATTGGAGGTCCGCAACCTCCTAGAATCAAGATGAAAATTGAAGGAGAGGGGAACTATCGTGAATATAATCCTGACAATACTACCGGGGGGGTGGGGGTGAATATAGATGCAATCTTATCTATCGATTAGTACGGATTGGAGTATGCTCAAGGAATTATACATGTCCGTGCCCTCTCCAAAGGTAATACCCTACTCCTATCAGGTGTTCTTGCTCATGGTGTAGGTTACAATGAGTTGGTGCTTAAACCTCAGCATGATGCCCTACTCCCGGCTTATGTGCATTGGGAAGAGTTCCATAAGGGATTGGTATAAATACTATTGATGACTGTATGCACGAGCAACCGTTTGTGGTAATGGTAACTGTCGTATTTAACTAGATTATGTTGTCGTTGAGTAACGCCTAGATTGAATGCCTCATGAGGGTTATGATGTCCTAGGACTCATCCGATTGATCTTGTCTTGTTGGTGATCGAATCATGCGCTCCGTCCATCGGGGGGTGGGGGGTTGGAAATCCGACTGTAGACAATTAGCCCTTGTGAAGCTCTTCCCTAGTATCTGAACCTTGGGATATAGCTCCAATGGGCCTGGTGTGTAGCGCCTTAGCCGAATGTCTTTTGAATTGTATTCTTGACTGGCATGGGCCTTTACGTGGGCCATATGTGTATTTGGGCCTATCCTTTAGGTATAACCTCGTGAGCAACCTCTTTGTCTGTCGCTATTGCTAGGTCGCGACCCCGAACGGCGTTGCTGCCCGTCGTCGTCGGAGAAGAAGAACAACAACGGTCGGGGAGCGGGGCTAGGATGGGAAGGTCGCGGTACTGCTCTTGTACCAATGCTAAGCTGGATAAGTTACTGGGTCCCACGCTGTGGGTCCCGCTTGTTACGTAGGGGCTCACCTGATTCGAGTTTTAAACATGTATCTTTCGATTAGGCAGCAGTGTCGCACGGCAGCTATTTCTGCGCTGGGAGATGCCGTATGAGAGCCATTACAACCAACGACGTCGCATGAGAGATAACACACATAAAAAACGTATGGGAGCTATTCGCCCCTCTCCACGACCACCTCCTCCTCGAGATCCTCGAGCGCCTCGACCTACGCGAGGCGGTCCGCTCTCGACGCGGTGGCGGCGCCTCCCCAAGCACCTCTCGCGCGTGGACCTCGACGCCGCTCGAGGCCATGGACGCGTTCACGGGCGCGGCGCGGTCGTTGCTCGCCGAGGGCGGCGCCCTCAAGGCCCTCATCCTCGGCTTCTACATGCCTTCCCCTCCTCACCTGAGCACCATAGGCCGCCTCGTCGAGGACGTCGCGAGCTTGGGCCAGACCGAATGCCTCGAGTTTCGCATATCCATGCCGCCCCCGAGCAGCACCGCCGCCACCCCGCTGCTCGCTGAGGTCGGGCGGCAGTCCATGTCCTTCTGCCGCGCCTACCCGGTCGCCTTCTCTTGGCTCACGAGTCTTACGCTCAAGCACCTCGCATTTGACGATCCTGACATCACCGAGCTCATTACCGCTTGCGGTAGGCTCAGGCGCCTCACCCTGGGTGCCTTCAGACTGGTTGATCCGCACTCTGTTCTCAAGATCGACGTGCCGCGCTCTGTCGTTGCAGCGGCAGCTTTCACTCCTGTCTCGCACCTCCTGATCACCCTCTCTCTCTCGTGATCGATCGAACAGGAAGACGAAGGTTTTGTGCCGCTTAACCGCTGCAGCGTTTTCTCCTAATCTTATTTATACTTCGGTTACAGATGCAACCGAAAGTACCTAGTCTACCGGGGGCCACGATCAAGCTCAGGTGCCGCGCCATCCCACGACCGCTTCCTCGTCGCCCCTTATCGCCGCCATGTTCGCAGTCTCCTCGTGCCATCCTACGAGAGCGATCATCGCGGCGTGAAACTGATAAAGCAAATCTAGCCTATACTACGAGCGCGCGCGGGAACAGGCTCCTCATGCGCGCCCACCTTATCTCTGACGAAACTGAAACTAACACTAACACTGACGAACTGCGACACCAGGTTCAGAGCAGAAGGATTCTTCCACACGCTCCGGGATCCAGGAGCTCGACTTCACCTGCGTCGGGTGCATGCGGATCGACCTCATTTCTGTCCCTAAACTGAGGCAAGTGTGGTGCCAATATTGGCTCTTACCGAACCCTCCACTGAGCTTCGCGATGTAAGACTCTCTTCTGGAGCCAAGCCATGGCAGGAGCCATTCGCGCTGAGCGAGTGCCTGTCAAGGAGTGCCAGCAACCTGTCGACACTTACTCTCACTTTCGGGTGCCAAATGGTACAATTAATTTCTGCACACCACTTAAACATCTTTTGCATCCACATATATATATATATATATATACCATATGTTCTTCTCTACCAATTTCATTATGTTCTTGCTGCAGATTTGGATTCAGCCAGAACATCCGAAGAAGCTCACTGCTATGTTCAGAAACCTGACCTCCGTGTTTCTTTGGGATATCTTCAATGAGTGTGATCTGAACTGGACACTCTTTATCCTTGAAGCCGCACCTGCCCTAGAGCATATTGCAGTTAGTGTTACTTGGCCTTCTTTTAATTTTTTCCGCATCTTAGCTTGTCATCACTTATTCTACAATTTATAATGATATGTTTTACGGATATTCAGCAGTAAAAAATAAAAACATACAAGCAAGTTGATCTAATTTCCAACCACTCACCAAGTTATCAAAAATACTTACAAGCGACACCCAAATCTTGCATGGACATTGTCAGGGCCAGTTCTTTTGATAGCTTTTTTAGGCTTCTAGAATAAGCCGCCCCCTAGCCAGCTTATTCTAGAAGCCCAACTAAAAATATTTTTTTAGAAGCCTAGTAATCAAGACTTAATTAGTAGGCTTCTAAAAGAATATATTTGATTGAGCTTCTAGAATTCGCTGGGTAGGGGACAACTTATTTCAACTTATTTTAGAAGCTATCAAAAGAACTGGCCCTGACAATGTCCATGCAAGACAAAAAAAGCTGGATTGTATCTCATGTTAGAGTTCTCCAAAAATTCGTCCTATGTTTTTTATTTGAAAAGGAGGAAAGCCCTGGCCTCGGCATCGAGTGATGCACGTAGCCCTCTTGATGAGAATTCTTTATTATAAAGTATCTTGGTCGAAAGAAATACGAGGAATATAGTTGTAATTTCATAAGGACTCCGGAAGCATATCTCTGTCGTACTTTATCTACGACTTTATTCATGCATATTTCTCCAAAACTCTATAGGGGCCTAAACCTATATTTAATTGCAATTGTCGTCACGTTTTGGTGGCAAGTTCAATTAACATGGATTATTTACTTTCGATGTCCTTGCTTGAAGTTATCTCGACATTCATGTATTGAGACGCCCAAGAAAAGTGCCGAGAATGCCAATGTGGTGTGGGAGCCATCCAAGGATTTGAAGCACCTGAACTTGAAGGCGCTGGTGATCTGCGGGTGCGAGGATGAAGACAAGGTGACAAAGTATGTAAGACTTGTCATGGAACGAGCTGTGGGGCTATTGTTGATCCAGCTGCGTGGTGAATTCTCATGCTTGGACTGCAACGCCACCAACCTTGACAGATCCAAGCTGGAGAAAGGTAGCAGGCACCGGATTAAGGAGCGACTCGTGCATGGATCATCCTCATCTGTGGAGATAATTATCTGATATGGTCAAGTAATGGTAGTCTCATATGGCTCACAGGCTTGCAGCAGCTAGACCAATGACTGTGTGATGCACATGCAGTAGTAAGTCTGATTTCTAGTTATTGATAGCTTAAGAATACTTGATTGGTGTAGACCTCGCTGTGTAACAAAATTATGTGTGTACTGTAATCTGGTCGCACGGTTCTCTTTCTGTTTACCGAGTAATTAGTTGCCTATTTGCCTACCTAGTATGCTGATTTGCTTGGCCTGGGATGCTCAAATTCTTGACATGTTTCTTTAACGGGGAAAATTCCTGACTTGTGGCTCTCTCTTTCAGAATGCATCTTTGGCGCCTTGCATGGGCCTGGAATGTGGTTTTGGGAAATATTCCGGTAATAGATTGTTTTCTGAATTTTTCACTATGACTGAATCAATGGAAGCGAAGGTGTACCACGATGACAGTGTAGGATAAGAAAATTGTGCACCTTTTTGCTACCATCTTATATACTCAGAAGAGTAATGCTACATATACAAAGGTTTACATACGGATTTTACATACAAATTGACATGAAAGATTGTGATTGGTAATAGAGGGATGAGGGGCCCCATCCCCACCGAAAATCAGGAGGGAGAGAGAGAATTAGGTTGAAAGGTTAAGTAAATCTTTGTAAGTTTTTGTAGGTGTAGCATTATTGTACTCAGAAACTCCCTGCTGTATGCTCATTTCAGCCAGGAGGGCGGGTTGTCATTCAAAATCTTTGAGGGGTTCTCTGCTTGGAATGTGACTGACTGAAAAGGGTGCAAATTAATTGAGTCCTGCCTTTTTATATCTCAATTCAAGCCTATTATACAGCTTAATTGGTCCAACGTATTGTTACATTCGGCCAGAGATGTATCTTTTCTCAAATGAGCACCAGGAATTCGCCAACACAAGCATCTTATGTTGTTACATTGTCGAAAATGTTCGATCGTCCTCCATAGCGCATAGTTGGAGTCACCATCATTCTATTGTACTGTACCCCCAACTGAAGAGCCAATTGCCTCAAGGAGCGCCATTGACCCGGCTGATCCTACATCAACAATATGAAAAAGAAATAGAGCGCCCCCAGGAATCAAACCCTGGTCGTGCGGGCAAACAACACTGTTGCTAATCACTGCACCAGCTTCCATGTTAAATAATTGTTTAACATTTTTCAAATACTTATTTAACATTTTTCAAATAAATTTTCAACATTTTAATATACTCCTACATGATTAACTTTTCTTCAACTACTAGTTCAAAAAAAATTACTTATTGAACATTTTTTAAATTCTTGTTCAACATTTTTATATACATGATCAACATTTCTTCCAATACTCGTTAAAAAAATATTAAATATTTTTCAAATACTTGTTCAACATTTTTATATACATGATCAACATTTCTTTAAAAACTCGTTCCAAAAAATTCAATTACTTGTTCAATATATTTCGACACATGATCAACATTTTTTCAAATACTTATTGAACACTTTTCTTCTCCCGGTTTTTTGTAGTCTGATTTGTTTTCATTCTACATTCTTATATACATATCAATATTTTTCAAATACTTGTTCACCATTTTTTAAATACCTTTTTATTTTTTTTCAAATACTTATTCAACATTTTTACATACATGATCAACATTATTTAAATACTTGTTCAAAATCTTTAGAAACATGATCAACATTTTTCAAATACTTGTTCAAAATCTTTATAAACATGATCAACTTTTTTGAAATACTTGTTAAACATTATTCATATAATTGTTGAACATTTTTCAACTACTTGTTCAACATTTTTTAAATGCTTTATTGACATTTTTATATACATGATCAACATTTGTTTAAATACTTTTAGAACATTTTTAAAATGCATCTTTAACAGTTTTCTAATAATTGTTCAACAATTTTTCAAATATTTCAGTAGAATGTTTTTATATAGTACATAAATTTAAAATATTATAAAGTATAAGAAAAGTAAAAAATAAAAAGTAAAAAACGAAATAGAAAATATAAAACGTAGAAACACGAATAAAGGAGGTTGTAGCCCGGAGCTCCTATTGTACGCTTGCTTCATCAAAATATCAGGCGTTCGCACAGAAGCGGGCGACCTGGCAACCGAGGTAGGCAAGCCCAATTACAAGAGAAGAAACACTATACATTGTCCGATTTTGGAACCCTTGTAGAGGGTTTTTAATTGATTTTGAAACGTTCTAGAATGATCATAAACTTGTATTTACGGGGGAGGGGGGTTCTGTTTCTTTTTTCAATTTTTTTATTTCTTTTTTTAGTTTCTTTCTTTTTCATTTTTTCTGATTCTTTTTTCCTTTTTCTTTTTCCGTTATCCTGTTACTTGTATTATTTTCAATATATTTTAACTTCCTTTTGCTTATCTTTCTTGTTCTTTAAAATTACAAAAAAACACAAATTCAAAAAAAAAAATCATAAGTTAAATAAATATTCCTATTAATCTTTTCATTCCCAAAACTGAAAAATGTTGACCTATCTAAAAAAACGAAGAACATTTTTTCAACTTATGTACACTTTTTGAACATGAATATTTTTTAAAATTACGATTTTTTTTTCTAAAAGGCAAACATCTTTTAGAAAATAAAGAAAATTTTGGAACATTTTGTCAGATTTTCGAACATTTTTTCAAAATCCGGAACATATATTCAAATTCTGAAATATTTTTTCAAGTTTCAGAACATTTTGATAAACATGCCAGAACATTTTTTCTAATTGCAGAAAAGTTACAAATTCCGGAACATTTTTTCTAATTGTAGAAAAGTTACAAATTCCGGAAAATTTGTAAATGCTTTTAAATTTGTTATTCCAAATTTGTTTGGGGTTTTTAAATTTTGTTCACAAGATTCAAAAAATGTTCAGGCTTTAAAAAATTATTCACGCTTCCAAATTTGTTCAGGATATTTTAAAATTGTTCCCGGTTTCAAAACTTTTGTCAAAATTCCAAAAATGTGCGGACTTTAAAATTGTTCGTGCTTTCAAATTTGTCTGGAATTTTCCAAAACTGTTGTCATTTTCATAATTTTTTTCTCAAGATGTAATAATGTGCGTGCGTTTAAAAAAATTCACGCTTCTAAATTTGTTCAAAATTGTTCTAAGATTCACAATTATTACTCAAAATTTAAAAACTGTGTGTGCTTTAAAAATTTGTTCTAACTATCAAATTTCTTCAGATTTTTTAAAAATTCGGAAAATGTTTGTGCTCTTAGAAAAACTGTTCTGGATTTTCAAAAAATGTTCGTGATTTTCAAAAATTCACAAAATGTCTCTAATTTTTTTTAAAATGTTCTGGATTTACAAAAATGTTCGCGATTTTCAAAAATTGTTTTCTTCAAGTTCGCAAAATGTTTTTGCTTTTCCGAAAAATGTTCTGAATTTTTAAAAATATTTCTAGAAAACGTGCTTTTTTTTCCAAAATTGTTCGTGATTGTTCACGTTTATGAATTTGTTCAGTATTTTTCAAAAACAATCTCATTTGCAAAATTTGTTATCAAGATTTAAAAAATGTTCATGCTTTTAAAAAATTGTTCATGCTTCCAAATTTGTTCAGGGTTTTTCAAAATTGTTCTCCATTTTGAAATTTTGTTCTCAAGATTCAAAAAACATTCGTGGTCCTAAATTTGTTCAGGATTTTTCGAAAATATTGTTGGTTTCAAAATTCCAAAAATGTCCATGCTATAAAAAATTGTTCGTGCTTTAGAATTTGTTCGAGATTTTTCAAAATTGTTGTCCTTTTCATAATTTTGTTCTCAAGATTCAAAAATGTTCACGCTTCCAAATATATTCAAAATTGTTCTCAGTTTCAAAATTTGTACTCAAAATTCAAAATCTGTTTGTGCTTTAAAAATTTGTTCAAACTTTCAAATTTCTTTAGGGTTTTCCAAAATTGTTCTTTATTTCAAAATTTCTTTTCTAGATTCAAAAAATGTTCGTGCTTTAAAAAAACGTTCGCGCTTCCAAGTTTGTTCAAGATTCTTGAAAAAAATTCAGAAAATGTTTGTGCTTTTTTAAAAAATGTTCTGGATTTTCAAAAAATGTTCTTCAAATTCCTGAAATGTCTCTGCTTTATTAATAAAATGTTCTGGATTTTAAAAAATGTTCCGGATTTTCAAAAATAGTTCTTCATATTCGAAAAATGTTTTTGTTTTTAAGGAAACTGTTCTGGATTTTTTAAAATGTTTTTCAGAAAATGTTCTTGTTTTTCGAAATTTGTTCTCAAGATTCAAAAAATGTTCATGATTGTTCACGTTTATGAATTTTTTCATATTTTTTTGTAAAATTTCTCATATTCAAAATTTGTTCTAAAGATTTAAAAAATGTTTGTGCTTCTAAAACATTGTTCACTCTTCCAAATTTGTTCAGGGTTTTCAAAATTGTGCTCCGTTTAATTTTTTTTCTCAAGATTCGAAAAATGTTCGTGCTTGAAAAATTTGTTCGCGGTCCTAAATTTGTTCAGAATTTTTGAACATTATTTTTTTTAATAAGAAAATGTTGTCAAGATTCAAAAAATGATCGCGCTTTAAAGTTTGTTCTTTGATTGAAAAAACATTCGTGTTTTCAAAAAATGATTGAGAAATTCATCGTTTGTTCATTTTGATAATAAAAAAGAAAAAAAAAGAAAACGGGAAGAAAAACGAGCCATAAAAGAAAATTAAGAAATAAGCACAAATAGACAAAATTAAAAAGCTGGGCTAGCTCAATCGAGCGCCCCCTGTGCGTGGGAGCGCAGCGGCAGGTAGGAGTTCCCGAAGGCTAAGACATAGTAGTGCCCAGGGGAAATACAGTTTTGGACTACTGTGTGCTCACTCACTCTCTTTCATGCTGCTCTATCTGTTTAAATTCTTTTTTCTTTCTAAACCAGCACAACTGCCCTTTTTTTTCTTAGACAAGCATTGAAAAAACACTACCTACTTTTTCAAAAAAAATGTAAACACTGTTGACATTTTTCTTTGACACAATTGCTACTACGGTCCAGATCCCTTGATGCTGGTAGTGCACGTGGCAGGTGATGCCCAGTGATGTACTTAGGATATGTACAATGGTGTTATCTTATGAGTGCCACATAGGATAAATGATGAGGTGGAGGAGAGAGAACTCGAAAAAAAGATTTTGCCTTTTCTTATTTGAGAGAAGACAAGAGGTGATCTCTTAGCACAATATGTCTCATCATATTTTTAGGAATAACTAATTATAGAAGATAAGCCTAAGAGATGATCCATTGTAGACTTTTTTTTATCATCTCTAAATTACATGCAAGATTTAAGATAATACTATCTTATCAACCATTGTACATGCCTTTATTTCTCTGCAGACATCATTGTGTTGTAGATTGTAGCCAGATACAAGAGGGGGTACATAATAAGTTTAAAGTGCATGTGCATACATAGTTTTATGTATAATATTCATATAACATACAGTATAAAGATAAGCTCACTCTCAAGATCTTGAAGCAAATAATGGCTTGATGTACAAAGGGAAGACCATGGAATTTCCTGCACCACTGATGTTCACAGTTACCTGTAATCTCATATGTATATACGCACAAAAGATAGGTTGTTTTAAAAAACCCAGCAAAACTGAAACATGGGGTTTCTTCTGTTCACATACATTTTTTTTTACAAGATATGAAAAGGACACATGGAACATTGATGCAACAGAGATACATCCAGGCACAAAGAAACTTTACACTTCTACAAGAAGGAAGTAAAACTTCTTCCTAAGAGCATCTCCAAGGGGTTTGTTCTGTTCACAAAAGATAAGCCAGCAAAATTGAAACAAGGGGTTTGTTCTGTTCATAAACATTTTTTTTTACAAGATATGAAAACAACACATGAAACACTGATGCAGCAGAGATACATGTATCCAGGCAGAAATAAACTTTACACAACCACAAGAAGGAAGAAAAACATCGTTTCAAATACGCTTGTAAAGAGTACAGATATGTGCTCGTCGTTTTGGTTCCGGCTGAGAATTGGTGAGCGACCCGTAAGATACAGGTGTAAAATAAACACCTCCGTATTTGATTGCAACGAATCCAAGCACGGGCTTAGGCTAGAATAACAAGATGCTCCCAAGCATATGCCACAGAAGATGCCAACAACCATGAACCCCCAGCCTGCCAAAGAAAAACAACAGTAACGGGCGGCCTGATCAGTTAGGTTACTGCAAGAGAGACCAAACAAGAATTATGTAAGTACAAGATGCTTCGGACCATGAACGAGTTAAATGACTCTGCGTGTGATCCAAACCCGTAATCATGAATAGATGACTGTTGTGTCCTCTGGCTTGCCAGAAATGGGACCTGACACTAATCAGTACACAAAGCTACCCTACATGAACAAAAGAAGCTTGTGTTTTTCTAAAAAACAGACTCTGCCTACTTGGCCAAAGTATCTAAATACTCTCCTCTGAGGATGGCATGACCTAAATGTCCATAATTTATCACAATATCCAAAAGAATTGTTGTATGCCAACCATGTTTCGCCTACAAAACATTGAAATTGTAGGTCAACTGGATATAGGCGCCACTGTGTTTGTTTTAGAAGATTAAGTTAAGTATATTTCCTACAAATTATGTTGTTTTAGGAAATGGGCGTGCTTTCTGAATTTCCGCCCAAAATATAATAACGTCGAACACATGCATAATTTGGAAGATCCTACACAAGGAGTAAATAGCCACTTACTAGTAAGCAGTAAACCCATGCCTGTTGCCAAGAACGATCTCTGAAGCTAGAGTCAGCCATGCCATGGCTGCAGTGCTAGATGAACATGGTTATTAATTTTAAACTCTGAAGCTGATCTGTCCATGTTTTTAACTTATCCAGTTAGTTTACACGGTCAAACAATAGGTGATGCAGCCAAAAGGGAAGACCATGAAAAACATTCCTGCACCACTCATGTTCACATTTACCTGCAACCTCATACATATATGCACAAAAGATAGGTTCGTTAAAAAAACATCTAAGGTAACGTACCAAAACCGGAACAAGGGGCTTGTTCTGTTCATAAGCATATGCAACCCAACTAAAATTGTACCAGCCACCAGCACATTCAAACAAGAAAACCCAGAAGTCACGGCTAAAAGAAAAGGTAAATGGCTATTCTATTTGCCATCATAGTCCAGATGATAACAACCACAACCCAACATTTTCAAACTTCCTAGTAAATATATTTCCTTGACTACTTCCAAGGTTCCCACTTTCCCAGTAGCTTCCTGCAGGAAAAGGGCCACAGATAAAATGCTTAACTGACTCTGCCTCTAACGGGAGTTGTGATTTGCATTGGCCAAAGGCAACTCATCAACTGCTTTGCTTCCGTTCTTCCATTTCCATAGTTCGCTACAGGCCTACAACAATGGATCCCCTTCCCATACAAACAATCATCTGCTTTGTTTGTTGGTCATTTTGGTTATTCCCAGTATGTGCATCATTCGGCAGCCGCCTTCTTCCCGACAAGCCGCTTTCTGCTGGAAGCACCATCACCTCCGACGACGGCACTTTCACCTTGGGATTCTTCTCTCCGTCCAGCTCCGGCAAAAAACATTACTACATCGGAATATGGTACAGGAACATACCTAAAGACAATGTTGTGTGGGTTGCCAACCGTGCTATGCCGATCGCTGATCCTTCTTCTGCAACACTGGCCTTCACAAACGGATCCAAACTGGCTCTGTCAGACACCAACGGCCAGCTTCTCTGGATGACAAATATCAGCGCCGCAAGAAATTCATCGTCAGAGGCAACTGGTGGAGAAGCCACGCTTGATAACAATGGGAATTTTATCCTTCGGTCATCACAGGGCATCATCTTATGGCAAAGCTTTGATTACCCGACCGACACTCTCCTTCCAGGTATGAACCTCAGGGTCACCCAAAATATGCATGCACTACAACGGCTCATCTCTTGGAGAAGCCCCCAAGACCCATCCCCGGGCAGCTTCTCATATGGGGCAGACCCTGATGAGTTTCGGCAGTGTATTATATGGAAGGGCTCAACACCATACCGGCGAAGTTCAGTATCGAATAACAATTTGGTAGCCGGGCAGTATGTCGAGAGTATCAAGTCTACAATTTATTACACACTGCAAAATATTGATGATGAGGTCTACATTTCCTTTGGACTACCAGTACCAAGTGTCTCATTAGTGCTAATAAAGATGGACTACTCAGGCAAGATAAAGACACGAGTCTGGAATAGCACTATGTCCAAATGGACTGATCTGGGGTCAGAACCTAACCAGGAATGCAACAAATTTGGATACTGTGGTCCATTTGGTTACTGCGACAATACGCAGGCTATTGTGAAATGCAAGTGTCTTGATGGCTTTGAGCCAAACAACAAACAAAACTGGACGGCCCACAGGTTTTCGCAGGGATGCCACCGGACGGAAGCACTAAGATGTGATGAAGGGGATGTCTTCTTAAATTTGCCAAGGATGAAGGTTCCCGACCAGTTCTTGCATATCAAGAATAGAAGCTTAGACGAATGCATAGCAGAATGCACCAGCAACTGCTCCTGCACGGCATATGCTTACACCAATATGAGCACCAAGGTTATCAATGGGGATCAGACTAGGTGCCTATTATGGATCGGAGATTTGATTGACACAGAGAAGTTCAATGGAGAAGGGGAAAACCTCTATATCCGGGTTAATGAATTGAGTGGTACGCTTTACTGTTTCTGTTCTGATTCTGTTTCTCTGCTTGCGTTAGTAGATATTGCCTCTATTTTGTGGGTCCAGTGGAGCTCCAGTAATACCCCCCTTAGTGTTATTTACAATGCTAGTACAAGGTTGAAATTAGTACAGCTAAAAATATTAAATTAGTAGTGGCAGGAAAACATTAGAGGATAAGACTTGATAAAGTCAATATGATGAGACAGTTTGGTGCAGCATATATGTTGTCTGTAAATCACTACTCCCTCCGTTCCTAAATATAAGTCTTTAAACAAGTTTCATTAGTGGGCTACATACGGATGTATATAGACATACTTTAGAGTGTAGATTCACTCATTTTGCTCCGTATGTAGACTCCTAGTGAAATATTTTAAAAGACTTATATTTAGGAACGGAGGGAGTACAATTTTTTTATATGAGAACACAATAGCTTATCCAATTGGAGGGTGCAGATTAGCAGCCTCTGGATGCAGAATGAAAATATGAGCATGCAGGAGTTGGCAGAACTGCAGATTAAGTTTCAAAAAGTTAGTATGAAAGCACATCCATCTGAACAATTTATCAAGGAGCTGCTTCTAATACATGTTTGAGACATCTGAGGTGTCTGGAAACATTTGGCCAGCCTATTTATATCCAATCTCAGTCAATGTATAGGAAGTGAGCCTAGCTCATATAAGGAGGGAGAGTCATGAAGTGAGCCTGCTAGCTCATATAGGAGGGATAGTCGATGTATAGGAAGTGAGCCTAGCTCATATAGGAGGGAAATTCTTATTGAATAGATCACTTTATTGTGTCAGAATAAACAATGTTTGTGACGTTTGACAGAAATCATGTAGAAAAGTAACTTCAAATCGCAGTAGAAAATATACACATGGCTTAGCTAGAAAAAGGGACATCTTGTCACATTGATTCACAGTGCTTAAAGCATATAGTATAAATCTTAATTAAACTAGTGCCACGGGTCCAGAAACAAGAAACTTTTGTAGAAGAATGTGAACCCTGAACAATGTGTCGCCTCTTTATTGGGTTTTTGATAACTAGCACAAGCCGCTTCAAAGAGTCATTGATCAACTACCTAATACTCTCTTGCTCTCTCTATCTCTACTCTTGAAATCGTTTTACGCTTTTATGGGAGCACAGGAGCACCGTAAAGATTCCTTTCATAGCTGCCGATTTGTGAAATCCAAAAAATAAGCCAGTAGCTGGTTTCTTCTTCCAGGCATTTTCACAAACACCTTGCACCCACTCTAGCTCACTGCTCATGGGCATCGTCCGAATCGAGATTTCGTAACAAGGGTCTAAGGGCATATGATTTCGTTGATTCACATTGCATAGGTGTAAGAAACAACTGACGTCGTATGGCTCCATTGACATTGAGAGCACACACCTTTGAGAAGCCCTTACTCCTGCGCTCCACCCGGACGGCCTCGCTAAGCCGTCAGCGCGACGTCACACCTTAGCCTGCTCCGTTAGCGCGACGTCACACCTTAGCCTGCTCGCCATCCGCATCTGCCGCCCGAGCCTGTGCAGCCTATATACCGGATGGCAAATGTGAGGCCGGCAAGGGAACCCGACACAGTCAGGAGCCTGCCTTGCTTTGCTATGGGAGCACATGTCTGTCACTCGGGCTGCACGCAATGCAAAGGCAGGAGGACATGTTAGTTACACGACTACAAGAGAGAAAATGAAACATCTTTCTAAATCTCATTTTCTCGCGTGGAAACTGGCAACAACATGAACCGATTACAAGACGTAATCATCAATACATGACTTCGTGTGTACTCTGGTTAGTCAGGAATAAGACTTGGCACTATATATCAGTACAGGAATCTACGCTGCGCGAGCAAAGAAAGCTTATGGTTTTTTTGTAAACTTTACTAACCCTCTGCTTGGCTAATGTATCTAATAACTCTCTTCTCATGGCAGCATGACTCAAATGCCCATATTTTAGCACCACATCTGAAAACTTTGCTGCAAAAAAAGTCTATGCAGCAAGACAGTAAAATACAAAATCTTAACAGTTGCAAGCAAGTAGAATGAACTGACATACAAAATCAGGAATACAAAGCCTTCGTGATCCAAAACGTTATGCCCAACTTTTGTTATCTGAAAGGAAGAAACTGTAGAACAACAGAATATAGGTGCCACTGTGTCTGTTTTACGAGATTAAGTTTCGTATTTTTGATAATCATGTGCTTCGGCACTAAAAGGAAAACACTTAAGGAAATGGGCGTACTCTCTGAGTTTTTTAGAAATATATGATTGAATACATGCACAATTTGGAAGATCTTGCACAAGTGATAGGTAAACACTTATAGATCAGCAGCAAACCCATGCCCGTTGCCAAGAACGATCTCTGAAGCTAGAGAATCAGCCATGCCATATCTGCAGTGCTAGATAAGCATGCTTATTAGTTTACACTCTACAAAAAGAGCTTATCAACATCCTGGACATTTGCTGTAAAAAGCAAATGGTAATTCTAGCGCCATATGCCTCAGCAAAATAAGATCAGATAATCATTGCAGATCGATATCCTAATCAGTCGGGCATAAGTATATATGTTGAAACAACTCAGTAAAAAATTGACCTCTGAGTGGCTATAACCCATGCATGCTTCTTACAGTGGGTTTCTTCAGCCTTGCCATCTCAACGAGTATATGGTTATGCTTTCAACTCCCAGAGTGCAAAAAAAATAAAAAAAATCTGAGTTATACCTTCATGATGGAGGGAATGCACTGTAACCATCTGCAATAACATAATGAGAAGCATGAGAAGACACTAAACGGGTGATGCTCTTTTCAGATATATATATTTGCACATGACAGCTAAAAATTTCAGTTTTTCCTTTTCTGCAAAGCTAGGGGCACAAATACAGGCATGACTGCGCACTCAAATGCTTGGCTGGCAAAATTATATAAGCACAGAGATAAATACACTATTCCACCCACGGTATTTAACTCACATCCTAACACAATTTTTAAGCAGCAAGCACAAGTCGCTTTGTGCACCCAGTCAGGGTCTAATTGTTAGGAAGTATTAGTATTGGTCTAGGAGTCCTTATTAGTCTATTAGTATTAGTCTAGGAGTCCTTATTAGTCTATGTTTACTTTCCTTGCACCTCAAGTCATGTGTAATATATATATGCCCCTTGGGCCTTCAATATAGATAAGTTGCTTTCCTAACATGGTATCAGAGCCTAGGTTTAGGTCTCCGGACGCTGCAACTCGTCCTCTCTACCGATCGAATCCTCTCTCTCGATCACGATCGATTTTTTTTCCGGTCTGCACCTACAAATCTGGCCGCTGCTCACCCGTCTCCTGCTGCTCTAGGTCGTTGCTCAGATCGATTCAACTCGAAGCCACATCGTCCAGATCGAGATCTTATTGTGCAGATCATGCCGCACTGCTGGCCCAGATCGACTCCACCTGGATTAGCGTCTCTACAGGACCGCCGTCGGTGTTCCTCAGCGCTCCCGGCTCCCGCTGCTCGTTGCCTCTGCTGGCCACAGCAGACTTCTCTATGGGCCAGTCGCTCCACCGCCAAGGCGAACCTAGGCTGCTGCTCCTGGCATCAGCAGGCCGCATCTCCAGGCAGCCGCTGCTGCACTGCTGCTCCCTGCATGCTCTGTCCACCCTGGACTTCTCTAGCTTGGTCTGTGCCGCTTCAAGCCAAGTTTTGGACTGTGCCGCTCCAAGCCAAGTTTTGGACTGCTACAGTATGTGCGGCTGCTGGCTCAATGCTCCCGCCTGCTGGATCCCGTGGGTGTACGCCTTGCCTCCATCTGGTTGGGCCGCCTGGCGATCTTCCATCCAGATCGGGCAGAGCCACCGAAGGTCAAGGTCTCCAGATCGAACATGCTGACGTTTCTTCATCCATCCATCAGGCTGCAGTTGATTCGCTGGAGATTCCCAGCTCCCGATCTGGTGAACTGCTTGTTGTGCTGCCGCTGCTTTTGTTTGGATGCCCAGGTCGCTGCTCCAAATCTGGTCTCAGGTCGTTGCTCCCAAATCTGGAGAATGACTCTCCTGGTCCGATCGAAGTCGACGGCTGCTGCCTGCCTGCTCACGCGCTTGCTCCTCTACGTGGTGCATGCTACCTGTTGCTAGCTGCTTACGTGCTGCTACTGCTAGCTACTTCCTGCTGCTACTACTCTGCTGTTTTGGCCTTCGCCGCCATGATATTATTTTTTCTCTTCCGTTGCGTCCACCAAAACCGTTGATATTTTGTGTTTTCTCATGCCATGCGAGTCCACCATACCTTAGTCCGTCGGCCTTTTCTTTGGTCCTGATCCTTTCTATGCAACTTTTGTGGCCTATTTGCCCTTGTTGTTTTCTATAGGATTTTCTGGACTTCTTTTGCATTGTCGATCTACGTCCATCGTGCCTTATCCGCCGAGCTTCTTTCGCCGACGGTTGTCGTGGACTATGATTTTCTGCACAATGCTTTATTCTCTTGATGTGCCATCTTCTTTTGACAACCCATATTCTCTTGATACTTATGTTGTATCTTCAAGTGATGCGGTGTCTTCCTCTGATGTGCCATCTCTTCGGTGTCTTCCTCTTGATGTGCCATCTTCTTTTGACAACCCATCTTCTCTTGATACTTCTCTTGTATTTTCAAGTGATGCGGTGTCTACCTCTGATGTGTCATCTCTTCGTTATCTCCTTCGGCGACTCGACAAGTTTTGAAGACTCTTCATGCTACGACGACACTCTCAAGACGCGGATTTGGATTATCATTTTTTTTAGCATTACACTTCTTCAAATGCAATGTTATTGCATACGCTTTGCATTTGAGGGTGGGGGGGGGGATAGGAAGTATTAGTATTGGTCTAGGAGTATAGGAGTCCTTATTAGTCTATTAGTATTAGTCTAGGAGTCCTTATTAGTCTACGTTTACTTTCCTTGCACGTCAAGTCATGTGTAATATATATATGCCCCTTGGGCCTTCAATATAGATAAGTTGCTTTCCTAACACTAATGATGTTCTTATGAACCCAGAACAATAAGAAAATATGTGCTTCTTAATCAGCTGATCTATCCATGTTTTTTAACTTGCCAAGTTCAAATTCATAAAGGGAAGACATTGCACCACTGATGTTGACATTTACCTGCAATTTCATGTATATATATGCACAAAAGATATGAGGGTTTGTTCTGTTAAAACATATGCAATCCAACGAAAATTATAGTAACCAGTACATTCAAACAAGAAAATCCAGCTGTCACACCCAAAAGAAAAGTAAATGCTTAATCTTCCAGATGATAAGACTAGTCCAGATGATATCAACCACAACCCAACATTTTAACTTCCTAGAAATATCTCTCCTTGACTACTTCCAATGTTCCCAGAAGCGTCCTGTGAAAGAAAACACACAAATAAAATGCTTGACTGACTCTGCCTCTCCCCAGAGTTCTGATGTGCATTCTCCAAGGCAACCATCCACTTCGTTGCTTCCGTATCCCAGTTCCATAGTTTGTTACAGCAATGGATCCCCTTCCCATACACACAATCATCTGCCTTGTTTGTTGGTCATTTTGGTTATTCCCATTCTGTGCATCATCCGGCAGCCGTCTTCTTCCCGACAAGCCGCTTTCTGCTGGAAGCACCATCACCTCCAACGGCGGAACTTTTGCCCTGGGATTCTTCTCCCTGCCCAACTCCGGCACAAAACAATACTATGTCGGCATATGGTACAAGAATATACCCGAAGACAACATTGTGTGGGTGGCCAACCGTGCTATGCCGATAGCTGATCCTTCTTCTGCAACACTGGCCTTCACAAACGGATCCGATATCGCCTTGTCAGGCACCAACGGCCAGCTTCTGTGGACAACAAACATCAGCGCCACAAGAAATTCATCGTCAGAGGCGACTGGTGGAGAAGCCACGCTTGAAAACAATGGGAATTTTATCCTTCGGTCATCACAGGGCAACATCTTATGGCAAAGCTTCGATTACCCGACCGACACTCTTCTTCCAGGCATGAACCTCAGAGTCACCCACAAGACGCATGCACTACAACGGCTCATCTCTTGGAGAAACTCCCAAGACCCATTCCCGGGCAACTTCTCATATGGTGCAGACCCTAATGAGTTTCTGGTTCGTTATGTATGGAAAGGCTCAAAACCATACTGGCGAAGTGCAGTATGGAATAACTATTTGGTAGTCGGGCAGTATATCAAGAGTATCAAGTCCACATTTTACTTAACAATGCAAACCATAGATGATGAGGTCTACATTTCCTTTGGATTACCAGTACCAAGTGTATCCTCAGTTGTGCTAGTGAAGATGGACAGTTCAGGCAAGATAAAGACACGAGTTTGGAATAGCAACATGTCCAAATGGACTGACCTGGGGTCAGAACCTAACCAGGACTGCAACAAATTTGGATACTGTGGTCCATTTGGTTACTGCGACAACACACAGCCTATTGTGGCATGCAAGTGTCTTGATGGCTTTGAGCCAAACAACAAACAAGACTGGACGGCCCACAGGTTTTCACAGGGATGCCACCGGACGGAATCACTAAGATGTGGTCAAGAGGATGGCTTCTTAAATATGCCAACCATGAAGGTTCCCAACCAGTTCTTGCATGTCAAGAATAGAAGCTTAGATGAATGCATAGCAGAATGCACCAGCAACTGCTCCTGCACGGCGTATGCTTACACCAATATGAGCACCAATGCTATCAATGGGGATGGAATTAGGTGCCTATTATGGATTGGAGATTTGATTGACACCGAGAAGCTCCATGCACAAGGAGAAAACCTCTACATTCGGATTAATGGATTGAAGGGTACAGTTTACTGTTTCTGTTTCTCTGCTTGCGTTAGTAGATATACAGTATAGCCTCTATTTTGCGGGTTAAGTGGAGCTCCAGAAATATACCACTTAGTGCTATCTACAATGTCAGTACAAGTAAGGTTTAAATTAATAGTGGACGGCAAATAAGCATATAAGATGTCTGTGAATCACTACAATCTTCTTTATATGAAAACATAATGGCTTATCCAATTGGAGGGTGCAGATTAGCAGCCATTGGATGCAGAATGAAAATATGAGCATGCAAGAGTTGGCAATACTGAAGCTCAAGTTTTTTAAAGTTAGTTAGTATGTAAAACACATTCATCTGAATAATATGAACTGCTTCTAATACATGTTTCAGACACCTGAGGTGTCTGGAAACATTTGTCCAGCCGCGAACACAGTTGTTCTGAAGTCTATATATATCCAATCTCAGTCAATGTATAGGAAGTGAGCCTAGCTCATATGGGCAGGACCGTGAATGTACGGTGCCATCACCCTGGTTTGACTCGTATTTCTTTGGACTTCAATTTGTGTTGCTATCTATTTCCTATTAATAGAAAATGTATTGCTTAAAGAAGTTCATACAATCCAAGATAATATACAAGATATACATGCTATCTGATAATATTGTATAAGAAGCTTGGGCTTGCCAACCACTCCATCCAGTTCAACACAAGATGGTGTGCAGGATTTTAATTTTAGGTATCAAGCATAAATTTTGTATGTTCCAAATGTTACCATACTCGTGATGCTATTGTTCATGTGAGACATAGATTCCTTGAGAGTCAAGATAATGTGTATGTAGTTCATACTTGTAAGAAAAAATTGGCTTGTGAAACTAACTACTTAGCAAATGTTTAGATCATGATTGCTTACAGACTGAATTTTGGCAGATAAAAAGCGGAAGAGCACTGTTTTAAAAATCACACTGCCAATTGCGTCAAGTTTGCTCATAACCATATGTGTGTGCCTTGTTTGGATATGCAACTTGGGAGGTAGGACACAGCTCCATACTTTTCTCTGTGTATTTCCCTTCAAGCATGTTTGCGCCGTCTATGTACTATATATGTTCCTTTATCATAATGTTTGCATCAATTTTCCCGATAGGCAAACAAAGAAACAAGAAAATTTGGAAGAACCTGATGTCAGGAACTTCAAGCACTTCTGTTGAACTTCATGATGGAAACTTAAAATATCCTTTTATTAGCTTCAAAGAAATTGTACTTGCAACAAACAACTTCTCTAACTCCAACATGCTTGGACATGGAGGTTTTGGCAATGTTTACAAGGTAATGTGAAAGTTTCTCTTATAGAGCTGCATAACTGTATTTCCGTCTTGTTTGACCTAAAACTATCAAGTGTCCAGGGGACATTAGAAGATGGTACAGAAATTGCTGTGAAAAGGCTTAGTAAGGGTTCTGGCCAAGGGGTACTGGAGTTCACAAATGAAGTAATACTCATTGCGAAGTTGCAGCACAAAAACTTGGTTAGACTTCTCGGTTTCTGCATCCATGGAGATGAGAAACTATTGATATACGAATACTTACCTAAGAAAAGTCTGGACGCCATGCTTTTTGGTATGTTCTGCTTACGTCTTGCCAAATTTCAGTAAATAATTAGATCATCCAGAATGACTGATGTTATCCCTCAATTAATACTATTGATGCAGATGCCACACTAAAACAGTTGCTTGATTGGCCAATAAGATTCGAGATAATCAAAGGGGTAGCTAGAGGACTTCTTTATCTCCATCAAGATTCAAGGTTGAAGATAATCCACAGGGATCTCAAAGCAAGCAACATATTATTAGATGCTGAAATGAGCCCTAAGATATCTGATTTTGGTATGGCAAGGATATTTGGCGGAAATCAGCAGCAAGAAAATACCAACCGCGTTGTTGGCACATAGTAAGTGATATACTGCATGAGTGATCTTTATACATTATTCTTGTGCTTGACCAAAATTCTGTCCGATGCTCCTAACTGGGATGTGCTTCAAACAGCGGTTACATGTCACCTGAATATGCTTTGAAAGGAGTGTTTTCTGTCAAGTCTGATGTATACAGCTTTGGGGTTTTACTTCTAGAGATTGTGAGTGGCTCAAAGATCAGCTCTGTGCACCTAAAAGCAGACTTCTCCAGCATTATAGCCTATGTACGTACTATGGCATGTTTGAATTTTTGTAATTACAGTAAATATATGCATCCTGAAAGGGATAAGAATGGATGCAGGCATGGAGCTTATGGAAGGATGGGGACACGAAGGATTTTGTTGACTCGTCAATTGTGGGGAGCTGTTCATTTAATGAAACTATACGGTGCATCCATATCGGACTCTTGTGTGTTCAAGACAGCCCAAATGCGCGGCCACTCGTGTCATCAATCATGTCCTTTCTGGAGAATGGAGACATTTTACTTCCACCTCCAAAAGAGCCTATGTATTTTGCAGAAAATAACTATGGTGCTGATGGAGAAGCAGAAAATACTGTGAATTCTGCAAATACCATGAGCATTACAGCACTAAAGGGACGCTAGTACCTGGCAGGCTAATTTCTGCATATGTCATGGATACTTTTTACAACAGTATACCAGATAAGAAACTGGTATTTGTCTTGAAGAACAAGGATCTTTTTCTTAATATAGGTAATGTATTTCAAGTCCAGTAGCTCCCACAGAAAAATGGGAGATGTCGAAATGTTCTTATTAAAGACCCTTCTCACCAAGAAATTTGGATGCATGAAAGAAGGCAAGTTAACCAGTTAAAATTCGGTATGCTACAAAAAAAAGGATAGTAGAATTGTATATTTCTTAATTTTGCATGCAATATGTCTCTTAGTTACTATGGAGCTTTTTATAAGTACTATGGAGTTACTGGATACGTCAGTTTATTTACTGTGTCAGACTAAACAATGTTTGTGAAGTCTGACGGAAATCATGTGGAAAAGTAACTTCAAATTACATTCTTTTTCGGCTCGACTTCAAAGCACATTAGAAAATGTACAGAATGGTTACCTTTACCTGGAAAGAAAAAAAAAGACATCCAATCACATTGATTCAGAATGCTTAAACTGTACTGGTGCAATATACCCTGTGACTAAACTAGTGACATCGGTCCAGAAACAAGAAAAATTTGTAGGAGAATCAATGTGAACTGTTAACAAAACTAAGGTTACGTGCCGCCTCTTTATTGGGTTATAAACACTCTGTCATCCGTCTTATCCCCAAGTCTCGGTGTGCAACGCATTCGCTAACAGAACTAGGGAAGTTTGGTAGGAGAATGTGTGTTTTTTTGCAGAGCAGAGGTTCTTCAGTTCATCAAATAGCAGGTGAAGCCCAGAGAGCAAGAGGCTGAAAGCAAGATGAGGGCGCGATCCGATCTGCAATCTGCTGATAGCACTGCTCCTTGAACTCTGTTCAAACTAGCTTTCAGGAGAGCAGAGCAGCACCCATGAAGATCCCTTTCGAGGGGTATTAAAAAGATAAAATGTTGATTTGTGCAAATCGAAATGACATGGCAGTGGCTGGTCTCTTCCTGCAGGAATTCCCACAAACACCTTGTGGCCCACTCTGGCTCGCTGCTCACGGGCATTCTCCGTCGAGGTTTCGTTAGCAGAAGGCACCCACCTCTGAGAAACAAAACAACTAAGTCGATTCACAGTTAGAGGAGCACGCACCTCTGAGAAGCTCTCGCTCCGGCGGTCCACCCGGGCCGGACGGCATCGCGCGCTAGGCCGTCGGTCGGCGTGGCACGGCGGCGCGTCTTAGCCTGCTCGCCGGCCACCGAGCCCACGCGGCCTGCGCTGGCTGGCAAATGTGGGGGCGGGGAGGAGGAAGAAGGCTGCGCCACCATCATTTGCTCCTCCTCCCGCCGGAGAGCACCCGCCGCTCTGCTCCTGTCTTTTATTTTTTCCTGTCGACCAGCCATCCTTCTTTTTTTTATTTTATGGGCTCCTTCATTCCTTCTTTGGTGGTGATCGGCCCAGCCCAGCCCCGCCAGGCCCGGCCCATCCAGGGTTATGGGCCTGGCATTCCACGAAGTTTGGCTGCTCTATCACTCTATCCGTTTAAACTTTTTTTTCTTCCTAAAACAGCACAACTGTTTACACCTTTTTTTTTTCTTCGACAAGCCTTGACAAAACACTACCTGCTTTTACCAAAAAAAAAATGTAAACACTGTTGACATTTTTCTTTTACACGGTTGCTACTACGATCGAGATCCCTTGATGCTGGTAGTGGACGTGGCAGTAATGCCGAGCAATGTACTCCATCCGTAAACAAATATAAAAGGTTTAGATCACTATTTTTAGTAATTTAAACATTTTTATATTAGTTTTCAGAGGGAGTAGTTATTTCTCTGCAGACATCATTGTTTGTAGATTATAGCCAGATACTCCCTCTTTACCCTCTGTTTAATTAAAGCGCAGGTGCATACGTAGTTTTACGTACAATATTCATATAACATATAAAGATAAGCTCGCTCTCAAGATCTTGAAGCACAAAGGGAAGACCATGGAATTTCCTGCACCACTGATGTTCACATTTGCCTGCAATCTCATGTATATACGCACAAAAGATAAGCCAGCAAAATTGAAACAAGGGGTTTGTTCTGTTCATACTTTTTTTTGACAAGATACGAATACGACACATGAAACACTGATGCAGCAGAGACACATCCAGGCAGAAAGAAACTTTACACGACCACAAGAAGAAAGAAAAACATCTCCGTAAATTGCATTTTCTCGTGTGGAAACTGGCAACAAATTGAAGCGGCCACAAGACATATGTAGTATTCCCTCTGTACCTAAATAATTGTAGTTGGGGAGAACTAGTCTAGTTCTCTCCAACTACAATTATGTAGGTTTAGAGGGAGTAGTACATAATTACTAGGGGCGACAAAACAGAGTCTCCTAGCCTAGCTCAAGGCATTTCGACCCTTAGGCTAGAATAACAGGATGCTCCCAAGCATACACCACAGAAGATGCCAACGACCATGAACCCCCAGCCTGCCAAAGATACAGATCTACATTTCTTAGGGAGCAGCTAAAAACCCGTAATCATGAATAGATGATTGTGTGTGTGCTCTGGTTAGCCAGAAATGGGAGCAGCTCAAAAGAATTGTTGTAGGCCAACTGTGTTTCGCCTACAGAACATTGAAATTGTAGGCCAACTGAATATAGGCGGCACTGTGTTTGTTTTAGGAGATTAAATTAAGTATGTTTCATACCCATTATGTTGTTGTAGGAAATGGGTGTGATCTCTGAATTTCCATCCAAAATATAATAACGTCGAACACATGCATAATTTGGAAGAGCCTACCCAAAGGGTAAATAACCACTTACCAGTAAGCAGTAAACCCATGCCCGTTGCGAAGAACGATCTCTGAAGCTAGAGAGTCGGCTATGTCATAGCTGCAGTACTAGATAAACATGCTTATTAGTTTTACACTGTTCAAAAAGAGATCAGTACCATTAACATTCACCGTAAAAAGGAAGTGGTAGTTCTAGTGCCATATGATGATATGACTCGGCAAAACAAGGCCAGATGATCACTGGCACATCGATGTCCCGATTAGTCGAACATAAGAATATCTGCTGAAACTACCTCTGATTAGTCGGGCATAAGAATATCTGCTGAAACTTGCACAGAGTTGCTCCGGCCTTGCAATCTCAGATCTTATGGTTGTGCTTTCACCTCCTCCGGTGCAAAGAAACATTTCTGAGTCATAGATTTATGATGGAACAAATGCACTGTGAGCATCTGCAATAACATAAATACGTCGACATCCAAAAAATCATTTTCAGGTGATACAATCTTTTCAGGTAAATGAGGAGACACTAAACAGGTGATACCCTCTATTCAGACAGTTGCACAAGACAGTGGAAAAACACGCTCAAATGTGTAGCTGGCAAACTTCTATAATTGCAAAGACTAGAAAGATCGCATGAGTCCACCCACAGAGTTTGACCTCACATTTTAAAGAAACATGCGCAAGGTCCCTCTGTACATCCAGTCAGGGTCTTAAGATGTTGTTCTGAAACCCAAAAGAAAAGAAATCATGTCCTTCTAAATGAGCTGATCTGTCCATGTTTTTAACCTATCCAGTTATAGTTTACATGGTCAAACAATAGCTGATGCAAGTCCAATGGGATGACCATGGAATTTCCTGCACCACTGATATTAACATTTAATTGCAATCTCATATGTATACGGTCAAAATATAGATTCGTTTCAAGAAACACATCTAAGGTTACATACCAAAACCAGAACAAGGGGTTTGTTCTGTTCATAAACATATGCAATCCAACTAAAATAGTACCAGCAGCCAGCACATTCAAACAAGAAAACCCAGCAGTCACACCTCAAAGAAAAAGTAAATGTCTATTCTAATTTTCTGAGAAGGCTAGTCCGACATTTTCAAACTTCCTAGTAATATCTCTTATTGACTCCTTCCAAGGTTCCCACTTCCCCATTAGCTTCCTATGCGAAAAGTACCACCAATAAAATGCTCGACTGGCTGGCTCTGCCTCTCCCAGGAGTTCTGATTTGCAATAGTCCAAAGATAACTCATCCACTGCTTTGCTTCCATTATCTCGGTTCCATAGTTCGCTACAGCAATGGATCCCCTTCCCATACACATAATCATCTGCCTTGTTTGTTGGTCATTTTGCTTATTGCCATTTTATGCATCATCCAGCAGCCGCCTTCTTCCCGACAAGCCGCTTTCCGCTGGTAGCACCATCACCTCCGACGACGGCACTTTTTCCCTGGGATTCTTCTCTCTGTCCAGCTCCAGCACAAAATATTACTACATCGGCATATGGTACAGGAACATACCCGAAGATAACATTGTGTGGGTTGCCAACCGTGCTATGCCCATAACTGATCCTTCTTCTGCAACACTTGCCTTCACAAGCGGATTCGATCTCGCCTTGTCAGACACCAGTGGCCAGCTTCTCTGGACGACAAACATCAGCGCTGCAAGGAATTCATCGTCAGAGGCAACTGGTGGAGAAGCCACTCTTGATAGCAATGGGAATTTTATTCTTCGGTCATCACATGGAACTATCTTATGGCAAAGCTTCGATTACCCGACCGACACTCTCCTTCCAGGTATGAACCTCAGGATCACCCACAATACGCATGCACTACAACGGCTCATCTCTTGGACAAACCCCCAAGACCCATCCCCGGGCAACTTCTCATATGGTGCAGACCCTGATGAGTTTCGGCAGCGTATTACATGGAATGGCTCAACACTATACCGGCGAAGTCTGGTATGGAATAATAATTTGGTAGTTGGGAAGTATGTTGAGAGTATCAAGTCCACAATTTACTATACACAGCAAATTATTGGTGATGAGGTCTACGCTTCCTTTGGACTACCAATACCTAGTGTCTCAGTAGTGCTAATGAAGATTGACTACTCAGGCAAGATGAAGACACAAATCTGGAATAGCAACAACTCCAAATGGACTGACCTGTATTCAGGACCTAACCAGGAATGCAACAAATTTGGTTACTGTGGTCCATTTGGTTACTGTGACAACACGCAGCCTATTGTGACATGCAAGTGTTTTGATGGCTTTGAGCCAAACAACAAACAAGACTGGATGGCCCGCAGGTTTTCACAGGGATGCCACCGTATGGAAGCACTAAGATGTGGTCAAGGGGATGGCTTCTTAAATATGTCAACTATGAAGATTCCCGACCAGTTCTTGTATGTCAAGAATAGAAGCTTAGATGAATGCGTAGCAGAATGCACCAGCAACTGCTCGTGCACGGCGTATGCTTACACCACTATGAGAACTAATGCTATCGATGAGGATGATACTAGGTGCCTGTTATGGATCGGAGATTTGATTGACACGGAGAAATTCATTGGACAAGGGGAAAACCTCTATATCCGATTTAATGGATTGAGTGGTACAGTTTACTGTTTCTGTTTCTCTGCCTGCTTTATTAGATATACTCTATTTGTGTGTCCAGTGGAGCTCCAATAATAACCTCCTTAGTTCTATGTTCAATGTGAGTACAAGAAAGGTTTAAATTAGTGTATGCAGTCTGTAAATCACTACAATCTTTTTCATACAAAAAGATAATAGCTTATCCAATTGGAGGGTGCTGATTAGGAGCCACTGGATGCAGAATGAAGATATGAGCATGCAGAGGTTGGCAATATCCTAGATCATGTTTATAAAGTTAGTTAGTTGGCAATATCAAAGAACGTCTTTTAATACAGGTTTCAGACATCTGAGGTGTCTTCTAATAGATGTTCTAGTTAGAAAATGCAGTTGCTCCTACAAGTTCATAAAATCCACGCTGATATACAAGATATACATCCCAATAGAAGGAAACTTTCAAGTTCAGGCATAAGTCGTTTATGCCATCTGATTATATTACATAAAAAACTGGGGCGTGACAACCACTCCATCTAGTTCAACAAAACATGTTGTGCCAGTTTTTAGTTTGAAGTATCAAGCCGAAGTTTTGTATTTCCCAAATGTTACCATACTCGTGATGCAATTGTTCATGTGAGAAATAGATTGCTTGAGTTGAAACCATGTGCATGTAGTTCATACTTGTAATAAATACTTGTCTTGTGAAACTAACTATTTAGCAAATGTGTAATCGTGATTGCTTACAGACTGAATTTTGGCAGATAAAAAGCAGAAGGGCAATGTTTTAAAAATTACACTGCCAGTCGTTTCAAGTTTGCTCATAATCATATGTGTGTGCCTCGTTCGGATCTGCAGCTTTGGAGGTAGAACACAGTGCCATACATTCTTGGTGTATTTCCCTCAAGCATGTTTGCGCAGGCCCATGCTCGTCCATATTTCTATGTGATATGTCCCTTTACTATAACGTTTGCATCAATGTTCCTGATAGGCAAACAAAGAAACAAGAAAATTTGGAACAAGCTGATGTCAGGAACTTCAAGCACTTCTATTGAACTTCATGATGGAAACTTAAAGTATCCTTTTATTAACTTCAAAGAAATTGTACTTGCAACAAACAATTTCTCTAACTCCAACATGCTTGGACATGGAGGTTTTGGCAATGTTTACAAGGTAACGTGGAATTTTCTCTTAATTATACAGCAACCTAACTGTATTTCCGCCTTGTTTGACCTAAAAGTATGCAAGTGTCCAGGCGACATTAGAAGATGGTACAGAACTTGCTGTGAAAAGGCTTAGTAAGGGTTCTGGACAGGGCGCACTGGAGTTCAGAAATGAAGTAGTACTCATTGCGAAGTTGCAGCACAAAAACTTGGTTAGACTTCTCGGTTTCTGCATCCACGGAGATGAGAAACTATTGATATATGAATACTTACCTAACAAAAGTCTGGACGCAATGCTCTTTGGTATGTTCTGCTTACGTCTTGGCAAATTTCAGTAAGTAATGAAATCAACAAAAATAACTGATTATCCCTCAATTGATGCTATTGGTAGGAGATGCCATAAGAAAATCAATGCTTGATTGGCCAATAAGATTCGAGATAACCAAAGGGGTAGCCAGAGGACTTCTTTATCTTCATCAAGATTCAAGACTGAAGATAATTCACAGGGATCTCAAAGCAAGCAACATATTATTAGATGCCGAAATGAGCCCTAAGATATCTGATTTTGGTATGGCAAGGATATTTGGCGGAAATCAGCAGCAAGAAAATACCAACCGCGTTGTTGGCACATAGTAAGTGATATACTGCATGAGTGATCTTTATACATTATTCTTGTGCTTGACCAAAATTCTGTCCTGTGTTCAAACAGCGGTTACATGCCGCCGGAATATGTTTTGAAAGGAGTGTTTTCTGTCAAGTCTGATGTATATAGCTTTGGAGTTTTACTACTGGAGATTGTGAGTGGCTCAAAGATCAGTTCTGTGCACCTAAAAGCAGACTTCCCCAGCATTATAGCCTATGTAAGTACGATGACATGCTTGAATTTCTGCAAGTATGGTAAATATATGCATCTTGAAAGGGATAAGAATGGATGCAGGCATGGAGCTTATGGAAGGACGGGAACACAAAGGATTTTGTTGACTCATCAATTGTTGACAGCTGTTCACTTAATGAAATTATACGGTGCGTGCATATCGGTCTCCTGTGTGTTCAAGGAAGCCCAAATGCACGGCCACTCGCGTCGTCAATCATGTCCTTTCTGGAGAATGGAGACATATCACTTCCATCTCCAAAAGAGCCGGTGTATTTTGCGGAAGATAACTATGGTACTGATGGAGCAGAAGAAAATACTATGAGTTCTAAAAATAACATGAGCATTACAGCACTAGAGGGACGCTAGTACCTAGCAGTGCCGTGTGTACTTTGTACAAGTGTATACTGGATAAGAAATTTGTATTTGTTTTGAAGAGCAAGAAGCTTTGTTTTAATATAAATAATGTATCTCAACTCCAGTCTCTAGGAGCCCACAGCAAATGGGAGAGGTCTCAATGTTCTTATTAAAGACCCTTCTCAGCAAGAATTTTGAATGCATAAAAGAATGCAAGTTAAGCAATTGAAATTTTGTATGCTTACGAAAAAGGACAAGTTGAATTGTATATTTCTTAATTCTGCATGCAGTATGTCTGTTAGTTACCATGGAGTTTTTTTTTTGGTAAGTACAAGCGGAAGTAGATAAGTAGTTATAGTTATCAAATAGGTCACTTTATTGTGTCAGACTAAACAGAGTTTGCGAAGTTCGAAAGGAATCACGGAGAAAAGGTAGCTTCGAATCACATTAGAAAAATGTACACAATGCCTACCTAGAAGGGGGGGAAAAACATACTGTCCTATTGATTCAGATGCTTGAAGTGTACAATATAGCCTTAACTAGTGCCATCGGTCCAGAAACAAGAAACTTATGTAGGAGAATGTAACAACACTAAGGTTATGCGTCACCTCTTTATTGGGTTATAAGCCTCCTGCCACCCTTTCATGCTTGCGCGTGCAACACATTTCTTTTACAGAAGTAAGAAACTTCGGTGTGAGAGTATGATTTTTGCGGAGGTTCTTCAGTTCATCATAAAGCAAGTGCAGCCCCGAGAGGCGAGAGCAAGACGAGGGTGCGACTTGCAATCTGTTGATAACGATGCTCCTTGAACTCTGTTTAAACTAACTTTTAGGAGAGCAGAGAAGCACCACAAAGACTCATTTCAAGGGATAAAAGGTAACTGCCGATTTGTGAAAAAAATTTAAAAAAAAAACATGCCAGTGGCTGGTTTCTCCTTGCAGGCATTTCCACAAACACCTTGTACCCAGAACTCTAAGGAAGCTCACTGCTCACGGGCATCATTCCATTCACACCCTCGACCCGAGATATCTTCCATTGATTCGCATCAAATAGGGCGTAAGAAACAACTAGAGAGTCGTATGGCTCCATTCGCAGGTACCTTTGAGAAGCTCTCGCTCCACCCGGACGGCGTGGCCTGCTCCTGAGCCCGTACTGGCTGCCAAACATGAGGTCTGGAAGGGGGTGGGGGAGGAGGAACGCCGACATTTTCTCCTCCTCCTCCCGCCGGAGATGCGGCGTCTCCGCCACCCGCCGTTATGCTCCCGTCGACCAGACCAGCTCGTTCCCCTCGCACCAGCTATCACTCCCGCGCGACGTCATTGGCACGTTCTCAGCCGCCGCTACGTGTCAATTTTCTTTGTATTTTTTTTCAGCTTTTAGAGTGGTTGTTTCGTGTTTTTTATCGTGTCTCTTGAAAAGGGAAAAACGCGTTTTTTGCTTTTTCTTTTTACAAGAGGCGCGATTTTGTTATTGTGAGAGACACGGCCATGTCTCTCGAAAAGGAAAAAATATGCGTTTTTTGCTTTTTCAATTTTCCGCGAGAGGCACGGTTTTGCTTCTATAAGAGGCACGGTTTTGCGTCTCTCGGAAATGGGAAAAACGCATTTTCTGCTCTTATTTTTTTGCGAGAGATACGGTCGTGCCTCTCGAAAAGGAAAAAATATGTTTCTGCTCTCTTTCTCTCTCTTTTCCACGAGATGCACGATTTTGTTTTCACGAGAGGCACGGCCGTGCCTCTCGGAAAGGGAAAAACGTCGGTTTTTTGTCCCGCTTTCCCGTGAAAAAAAGTTTGTCAAAACCTATCAAAATGAGATCTAGTTTTGAAGATCTCGACGCAAGAAACCCAACAATGAAAACAGTTCAAGATTTGAACGCACGGTTTAGAAGATAAAACGTTTTAAAAATACGGATCTACGAAAAAAAAAACTCACAGGTTACGGCAAATGGCACACATATAGTGTATCATTTATTACAATCTAAGAAGATGAGAGTAATCGTTAAAAAGTACTCTTTAACTAATGATTTCGGGGTTATGGACCTTTCAGCTTTCTTTGGTGATTCGGCCCGGCCCAGCCTAGGGTTATGGACCTTTCAGCTTTCTTTGGTGATTCGGCCCGGCCCAGCCCAGGGTTATGGACCTTTCAGCTTTCTTTGGTGATTCTCTATCTTTTTTTTAGGTAATGATGATTCTCTATCTGTTTAAATATTTTCCCTAAGAAAACTGTTTAAACCTTTTTTTAGAAACAACACGAAAGTTTACTGTTTTTTTTCTTAAACCAGCCTTGACAAAACACTGCCTGTTCCTACAAAATAAAATCAAAAGACGGTTAGCTTTTTTTCGGGGACGTTGGTATTTTTTTTTTCAGAACACAGTATAGACGCGGTCGTTTATATAGCATACACTCATCCTTATAAACAAATACACGTAGACCCTATCTCTATGAATACCCTCGAGAGACTGATCGAGCCGGCATATCATCTTAAGATTGACGGGACTCGTAGTTGACGGAAACGTCTCCTTACACTGAACGTGCATGCTGAAAATCCTGAAATAAATTCAAAAATAATGCGAGCATCAAAATTTAAACTCTGATAGGCTGGGGATACCATTGCCCTCCTAACCATCCGACCATAGATTGGTCTGCAGGTTGGCATTTTTCTTTAACACGATTGGTACTACAAACCAGATCCCCTGATGTTGGTAGTGCACGTAGCAGTGTTGTGTTCATTTCTGCGTGTACTTCATTATATGTAGACTATAACCATATACATGATTTTAAAAGTGCATATGCATGCATAGTTTTACATTTGATAATACTCGTACTATAGCATATAAAGATAAGCTCGCTATCATGATTTTGAAGCAAGTAGTGGCTTGAAGGACCAAGGAAGCTCGCACAACCATATGGTCACTTTAGGCAGCTCGCTCGTCATTCTTCTTACGGGTTACCTCCCACGATTCCCTTCTTCTTCCCACTCTTTGAGTTGTCATCATCGTCGTCACGGTCAGAGTTGTGGCCCGAGTGGGAGTCATGGCCTGAGTCTGAATCAGAATCGCGATCGTCGTCGTTGCCATCATTGTCATCGTCGTCGTCGTTGCCATCATCATCATCGTCGTCGTTGCCATTATCATCTCCGTCATCATCATCACCATCATCATCACCCCCATCGTCGTCTTCATCATCACCGATCTTCCTTCCGTAACTCCGGTGAGGGTCGGGCTCCCGGCCTTGCTCCTCCGTGGATGCCAAGTCCGCAAGATCGCCGACAGGACGGACTGGCCTGACCACGGCTTCCTCCTCCCGTTTGCAGCAGTGCACCGGCGGGGAGGACCCGCTCTTGGCGGCCGCGTGGTCCGTCTGCACGGCCGTGAGCGACTCCGTGGCGGCGGGGGAGACAAGTAGAAAGGTGACGGCGAGCAGCAAGGAGACGAGGTAGACTGTGGCGCGCCCCATTAATTTGCATGTGTGGGTGAGTGTGAGCTCAAGCGTACGTGTGGGCAATATCTAACATACACAGTGATGTATGTGAATCCTTGTGGCATCTAGTAGTGCAGGGTATATATATGCGTGTTGGCTTGGGAATGTGGAGGGCACAATCGAGTTGAAAGCTGGGCTCTATAGTGCATGTTTTTTATTGGAAGGGTGAGTCACGCCTCACACGTACATTATCTCCTCGTTGTTTTCTTTTTACATCACGCGTACATTATCTCCTCGTTGTTTTCTCTTCCACCAAATATCTCCTCCTTGTTTATATTTCCTCCGTTCGAAAATAATTGTCGAATGAATGGATGTATCTAGATGTATTTTACTTCTGAATACATCCATTGTTATCTATTTTTATGACAAGTAATTTAAAACGAAGGGAATATATATGTTAAGTTGTATAAGATCTAGTGCTCCGGGACTTGGAAGGAACTTGTGTACTCATCATTTTCCACCTTTAGTTAGTGTAGGCATTAACCGCTCCTGCCATGAAGTTTATCGTCTAAACCATGATTTTTTTATCAAAAACATTATCATTTAAATGATATATCTAAGTGATTCAACCGAGCGAACACCTGATCTTTGCATAACAAAATGCGCATAGCTGACAAGTCATAGAAAAGCATAATAGACATCATTTCATAGAATATATATACTCCCTTCGTTTTAAAAATAAATGTCGTGCTTCTAGTTCGAATTTATATGGTCCAATTCGAAGACTGCACTGTAACGAGCAATAATTCATGGATGGCAACGACATGGCATGATTCTTTCAAAGGAGATCAGGTACGCAACGCTTTTTCCAGTGCACTCTGCTGCATGCTCCTCTTATCTTGTTTACACCTTCTTCTTTCAAAAACAGCACAACCGTTTACCCTTTTTTGGTTTTACCAGCCTTCACAAAACAGTATCGACTTTTCGGTGTTAAAACCATTTCTATACAAAAACACGTAACACGGTCGACATTTTCTTTATTAGCATATACTTATATTTATTCGGACAATCAATACAATCACGGAGCTCCCTGGACACGTCTGTGGTACACAAGTTTTACAGAAGTGGAGCATTACACCTCGCCTTCAGTTCACTGGCCTCAGTAAAAACTTGCGCAGAGTAAAAGGAGACCAGACTACCAGAGGATGACACGAAAATCAGCATTCTATACCAACCACATAACCACATAGGAATCAAAGAACACTCAACCATGGAGGGGCAGCAGTGGAAGCCCATCGTCCGCCATCTAACCGCTTTACTTTACATCCTAGCAATCTTTGAGCGCGATCAGCTGGTCGACGACGCCGGGGTCGGCTAGTGTGCTTATATCACCGAGCTCGTCCAGCTGCTTCGCCGCGATTTTGCGCAGGATCCGGCGCATGATCTTGCCGCTGCGGGTCTTGGGGAGCCCCGGCGCCCAGTGGATCCTGTCTGGAGCTGCAAATGCCCCGATCTGACACACAGGGAAAAAGAACGGATGAATGACAGGCAGCAAACAGCATTGAAGGAGCTCAGTTGCCCATGTTTTAATTCTTCCCTATGTCTTCTTCGCCAACATAAGATTGACAGCAGCTAGCCTGGAGCATGTTTATCTTGCTAACAAAGAGTGTTAACTAATTTGCCTGAACTACAGGCCTCGTTATAGTAGCTGGTGAAGTGGTGATTGTAGAATTGGGCACCTTCGCAATTTGTGCTGGGATTGGTCAGAACTCACTTTGTTCTGAACAATTTTGGCATGCTGAATAGACAAAGTTTCAAATTGGAACGCATACTTCCATGTAAAGGCGGAATTTTATTTTCTGATGGTGTATCTCGCTTTAGAATGGAAGATGTGAAACATCCAAAAGCATCATGAAAATACCTGAGTGCGGACTTTTGTTATGAGACTCTTTCGTAGTTCTTCACTGTAAGGAACGCCATCCACCAAAGTTACAAAAGCGTATATTCCCTGACCTTTGACCTGAAGTGCTTCTTTTATTAGAAATTTAAAGCAGATAATATGACAATAAGAACTGTATATGATGAGGTAGAAAATAAAATGGAAGCACAAGGAAGGATAAGTAAAGTATCGGTGGGCCATACCTCATGCTCAACACCAACAACAGCAGCCTCTGCACACTGTGGATGCGAAACCAAAGCAGACTCCACCTCTGCTGTGCCGATTCGATGACCGCTACATATTCAAATGCGCAAGATAACTCAGTTGTAGCATAACAATTTGCAACAGCCACATACTAAACTAAAACTCTAGCAAACAGCAAACAGCAAACAAACCAAATAAGCAGCTTACCTGACGTTGATAACATCATCTACTCTTCCAGTAAGCCAGTGGTAACCATCTTTGTCCCTGAGATAAGAATATTATTTGCAAACTGTTTAGAGAAACCATATTGCAAAAAACTAATTACATTTGGATCTCATACCATGTTGATGGAAATACTTGAACAAGTTACCTGCTGCAACCATCACCAGTAAAATAGTAACCAGCAAATGGCTTGAAGTATGTGGTCTCATATCTGTCATGATCTCCATAGAGGGTCCGGAAAGCCCCAGGCCATGATTTTTTAATGCAAAGATATCCGCTACATTCTCCTTCGATCTCCTGACCTTTCTCGTCAACAATGACCGGCTATAAACCATACAAAAGCAACGGGTATTAGAGAAAATGTGTAGTCATATGTCTGTATTTTCACAGACAAATTGTGTTTACCTGCACACCAAAGAAAGGAAATGTTGCAGACCCTGGTTTCTGAGGCCAGGCACCAGGTAAAGGAGTCATCTGCAGAGAGCATTTACAACAGTTTAAATATTAATTTTTTATGTCAGTCACTTTATCATCCCATGAAAAAGAAATTTGAGAAGTGTCAACTATTAAGAGGAACTTACCATGAACCCACCAGTTTCAGTCTGCCACCAAGTGTCTGATATGGGGCACTGTGAATCCCCAACAACATTGTAGAACCATCTAAAATGAAGTAAAACACGCATGAGAACAACCTCTTATAAGTGTCCCTGGATAGTGTTACGTTTAACACTTGATAACTTGTCCACGTACCTCCATGCACTAGGATTAATTGGCTCACCAACGCTTCCCAGGACTCGGAGAGATTTTCGAGAGTAGCGTGTAACATACTGCAAAAACATATCAGGCAATGAGAAGAAAAAAAAACATCCACACCAAACATACATATAGAACAGGTTTAAAGAGTGACTACTATGTTTTTTATGCTATTCACAACATAGTACAGCCAGTGTGTTCTGTTTTCAGTGTTTCATATTTGTAGTCTCCTCGTTGGATTCTTTCCAACCATATTTGGCAATAAATAGCTCGCTGTAGCGTTCCGTAAAAAAACATATCATGGAATCTGATAGTTAAGAGCTCAATCTTGGAGAACAAGTGTCTATCGATTAATTACTAAATCTAATAGTTTTGCACAGTACAAACAGCTCGAGAATCTTCCGGTTGTTAAGCCATAGGAGCTTCTTATCAAGTCAAGTAATTACATACTCCCTCCATTCCTAAATATAAGTCTTTTTAGAGGTTTCACTAGTGAAATCTCTAAAAAGACATATATTTAGGAACGGAGGGAGTACTTAATAAGCAGTGAGTGAATCGTTGGTATGTTGTGTTAGGTTGACTGGGTTGTCAGATGCAGATATATCGATATAAAAGCAGACAAGCTCCAACGCACATACTTCCAGCAAGCAGCGGGCAGATCAATTCATGTTCACTAGAACTAGCTGTTCGGCAGATGTTGAGATCTAGTGAACAGCAAAATCGAGAGAATATTGAACTTGGTGGCTGATTGGCAATGATTTAAGATTTTAACTAGATGACTGAGAATATTGAATATTTCTTCCCTCCATTCAAGACAACCAGACTTGAGCACAGTAGGGGTCTTAAACACAGTGCTATCCAGCATCAATGGCTCATTCACATCACTGGGAGCTGGATTAAAGAACATCATGCATACCTCATTACCATCGCGCATTAGTGACCGGACGAGTGTTGGCGCGGTATAAAATATCGACACCTTGTATTTGTCCACAATCTCCCAGCACCGACCAGCATCAGGGTAGTTCGGAGTCTACTCGTACATGATTCAAAGACATAGTTAGGCATAGTACAATTAAAATTAATTGAAGCAAACAAATTGAGTTTTCAGAAATGCATTTAACAAGTGTAACCTGCATTTCTAAACCTAAAAGTCTAGTGGGTTGTTATGAATTGTCAGACAAAAGGACACGTCAAACATAATGGCAACCCCAAAAACATAAACCCACTGAATTTTCTTCCATTCATCAAATTTGGATTGAGCTCTCAGAACTTCACAAAATTTTAACTAGAAAAGCTTTAAGAAATATATATACCCCTTCAAAAACAAGAACTGCAGCTCCATTCAGGAGTGGGCCATATGTTACATAGCTATGTCCGGTAATCCAGCCACAGTCCGCAGTGCACCTGATGCCAACAAACAATTGAAGATATAAGGGAAAACATCAGTTTCTATTAGTAGTTCCCGAAACCAAGGGCATGTTTTGTATTCTTCATAAGTCAAAAACAAAATCTTCTGTTTACCAGTATATGTCTGTTGGCTTGTAATCAAATGCATACTTAAATGTTGTTGCAGTATACACCATATAGCCCCCAGAAGTATGCATAACACCCTACAGATTTATTAACAGAGATTAATATTCGGGTTAAGTGACAGCAGGATAATCTACTCCTCCCAATCCATATTAATTGTCGCTGATTTAGTGTAACTTAAAGTACCTTTGGTTTTCCAGTGCTGCCACTTGTGTACAAAAGAAACAATGGATCCTCCGCATCCACCCATTCCACATCGCACTTGGTAGGAAAATTGGTCACAACATCCTGAAAGATATGTCCAAGGAACGATGGTGAATTGATACTTGCTGTTATCTGAGGATGCAAGCCTACCCTGAAATACAGGATACATATTGGAAATGTTGACAAGTTGCTGTTGAAGGGAAAAAACATGCACCTGCCACCAAACATCCCTTCCCGCTTGCCATTTTGTGTCTTGCCTCTTCATTACTGACTGATTTTCATATGTCAAACAAATACCTACCCAGCACAAGAGTAGTCACTAGTCAACATCAGCAAGCTATATATTGGACAGTGTTCAGTCATATATGGATCTGTCAATGATCTAGTAAGTCATAACTACTGCTCCCATTGTCCACCACTGACTATATATGGATCTGACCCTAATTTTCACAACAACGCAAAATTAACCCCTTTAATGGCAATCATGAGAGTGTTGCCACGAAAGCCCAACAACAGCTCAAGTTGTCTATGCAGTATAGAACTCGAACCTAGTACATACCTACAGAGAATCCATTCTTCTCGCTTTCCACCAGAGCAGCATCCACTATATCTTTGAGAAGAATGGGCTTGGGGCCCCTTTTCACAGCATTGCAAGTGAGCACAAGCTTAGGCTTGCAATCAACGATCCTTTGGGCTAGAGAATCCGCAGAGAAGCCAGCAAACACAACCTGAGGGGAAATTTTGGGATGCATCGCATCATAAACGCAAACATGACCAACCAGGGTAACAAATGGAGCTTGCAGTTGCAGTGTTTACCGAATGGACAGCACCGATACGGGCACATGCAAGCATGGCAATGGGAAGCTCCAGCAACATCGGTAGGTAGATCACCACGGCATCCCCCTTGCCGACCCCAACACTCTTCAAGTAATTGGCAAGCTAGCAGAAAGCATAAAACAACAAATTCAGAGTCAGTACCTTCCCCAAACCTCTAACACTAGAGAGCATTTACGCATTTTCCATTCACAAAACAATCAGATATAGGCATGCATTAGTATTACCTGGCAAACCTTCTCCAGGAGCTCAGAATAGGTGAGCTTCCCGTCCTGACCGGGCTCGTTGCCCTCCCAGTACAGTGCAATCTTGTCCCCGTTCCCAGCCTCGACGTTGCGGTCGACGGCATTGTAACATATGTTGGTTTTGCCACCTTTGAACCACTGGCCAACACCAAGAACCATCACATGATTCACAGTCACCAGAAATGGTAAAATTCAGTCAACGTCCATCGCCAGAAGACACCTACACTGATGTGGACGGGGCCCTTGCTGGCGTCGAGGTTCTCGGAGCAGACCTCGCTGGGGTTCCACTTCTCCTTCCAGTAGAAGGCGTCGGCGATCTCCGACCAGAACCCGGCCGGGTCCTTGATGGACCTCTCGTACATCTCCTTGTACTGAAACACAGACCAAGAGAGATCACAACTTTAAGGCATCACAACCATCAAAATCGAGATGAAAAATGCATCCTAGCTCCCAGTCCCTGTTGCTATCTCTGTTGCCGGTAGAACACAAAATCTGCATTGTCCCTTTCTTGGTGTCTTTTATCCGCCACCAGCCTTGTCTTGATCACGATCAATTGATCAGGACAAGACATTTTTGTGTTGAACTAAAGCAAGCGCCGCGGATGACAGACCGACAGCAACCCAGCCATATGAACCCAGCGATCGAGGAGCAGAGTGGGTGCGTTGTGCGTGTACAGTATATGTGATGTATGTACCTGCTTGGGGGAGGAGACGAGGGCGGAGGCGGAGAACTCGGGGCTGGGGAAGACGAGGTCGTGCTCCTCGTCGGCGAGCGACTCGCCGAGCACGACGGCGTTGATCCCGGAGATGGTGCCGGCGCCGGATGGCAGCTCGGACATGGACTCGACGTGCCGGAGCTTGTCCGGGGTCCCTCCCGCCTGCTGGCCCGCGGTGGCGGCACCCATGGCTGGGTCAGGCGACGGCGACGGCGACAGCGGCAGGTCCGCGGAGGAAGGGACGTGGCAGGGGCGGGGGCAGGTGGGAGATGCGGTGAGATCCAGATCCAGGCGGGGGGCGGGGGCGGCGATGGGTGTATAAATAAACGATCTTTGAGCGAGGGCGAGAGCGATCTCTCGGCGATCTCCGAGCGCGAGCGGCGACTCCCCGCCCACCACCCTCCCTTCCTCTCCTCCTCCTCCTCCTCCCTGCTGGCTGGCTGCTACCGGCCAAGTCGTGTGTTGACTTCCCTCTGGCCGAGAGTTTTCGCTGCGCACGAGCGGCGCGAGGAGGTGGGTGGCGCCGCTGCCAGCCACAGAGCGGATAGCGACCGACCGGCGTAACCGCGACTAGTACTAGAATATTGGGTGGCGCCGGCGGCTTAGCTGCCGGTCAGCTGCGCCGTACGCAGCCGGTCCACGTGAACCCGGAGCCGCGGCGGCTAGGGGTAGGACGGACGGCGAGATCGTGGGTTGTTGTTGTGATGGGTGGCTTCGGGTGCAGCTTGGTGCGACCGCGACGAGCACAGTGACGGACGGCTTCAGGCGTTTGGGAAATGGAAATGATCTTCCAGCCACTGCTTGAGAAAATTCCTTGTGAAACGAACAAACGTCTCAGTCCGTGATGTGACTTGACACCGAATAATCGGTCATTTCTCCTTTGATGATCATATTCGTTCTCGGGTCGATTTCCTCTTGACCAATGGCGGATCCAATTATCGGGCGACCGACGGCGGCGGAGCTTAGGGGTGCTACGCCGGCCGTTGGTCGCACGGTGCACCTTGCTTCATCGAAGGAGGCTTTGATGATGTTACATCGCTCATGTTGTTCGGTAAAGGTCCATCGTTGAAGAGCTTGTTTTGATGTTAAGATCACTGTGAGCAATCATGCTCCCCCTAACCGTTGGATATGAGGTTTAAAATGTGTCGGTGACTTTGAAAATGCGTGTTTCCTACTTTAATGATACTTTCCTTACAACGGCACTTTTTGAACTTTTTATCCAACGGCTAGATTGAGCGTGATTGCTGACAGATATCCCAACATTAGAACACCCACATGTGAGCTATGCAACGACCACATGACAAGCGCTCGTTGTTATCTTTTTCTAAACTGGGGCTTATTTTGTTAAAAAAAATTCTAAAAGTTGTAGAGGTTTCTCCTATATTGGTCGATTTGTAAGTCGTTTTTGGGAGGGTTTGTATGTAGGATTGTTTTTTCCTATATTCCTTTTTAGTAGAGTTTATAAGAAATTAAACATCCACTTAAACATCTTGAAACAGATTATTTGGTTTTCTTTTTGACACAATCAAACCGATCAAAATCCTATAGCATTCAAATGGGTGTGACATGCCAATACTAAGTTTTTATAACACTACGAATCAAGGAGGTCCTTAATGAATTTGGTAGTTCAGCGTCATGCCTTCTTTCATACTCTTTCATACGAAAAACCTCTCAAAGCAAACAAATATGATGTTTTATATATAGGTTTGGTCCATTCCATGTGACGACAACACAAGCAACAACAACATGGGGCAGATGTACCAACAACAATGCCAAGGCTGTGACCCCCTTATTAAATCAGTCGGACTAATAACCACACAATGTTTGGTGAGATCTAACCACTTGTCTGTTGTAAGCGTCTCTCTTCATGTAGTACTCAACAGCCTAATGATAAGATAATAATGTTATAAGACCATTCAAGTATAGAAAAAGGTTGTGAGTGTTTTCTAAGCATTGATCGGGTCTACCTAACAGTTGTAATGTTGTAAAAGAGGCTCAGGATAAGTCCGTTTTAAAATTAAGAAAGTCATCAATTGCCATGAACTACATCCACCAACAACCTAACAAAACAGATAAAGAAAATATCCACCCCCTCTAATCCATATTAATTGACGTTTATTTTGTACAGTGTACAACTTACCAAAGAAAAAAAAACCTAATACACAATGCTTACAAGTAGCATGTTCTTTGACAAAACAAACACGCCAAAAACATAAATAAAACCTAGCTAGCAGCAAAATCGATGCCTTCATCCACCATATGACTTCACATGAGTCATTTTAGCAGTGGACGAGGATTGGAATTGAGACGTGGAGAGAAGGAAGAAGAACACGAGGCAGGGAGTGATGTTTCTTCTTGTTAATTCATCAACATGTTTCACAGTTGTTTGTTTGAGCTGACAAACGGACGCGAACTATCTGCACACAAACTCGAATGCTCCTTAACAACAACAACAACAAAGCCTTTAGTCTCAAATAAGTTGAAATAGACTAAAGGTGAAACCCATAATATCTCGTGATCAACTCATGGTTCTGGCACATGAATAGCAACCTTTCATGTATCCTTATCCATGGCTAGTTCTTTGGTGATGTTCCAATCCTTCAGATTTGTGACATCCTCGACTTTTGCTACAGTAGTGATTGTAATTAAGCTACTGTGATCAACCGCTAATGATGCCACGTCATCGAATTCCCATCTCAGACCCGCGTGGATTCGCGTCTGTCCGGATCCAAAATTTGAAAGCAAAGGGAAAAATACTTTATAAGTTCATTACAAATATTAAGAAGGATATATAAAAAAAGGAAAGTATTAAAAATAGTAATGATAAAATAAAGTATAATAAAAGAAAGTGTTTAAAAAGAAAAAAAATCAAATAGTAAAATAAATAATAAAAGAAAGAAAATAAATTAGAAAGAAAATAATAATAATAATAATAATAATAATAATAATAAAAAGAAGCAACCCCACCCCCCCTGGCCGAGCTGGGCCAGAAGGGCCCAACTGGCCAGGCCCCCGCACCCCCCATCCCGCAAACCCTAGCTCCCTGGCGAGGGAGCCGCCGCCCCATCTCCCTCCCCCCTCGCTACTCCCTCCCCCCCTGGGCGCCGCCAGCAACCCCCACCAACCGGGCCCCCACTCCCCCACGCTCCCTCTCGGTTTCCCCCCACCGCCACCGACAACCACCCCCACGAGAGCAACTCCCTCCTCTCCTCCCGTGACTAACTCCCTCGGCCACCAGATCTCTCTCCCTCCCACGACAGCGCCACCCCATCTCCCCCCTCTCCACCTCGACCCAGATCCCACCTCGGCCGGCGGCCTCCCCTGCCTCCCGCCGGCGAGCTCCCCCGCCGGCCTCCTCCCTCCACCTCTCACATCCCGTCGCCCCTTCCCTGCTACTCTCCCACCGGCGACCGCCCCCAGCGCCGGCTCGCCCGTGCCCCTCCTCTCCACCGCCTCCTCCTACCCCGTCGGTCCCCTCATCCTCCTCCTCCGGCGGCCCCTCATCCTCCCGGCCGGCGAGCCGCCCCCACCTCGGCCCTCCGTCCCGTCCAGCACCCCTCCGGATCCGTCGGCCGAGACCCTCTCCGTCTCACCGGCCGGAGCCCTCTCGGCGGCTCCATCCCGGGGCCCATCCCGGCACGACCATCACCGTCCCCTCCACCACCGGAACCACGCCGTCTCCACCATCACCTTCATGCAAACTCCGGCTTCACCGGGCCGTCACGTCACCGTCGGTGAGCCCCTCCTCGGGCTCCTCCCACCGTGTCGATCTCCTCGCAGTCCCGGTTCCGTTCCGGCAAACGGGACCTCGATCCGTCGACGGTAGACTCCGGTAGGAGGTTTTGAATATTTGGTTCCTCTAGGTTGAGTTAGCAGAGAGAGAGTTCTCTGTCTCTGTTAACAGAGAGATGAGTGTTGAGAGTTTTGAGAGAATAAAAATAAAATCAAATGTTGTATTCCGTACGTATGTATGTATGTATGTATTCGATACCCGTACTATGTATGTATTTGCGTATATAGGCATGTGGAGAGATACGACATTTGTATGGTTATTTATTTGTGATTAAAATGTGTATTTGGCCTAGGGTCACTTACCGGTGGGGCCAATGCACCCGCTGTCTATGACAGGGAGGCCCCACGCGAGAGTTAATATAAATGATAAAAATAATGTTTTATTAAATAAATAAATAAATAGATATATTAGTTAAATTAATTAATTAGAATAATTAGAGTATGACACGTGGGTCCCTCGTTGAATTAATCTGATTAATAAATATTTAATCTTAATAAAAACTTGTGCCTATGACGTTCGGGACCCGCTGGTCAGTTGACCAGTCAACTGCTGATGTCAGCATGACATCGCGATGATGTCATAATAGGATTTTATTAAATACTTAAATCTGTTTTTAATTCCTAATTATTAAAGAAAACTTTAAAAATTAATATAAAATAATCCGTAAATCAGATCAAAATAATTTCAACATGAAAGTTGATCAGCAAAGCGAGACGAACCCGGATACACGGTCCGTTCGTCTGTCACGCGTCCATAGCATAGCAAACATGGAACTTTTCCATCGTTTCCAGGATAACCGGTAGTAGCCCGAGACCCGGAAAATATCGTCAGATATTCTTTCGACCCGTCTATGACGGATGTTGCTGCGTTAGCTCATGTCTAGCCTACATCTTTCCATGTCATGCTTTGTGTTGCATCGGTGCTATTATTTATTGTTTCTTCCCCCTCTTCTTACCGGTAGACCCCGAGACTGACGCTGCTGCCGGGTACATCTACGACCCTGCCGATCAGTTCTTTGCCGCAGAGCAGCAAGGCAAGCAAACCCCCCTTGATCATTCCTATATCGCCTATGTCTTTCTTCCTACTGCTTGCATTAGTATTTTGCTACTGTTGTAGTTAGCTCCTATATTTGATGCATAGCCTGTTTTTGATGAACTGCTACTTTCATTCCTGTACCTTTAATCTGCTTAGAATAGATGGAGCAGTCATCCCCTCTGACCCCGTAGTTCAGTTGCCCCGCTTGTTTTCAAATCTCGATCTCTGATCGACGAGCCAGACCAGACACAACACATTCACCCCCCTTCGTTGTACGACGCTATAGGGATACTATCGGGTATCGAGGGTGACACCTCGCTAAGTACTCCTGATGATATCTCTGTAGTATAGCTAGTCGGTCGTGGTTATCGAGGGTGATTCCTCTTTCACCATTCCCGATGACGCCTCTGTCGTGCAACCCCGGAAGTGTGGGACCCCCGAGGGTGATTCCTCTAAGCCCACCTTGATGGGTACATCGTTCGGAATCCAAGGAGGGTGATACCTCGGATTCCCCCGATGTTACAACCACACAGTTACTCGACCATGTTACTGGGATCATTGGTGATTAGTTGTAAGACGGGTGGATTCCCGCGAGACTGTGTTGCTGGCCTAATTAAAATGCTAATGGATTTGGGTATTTGATCTGGGTTGGTTGGAGACCTTTTTGCACTAACCGGCTACGCGGGAAGAATTATGGGTACTCGGCATCGCGGTATCAGCCGAAGCTTTTCAGATGCCAGCAATGTAGCGGCGCGCGCCCGAGTGGTCCCGAGATGCATCGCGCTTGTGATTAAGGGATGCTAGGACTGACGTCGGCCGCCCACGCCACGTGCAGGAGCGTGAAGGGGAACTGGGCCCATGAACCCTTTGTGCTTAGGATTTAGACCGGCGGGCTGGCCTCTCTGATTAGTCTTAGGTGGGGCTGCGACGTGTCGATATTCCGAGGCCGGGCAGGACCCAGAAAAGTATGTCCGGCCAGAGTGTTATCGAGCGTGACGGGACATGTGGTGCACCCCTGCAGGGATGAAAATTAACTATTCGGATAGCCGTGTCCACGGTTACAGGATGACTTGGAGTTGTGCCCCGATCTTTTACAACTACAATTGTTACTTAACTGGAATTAGAATTGCCTCGGGATTGCTTCCTCGCAGGGAGTCGAGGGAGGATCTTTAGGCGCGACCTTACTTTAATATTGCTGCAACAATATGACTATTAATGTTTTACTCCTGTTCTACTCTCGTCTATTGCTGCAAGACCCTCAAGATGCTAGTCTTCGATAGGACTAGGCCTTCTCTCTCTATTCTCGCATTGCTGCAGTCAGTCCACATATACCCCCTTCTTTGATACTGTTGCATAATTAGAATAGTTCTGATGTAAGACTTGCGAGTACTTTGGATGAGTACTCACCGCTGCTTTGCTCCCCCCTTGTCCCCTTGATCCGTTTGCTGCGACCAGATGATGGAGCCCAGGAGTGGAGTTTCCTGCCGACGCCTGCCGCCCCGTTGGTGTCATCTCCGTGGAGGCCGCTGATGATCAGGAGTAGTTAGGAGGTTCCCAGGCAGGAGGCCTCGCCTCGTTCGATCGTTGTATCTTTGTGCTAGCCTTCTCTAAGGCACCCCATGTTTTATGTCTGTACTCAGATATTTGTTGCTTCCGCTGACTCGTGTGTTTATCGAGCTTTCGTATTCTAGCCCTCGAGGCCCCTGGCTTGTAATATGAAGCTGATGTTATTTTATTTGTGTCTAGAGTTGTGTTGTGATATCTTCCCGTGAGTCCTTGGGTTTGATCGTACGCATTTGCGTGTATGTTTAGCGTACGATTAAGCCGAGGGCGTCACAAGATTTCTCTTTACGGACTCTTCCCATGTCAAGTTTGGTCTACCCCGGTCTTTTTTGACATTATTAGCACGCTTTACTCGTCCGCTATGCACGGGGGCTTCTGGAGACATGCGTTGAATATGCCCAAACCATTTTCAGACGATGTTGGACAACCTTCTCTTCAATCTACGCTACCCCAACTCTATCTCGTATATCATCATTCCGGATTCGGTCCTTCCTTATGTGGACACATATCCATCTCAACATCCGTATCTCCGCCATACCTAATTGATGCACATGTCGTTTTTTAAGACCTGTTTGGTTCCAGCCACACTTTGCCAAACCAAAATTTGACAATCACAGTTTATTTGGCATATGTTTGGTTTTTGCCACACTTTGATTTGCCATATTTTATTGTCGCTATGACCCATTTGTCATAGAGTCAATTTTTTGCCAACTTTTACCAAATTTTGGCATTCGTTTTTTCAGCCATACTTTGTGGCTTGCCACACTTTGGCTTGGCAAAATTAGTCTCTAACCAAACAGGCCCTTAGTCCGTCAGCACTCAGTGACATACAACATTGCGGGTCAAACCATCGTCCTATAGAACTTGCCTTTTATCTTTTGTGACACTCTCTTGTCACAGAGAATGCCAGAAGCTTGGCGCCACTTCATCCATCCGTCTTTAACTCGGATGCTCCTTGATGTGAAAAAATAGTAACAAAGACATATGATTTTTGTAGGGCGAAACTTTGACAAATGTTTCTTGTGCTTGCAAAAATCTATCATGAACTGACATTCGTGGAAACATTTTTGTGCATTGTACAAACATTTTTTGAAAATTTCACAAACACTTTTTTGAAACTTTTACAGATTTTTTCGAATGTAGCATACATTTATCCTAATGTTCAAAACTTTTTTACCGAATTACACGGGCATTTTTTACACTTAATATTAACATTTTGTAAAAAAACACATGCATTTCTTTTGAAATGTGAAGGCATTTTATAATCGTCCCAAATTTTTGTACATATGAATAACATTTTCCGTATACATAATTACCATTTTCTACTTTTTACATTCCCATTTATACATTTTCCATGTACAACAGAAACATGTCTCTATACACGTCTAACATCTTTCAAATGCAATATTAACAATTTCCAAAATTTCATGTAAAGTGTTTTTTATGTAATATTTTTATGTTCGAAATATAAACAAAAGTAAGAAAAGAGCGACAATAGAAATATGAGGAAACAAAAAGGAAAAAAACGCGCTTGATGTCACCGTGATATATAAACAAAAGTGAAAAACGGCGCGGCAGCTGGTTACTGAGCAGGCTCTGTCCGACTCCCTACAGCGAGCCGTTCCTAGGGGCTTCTCTTCTCTTCTGTGCTTGTGCCGTTGCTGGGTCCGGCGACGACGATGGCGACCGTTTGCCTTTTGGATGGCTGGATGTGTGAAGCAACCTTCAATTCAAAACCGTCGTGCGCATAGCGGGTGTTCTTATCCAGCCGCTGGAACCATCTGCCGATGCGACGCGCAAGAAACTCACCGACGATGACGCCGCCGCGGCGCAAGAAACTGACCGACGTACGATGATCGACGTCGTCGTCAGCTCCGTTGGCTGGCAGACTGTTTATTCATGCTTCTCCTCGAGATGCTGAGCACGACGATCGTTGCGTATCAAAGTGTCGCTGCATGCATGCATGCATGCAACGACGCTATCCGAGGATTAGCTCTGCAACCGACTCGTGTTAATTCGACTTGGCTCAGCTCAACTCATACTAAAAACCGAGCAAGCTCAGACTGAGTGAGCTCAAGATCGAACCATAGTACATGGCTCGTGCTTGGCTTGTAATGACTTCGAGTTAGTTTTTAGCTAAATAGGATGATAAAATTTATAAATCTAGGATGATTATTTCAACTAGATAAGGCTCAAGAAAATACTTCAAAAGCATTGTTCCAATCAAATATAAATTTCTTCAAATTATTCTGACTAATTCAACCACAACCGAAGGTTTAGTATCAAAATAACATAATGATTCACGACAGACATATAATTGGAAAAGCAAATTATTGGCCGAAGACCATAATAAGGCCTAAATCTTCTCTCCACTTAATTAATCTTCCATGTTTGTGGTAAATAAAATAGAGAAAAATCATGGACAACATATATGATAATAAGTTCTCTTATTTTCATTTAATATATGGTATGAACGATATTATGTCGGGCTATCGAGCTAAAATCAAGCAAGCTAGCTAGTATTCACTTAAGATCGGTTCGTTTCTCGGTGGAGCTGCACAAAGTGTTCAAACTCGACTTGTTTATTTTCGAATTGAGATAAAAAAAATGAGTCGACCTCAAGTGGCTCACAAGCCTCGAGCTTCTCTTGCAGCCCTACCCAAGATACATGTTCTTCTTGATGGCAATCGCATGCAATCAGTCTCCCAAACTGAAATGGTATTAATTAGCTATCCATCCGACTATCTATCAGTCCGATTATCTATGTACCAGTCACCTGGGAAAAATATCTAGTTCAATCGGATTTTCTTCTTCCTCGTCCTCCCAACTGTCATCCCGCACCTTCCGCAGGCTGCTTCCTCCATCGGACCGTTGACCTTTAGTCATCTTAACACGACCCTTCTCCAACATTGGTGAACACCCTCCACCTCCCCATCCATCCGCACCCGTCAAGCCTCTGACTCACTTCTTTCAGTGATGCCATCTCCCGCTCATTCGAGACTCCATTGCCCTTTAGTCATCTTGTAAACATGACCCTTCTCCAACATTGGTGAACACCCTCCACCTCTCCATCCATCCGCACCCGTCAAGCCTCTGACCCGCTTCTTTCAATGATGTCATCTCCTGCTCATTCAAGACTCGGCCTTAGGCATCGCATGGGAATCAAATGACGGATGAAAAAAATTCTAGGTGGTTGAGCAATGGCAAACGTGCAATTTAATTTATTGTTGTTGTTGGAGTGGCATGTGCTCGTGTAGCTACTTCTTTATCAACCTTAAGTTTCTCTTGTTGTGCTCTCAAGTGATGTCTTGTCGAACCATCAACTTCAGTATGAGTGATAGGATGCCCTAGTAGAAAAGGTAAATCATTGCAAATGACCTTAATTTCAAGTTGAGTTTCTTCCTTTCATCCTATCTAGGCACCCCCCCGTTAGTGACTCTCAACTCTTGGTGCGGGGACTCTGACCGATGGCCGCGAAGGTCCATGTCAGGTGTGATACTTGGCAGCGTAGGTTACTCTCCAAGGTGGCTCAGACAATTTTGATTAACTTGTCCTTATGAAGTCTCACCTTCTTCATTATGGTGTTTTATATGGTACACGCAACTATCCATGTGTAGGTTGCCAAGTATGGATCTAGATTCCACGGTGAGAGGGGCAAGCAAAAATGTCATATGGTCAAGTGGGACGAAATATGCAAGCCTAACGCGTGGGGGGGGGGGGGGGGGGGGGGGCTCGGGGGAAGGCTTCGGCAAGCAAAATAATTGTCAGACCAACCCCGTGGATCCCGGTTTTGGCAATCCATCATCTCTTTGCTCCCAGTTATCTGAATAGGCACACCAACTTTGGTGGGGTCTGGATCGTTAACCCTTTTTTGGCTTGATAAGTGCTTGGGGAACGACACTGTGGGGATGCGATTCATGGGCCTTTTCTCAATCCGTGAGGACCGTAATATCTGGCTTGTGATGGTCATGGCCGACATCAATTGCTTGTGCTTTTACCGAAACTTTGGACCTCATGACATGCAGGCATGGGCTGCCCTGCTGGAATAGCAGACACCACCATCTCTGAGGATCCTGACTGCACATCTTGGCATCTCAAGTCCTCGGGTTGGTTCTCGGCCAACTCTCTATATAGGGCCATTGGCAATTGCGGCCACCCTCAACCCAGAGGAGCCGAGTCAAGTTTGGGGCATGAAATTCCCCTTGAAAATTCATAGGCAACTCATTCATGGTCAGGTTCTGTTTGGGGTGCAAGTCCCCAAGTGCTACTGTCCGGCGACAGTCGGTGTCCCTTTTGTGTGAGGTGCAGGAGGGCTCTAATCACATGTTTTTCACCTGTATCTTGGAGCAATTGCTTTGGAGTTGTCTTGGGGAAGTAGTTTGGTACGCATGGTGCCCCTCCAACCTCCGTGGCTTCTTCAAATATTGCAAAATGGGTGTAGCTGAGACCGTAGAAAAATCCAGTGGGTGGGATTCGGCGTCTTGCTTGAACTCTTTGTACGATCTTGGATAAGCTTGTCATTGAACATATTCCCTTGCATTGCCCAATTGATGTAATTTATAAACTTTGCAAATTTCTGCAGCAATGTAGAGTGCTTAGCAAGCATCATGATCGTGAAGCGATCAACAAACTCATTGATGGATTTCGCGCTTTGGCACTTTGGTTGTCGCTGCCCTTCTAGCTGCAAGCTACTGTTGTATTTTCATTTGTGTGCCTGGGTTGGATGTTAAGCTGGTGCCCTAGCAATGTACCTCTTTTTAGTTTAATTTGAACTTGATGTTGTATGAATCCTTTGGTGTGATGTTTTATTTATAAAGGGGGGTGATTTTTTTTCAGCTGGTCGCAGTTAAGGTGTTATATTTTTATCTATATCTAGGAGGCACCGCGTTCCATACTCAAGCGACAAGAAATCACAATGACATGCACTTTATCCTCGATTAGAACATCGACAAAAACTAAACTCATGTTAATAAAACATAAACCCAAGAGAGAAACGTAGACAAAACGGAAAAATAACAACATGCTAGCCAAGTCTCTCTAGCCACACACACCCGGCCTATACCATAACTACTTCAAAACCCCATCATTATCCACCACAAGAATTACATTATTTGTTGTGCACAAGGGTGACACATCTTTACGGCACCTCCACTCCACGTACTTCGCCTAGAGAGAAAATTCGTTGGTAGACAAAAAAGAATAGAAAGAGCAACACCGCGTGCGTGCCCTCAAAATCCACCCATATCTCATCCCTGACCCACGTACGAACACGTAGGTGCAACCCGCCGTCACATTTCCCTGCTTGCTTGGCCATCATTCCTCATACAATCTTCCTGTATGGAATTGGCTCCCGACGGCAGGAAATGGACCTCAAGATGATCTCGCGGCCGGCCGGCGGAACCTTGGTCGGCCGGTAGTCTAGTACATGAGGGACCTGCAGGAGAGCTGGCAGATCGGCGGCAGATCCCACAGCGAGTCGCAGGGGTCGCTCCCGATGTCGAACCCGTCGTCCTGCTCCTGCACTACCCCGCTCATGGCGGCGCCGGGCGACGCGGAGTCTTCCTGTTGCTTCTCCGGCCTCGTACCGTCCGTGATCACCCGGCAGTCGCCCACGTTGCGCCGGGCGGCGAGCGTCGGGACGGCCGCGCTGAGCGTTGCAGGCCATGGGTGGTGCTCTAGGTGTTGATGGAGGTGCTCGCCTCCGTTGTTGATCCACTGCTGGTATGTCATGTGGTTGGAGAGGGGAGTGGGAGTGTGGTGGGCGGCGGCGGCTCCACCGGCGCTCATGGCGAAGCTGATGGTCGAGCTCGTGCTGCCGGCGCTGGCATTACTGGCTGCCGTGGCGGGGCCGATGGCGAGAGCGGGCGGCTGGGAGTGGGACGACGCCCGCGGCGGCGGCGAGGCGCTCTTCTTGAGCTTCTTGTGGGTGAGCAGGGTGCGGATCCTGGACGCGAGCGGCGAGTCCGGCGGCGAGGAGGCGGCGGCGGAAGGGGCGGCGGTGGCGAAGTTGGTCCGCGTGTTGGAGCCCCGGAGGAGGCATGCGGCCTCGTCGTAGGCGCGCGCGGCATCCTCGGCGGTCTCGAACGTGCCGAGCCACACCCGTATCTTGTGCGTGGTGTCCTTGATCTCCGCCACCCACCTCCCCGACGGCCGCTGCCTCACCCCGACGAACTTGCACTTGCTACCCCTCCCCTTCGCCGCCGCCTTGCCCACCGCCGCCTCGTACTGGCATTGCTGCTGCTGCTGCTGCTGGAACTGGAGCTCCATTGATTGACCAATTCTCTCTCTCTGTATCTGGTCTGAACTTTTGGAGGCTGCGCATGGATTTAAGGGAGGGCGCCGGCGGGGCGAGTTGGTGGAGGGTTTGTCATGGCGCGCATGTCCCGTAACGGCGAGATCTTTGTTAGTGGGCTAGCGGGAGGCTGAGTTTTCTAGGGGCGCTGCTACGTGCCGAACTCCGTAGCTTATCTCGATGTTTGATGTGGTCGCACGTCGTGGCTGGCATGTTATGTTTGTCTTTGTCCTCTCCCCAAGGTTGACGACAGCGCCCTTTGTTTTCAGGCCCGGCGACGAGCGCTACGTACGTACGTGTCAACCCGATCGAGCTTCGATGCCGCCATGTATGCCCTCGCCGAGGCCGATCGACGACGTGGGGCGGATGAAGAAGAAGAAGGGTGTTACAGCCCGCGCACTACTGAGTAGTACTGATGACCAACGAGTTTTTGTTTATGGATGCTTCTCCTCGGAGCGCCATTTGTCAGGTGTCTTCATGATTGGCAGTTGCAATCGGGCTGCAGTCTTCGCCGAGCTGAAATATGAATTTGGATGGTCAATGTCATGTATATATGCGCCTGCCCGATTCATTAGTGGTTCTTCGTGTGCAACATGGCACGCATAAGGAAAAGAGAACGATGCTTAAACTTTTTTTCTTTGGAACACATGCTTAAACTTTTCTTTCAGTGAGGTCAAACACCATATATTAAGTAGCAGGCCCTTGGAGATACATCTTTGTATAAAATGGGAAATGCATCCAATCTTTTGGGATGCCGAAGTCTTCTTCCTTCTTGATGCACCGGCGTCGCGCTGTGAGCAAAGCTCGTAGCCACCTCTCAACCTTTGTCTAAACAGATCAAACTTGTTTAAATTCATGAGCTTGTAGAAGCGGCAGCCGAAAAGTTGTTACAGTAGACCAAAAGACGCTGACGGCATAGTAAAAACTACAAAAACCATGAGCATTGACCGAATCCAGATGGATCCTTGGAAGACTGAAACCAATCGGATACATGAAGATCCACATGAGACAAACCTCTATCAATGCTAAGTGCACCAACGAAACAGGAATAGGAGATGACACTATTCCTACATGGGATTGAGACCTCCACCTTGCCACCCCAACCAAGACACTAAGGGCGTGTTTGGTTGCCCGCGCTGCACCTGCATGGCATCCGAGATGCAATTTTCAGCTTGTTTGGTAAACCGTATGGCCATCTGGGCCTGGCCCAACTGATGCAAAAAGTACCCTCTCAGCCAGGCTGAGAGCTACGCCGGATTCGGCTGTTCCTTGGATGCATGCACGAGTCGTGCAAAACGCCCTTCTCCTCTCCCGTCGCCCCGATCTCGATCAGGGAGGGAGATCGCCTTGCCACCCGCGCCGCCATGCCTCCGGCCGCCAGCCCCGCCGCCGAGCGCCTCCCTCCCGTCGCCCCGATCTGGATCCCGAGGGAGATCGCCTCGCCACCCGCGCCGCCATGCCTCCGGCCGCCAGCCCCGCCGCCGAGCGCCTCCCTCCCGTCGCCCCGATCTGGATCCCGAGGGAGATCGCCTCGCCACCCGCGCCGCCATGCCTCCGGCCGCCAGCCCCGCCGCCGAGTGCCTCCCTCCCGTCGCCCCGATCTGGATCCCGAGGGAGATCGCCTCGCCACCCGCGCCGCCATGCCTCCGGCCGCCAGCCCCGCCGCCGAGCGCCTCCCTCCCGTCGCCCCGATCTGGATCCCGAGGGAGATCGCCTCGCCACCCGCGCCGCCATGCCTCCGTCCGCCAGCCCCGCCGCCGAGCGCCTCCCTCCCGTCGCCCCGATCTGGATCCCGAGGGAGATCGCCTCGCCACCGGTTGCCGCGCCGCCATGCCCTCCGGCCGCCAGCCCCGCCACCGAGCACCTCCGCTCCCGTCGCTCCGATCTGGATCGGGGAGGGACATCGCCTCGCCACCGGTTGCCGCGCCGCCATGCCCTCCGACCGCCAGCCCCGCCATCGAGCACCTCGGCTCCCTGCCCGATCTGGATCGGGGAGGGAGATCACCTCGCCTCGCCTCTGGTCGGTTGAGTTGATCCGCTCCCTGCAGTCTACCAAACATCATCTCTTGTATATAGCATCTCTCATGCAGTAATATCACACAATCCACCAAACACACATCTCAACCAATCTCTGCATCAACTCAACCAGGCCACACTCACCCAGGATCCCTCATGCGATGCAGGCTAGAGCCACCCAGGCAACCAAACACGCCCTAAGACTACCTGGCAAAGCGCTGAATGTGAGCACCAACCAACACCCTCGTTGCTGCCGCCAACCCGAACTCCCACATCAGCATCGCATGGCCATGTTGCATACAACAACTCCACTACAGTCGACGACGTCATCTAACATCAATGGACTTAACTACACTGTGGCGAGTCTTTCCATGCCGCGGCTAATTCCATCTCCCTACCATGCATGCATGCAATGATGTCATCAAGATTCTCTCTATTGACTTGAAATTTAAAAAGTTTTATCTCTAAAACCGTTAATTTGATTGATAATCCGTTTTCACCGTTGGCTTTGTCGTGACGAGATCTTAAAAACTAGACCCCATGTCGACATGTTTCGAAAACTTTTTTCCTTCATCCATAATTGCCACATTTTTAGACTTACTTGTCGTATTATTAGCCACTTACTTGTCCAAAAAAAATAACTTAATTGTCATTTTTTTCTCGATGTTAATCATGTGTCGCATGTATCCATATTGCAGCACACATCAGCGTGGGCTAGAAGGGTATGCAGATGACATCACAAAAATATGCATTGCATGCAAAGCGTCACACAGAAAATCGGTAGAAAAAGTGTCTCACACAAAAACATGTGTTGACAGACTTTATTCACTAGCTAAATGCATCTGGTTAGTACTAGTTCTACTAGTAGTAGTTTAAAATTACATAGTTGCCAATTTTACAAAAACTTACTCCCTCCGTTCCTAAATATAAGTCTTTCTAGAGGTTCAACTAATGGACTACATTCGGATGTATATAGACATACTTTAGAGTATAGATTCATTCATTTTGCTCCGTATGTAGACACCTAATGAAATATCTTAAAAGACTTATATTTAGGTACGGAGGGAGTAGTTGTCAAGATGCTAGTTTAACTATGCCGAGTTGTTATATTTACAAACGATGACCAAAAAAGATTTTTTTGTGGTCACGGGTTTTAAATATGTTGAGTTGTCATATTTTTGCGTGTAATCGCCTAAAAAAGTTATTTGTGCTTGCCATTTTGATTATGTCAAGATGTCATATTTATACGTAATTTTCAAAAATTTGGAGATTAAGTTATTTTTTATCAGACAAGTAAGTACTTACTAATATAACAAGTAAGTGCAACAAATGTGGTAATTATGAGAAAAAAAAAAGTTGTCGAAACATGTCGACATGGGATCTAGTTTTGAAGATTTCGCCGAAACAAAGTCAACGATGAAAACGGATCATCGATCGAATTAACGGTTTAAGAGATAAAAAAATTTGAATTTTGATTATTTAAAAAGAATCTGATGACATCATTGCATGCATGCATGCAACAGAACACACAAGCCGTCGCACGGGATGTCCACGATGCGACGCTTCTAGATAGAATTTTCCAACATCAATTTAGGTATGTATTTTGTTTATTGTCATGATCCACGTGTCACATGGTTAGTCTTTTGTCAAATTTTATCACACTTGTGTTGGTTACTTTGTTCATCACACCTTTTTGCCAAGTCTTTTCACATCATTCATCCAATTTGATGACCTTTACAGGATAGACCTCACTGGAAAGTTGTTGAGTAACGACAACAGGTGATTAAGTTCATTAGTTCCTTCTAGAAAAATATTAGCTCTAGTGATATGGTAACACAGAGAAGACAAATATGCATGTAAATTTGCATTTCCCACAATAGATAAGTCGTGGATAAGATATTTACCAAGAATTCACTACGGTAAGAAAACATGGGAATCTTTTGGTGTATAAATAATGTAGATCAATGCTAAGCTATGAGGACTTGTTAAAGATCAAATGGACCTTCAACACTATAGAGAGAATCGCGTCTTGCTATGTGAGAGTATATGTAATATAAGAAGAGGAGAAGATAATTACATGTTCGGTGCTCATTTTGAATACTAAAGATTGGAGCAATCAATATAATTAGATGGACATAGTTCGGCGGTAGACATCCGTTCGGTACGTCGTACCATTGTTTGAAATGTAAGTAGAGATAAGCGGCAATGGTATGAGTGTGAGACCATCTCTATGAGCACGATCTCTAACCGTCTATGCATGTCTTGAGTGTTACAAAGCTCGTCTTGTGGCTCGTGGCTTTCAGCAGGAGCATGGTCGTGATTACGATGAGACTTTTGCTACTGTGGCCCATATGACCATTATTCGTACACTTCTTGCCGTGGCCTCTACACGTCAGTGGTCTGTATCTCAGCTTGATGTTAAGGTTGCCTTTCTTAATAGTAAGCTACGTGAGGAGGTGTATATGCAGCCACCACCTGGGTATTCTGTTCCTGATGGCATGGTCTTTCGTCTTCGTCGCTCTCTCTATGGCCTTAAGCAAGCCCCTCGCGCCTCGTTTGAGCGTTTTGCCTCTGTGGTGAGTGTCGCTGGTTTTTCAGCAAGTGCTCATGATCCGACATTGTTTGTCCACCTTTCTCCTCGTGGTCGGACTCTTCTTCTTCTCTATGTTGATGACATGATCATCACTGGTGACGACCCCGAGTATATTGCCTTTGTAAATGCATGTCTTAGTGAGCAGTTTCTTATGTCCGATCTTGGACCTCTTTGCTACTTTCTTAGGATTGAAGTCTCTTCTACCTCGGATGTCTTTTTTATATCCCAGGGAAAGTATATCCAGTATCTTCTTGGTCGTGCTGCTCTTACTGACGAGCGCATTGTTGAGACTCCCATGAAGCTCAATGTTCACCTCCGTTATACTGATGGTGACCCCCTGCCTGATCTGACGCGTTATCGACATCTTGTTGGCAGTCTTGTCTATCTAGCTATCACTCGTTCGGATATCTCTTATTCGGTTCATATTCTGAGTCAGTTTGTCTCCGCTCCCACCTTGGTTCACTATAGTCACCTCCTTCGTGTTCTCCGATATCTTTGGGGCATGATCTCTCACCGTCTATTCTTTCCTCACTCCAGTTCTTTACAGCTTCACACCTATTCAGATGCTACATGGGCTAGTGATCCTTCAGATCGTCGTTCACTTTCTGCTTACTGTGTTTTTCTTGGTTGTTCTCTCGTTGCCTGGAAGACGAAGAAACAGACCGCAGTTTCCCGTTCGAGTGTAGAGGCTGAGTTGCGAGCTATGACTCTTTTGATGGTAGAGCTCACTTGGTTACAGTGGTTACTTCAGGATTTTGGTGTTTCTATCACTACACCTACTCTCCTCTTATATGACAGTACATGTGCTATTAGCATTGCGCGCGATCCTATGAAGCATGAGATCACCAAGCATATTGGTGTTGATGCTTTTTCTGTGCACGCTGGTGTGCAGGATCAGGTTATTGCTCTTCAGTATGTGCCTTCCGAGTTACAATTGGCAGATTTTCTGACAAAGGCCCAGACTAGAGCAGAACATGTCTTCTATCTCTCCAAACTCAGTGTTGTTAATGCACCATGAGTTTGAGGGCAGGTGTTAGAGTACTATATATGTAGCATTGTAACCTTTTGTATTTACCCTATTGTATAATGGGTTTTCTGCATATTACACACATATACATGTATATATACCGGTCTGTGGCCTCCTGGAAATACAAGTTGCATATTTCCTAACATGATCTACCCTCCTGTTTGTTACAAATGAAAATAATTTTGCATTTTTAGGTTCAGATTTGACAACAAATATTGGAGATAGCATGAGGAAAAATCCGAAGTATGATTTTTAAACTATATCAACAAGCATGTTTTCTACTCCCTCTGATCCAAAAATAGTGGGATGGTTTTAATTCGAATTTGAACCCTTTTTTGGATCGGAGGGAGTACGTGAAACAAAAAATCCTATAGAAACAGAACAATCTTGATATTTTAGATTTACAAACACTCATAAAGGGAAGATTTCTAAACACCCATACCATATCCATTCCAAGTTCAAAATAAATTTATTTTTGTATCCTTGATCCTTCTCATTTAGTTTTTTTGCCTCATATGTATCTTCTATGCATCCCTGCACATGAACCCTTCTTTCTTGCACATATCCGTAGAACATCTACATATCAATCAAGACACATGTTGTAGCCCATATTTGTACAGGAGATAGAAGACAAGATGCATTTACTTCAGAAAAGAGATAGGAGAAGTAACCTTAAACAGATTGAGAGATAATAGTTCAGAAGACAACATAGTAACATAAGTACTACTCTTGTTTGTTTCTGAAGAAAACAATAAACAAGTCCCATGATCTGTTGAATTTGGCAAACAATGCTCCTCACTCCTAGGTTTCGCCTTTCTTCATCAGAGTGTTAGGAAGAGTGAGAGATTTTTCTTGCTTGGTCCGAGAAGCGCCAGGGTCTGTAAATTGAAAAGTAGTAGTGTCAGTAAATCTGATGCAAGTGGTATTGCACAGGACCAAGAAAACTATGACGAAATTACAACATCTCATATCATGCGACAAGCTGCAGAAGTCTCAAGAATAAACCAAGAACCGTCCAAGCATGTGCATGATTCAAACCCACAACTATATCTCCCCCTTTCTTTTTTTTCATGGGCCATTGACAAGTGACAGCGGCACAAGCATTGAGATCAACTTCATAGCCTCTAATCAAACATGAACATGAATTGGCATTCTTTCTGTACTACTAGGAGTGTTAGTTCTGTGCAAAAAGAATCTTTCTCCACCTAATCAGCATGATAGAACATATGAATAGCACAACATTTAGTATACCTGTGTATGCTCCTGTTCTGACCGTAAAGTATTATTTATCTCATACAGTAACTTTTAATTGGAAGCAAAATTTGAAAGTAGAATGAAACCCGAATTAACTGAAAAATAGCAATTAGAGAGCATTGATGGATAGCATACCAGGAAGCCCAAGATGATCACTGCATGGTGCAGGAAGAGCGTAAAGCAGCTGCTCGGGCACCTCTAGCTTGGTGTCTCTCCTCTACCACTCCTCTCCCCAAGCGTAGCCACCGCGTGTCGGAATGTCATCGTGTTGGAAGTGACCCGTCGCCCACCTCCACCAAAGATGGCGAAAATTCATGTGACTGACATGGTTGGGAATTTCATCAAATGCACAAATGGCGTATATATACATCTGCAATTGTGTGCATTGTGGTTAGTCCAGTGCTATAACAAAAATTGATAGGGGGGTAAAATTGATCGGGAGTTAATAAAGAAAAACCAGGACGTGCGACATGTGACCTAGTGGATGATTTTTTATTCTTTATCGCCTGGGGAGCGTGAGAGCGAGGTCAACCCGTCGTGTTTTTTCTTTATCGTGCGGGGTTGTTTCTTTTCCTTTGTGTGAAGCTCACGAGGCGGGTGGAGGTTGGTCGCGCGATGGTTGTGGTACGAAGGGAGGTGGGGATGGATGGAGGTCGAACCATTACGACGACGACATATTTTTCTTTAATACTAGTAGTAGAGACTAGTTTAATGTTCGTGCATTGCCACAGGACAAAAACATTTCGAAAGGCAATAAGCAATTAAATTATAACAACTGTCGTGTGTCATCTCCTCTTAAACTCTGCTCTCATTCGAGTATTGAGGTAGGAAACCAACAATATGATCATGCTAATAACCTCACATTAACATGTATAATGAAAGGTTATAGACATCTGACGGCAACATCTGCTACTACGCGGTTGGTAGCAATGGTCATGATAAATTAAAGACGGAAATTGTGCTCGTGTTCTTCACATGATTGTTACTCAAATAACAAATCTTTACTTCCTAATGCATTCCTCTTGAGCGTAAAAAAAGAACTCCATTATTTACCTTTAGTTTTCTCTTTGCATCATGCACATCAAATACAAGAAAATACCATGCAACATATAAGAGATACCATGCAACCATTATTAGTTCACAAGAAGATTGTCTAATGAAGATTAAGCTTATGCAACAAAGATCACGCAACAAGATGAGTCAGTGATACACAAACTATTTGTCTGACATATGGCTTTATTTCAACATTATAAAAAGTGAACCGCAAGATTACATCTGGTTGGCTATAACTAAAAAATTAAACAAAATAAGAACTGCACTAGAACTCTACAATATACATGTTCATTTCAAGCAGAGTTGCTTTCCCCTCCAAGAAAACTATCTGTTAACACAAGCAGGAGCACCTGCAGCTTCAATAACCAGAACATAGAGGACCAAGTGTCGTCATATATACAAGAGAGCCCTTGTTTCATGTCTCCTACAAATTTCAAAATAAGGGAGGAATTTCATCATGACCCCACTCCCTGAACCTATAACTAGAACAACAACCATAGCCGTAGCCTTCCCACGCTCGACCCCTCGAGCTTGCCTGCCCATTTCTCTAGTGTGTCTTTGTAAGCATACTAACCTTGTTGTATCCACCCATAATTGCGGCCATGCCTGAGCGGAGTGTAGTAGGGAAACAACATCATGTCATCTCCGACGCGATCTTGGTGCTCTTGAAATGATGATGTGTGCCCTGTAGGTGCTCATGTCTATTAGAGACGTCTGACTTCTGGTCCCGTGCCACTATTCGTCCAATGCGCCGATCAGTGACACTTGCACTCTTGATTGGTGTCGCTGAAGTAGTCACTCTGTTTCTCTAGCTGGGAGAGTCACAAAGGTGAAATATCTTAGATTGATGTTGTTCGTAGTTAAATGGAAAATAAGACTACCGGGTCGGTATGTGACACATAGCTAATAAATACATGTTGGCACTTGGCACTATAGAGATAGAGCAACATGACAAAAATTGGCATTATACAATCATATCCTTGGAGCAGTCTGCAGGTAGCGTGACCTTCGGATCGCGGTGGTTGTTGCCGACCCCGCACCTCGCACTGGAACCAACGCTCTTGTCCTTGTGGTGGCGCACGATCTGCTCTCATCCTTGCCGGTGTAATCGTCCAGGTCCAGCTTCGGGCATCAACAAGGCTTCACACATAAATTGCAATATGGACATGCAACTTGTCCCCGCTTTTTGGACGAAAAAAGAGGAACCATTCAGTACTTTACTAACATGCTCTTGATTGGCAGGACAACTCTGCATGCTCTCTATTAAATGTGTTGATTTTCTTTCATAAAGGCATGCATTGCCCAGCTCCCGTTGCAAATAGAAAGCTATTATAAGACAGATCACAAATGAATGGAGGGGCCGGCCATGTTCAAACATCACTAATCCTATCAACCTTCCAAAAAGAAGTGCACACATCACCTAGTCAATAGCACGAATAGTACCAAACCAACTGATCACGGAGTTGGGGGTGATCATGTTAGGGAACGTCGCATGGGAAACAAAAATTTTCCTACGCGCACGAAGACCTATCATGGTGATGTCCATCTACGAGGGGGATTTCAGATCTACGTACCCTTGTAGATCGTACAACAGAAGCGTTAATAAACGTGGTTGATGTAGTGGAACGTCCTCACGTCCCTCGATCCGCCCCGCGAACCAACCCACGAACCGTCCCGCGATCCGTCCCACGATCCGCTCCGATCTAGTGCCGAACGGACGGCACCTCCGCCTTCAACACACATACAGTTCGACGATGATCTCGGCCTTATTGATCCAGCAAGAGAGACGGAGAGGTAGATGAGTTCTCCGGCTGCGTGACGGCGCTCCGGAGGTTGGTGGTGATCTAATCTCAGCAGGGCTCCGCCCAAGCTCCGCAGAAACACGATCTAGAGGAAAAACCGTGGAGGTATGTGGTCGGGCTGCCGTGGAAAAGTTGTCTCAAATCAGCCCTAAAACCTCCGTATATATAGGTGGGAGGGGAGGGGCCTTTCCTTGGGGCTCAAGGAGCCCCAAGGGGTTCGGCCGAAGGGGGGGGAAGAGGAGTCGTCCTCCAATCCTAGTCCAACTAGGATTGGAAGGTGGAGTCCTTCCCTTCCTTCCCACTTCCCCTTTTTTTCTCTTTGATTTTCTTATCTCCCTGCGCAGGGGCCTCTTTGGGCTTTCCCACCAGCCCACTAAGGGCTGGTGCGGCACCCCTAAGGCCTATGGGCTTCCCCGGGGTGGGCTGCCCCCCGGTGAACATCTGGAACCCATTCGTCATTCCCGGTACATTCCTGGTAACTCCGAAAACCTTCCGTTAATCAAATGAGGTCATCCTATATATCAATCTTCGTCTCCAGACCATTTCGAAAACCCTCGTGACGTCCGTGATCTCATTTGGGACTCCGAACAACATTCGTTAACCAACCATATAACTCAAATACGCATAAATCAATGTCGAACCTTAAGTGTGCAGACCCTGTGGGTTCGAGAACTATGTAGACATGACCCGAGGGACTCCTCGATCAATATCCAATAGCGGGACTTGGATGCCCATATTGGATCCTACAAAATATACGAAGATCTTATCGTTTGAACTTTGAACTTCAGTGCCAAGGATTCATATAATCACGTATGTCATTCCCTTTGTCCTTCGGTATGTTACTTGCCCGAGATTCGATCGTCAGTATCCGCATACCTATTTCAATCTCGTTTACCAGCAAGTCTCGTTACTCGTTCCGTAATACAAGATCCCGTAACTTACACTAAGTCACATTGATTGCAAGGCTTGTGTGTGATGTTGTATTACCGAGTGGGCCCCGAGATACCTCTCCGTCACACGGAGTGACAAATCCCAGTCTCGAGTCATACTAACTCAACGGACATCTTCGGAGATACGTGTAGAGCATCTTTATAGCCACCCAGTTACGTTGTGACGTTTGATACACACAAAGTATTCCTCCGGTGTCAGTGAGTTATATGATCTCATGGTCATAGGAATAAATACTTGACACGCAGAAAACAGTAGCAACAAAATGACATGATCAACTTGCTATGTCTATTAGTTTGGGTCTAGTCCATCACATGAATCTCCCAATGACGTGATCCAGTTATCAAGCAACAACACCTTGTACATAGTCAGAAGACCCTGACTATCCTTGATCAACTGGCTAGCCAACTATTGGCTTGCTAGGGACAGTGTTTTGTCTATGTATCCACACATGTATCTAAGTCTTCATTCAATACAATTATAGCATGGATGATAAACGATTATCTTGATACAGGAATAATAATAATAACTTAATTATCATTGCATCTAGGGCATAATTCCAACAGTCTCCCACTTGCACTAGAGTTAATAATCTAGCCCTCACATCACCATGCGAGTTACATTGTAATAAATCTAACACCCATACAGTTCTGGTGTTGATCATGCTTTGCCCGTGGAAGAGGTTTAGTCAGCGGGTCTGCTATATTCAGATCCGTGTGCACATTGCATATATTTACGTCCTCCCCTTCGGCGTAGTCGCGGATGAGGTTGAAGCGTCGTTTGATGTGTCTGGTCTTCTTGTGAAACCGTGGTTCCTTTGCTAAGGCAATGGCACCCGTGTTGTCACAAAACAAGGTTATTGGATTCAGTGCGCTTGGCACCACTCCAAGATCCGTCATGAACTGCTTCATCCAGACACCCTCCTTAGCCACCTCCGAGGCAGCCATGTACACCGCTTCACATGTAGAATCAGCTACGACGCTTTGCATGGAACTGCACCAGCTTACCGCACCCCCATTAAGAATAAATACGTATCCGGTCTGTGACTTAGAGTCGTCCAGATCTGTGTCAAAGCTTGCATCGACGTAACCTTTTACGGCGAGCTCTTCGTCACCTCCATACACGAGAAACATCTCCTTAGTCCTTTTCAGGTACTTCGGGATATTCTGTACCAGCGTCCAGTGATCCACTCCTGGATTACTCTGGAACCTGCCTATCATACTTATGGCCAGGCTAACGTCCGGTCTAGTGCACAACATTGCATACATGATAGAACCTATGGCTGAAGCATAGGGGACGGTGCTCATATGCTCTCTATCTTTATCAGTTGCTGGACACTGAGTCTTACTCAATCTCGTACCTTGTAAAACCGGCAAGAACCCCTTCTTGGACTGTTCCATTTTGAACCTCTTCAAAACTTTATCAAGGTATGTACTTTGTGAAAGTCCTATCAGGCGTTTCGATCTATCCCTATAGATCTTAATGCCTAGAATGTAAGCAGCTTCTCCTAGGTCCTTCATAGAGAAACTTTTATTCAAGTAATCCTTTATGCTCTCCAAAAACTCCACGTTGTTTCCAATCAGCAATATGTCATCCACATATAATATTAGAAACGCCACAGAGCTCCCACTCACTTTCTTGTAAATACAAGATTCTCCAACCACTTGTATAAACCCAAATGCTTTGATCACCTCATCAAAGCGTTGATTCCAACTCCGAGATGCTTGCACCAGTCCATAAATGGATCGCTGGAGCTTGCACACTTTGTTAGCATTTTTAGGATCGACAAAACCTTCGGGTTGCATCATATACAACTCTTCCTTAAGGAAACCGTTAAGGAACGCTGTTTTGACATCCATCTGCCAGATTTCATAATCGAAAAATGCAGCTATTGCCAACATGATTCTGACGGACTTAAGCATCGCTACGGGTGAGAATGTCTCATCGTAGTTAACCCCTTGAACTTGTGAAAAACCCTTTGCCACAAGTCGAGCTTTATAAACGGTCACATTACCGTCAGCGTCCGTCTTCTTCTTAAATATCCATTTGTTCTGAATAGCCTTGCGACCTTCAGGTAGTACTTCCAAAGTCCATACTTTGTTTTCATACATAGATCCTATCTCAGACTTCATGGCCTCCAGCCATTTGTTGGAATCTGGGCCCACCATTGCTTCTTCATGATTCGCAGGCTCATTGTTGTCTAACAACATAATTGATAAGACGGGATTACCATACCACTCTGGAATAGTACGCGGTCTCGTCGACCTGCGAGGTTCGACAGGAACTTGATCCAGAGTTTCATGATCATCATCATTAACTTCCTCCTCATCCGGCGTCGCAACGACAGGGGTTTCCCCTTGCCCTGCGCCACCATCCAGAGGTATGAGAGGTTCGACAACCTCATCAAGTTCTATCTTCCTCCCACTCAATTCTCTCGAGAGAAACTCCTTCTCGAGAAAAGCTCCGTTCTTAGCAACAAACACTTTGCCCTCGAATTTGAGATAGAAGGTATACCCAACTGTCTCTTTTGGATAACCTATGAAGATGCACTTTTCCGCTTTGGGTTCCAGCTTTTCAGGCTGAAGCTTTTTGACATAAGCATCACATCCCCAAACTTTAAGAAACGACAACTTTGGTCTTTTGCCATACCAAAGTTCGTATGGTGTCGTATCAATGGATTTTGATGGTGCCCTATTTAAAGTGAATGCAGTTGTTTCTAATGCATAACCCCAAAACGATAACGACAAATCGGTAAGAGACATCATAGATCGCACCATCTCTAATAAAGTATGATTACGACGTTCGGACACACCATTACGCTGTGGTGTTCCAGGCGGTGTCAACTGTGAAACAATTCCACATTGTCTTAAGTGAGCACCAAACTCGAAACTCAGATATTCACGCCCACGATCACACCGTAGGAACTTGATCTTCTTGTTACGATGATTTTCAACTTCACTCTGAAATTGTTTGAACTTTTCAAATGTTTCAGACTTGTGTTTCATCAAGTAGACATAACCATATCTACTCAAATCGTCAGTGAAGGTGAGAAAATAACGATATCCGCTGCGTGCCTCCACGCTCATCGGACCACACACCTCGGTATGTATGATTTCTAGCAAGTCAGTCGCACGTTCCATTGTTCCGAAGAACGGAGTTTTAGTCATCTTGCCCATAAGGCATGGTTCGCACGTGTCAAGTGAATCAAAGTCAAGTGACTCCAAAAGTCCATCGGAATGGAGTTTCTTCATGCGCTTTACACCAATATGACCTAAGCGGCAGTGCCACAAAAACATGGCGCTATCATTGTTAACTCTAACTCTTTTGGTCTCAATCTTATGTATATGTGTATTATCATTATCAAGATTCAATATGAACAATCCTCTCACATTGGGTGCATGACAATAAAAGATATTACTCATAGAAATAGAACAACCTTTATTCTCTGACTTAAACGAGTAACCATCTCGCAATAAACAAGATCCAGATATAATGTTCATGCTTAACGCAGGCACTAAATAACAATTATTTAAGTTCATAACTAATCCTGATGGTAACTGAAGTGAAACTGTGACGACGACGATTGCATCAACCTTGGAACCATTTCCCACACGCATCGTCACTTCATCTTTCGCCAGCCTTCGCCTATTCCGCAGTTCCTGTTTCGAGTTGCAAATATGAGCAACAGAACCGGTATCGAATACCCAGGCACTACTACGAGAGCTGGTTAAGTACACATCAATAACATGTATATAAAATATACCTGATTTTTCTTTGGCCGCCTTCTTATCAACCACATACTTGGGGCAGTTGCGCTTCCAGTGACCCATACCCTTGCAATAATAGCAGTCCGTTTCAGGCTTAGGTCCAACTTTGGGTTTCTTCGTCGGATTGGCAACAGGTTTGCCGCTCTTCTTTGAATTACCCTTCTTTCCTTTGCCGTTTCTCTTGAAACTAGTGGTCTTATTCACCATCAACACTTGATGCTCTTTACGGAGTTCTGACTCTGCGACTTTCAGCATCGTGAACAACTCCTGGGTGACTTGTTCATCCCTTGCATGTTGTAGTTCAACACAAAGCCCTTATAGCTTGGCGATAGTGATTGAAGAATTCTGTTAGTGATAGCCTCTTGTGGGAGTTCAATCCCCAGCTCAGCTAGACGGTTTGAGTACCCACACATTTTGAGCACGTGTTCACTGACAGACGAGTTCTCCTCCATCTTGCAAGCATAGAATTTATCGGAGGTCTCATACCTCTCGATCCAGGCGTTCTTCTGAAAGATAAACTTCAAATCCTGGAACATCTCATATGCTCCATGATGCTCAAAGCGACGTTGAAGTCCCGGCTCTAAGCCATACAAGACTACACATTGAACTACTGAGTAGTCCTCCTTACGTGTTAACCAAGCGTTCTTAACATCTTGGTCAGCCGTAGCGGGTGGTTCATCTCCTAGCACAACATTAAGGACATAATCCTTCTTCCTAGATTGCAGGAGCAACTTAAGATTACGAGCCCAGTCTACAAAGTTGCTTCCATCATCTTTCAACTTAGCTTTCTCTAGGAACGTATTAAAATTCAGGGTGACTGTCGCGTGAGCCATGATCTACAACACAAATATATTCAAAGTGGACTTAGACTATGTTCAAGATAATTAGAGTTTAACTTAATCAAATTACTTGCTAAACTCCCACTCAAAAAGTACATCTCTCTAGTCATTTGAGTGGTTCATGATCCAATTCCACTAGCTCAAGTCCGATCATCACGTGAGTTGATGATAGTTTTAGTGGTAAGCATCCCTATGCTAATCATATCAACTATATGATTCATGATCGACCTTTCGGTCTCATGTGTTCCGAGCCCATGTCTACACATGCTAGGCTCGTCAAGCTTAACCTGAGTGTTCTGCGCGTGCAACTGTTTTGCACCCATTGTATGTGAACGTTGAGTCTATCACACCCGATCATCACGTGGTGTCTCGAAACGACGAACTGTAGCAACGGTGCACAGTCGGGGAGAACACAATTTCGTCTTGAAATATTAGTGAGAGATCACCTCATAATGCTACCGTCGTTCTAAGCAAAATAAGGTGCATAAAAGGATTAACATCACATGCAATTCATAAGTGACATGATATGGCCATCATCACGTGCTTCTTGATCTCCATCACCAAAGCACCGACACGATCTTCTGTCACCGGCGCCACACCATGATCTCCATCAACGTGTCGCCATCGGGGTTGTCGTGCTACTCATGCTATTGCTACTAAAGCTACATCCTAGCAAAATAGTAAACGCATCTGCAAGCACAGACGTTAGTTTAAAGACAACCCTATGGCTCCTGCCGGTTGCTGTACCATCGACGTGCAAGTCGATATTAACTATTAAAACATGATCATCTCATACATCCAATATATCACATCACATCGTTGGCCATATCACATCACAAGCATACCCTGCAAAAACAAGTTAGACGTCCTCTAATTGTTGTTGCATGTTTTACGTGGTGACCATGGGTATCTAGTAGGATCGCATCTTACTTATGCAAACACCACAACGGATATATATGAATTGCTATTTAACCTCATCCAAGGACCTCCTCGGTCAAATCCGATTCAACTAAAGTTGGAGAAACCGACACTCGCCAGTCATCTTTGAGAAACGGAGTTGCTCATAGCGATGAAACCAGTCTCTCGTAAGCGTACGAGTAATGTTGGTCCGAGCCGCTTCAATCCAACAATACCGTGGAATCAAGAAAAGACTAAGGAGGGCAACAAATCGCACATCACCGGCCACAAAAAATTTTGTGTTCTACTTGAGATGACATCTACGCATGAACCTCGCTCATAATGCCACTGTTGGGGAACGTCGCATGGGAAACAAAAAATTTCCTACGCGCACGAAGACCTATCATGGTGATGTCTATCTACGAGGGGGATTTCAGATCTACGTACCCTTGTAGATCGCACAACGAAAGTGTTAATAAACGCGGTTGATGTAGTGGAACGTCCTCACGTCCCTCGATTCACCCCCCGAACCGTCCCACGATCCGCTCCGATCTAGTGCCGAACGGACAACACCTCCGCGTTCAGCACATGTACACCTCGACAATGATCTCGGCCTTCTTGATCCAGCAAGAGAGACGGAGAGTTATATGAGTTCTCCAGTAGTGTGACTGCGCTCCGGAGGTTTGTGGTGATCTAATCTCAGCAGGGCACCGCCCGAGCTCCGCAGAAACGCGATCTAGAGGAAAAACCGTGGAGATATGTGGTCGGGCTGCCGTGGAAAAGTTGTCTCAAATCAGCCCTAAAACCTCCGTATATATAGGTGGGAGGGGAGGGGCCTTGCCTTGGGGCTCAAGGAGCCCCAAGGGGTTCAGCCGAAGGGGGGGAAGAGGAGTCCTCCTCCAATCCTAGTCCAATTAGGATTGGAAGGTGGAGTCCTTCCCTTCCTTCCCACTTCCCCTTTTTTTTCTCTTTGATTTTCTTATCTCCCTGCGCAGGGGCGTCTTTGGGCTTGCCCACCAGCCCACTAAGGGCTGGTGCAGCACCCCTAAGGCCTATGGGCTTCCCCGGGGTGCCCCCCCGGTGAACATCCGGAACCCATTCGTTATTCCCGGTAACTCCGAAAACCTTCCGGTAATCAAATGAGGTCATCCTATATATTAATCTTCATCTCCGAACCATTCCAGAAACCCTCGTGACGTCCGTGATCTCATCCGGGACTCCGAACAACATTCGGTAACCAACCATATAACACAAATACACATAAAACAACATCGAACCTTAAGTGTGCAGACTCTGCGGGTTCGAGAACTATGTAGACATGACCCGAGGGACTCCTTGGTCAATATCCAATAGCGGGACCTGGATGCCCATATTGGATCCTACATATTCTACGAAGATCTTATCATTTGAACCTCAGTGCCAATGATTCATATAATCCCGTATGTCATTCCCTTTGTCCTTCGGTATGTTACTTGCCCGAGATTCGATCGTCAGTATCCGCATACCTATTTCAATCTCGTTTACCGGCAAGTTTCTTTACTCATTCCGTAATATAAGATCCCGTAACTTACACTAAGTCACATTGCTTGCAAGGCTTGTGTGTGATGTTGTATTACCGAGTGGGCCCCGAGATATTTCTCCGTCACACGGAGTGACAAATCCCAGTATCGATTCATACTAACTCAACGGACACCTTTGGAGATACCTGTAGAGCATCTTTATAGCCATCCAGTTACGTTGTGACGTTTGATACACACAAAGTATTCCTCCGGTGTCAGTGAGTTATATGATCTCATGGTCATAGAAATAAATACTTGACACGCAGAAAACAGTAGCAACAAAATGACACGATCAACATGCTACGTCTATTAGTTTGGGTCTAGTCCATCACATGATTCTCGCAATGACGTGATCCAGTTATCAAGCAACAACACCTTGTACATAGTCAGAAGACCCTGACTATCCTTGATCAACTGGCTAGCCAACTAGAGGCTTGCTAGGGACAGTGTTTTGTCAATGTATCCACACATGTATCTAAGTCTTCATTCAATACAATTATAGCATGGATAATAAACGATTATCTTGATACAGGAATTATAATAATAACTTATTTATCATTGCCTCTAGGGCATAATTCCAACAGATCATGCTCATCTTATCATTGGAACCCAACCAAATTTCGCAGGGAGATGCTCTCTCACACTATTCACTTGTTCCACTATACATTAACAATCTCTAGAAAAAAGTCCAGCTCTTACTTTCCAATCTAGTTTCTCTGCATCATGATTATCTAGAAGAACCAAACATCAAGTGTATAATGCAGAAATTATTGGGTTTACAACATAATCATTGATGTTAAAGAAACTGAAAATTTGTATAGGAAGAACAATTATGCTCACACGGCAAATTCTGAGGTCCCACTTTTAAGATATGAGATTCGAAGGGGGTCTGTAGTATGGGGCTTTACATGTTAAAGCTGTGAAATTACCTCTAAATAAGTCAAAAGTACACCTTTACGAGATCATATTTTCTAATTCTTCCCTCTCATATATGAGAATTGAACACGACCATAGATACATAATCAAATCCAACTGAACCAAATCAAACCAGTCCAAGTTCTTCTTGCTAAGGCAAGAATGTACAAAAGGTATATACCAACGAACTGAATGTCCTCTGCACAAGTGGCTCTGCTCGTCAACCACTACTATCCAACCCGGAACTCTTCACTTGTGAGAGCGACACCACCACAAAGCCTAGATAGCCCTCGTTTCATCGATGATGGCTGACATCCAAACAACAGTCAATGAACAAGAGCAATTATATCTTTCTTCTGACCATATGAGAATCTGCAAACAAGTCAATTTTATTCAAGAATTAGTAGCTTACTTTTATTCATACAAGAACAATAGGTCATTTCAGACAAGGATGTATAAAAGAAACAAGGAAGATAGAGAGAGAGGATGAGAACCTTGTCGGCCCAAAGAGCAGCGGCACGACGACATTAACCAAAAACTCAGACAAGCTAGTGATGAGCACGCGTTGTTCTTGTCCAGCGAGGCGTTCACACCGATATCATACTCGCGGGAAATGAGATGGATGATGGAGATCGAGTAACCGCCCCATAGAGACAGGCAAGGCCATCGACACCGACGAGGGCGAGGGTTGGATCAAGGGACTCCTCGACCTCGTTGACGTGGCTGAAGCCATCGTCTATCCATGGGCGGCGCTTGAGCAGTAGGAAGGAGGTGAGAGCGGAAGATCCATGCACGCTTGCATGAGCGCCTAGCCGGCGCGATTAACGAAGATGAGGATGAGTCCGGCCACGACCGTGGGGGTAGAAGCCGCCTGGAGGAGGAGGACGAAGAGGGAAATCCTGTGAGTGGCCGTCGACCAGTAGCGCAATGGCGAGCGGCTGCTTGAGACGGGACGATGGTGGGGGATTTTCTCGAGAGGGATGGGATGGGAGGAGAGATCCTGTAGTTACGTAAGGAGAGTTGGGGACCTGTGGGTGCCTCGCCGTGGGCTTTTTTATGGAGGTTTTTTCTTCTTTTTATCGGGAAAGTGGGAATCAGGAGGGGATCGATAGGTGGATGTGGGAGGGGGATCATACTGGTTGAACCATCACAACCACAGATCCTCCTTTAATAGTAGAGATTGCTATTTGTTTGCAGCACTGCGTCATCTCGTGAACATTGCTAATTTTTTAATTCAGTAAAATATAGACGTCAAAAGTATAAGACATAAAACATATACCGGTACATATGTCTCCACACTGAGTTCAATAAGATGATATTAGCCCTTGTGCTTCCATCAAACTAATTCTTACGATCCACACAGATCAAAATTTATAGTAAAACTTTCATTGCCTTCAGGACCAAAAAGGTCGTGCATGTAATCCGAAAGGAACTATTAAAATAGTGCATGGACAGACCATGAAAACATAAATACCGTGAACATGGTTATTACATAATTTAATCTTGCTGACTTGATGTGTTGATCTCCATCACAACATATAACCTTTTTTTACGGGAATCATAACATATAACTTGATTCCTTCGGGAATGAGGTGAGAGCACATCCATTAGAATAAGACAACCAAACCAATTGATCAAGGAGTTGGGGGTGATCATGCTCGTGTTATCATTGGAACCCAGCCAGATTTTGCAGGGAGATGCTCTCTCACACTATTCACTTGTTCCACTATACATTAACAATCTCCGGAAAAAAAAGTCCATCTCTTACTTTCCAATCCACTTTCTCTGGATCATGATTATCTAGAAGAACCAAACATCAAGTATATAATGCAGAAATTATTGGGTTTACAACATAATCATTGATGTTAAAGAAACTGAAATTTTATATAGGAAGAACAATTATGCTCACACGGCAAATGTTGAGGTCCCATTTTTAGGATATGAGATTCGAAAGGAGTGTGTAGTGTGGGGCTTTACATGTTAAAGCTCTGAAATTACCTCTAAATAAGTCAAAAGTACACCTTTACGAGATCACATTTTCTAATTCTTCCTTCTCATATCCGAGAATTGAACACGACCATAGCTACATAATCAAATTCAACTGAACCTAATCAAACCAGTCCAAGTTCTTCTTGTCAAGGAAAGAATGTACAATAGGCATATACCAACGAACTGAATGTCCTCTACACAAGTGGACTCTACTCGTCAGCCATAATATCCGACCTGGAACTCTTCGCTGGTGAGTGCGACACCTCCACAAAGCCTAGATAACCATCCTTTCATCGGTGATGGTTGACATCCAAACAACCATCAATGGACAAGATCAATAATATCTTTCTTCTGATCGTACGAGAATCTGCAAACAAGTCAATTATATTCAAGAATAAGCAGCTTACCTTTATCCATACAAGAACAACAGGTAATTTCAGACAAGGATGTATAAAAGAAACAAGGAAGATAGAGAGAGAGGATGAGAACCTTGTCGGTCCAGAGAGCACCAGCACGACGACGTTGACCTAAAACTTAGATAAGCTAGCAATGAGCACACGTTTTTCTTGTCCGACGAGGCGTTCACACCGATATCGTACTTGCGGGAAATGAGATGGATGGTGGAGATCGAGTAACCGCCCCATAGAGGCGGGCGAGGCCGTCGACACCGGCGAGGGAGAGGGTTGGGTCAAGGTACTCCTCGACCTCATTGACGTGGCTGAAGCCATTGTCTACCCGTGGGCGGTGCTTGAGCGGTAGGAAGGAGGTGAGAGCTGCAGATCCATGGACGCTTGCATGAGCGCCTACGCTGGCGCGGTTAACAAAGATGAGGATGAGTCCGACCACTATGATGGGGGAAGCGGGCGCCTGGAGGAGGAGGACGAAGAGGGAAATCCTGTGAGTGGCCGTCGGCCAGTAGCGCAATGGTGATATGTCCCAAACGTATCTATAATTTCTGCTTGTCCCATGATCTTTTGGGTGACATTGTTATATGTTTTGCACATATTTGGACTAACCTACTAACTCAGTGCACCCAGTGCCAGTTCCTATGTGCTGATGTCCCTTTTGCAGGGGCTTTTACCCAATTTTCCGAAGCTCCAAAAATCTTGAGATAAATATTTAAAAATCAGCGTACCATAAGGTTCCGGAATCACCAAAGATGGGCCATAGGGGGGCCAGGTGCCGCCCTAACGAACTATGGGAGCGGCCTACCCCTAGGCCGCGTGAGGAGGCTGCCTCGTTGGGCTCCACCGCCTCGGGTGCCCTACTTTGGCTCCTATTTTTACCCCCGTCGAGGAAATGCTGATTTCGGAACCCTTTTCGCCAGAAGCAATTCCAATCTCCGCCGCCATCGCCGACAAGTTTTGGGGGACTAGAATCCCTGTGCTGGCACCCTGCCGGGATGGGGAAGTGCCCCCAGATTCATCTCCATAGATGTTGCTTCCTCCTTCCATGATGCGGGAGTAGTTCCTCCTCGGGGTTGAGGTCTTCTACAGTAGCTATGTGGTCAATTCTCTCTCCCATGATGTGATCTTGATTGCGATCATAGGCTATGTTAATCTAGGGTGATCCCATGATGTTTCCCCTTCTTCTATGTATTGGATTGATGTACTTACTTGATCTTATCTAGTATAATCCCCAAGACCATGGTGACAACTGTCTATTGGACATGGATTAGAAGAATATTTTCATGAGTGATTTCCTCTTTTGTGAATTGATTGAAGATTGAGAGTCTCTTGGTCATTGTCTTCGAATATCCTTGAGATATGTTGTGGTGATTGTGGTACTCTCTTTGGATGGCCGCGGTGACATTGGGAAATCCATAGATGAGAACTATGAACTCTGAGGTGTGCTTTTGTAGCCCTACATAATTCTCGTCCTCTCTTGACCACAAAGGAATAACCTCCAAGTACGTCACCATTGCATGTTTTAGTGGAAATATCATGTGACACTAGTAGAAAATGGCCCTTTTGTCCCGGTTCCAGAGGCTCATTAGCCCCGGTTCTTGAATCGGGGCTAAATGGTCGGGACTAAAGCCCAAAATCTTTAGTCCCGGTTTGCTTACCAACCGGGACCGAACTGTCTCCACATGGCCGATGCGGGTAGCCCTGGCAGGAGGTGCTTTAGTCCCGGTTGGTAACACCAACCGGGACAAAATGGCATCCACGCGTCAGCATCTAGACGAAGCTGTTTTTTTGAATGGGGGGCGGGGGGTTGGAGCATTAATTTAGTGGTTTCATATTGTGTTAGCTAGCTAATAGAGAGAAGTGTACTCTCTTTCTCCATGTTTGGTCGAACAACAAGTTTTCGTATATGTATCCGACGCTATTACATATATACAATATAACATATTTTACAATTAATCCAAAACATCATCTAATTAAGATCCAATGACAAATCCACATGGCATTCTCCGTCTTTAGGTATGACGTGGTCAAGAAAGAATCCCGCCAATTCCTCTTGAATTGCTCGTATGCGATCATATGGTAGGAGTTCATCCCGCATTTGCAAAATCTAATTTAAAGAAGGGGGTCAATACATGCATATATATTAATAAAACTCAATACAATTGTGAATATTGTTTACGTACTTGAAATTGTTCATCAGAGAAAACCCGCTCAGAGGTCGAGTGGCGAATGAACTCGCATACGTAGTATGCACATAAAACAGTGCCTTCTTTATGGTACATATACTTTATGAGAATAGAGTTCAATCAAACTGATAAGCAAGCATGGTAATGATATACTGACGAAAATTTGAATCAGTTAGAGATGCGCGGAACTAGCTATACTACTTATTTTGGGGTGCGTAAATTGCAACTCTTTGTTTAGACCGGTAACCTTATTGGCGAACTTCGTCCAAACCCTGCCACGCAAAGAAAATGATTACTTGATATCAGGAAATTAACGAAAGTTGCATGCCGATATGGTCTCGGTATATTGACTAAACTTACTTCTTGAGCATTGCAGTTATGTCCTCATAATCCTCATCGTCTTTACGTCTCGAGTCTAAGACATTTACTAATGCCCTGTCAACGTCAATGGATAGCATAATAAAGTGGTCTCTACGCACGCATATATAACTCATCAATTGTATTACTTAATTAACCTTGATTGAGTGAAACGGAGTTTACAGAGAAGACAACAACACTCACTTGAAGTTGTAAGGGAAGATTATTTCCCTTTTTTGATGTATAAGGAACGAGTTTAGCAAATTCTCCTTGGTCTCTTTGATTGAGTTTATTACCGTCAATTCATTTACGGCGTTTGGGCTAATGAACCCAACGTCGATGATTCCTGCTTTTTTTAATTCGACGATCTTTAATCTGCAAAATATATATAGCGAGGATAATTATATATACATGCAATGAACGAGCTAAGCTCGAGACTTAACTATAGAAGTAATACTTACAGACAGTAGGAAGTCATGAGTTGTTTATCAAGGGTCAGTTGATTGTATATCTGAAATAACTCCTCAAATTGAATAGTAATCACGAGAAGTCCAATGAATTCGTGCTCTGGTTTCACTACCACATACATAGCGTTTCTCCCAGACTCCCTGCAGGTTTTCATGTACCACTCGTGCAATCTATGCATCATCGTTGTTAGAGCAGGATGACTAGGTTTGATGAGAGGCTTCCCGTGCATGTATTTATATTGTTCTTTTGTTACATCATCCCTCAAGTAATCATCAGGATTGGTACCGGGGCACCATCTCCGGATGATTAGCGACGACGATATCGAGCTCGGGAATTGTTTTCCCACTTGTTCGTTCTACTAACCTTGCATCACTAGAAGTAGTTCCCGACCGCACCGCTTCTGCATATGTCTTTTTAAGAATGCGGATACAGTTGGAATCCGGTGCAAGCGCTGCTGGACGCTGCAGTTGATTGATAGTGCACTCCACTTTCACCGGATCTAGCTTCTCCTTCGGAGGTGGAGTTTTCTTTGCAAACTGGGCCCTCAATTCGGCACGACATATCTCCTCGTTTTCCTCCTTGGTCCTCTCATATGGTAACTTTTCCAGAGACTTGAAAGATGGACCGTATCTGAATTGCCTCCGCCTCTGCTTGTATTGCTAGCCGCCGGAGAGAAGGAGGCGTCTCTCTTCCGCTTGAGAGAAGGAGGCGGACTGCTCTCACGCGTCGGACGAGCCAAAGCGGCCGCGTTTGTCTTCCGACGTTGCCGACGAGGCGAAGGAGGAGGCGTACTGCTCTGACGCACCGAAGTAGGCGAAGGAGAAGGCGAAGTGCCCTCACGCGTCGGAGGAGCTAGAGAAGGAGGCGGAGTGCCCTGATCACTGATACGTCCCCGTCGTATCTACTTTTCAGAACTCTTTTGCCCTTGTTTTGGACTCTAACTTACATGATTTGAATGGAACTAACCCGGACTAACGCTGTTTTCAGCAGAACTGCCATGGTGTTGTTTTTGTGCAGAAATAAAAGTTCTCGGAATGTCCGGAAAATTTACGAAGATTTTTTCTGGAATAAAAGAAAAATACCTGCGCAAAGATCCACCGGAGGTGGCGTGCCAGTGGGCCACAAGCCCACAGGCCGCGGCCACCCCCCTAGGCCGCGCCGTGAGGGCTTGTGGGGCCCACGTGGCACCACCACCCCCAAACTCAGCTCTATATCTTCCGTCTCGCCCGAAAAAAATCAGAGAGAAGGTTTCATCGTGTTTTGCGATACGGAGGCGCCGCCACATCATGTTCTTCATCTGGAGGGCAGATCTGGAGTCCGTTTCGGACTCCGGAGAGGGGAAATCGTTGCCATCGTCATCATCAACCTTCCTCCATCGACAATTACATGATGCTCTTCATCGTTCGTGAGTAATCTCATCGTAGGCTTGCTGGACAATGATGAGTTGGATGAGATCTATCATGTAATCGAGTTAGTTCTTGACGGGGATTGATTCCTAGTATCCACTATGTTCTAGATTGATGTTGCTACTACTTGGCTATGCTTAATGCTTGTCACTAGGGCCCGAGTGCCAAGATTTCAGATCTGAACCTATTATGTTGTCGCCCATATATGTGTGTTTTAGATCCTATCTTGCAAGTTGTAGTCACCTACTATGTGTTATGACCCGGCAACCCCGGAGTGACAATAGCCGGAACCACTCCCGAAGATGACCATAGTATGAGGAGTTCATGTATTCACCACGTGTTAATGCGTTGGTCCGGTTCTTTATTAAAAGGAGAACCTTAATATCCCGTAGTTTCCGTTAGGACCCCGCTGCCACGAGAGGGATGGACAATAGATGTCATGCAAGTTCTTTTCCCTAAGCACGTATGACTACATATGGAATACATGCCTACATTAGATTGAAGAACATGAGCTAGTTACTTATCTCTCCGTGTTATAGCTGTTACATGATGAATCACATCCGTCATACTCATCCATCACCGACCCACTGCCTACGAGTCTTTTACTACTGGTTCTCGCTATGTTACTTTGTCTTGGCTTGTCCCTTGCTAGAAAAGGGATTGGGCCACTTTGCTGCTGCTGTTACTTTGCTACTGCTGCTACTGCTGTTCCTTGTTGCAAGACTTTTCTGGAGCCGTAGCCGGGGAAGCATTCTTTTCAAGAATAATCCCCCGTCAATGTGCTATTTACTGGCGCCATTGATACAACAATTAGGAATAGTCTGTCGTCAACAGATCGTTTCTGGCACCGTTGCTATCATACTACTTTGCTGCTGATACTTTGCTTGCAGACACTAATCTTTCAGGTGTGGTTGAATCTGACACACTCAGCTGCTAATACTTGAGAATATTCTTTCACTTCCCTTGTGTGAACCAACAAATTTGGGTTGAATACTCTACCCTCGAAAACTGCTGCGATCCCATACGCTTGTGGGACATCAAGGCTTTTTCTCGCGCCGTTGCCGAGGAGGCACAACTATATTCTCTGAGTCACTTGGGATTGACGTCTGCTGGTCACTATGAGGAATCTGAAAGATCCAAGAACTAAAATCTTGCCTTCCACTACAAGGAGAGGTAAGGAATTGCCATCTAGCTCTGCACTTGATTCACCTTCAGTTATGAGTAAGTTTGCGACATCACCTCCTGCTAGAAATCTTGATATGTCGCCTGTGCTTGATGATGCTACTTCTGCTGCCCATGATGCTTATGATGAAGCTATGCTTGATACTATGCCTAATGATGCTATGCTTGATACTATGCCTGCTATGCCTAATACTGCTTTGCCACAAGGTGCATTCCTTGATGCACATATTGCTAGAGTTGCTGCTAGATGTGATGATACTTCTGAAACTACTGATACTATCGAAGTAGAACCTGCTACTATGCGTGAATTGCCTGTTATGCCTGATACGCGCTATGTTATGGAGGGAGAGATAGCTGAGGACTTTCTTGCATGTAAGGATAGCTATGATGTTGAGAAACTTCTGCGCAAGTGGAAAGAAAAATCTCTGAACGCTAGGATGAAATACGACCTGAAGTTTGCTACTTCGCCTATCTTTGTGACCGATAAGGATTATGAATTCTCTGTCGACCCTGAGTTAATTACTCTAGTCGAATCTGATCCTTTTCACGGTTATGAGTCTGAAACGGTTGTAGCCCATCTTACCAAACTGCATGATATAGCCACCCTATTCACTAGTGAGGAAAAGATCCGCCACTACTATATGCTCAAGCTGTCTCCTTTCTCGCTAAAGGATGATGCTAAGACCTGGTTTACTTCTCTTGCTCCTGGTTGTGTGTGTAGCCCCCAGGATATGGTCTACTACTTCTTTGAAAAATATTTCCCTGCCCATAAGAAGCAAGCTGCCTTGCAGGAAATATACAACTTTGTTCAAGCTGAAGAACAGAGTCTCCCACAAGTTTGGGGGAGGCTCATCCAGCTACTGAATGCTTTGCCTGATCACCCTCTTGAGAAGAATGAAATACTTGATATCTTCAATAATGGACTTACCGATGCTTCCAAAGACCACCTGGATAGTTGTGCTGGTTGTGTTTTTAGGGAATGAACTGTAGAACAAGCTGAGATTCTACTGAATAACATCTTGTGCAATGAGAATCCTAGGACTATTCCCGAACCACCTCCTAAGCCAACTCCAAAGAAAAGAGGTATTCTATTCCTCAGTCTTGAAGATATGCAAGAAGCCAAGAAATATATGCGAGAGAAAGGCATTAAATCTGAAGATGTCAAAAATCTACCACCTATCGAAGAGATCCATGGTCTCGATAACCCGATACAGGTAGTAGAAGTAAATTCTCTGCGTAGGTTTGATGAGAGTGATATTCCTTTTGATAAACCTGCTAGCTTATGCATGGATGAATTTGATAACTTTGTTGCCAAACAATAGAGTTTAAATGATTATGTTGGCACACAATTGGAACAGAATGCTCATATGCTTAGTCATTTAAGTGCTTGTGTGGACAGAAATGCCAATGGTCTTAAGCTTCTGAGTAAACATGCTTCTATGGTAACTAATCAGGTAGAACAAGTACTTAAAGCTCAAAATGACTTGCTCGATGAGTTGAATGACAATTCTGTCAGAGTCGTTACTAGAGGCGGTAGAATGACCCAGGAACCTTTGTATCCTGAGGGTCATCCGAAGAGAGTTGAACAAGATTCTCAAGGAGTTAGCACTGATGCACCTAGTCATCCTAGAAAGAAGAAGAAAGATGATAGGAACCTGCACGCTAGCAACCCTGTTGCTGCTACCCCTAAGAGTCCAAACGATGCCTCTATCTCTGATGCTGAAACACAATCTGGTGATGAACATGAGCCTAATGATAATATCAATATTGATGTTCATGAAGATGCTCAGCCTAGCAATGAAAAGTATGTGGAGATTGAATTTAGTGTTGATCTTGATAACCCACAGCCTAAGACTAAGAGATACGACAAGAATGACTTCGCTGCTAGGAAGCATGGTAAAGAAAGGGAACCATGGGTTCAGAAACCTATGCCCTTTCCTACCATCCAAGAAAAAGGATGATGAGGATTTTGAGCGATTTGTTGAGATGATCAGACCTGTCTTTCTGCAGATGCGTTTGACGGATATGCTCAAGATGTCTCCGTATGCTAAGTACATGAAAGATATTGTGACTAATAAGAGGAGGATACCTGAGCTGGAGATTTCCACCATGCTTGCTAATTATACCTTCAAGGGTGGAACTCCTAAGAAACTAGGTGATCCCGGTGTGCCCACTATACCTTGCTCCATTAAAGGCAAGTACGTTAGAACTGCGTTATGCGACCTTCTAGCCGGTGTTAGTGTTATGCCTCTCTCTATCTATCGTAGACTTGAACTGGATAAGTTGACACCCACTGAAATCTCTCTGCAAATGGCCGACAAATCAACTGCTTTCCCTATTGGCATTTGCGAGGATGTGCATGTTGTGGTTGCTAACACCACTATCTTAACAGACTTTGTTATCTTGGATATTCCAGAGGACGATGCCATGACTGTTATCCTCGTAAGACCCTTTTTAAACACTGCAGGGGCTGTTATAGATTGCAACAAAGGCAATGTAACTTTCCATGTCAACGGTAATGAGCATACGGTGCACTTTCCGAAGAAACAATATCGAGTACATTGCATCAATGCTATCGAAAAAACTTCATCGATTCTTATCGGGAGCTTTGAATGCCCTATTCCTCGTGTCAAGATGAAGTATGATTTGCTTGTTGGGGAGATACACATCCCCATTGAGGTGACCTAGTGACTATTCGAAAATTCTCCGTTCTCTTTTGCGATTCGAGAAAGTTTTGTCGAGGGGATTTGATCAACCCCATTGCCGGATTTCTTTCGATGACCATGAGATGGATGAATCGAGGAGTCACAAACCTCTGTTCCAAGCTTTCACCTTCGGTTGCTTAGAAGAATAAAGATAGGTTTAGTTTAGTTTTCCCTGTTTTCTGTTTTAGTGTCCGGTGGAAAAGTACCCCGAAAATAAAAGTTCTCCGAACGCCGTGAAAATCAAGTATGATTTTTTCTGGATTTTTTGAAAAATACTGGGACAAAGAGTCTGTCTGGGGGCCATACCAGTGGGCCACAAGCCGTAGGGGCGCGGGCACCCCCCTGGCCGCGCCACCCAGGCTTCTGGGGCCCACATGCACCCCCTCCACTCATTCTTGCTCTCATCCGCTTCTCCTACCTCCAGAAAAAATCATTTCGTAGCTCAAACCCGTGTTCTTGCTCCTCTTGCTGGGATTTTCGATCTCTTTGCTCAAATCACCGTTCTCCGAACTGTTTTGGGGAAATTACTCCTTGGTAAGTGACTCCTCCATTGGTCCAATTAGTTTTTTCTCTAGTGCCATATAGTCCGTGTATTTTTGCTGCCTTGGTGACCATGTTCTTGAGCTTTGCATGCTGATTCTATCTGGTCCCAAGTAGTTTTGATGCGTAATATGGCCTCTAGGCACTAGTGGGAGTAGTTGCTACAATCTTAGTTGAACCTTGTTCACCTTTCCTTTGGGTCACTGAAAATTTCAGAAAAGGGAGATGTTCAGGAGAAACTTTCATGGTGGTTCCTCAAGCAAGAGAGGTCCCCCTCTTGCGATTCGGGAGCCTGATCCTTACCAACCTAGGGACGCGCAGGTACAACCATGTGAATGGCCTTTGATACCTCTCCTTCGTATCTACTTTTCCGAACTCTTTTGCCCCTGTTTTGGACTCTAATTTGCATGATTTGAATGGAACTAACCCGGACTCACGCTTTTTTCAGCAGAATTGCCATGGTGTTGTTTTTGTGCAGAAATGAAAGTTCTCGGAACGTCCTGAAAATTTACGGAGATTTTTTCTGGAATAAAAGAAAAATACATGCGCAAAGTTCCACGTGAGGGGGCGTGCCAGTGGGCCACAAGCACCTGGGCCGCGGCCACCCCCTATGGTCGTGCCATGAGGGCTTGTGGGGCCCACATGGCACCACCGGCCCCAATCTCAGTCCTATATCTTCCGTTTCGCCTGGAAAAAAATAGAGAGAAGGTTTCATCGCGTTTTATGATACGGAGGCGCCGCCACATCCTGTTCTTCATCTGGAGGGCAGATCTGGAGTCCGTTTCGGGCTCCGAGAGGCGAAATCATCGCCATCGTCATCATCAACCTTTCTCCATCGACAATTCCGTGATGCTCTTCATCGTTCATGAGTAATCTCATCGTAGGCTTGCTGGACGGTGATGAGTTGGATGAGATCTATCATGTAATCGAGTTAGTTCTTGACGGGGATTGATCCCTAGTATCCACTATGTTCTAGATTGATGTTGCTACTACTTGGCTATGCTTAATGCTTGTCACTAGGGCCCGAGTGCCATGATTTCAGATATGAACCTATTATGTTGTCGCCAATATATGTGTGTTTTAGATCCTATCTTGCAAGTTGTAGTCACCTACTATGTGTTATGACCCGACAACCCCGGTGTGACAATAGCCGGAACCACTCCCGGAGATGACCATAGTATGAGGAGTTCATGTATTCACCGTGTGTTAATGCGTTGGTCCGGTTCTTTATTAAAAGGAGAACCTTAATATCCCATAGTTTCCATTAGGACTCCGCTGCCACGGGAGGGATGGACAATAGATGTCATGCAAGTTCTTTTCCCTAAGCACGTATGACTACATACGGAATACATGCCTACATTAGATTGATGAAAGGGAGCTAGCCACATATCTCTGCGTGTTATAGCTCTTACATGATGAATCACATCCGTCACACTCATCCATCACCGATCCACTGCCTACGAGTCTTTTACTATTGGTTCTCGCTACGTTACTTTGCCTGGGCTTGTCCCTTGCTACAAGAGGGATTGGGCACTTTGCTGCTGCTGTCACTACTGCTCTTACTTGTTACTTTGCTGCTGCTGCTACTACTGTTCCTTGCTACTCCGCTATTACTTGTTGCAAGACTTTGTTGGCGTTAACATCCCGTCAATAGGGCCTTTTCTGGCGCCATTGCTGGAAATTGTCAAAGCTTTTTCTGGTTCCGTTGCTATCATACTACCTTGCTACTGATACTTTGCTTGCAGGCACTAATCTTTCAGGTGTGGTTGAATTGACGACTCAGCTGCTAATACTTGAGAATATCCTTTAGCTTCACCTTGTGAGCGAATCAATAAATTTGGGTTGAATACTCTACACTCGAAAACTGCTGCGATCCCATATGCTTGTGGGACATCAAGGCTTTTCCTGGCGCCGTTGTTGGGGAGGCACAGCTATATTCTCTGAGTCACTTGGGATTGAAGTCTGCTGATCACTATGAGGAATCCGAAAGATCCAAGAACTAAAATCCTGCCTTCCACTACGAGGAGAGGTAAGGAACTGCCATCTAGCTCTGCACTTGATTCACCTTTAGTTTTGAGTAAGTTTGCGACTTCACCTCTTGCTAGAAATCTTGATATGTCGCCTGTGCTTGATGATGCTACTTCTGTTGCCCATGATGCTTATGATGCTATGCTTGATACTATGCCTGATGATGCTATGCTTGATACTATGCCTGATGATGCTATGCTTGATACTATGCCTGATGATGCCATGCTTGATACTATGCCTGATGATGCCATGCTAGATACTATGCCTGATGATGCTATGCTAGATAATGTGCCTGCTATGCCTGATAATGCTTTGCCAGTAGGTGCCCTTGATGCACATATTGATAGAGTTGCTGCTAGACGTGATGATACTTCTGAGACTGCTGATACTATTGAAGTAGAACCTGCTACTATGCCTGAATTTCCTGTTATGCCTGATACGCGCTATGTTATGGAGGGAGAGATAGCTGAGGATTTTCTTGCGTGTAAGGATAGCTATGATGTTGAGAAACTTCTGCGCAAGTGGAAAGAAAAATCTTTGAACGCTAGGATGAAATACGACCCGAAGTTTGCTACTTCGTCTATCTTTGTGACCGATAAGGATTATGAATTCTCTGTCGACCCTGAGTTAATCACTCTGGTCGAATCTGATCCCTTTCACGGTTATGAATCTGAAACGGTTGTAGCCCATCTTACCAAACTGCACGATATAGCCACCCTATTCACTAGTGAGGAAAAGATCCACCACTACTACATGCTCAAGCTGTTTCCTTTCTCGCTAAAGGATGATGCTAAGACCTGGTTCACTTCTCTTGCTCCTGGTTGTGTGCGTAGCCCCCAGGATATGTTCTACTACTTCTCTGAAACATATGTCCCTGCCCATAAGAAGCAAGCTGCCTTGCAGGAAATATACAACTTTGCTCAAGCTGAAGAAGAGAGTCTCCCACAAGCTTGGGGGAGGCTCATCCAGCTACTGAATGCTTTGCCTGATCACCCTCTTGAGAAGAACGAAATACTTGATATCTTCTATAATGGACTGACCGATGCTTCCAAAGACGACTTAGATAGTTATGCCGGTAATGTTTTTAGGGAACGAACCGTAGAACAAGCTGAGATTCTGTTAAATAACATCTTGTGCAATTAAAATACTTGTACTATTCCCGAACCACCCCCTAAGCCAACTCCGAAGAAAAGAGGTATTCTATTCCTCAGTCCCGAAGATATGCATGAAGCCAAGAAATCTTTGCGAGAGAAAGGCATTAAATCTGAAGATGTCAAAAATCTACCACCTATCGAAGAGATCCATGGTCTCGATAACCCGATACAGGTAGTAGAAGTAAATTCTCTGCGTAGGTTTGATGAGAGTGATATTACTTTTGATAAACCTGCTAGCTTATGCATGGATGAATTTGATAACTTTGTTGCCAAACAACAGAGTTTCAGTGATTATGTTAGCAGACAATTGGAAAAGAATGCTCGTATGCTTAGTCATTTAAGTGCTTGTGTGGACAGAAATGTCAATGATCTTAAACTTGTGAGTAAACATGCTTCTATGGTTACTACTCAGGTAGAACAAGTACTTAAAGCTCAAAATGACTTGCTCAATGAGTTGAATGAAATTCCGTCAGAGTCGTTACTAGAGGCGGTAGAATGACCCAGGAACCTTTGTATCCTGAGGGTCATTCGAAGAGAGTAGAACAAGATTCTCAAGGAGTTAGCACTAGCAACCCTGTTGCTGCTACACTTGAGAGTCCAAATGATGCCTCTGTCTCTGATGCTGAAACACAATCTGGTGATGAACATGAGCCTAACGATAATATCAATAGTGATGTTCATGATGATGCTCAGCCTAGCAATGAAAAGGATGTGGAGACTGAACCTGATCTTCATAACCCACAGCCTAAGACTAAAAGATACGATAAGAATGACTTCACTGCTAGGAAGCATGTTAAAGAAAGGGACCCGTGGGTTCAGAAACCTATGCCCTTTCCTCCCAAACCATGCAAGAAAAAAGATGATGAGGATTTTGAGCGCTTCATTGAAATGATCAGACCTGCCTTTCTACAGATGCGTTTGACTTATATGCTCAAGATGTCTCTGTATGCTAATTACATGAAAGATATTGTGACTAATAAGAGGAGGATGCCTGATCTTGAGATCTCCGCCATGCTTGCTAATTACACTTTCAAGGGTGGAACTCCGAAGAAACTAGGTGATGTCGGTGTGCCTACTATACCATATGCTTGTGGGAGCGTCTTGTATCCCAAGAGATTCAAGGATACCGTAAAATCCTAAGCTTGGGGATGCCCCGGGAAGGCATCCCCTCTCTCGTCTTCAATCCATCGGTAACGTTACTTGGGTCTATATTTTTATTCACCACATGATATGTGTTTTTGCTTGGAGCGTCTTGTATCGTAGGAGTCTTTTATTTTTGTTGTGTCACAATCATCCTTGCTGCACACCTAGAGAGAGAGACATGCACACACCGTGATTTTGTCGAGCTTCACTTATATCTTTTGGTAGACAATTCAGCTCACATGTGCTTCACTTATAACTTTTGAGCTAGATACTTTTGCTCTATGTGCTTCACTAATATCTTTTAGAGCACAGCGGTGCGTGGCTTGGTAGTTGATCTATGCTTTGAAAGTAGTCTCAAAAGGGGTAGTTATCCAAAGGGATACGAAAACTTCCACCTTCATGTGCATTGAATAGTTAGAGAAGTTTGATTCATCTCAATTAGTTTTGAGTTGTGGTTATGGTAATATTGAAGTCATGCTAGTAAGGTGTTGTAGATCTAGAAATACTTCTGTTGAAGTTAGTGATTCCCGTAGCATGCACGTATAGTGAACCGCTATGTGATGAAATCTGAGCATGATTAGTCTATTGATTGTCATCCTTTGCATGGTGGTCGGGATCGCGCGATGGTTTATACCTACCAACCCTTCCCCTAGGAGTATGCGTTGAATGCTTTGTTCTTGCTCAAACCCGTGTTCTTGCTCCTCTTGCTGGGATTTTCGATCTCTTTGCTCAAATCACCGTTCTCCGAACTGTTTTGGGGAAATTACTCCTTGGTAAGTGACTCCTCCATTGGTCCAATTAGTTTTTGCTCGAGTGCCTTATACTCCGCGTATTTTGCTGCCTTGGTGACCATGTTCTTGAGCTTTATATGCTGATTCTAGTTGGTCCCAAGTAGTTTTCATGCGTAATATGGTCTCTAGGCACTAGTGGGAGTAGTTGCTACAAGTTTAGTTGAGCCTTGTTCACCTTTCCTTTGGGTCACTGAAAATTTCAGAAAAAGGAAGATGTTCAAGAGAAACTATCATGGTGGTTCCTCAAGCAAGAGAGGTCCCCGTCTTGCGATTCGGGAGCCTGATCCTTACCAACCTAGGGACGCGCAGGTACAACCATGTGAATGGCCTTCTAATGAATTTATGATTGAGGCAGGTTGCAAAGATGAGTTTGATGCATTTGTTCGCAACGTCGGACTTGAAGAATTCATCTCTGATAAATGTGAACAGTATGTTGCTCTCACTACCTCTTTCGTTCGTAGATTCAAATTTTCAGCTGGCCTTGAGCCATCGGTACTGTTCAATCTCTATGATAAATTGTATACCATGGACTTAGAGCATTTCAATAGAATTTGCAACGTTGACGACACCACGAATCCTTCTGCGTTGGTGTTTCCTCGAAGCGGAGAGGATGATGTAGGACAGCGGAGGTACGTATTTCCCTCAGTTTGAGAACCAATGTATCAATCCGGCGGAGGAGTATCTCAAGATCCTGCACAAACACAAAAGCTTGCACCGAACACTATGAAGGGGTTGTCAATCCCTTATAGATTGTTTGCCAAGTGAGAACTAAAAGCAACAAAGTAACAAGGCAAAGTAAAAGCGGAGTTGTAAACGATGGATGTGAATAGACCCGGGGGCCGTAGTGTTTACTAGTGGCTTCTCTCATGAAAGCAAGTAGACGGTGGGTGAACAAATTACTGTCGAGCAATTGATAGAACTATGCAGAGTCGTGTATGCAATGATTATTTCTATAGGCATCACGTCCGAAACAAGTAGACCGATACTTTCTACATCTACTACTATTACTCTACACGTCGACCGCTATCCAGCATGCATCTAGTGTATTAAGTCCGTAAGAACAGAGTAACGCCTTAAGCAAGATGACATGATGTAGAGGGATAATCTCAAACCAATGATAAAAACACCATCTTTTTACCCTTGATGGCAACTGCTTGATGTGTGCCTTGCTGCCCCTACTGTCACTTGGAAAGGTCACCACATGGCAGAACCCAAAACCAAGCACTTCTCCCATTGCAAGAATCATAGATCTAGTTGGCCAAACAAAACCCAAGACTCAGAGAGACTTACAAGGATATCAAATCATGCATATAAGAAATCAGATATCAAATCATGCATATAACCATTGCAAGAATCTTATATGCATGATTTGATATCCTTGTAAGTCTCTCTGAGTCTTGGGTTTTGTTTGGCCAACTAGATCTATGATTCTTGCAATGGGAGAAGTGCTTGGTTTTGGGTTCTGCCATGTGGTGACCTTTCCAAGTGACAGTAGGGGCAGCAAGGCACACATCAAGCAGTTGCCATCAAGGGTAAAAAGATGGTGTTTTTATCATTGGTTTGAGATTATCCCTCTACATCATGTCATCTTGCTTAAGGCGTTACTCTGTTCTTACGGACTTAATACACTAGATGCATGCTGGATAGCGGTCGACGTGTAGAGTAATAGTAGTAGATGTAGAAAGTATCGGTCTACTTGTTTCGGACGTGATGCCTATAGAAATAATCATTGCATACACGACTCTGCATAGTTCTATCAATTGCTCGACAGTAATTTGTTCACCCACCGTCTACTTGCTTTCATGAGAGAAGCCACTAGTAAACACTACGGCCCCCGGGTCTATTCACATCCATCGTTTACAACTCCGCTTTTACTTTGCCTTGTTACTTTGTTGCTTTTAGTTCTCACTTGGCAAACAATCTATAAGGGATTGACAACCCCTTCATAGTGTTCAGTGCAAGCTTTTGTGTTTGTGCAGGATCTTGAGATACTCCTCCGCCGGATTGATACATTGGTTCTCAAACTGAGGGAAATACGTACCTCCGCTGTCCTACATCATCCTCTCCGCTTCGAGGAAACACCAACGCAGAAGGATTCGTGGTGTCGTCAACGTTGCAAATTCTATTGAAATGCTCTAAGTCCATGGTATACAATTTATCATAGAGATTGAACAGTACCGATGGCTCACGGCCAGCTGAAAATTTGAATCTACGAACGAAAGAGGTAGTGAGAGCAACATACTGTTCACATTTATCAGAGATGAATTCTTCAAGTCCGACGTTGCGAACAAATGCATCAAACTCATCTTTGAAACCTGCCTCAATCATAAATTCATTAGAAGGCCATTCACATGGTTGTACCTGCGCGTCCCTAGGTTGGTAAGGATCAGGCTCTCGAATCGCAAGACGGGGACCTCTCTTGCTTGAGGAACCACCATGATAGTTTCTCTTGAACATCTTCCTTTTTCTGAAATTTTCAGTGACCCAAAGGAAAGGTGAACAAGGCTCAACTAAACTTGTAGCAACTACTCCCACTAGTGCCTAGAGACCATATTACGCATGAAAACTACTTGGGACCAACTAGTGTAGCAGCAACAGGGTTGCTAGTGCTAACTCCTTGAGAATCTTGTTCTACTCTCTTCGGATGACCCTCAGGATACAAAGGTTCCTGGGTCATTCTACCGCCTCTAGTAACGACTCTGACGGAATTTCATTCAACTCATTGAGCAAGTCATTTTGAGCTTTAAGTACTTGTTCTACCTGAGTAGTAACCATAGAAGCATGTTTACTCACAAGTTTAAGATCATTGACATTTCTGTCCACACAAGCACTTAAATGACTAAGCATACGAGCATTCTTTTCCAATTGTCTGCTAACATAATCATTGAAACTCTGTTGTTTGGCAACAAAGTTATCAAATTCATCCATGCATAAGCTAGCAGGTTTATCAAAAGTAATATCACACTCATCAAACCTACGCAGAGAATTTACTTCTACTACCTGTATCGGGTTATCGAGACCATGGATCTCTTCGATAGGTGGTAGATTTTTGACATCTTCAGATTTAATGCCTTTCTCTCGCAAAGATTTCTTGGCTTCATGCATATCTTCGGGACTGAGGAATAGAATACCTCTTTTCTTCGGAGTTGGCTTAGGGGGTGGTTCGGGAATAGTACAAGTATTTTAATTGCACAAGATGTTATTCAACAGAATCTCAGCTTGTTCTACGGTTCGTTCCCTAAAAACATTACCGGCACAACTATCTAAGTGGTCTTTGGAAGCATCGGTCAGTCCATTATAGAAGATATCAAGTATTTCGTTCTTCTCAAGAGGGTGATCAGGCAAAGCATTCAGTAGCTGGATGAGCCTCCCCCAAGCTTGTGGGAGACTCTCTTCTTCAGCTTGAGCAAAGTTGTATATTTCCTGCAAGGCAGCTTGCTTCTTATGGGCAGGGACATATGTTTCAGAGAAGTAGTAGAACATATCCTGGGGGCTACGCACACAACCAGGAGCAAGAGAAGTGAACCAGGTCTTAGCATCATCCTTTAGCGAGAAAGGAAACAGCTTGAGCATGTAGTAGTGGTGGATCTTTTCCTCACTAGTGAATAGGGTGGCTATATCGTGCAGTTTGGTAAGATGGGCTACAACCGTTTCAGATTCATAACCGTGAAAGGGATCAGATTCGACCAGAGTGATTAACTCAGGGTCGACAGAGAATTCATAATCCTTATCGGTCACAAAGATAGACGAAGTAGCAAACTTCGGGTCGTATTTCATCCTAGCGTTCAAAGATTTTTCTTTCCACTTGCGCAGAAGTTTCTCAACATCATAGCTATCCTTACACGCAAGAAAATCCTCAGCTATCTCTCCCTCCATAACATAGCGCGTATCAGGCATAACAGGAAATTCAGGCATAGTAGCAGGTTCTACTTCAATAGTATCAGCAGTCTCAGAAGTATCATCACGTCTAGCAGCAACTCTATCAATATGTGCATCAAGGGCACCTACTGGCAAAGCATTATCAGGCATAGCAGGCACATTATCTAGCATAGCATCATCAGGCATAGTATCTAGCATAACATCATCAGGCATAGTATCAAGCATGGCATCATCAGGCATAGTATCAAGCATAGCATCATCAGGCATAGTATCAAGCATAGCATCATCAGGCATAGTATCAAGCATAGCATCATAAGCATCATGGGCAACAGAAGTAGCATCATCAAGCACAGGCGACATATCAAGATTTCTAGCAGGAGGTGAAGTCGCAAACTTACTCAAAACTAAAGGTGAATCAAGTGCAGAGCTAGATGGCAGTTCCTTACCTCTCCTCGTAGTGGAAGGCAGGATTTTAGTTCTTGGATCTTTCGGATTCCTCATAGTGATCAGCAGACTTCAATCCCAAGTGACTCAGAGAATATAGCTATGCCTCCCCGACAACGGCGCCAGGAAAAGCCTTGATGTCCCACAAGCATATGGGATCGCAACAGTTTTCGAGTGTAGAGTATTCAACCCAAATTTATTGATTCGCTCACAAGGGGAAGCTAAAGGATATTCTCAAGTATTAGCAGCTGAGTCGTCAATTCAACCACACCTGAAAGATTAGTGCCTGCAAGCAAAGTATCAGTAGCAAGGTAGTATGATAGCAACGGAACCAGAAAAAGCTTTGACAATTTCCAGCAATGGCGCCAGAAAAGGCCCTATTGACGGGATGTTAACGCCAACAAAGTCTTGCAACAAGTAATAGCGGAGTAGCAAGGAACAGTAGTAGCAGCAGCAGCAAAGTAACAAGTAAGAGCAGTAGTGACAGCAGCAGCAAAGTGCCCAATCCCTCTTGTAGCAAGGGACAAGCCCAGGCAAAGTAACGTAGCGAGAACCAGTAGTAAAAGACTCGTAGGTAGTGGATCGGTGATGGATGAGTGTGACGGATGGATACCTATACCTTGTTCAATCTCGTTACCGGTAAGTCTCTTTACTCGTTCCGCAGCACGTCATCGTGTGACTAACTCCTTAGTCACATTGAGCTCATGATGATGTTCTACCGAGTGGGCCCAGAGATACCTCTCCGTCACACGGAGTGACAAATCCCGATCTCGATTCGTACCAACCCAACAGACACTTTCGGAGGTACCCGTAGTGCACCTTTATAGTCACCCAGTTACGTTGTGACGTTTGATACACCCAAAGCACTCCTACGGTATCCGGGAGTTGCACAATCTCACGGTCGAAGGAAAAGATACATGACATTAGAAAAGCTTTAGCATACGAACAATACGATCTAGTGCTATGCTTAGGATTGGGTCTTGTCCATCACATCATTCTCCCAATGATGTGATCCCGTTATTAATGACATCTAATGCCCATGATCAGGAAACCATGATTATCTATTGACTAACGAGCTAGCCAACTAGAGGCTTGCTAGGGACACATTGTGATCTATTTATTCACACATGTATTACCGTTTCCTGTTAATACAATTATAGCATGAACAATAGACGATTATCATGAACAAGGAAATATGATAATAACCATTTTATTATTGCCTCTAGGGCATATTTCCAAGAGTCTCCCACTTGCACTAGAGTCAATAATCTAGTTACATTGTGATGTCTCGAACACCCATAGCATTATGGTGTTGATAATGTTTTGCTCGTGGAAGAGGTTTAGTCAACGGGTCTGCAATATTCAGATCCGTGTGTACTTTACAAATATCTATCACTCCACTCTGGACATGGTCCTGGATGGAGTTGTAGCGGCGTTTGATGTGCTTCGTCTTCCGGTGAAACCTGGGCTCCCTGGCTATGGCAATGCCCCCAGTGTTATAACAGAAGAGTGTCATTGGACCCGACACACTTGGAACCACTCCAAGGTCGGTGATGAGCTCCTTCATCCAAATTCCTTCATGAGCTGCTTCTGAAGCAGTTATGTACTCCGCTTCACATGTAGATGCTGCCACGACTTCTTGCTTGCTGCTGCACCAGCTCACTGCCCCACCATTCAACACATATACGTATCCGGTCTGTGACTTAGAGTCATCCGGATCTGTGTCGAAGCTAGCGTCAACGTAACCCTTTACGAAGAGCTCTTCGTCACCTCCATAAACGAGAAACATTTCCTTAGTCCTTTTCAGGTACTTAAGAATATTCTTGACCGCTGTCCAGTGTTCCATACCGGGATCACATTGGTACCTCCCTACCAAGCTTATGGCAAGGTTTATATCAGGTCTGGTACATAGCATGGCATACATTAGAGAGCCCACGGCTGATGCGCAGGGGACATAACTCATCTTCTCTCTATCTGCTGCCGTGGTCGGCGACTGAGTCTTACTCAATCTCACACCTTGCAAAACTGGCAAGAACCCTTTCTTTGAGTTTTCCATATTGAACTTCTTCAATATCTTGTCAAGGTATGTACTTTGCGAAAGACCTATGAGGCGTCTTGATCTATCTCTATAGATCTTGATGCCTAATATGTATGCAGCTTCTCCAAGGTCCTTCATTGAAAAACTCTTGTTCAAATAGGCCTTTATGCTCTCCAACATCTCTATATTATTCCCCGTCAATAATATGTCATCCACATACAGTATGAGGAAAGCTACAAAGCTCCCACTCACTTTCTTGTACAGACATGCTTCTCCGTAAACCTGTATGAACCCAAACGCTTTAATCACCTCATTAAAGCGAATGTTCCAACTCCGAGATGCTTGCACCAGCCCATAGATGGAGCGCTAGAGTTTGCACACTTTGTTAGCACCCTTAGGGTCGACCAAACCTTCTGGTTGCATCATATACAACTCTTCCTTAAGGTTCCTGTTAAGGAACGCTGCTTTGACGTCCATTTGCCAAATTTCATAATCATAAAAGGCGGCAATTGCTAACATGATTTGGACTGATTTCAGCTTCGCTACGGGAGAGAAAGTCTCTTCGTAGTCAACTCCTTGAATTTTTCGAAAACCCTTTGCGACAAGTCGAGCTTTGCAAACGGTTACATTACCGTTTGCATCAGTCTTCTTCTTGAAGATCCATTTATTTTCTATGGCTCGCCGGTCATCGGGCAAGTCCACCAAAGTTCATACTTTGTTCTCATACAGGGATCCTATCTCGGATTTCATAGCCTCAAGCCATTTGTTGGAATCCGGGCCCGCCATCGCTTCTTCATAGTTCGAAGGTTCATCGTTGTCTAACAACATGATTTCCATCACGGGGTTGCCGTACCACTCTGGTGTGGAGCATGCCCTTGTGGACCTTCGCGGTTCAGTAGTAACTTGATCCGAAGCTTCATGATCATCATCATTAACTTCCTCTTCAATCGGTGTAGGCGCCACAGGAACAACTTCCCGCACTGCGCTACTATCCTGTTCGAGAGGGGGTGTAATTACCTCATCAAGTTCTACCTTCCTCCCACTTACTTGTTTCGAGAGAAACTCTTTTTCTAGAAAGGATCCGTTCTTGGCAACAAAGGTTTTACCTTCGGATCTAAGGTAGAAGGTATACCCAATAGTTTCCTTAGGGTATCCTATGAATACGCATTTCTCCGCTTTGGGTTCGAGCTTTTCTAGTTGAAGTTTCTTCACATAAGCATCGCAGCCCCAAACTTTAAGAAACTACAACTTAGGTTTCTTGCCAAACCATAGTTCATACGGTGTCGTCTCAACGGATTTAAACGGTGCCCTATTTAAAGTGAATGCTGCAGTTTCTAATGTGTATCCCCAAAATGATAGCGGTAAGTCGGTAAGAGACATCATAGATCGTACCATATCTGATAAAGTGCGATTACGACGTTCAGACACTCTGTTGCGTTGCGGTGTGCCAGGCGGCGTCAGTTGTGAAACGATTCGACACTTCCTTAGGTGTGTGCCAAACTCATGACTCAAATATTCTCCTCCACGATCAAATCGTAGACACTTAATTTTTCTGTCACGTTGATTCTCGACCTCACTCTGAAATTCCTTGAACTTTTCAAATGTCTCAGATTTGTGCGTCATCAAGTAGATATACCCATACCTACTCAAATCATCGGTGAGAGTGAGAACATAACGATAGCCACCGCGAGCTTCAACGTTCATTGGACCACACACATCAGTATGTGTTATTTCCAATAAGTCGGTTGCTCTCTCCATTATTCCTGAGAATGGGGTCTTAGTCATCTTGCCCATGAGGCACGGTTCGCATGTGTCAAATGATTCAAAGTCAAGAGACTCTAATAGTCCATCAGTATGGAGCTTCTTCATGCGCTTAACGCCGATATGACCAAGGCGGCAGTGCCACAAGAATGTGGGACTATCATTATCAACTTTACATCTTTTGGTACTCACACTATGAATATGTGTAACATCACGATCGATATTCATCAAGAATAAACCATTCACCAGCGGAGCATGACCATAAAACATATCACTCATATAAATAGAACAACCATTATTCTCTGACTTAAATGAGTAGCCGTCTCGCATTAAGCAAGACCCTGATACAATGTTCATGCTTAAAGCTGGTACTAAATAACAATTATTAAGGTTTAAGACTAATCCCGACGGTAGATGTAGAGGTAGCGTGCCGACGGCGATCACATCGACCTTTGAACCATTCCCGACGCGCATCGTCACCTCATCCTTGGCCAGTCTCCGCTTATTCCGCAGTTCCTGCTTTGAGTTGCAAATGTGAGCAATAGCACCGGTATCAAATACCCAGGAGCTACTACGAGCGCTGGTAAGGTACACATCAATAACATGTATATCACATATAACTTTAACGTTGCCGGCCTTCTTGTCCGCTAAGTATTTGGGGCAGTTCCGCTTCGAGTGACCCTTTCCCTTGCAATAGAAGCACTCAGTCTCAGGCTTGGGTCCGTTCTTTTTCTTCTTCTCGGCATCTGGCTTACCGGGCGCGGCAAAAGCTTTGCCTTCTTTCTTGAAGTTCTTCCTACCCTTGCCTTTCTTGAAACTAGTGGTCTTGTTGACCATCAACACTTGATGCTCTTTCTTGATTTCTACTTCTGCAGACTTGAGCATCGAGTACAACTCGGTAATGGTCTTCTCCATCCCTTGCATGTTGTATTTAAGCACAAAGCCTTTGTAGCTTGGTGGGAGAGACTGGAGGATTCTGTCAATTATAGCATCATCCGGAAGTTCGACTCCAAGTGAAGTCAGACGACCGTGTAACCCAGACATTTTGAGTATGTGCTCACTGACAGAACTGTTCTCCTCCATCTTACAGCTAAAGAACTTGTCGGAGACTTCATATCTTTCGACACGGGCATGAGCTTGAAAAACTAGCTTCAGCTCCTGGAACATCTCATATGCCCTGTGTTCCTCAAAGCGCCTTTGGAGCCCCGTTTCTAAACTGTATAACATGCCACACCTAACCAGAGAGTAGTCATCACTCCGCGTTTGCCAGACGTTCAGAATGTCCTGGGCTTCTGCGGGAGCGGGAGGGTCACCTAGCGGCGCATTAAGGACATAAGCCTTTTTAGCTGCTTCAAGGATGAGCTTCAAGTTGCGAACCCAGTCCGCATAGTTGCTACCATCATCTTTCAGCTTGTTTTTCTCTAGGAATGCGTTGAAATTGAGGTTGACGTTGGACATCTACAATATTTATAAAGACAACTTTTAGACTAAGTTCATGACAATTAAGTTCATTTAATCAAATTAAGTATGAACTCCCACTTAAATCGACATCCCTCTAGTCATCTAAGTGATACATGATCCATGTTGATTAACCCGTGTCCGATCATCACGTGAGACGGACTAGTCACCATGGTGAGCAACTCCATGCTGATCGTATTCAACCATACGACTCATGTTCGACCTTTCGGTCTCTTGTATTCGAGGTCATGTCTGTACATGCTAAGCTCGTCGAGTCAACCTAGGTGTTTCGCGTGTGTAAATCTGGCTTACACCCGTTGTATGCGAACGTTATAATCTATCACACCCGATCATCACGTGGTGCTTCGAGACAACGATCCTTCGCAACGGTGCACACTTAGGGGAATACGTTCTCGAAATTTTAAGAGGGATCATCTTATTATGCTACCGTCGTTCTAAGCAATAAGATGTAAAACATGATAAACATCACAATGCAATCATATAGTGACATGATATGGCCATTATCATCTTCGCCCTTTAGATCTCCATCTTCAGGCATCGCATGATCATCATCGTCACCGGCGTGACACCATGATCTCCATCATCGTGTCTCCGTGAAGTCATCACGCCAACTACCACTATCACTACTACTATAGCTAACCGTTAGCAATGAAGTAAAAGTAGTAAGCACATGGCATTGCATCTCATACAATAAATTAAGACAACTCCTATGGCTCCTGCCGGTTGTCATACTCATCGACATGCAAGTCATGAAACCTATTACAATAACATGATCATCTCATACATCATACATGCAACATCACAACTTTGGCCATATCACATCACATGTCAAACCCTGCAAAAACAAGTTAGACGTCCTCTAATTGTTGTTGCAAGTTTTACGTGGCTGATTTGGGTTTCTAGCAAGAACGCCTTCTTACCTACGTGACAGCCACAACGATGATATGCCAAAGCTATTTACCCTTCATAAGGACCCTTTTCATCAAATCCAATCCGACTAGAGTAGGAGAGACAGACACCCGCTAGCCACCTTTATGCACGGTGTGCATGTCTGTCGGTGGAACCAGTCTCACGTAAGCGTACGTGTAAAGTCGGTTCGGGCCGCTTCAGCCCACAATACCGCCGGAAATTATAAGACTAGTAGCAGCAAGAAAATTGACAAATCATCACCCACAACTTTTGTGATCTACTCGTGCATAGAATCTACGCATAGAAAACCTGGCTCGGATGCCACTGTTGGGTAACGTAGCATAAATTCAAAATTTTCCTACGCATATTCAGATCTTCCTATGGAGAGAACAACAACGAGAGAGGGGTAAGAGCATCTTCATACCTTTGAAGATCGCTAAGCGGAAGCGTTGCTAGAACGCAGTTGATGGAGTCGTACTCGCAGCGATTCCGATCTAGTGTCGAACTACGGCACCTCCGCGTTCAACACACGTGCACCCCGGTGACGTCTCCCGCACCTTGATCTAGCAAGGAGGAGGGAGAGGTTAGGGAAGAACTCTAGCAGCATGACGGCGTGGTGTCGATGGAGAGACGAGGTCTCCCGGCAGGGCTTCGCCAAGCACCGGCAGAGAGGAGGAGGAAGAAGGGTAGGGCTGCGCCGAGAGAGAGGCCAAAAAACTCATCTCCAATGGCCAAAAGTGCCCACTATATATAGGGGGAGGGAGGGGCTGCGCCCGCTTGAGGGTTTCCCTCTCCTGGGGGGGGCAGCCCTTGATGGGGCTGGTGCGGCGGCCAAGGGGGGAGGAGGGGTGTGGCGCACCCCTGGTGGGCCTTAGGCCCACCTGGCTTAGGGTTTGCCCCCCCCTTTTCTCTCCCCCACGCATTGGGCTGAGTGGGGAGGCGCACCAGCCCATCTAGGGGCTGGTTCCCTTCCCCACTTGGCCCACCTTACCTCCCGGGGTCGTTTCCCCCCTTCGGTGCACCCCCGGGGCCACCTCCGGTGGTCCCGGTGGTCCCGGTACGTTACCCGTGATGCCCCCAAACACTTCCGGTATCCGAAACCATCCGTCCTATATATCAATCTTTACCTCCGGACCATTCCGGAGCTCCTCGTGACACCCGGGATCTCATCCGGGACTCCGAACAACTTTCGGTAACCCCGTATAACAATTCCCTATAACCCTAGCATCATCGAACCTTAAGTGTGCAGACCCTACGGGTTCGGGAGACAAGCAGACATGACCGAGACGCCTCTCCGGCCAATAACCATCAGCGGGGTCTGGATACCCATGGTGGCTCCCACTTGCTCCACGATGATCTCATCGGATGAACCATGATGTCAAGGATTCAATCAATCCCGTATACGATTCCCTTTGTCTGTCGGTATAGAACTTGCCCGAGATTCGATCGTCGGTATACCTATACCTTGTTCAATCTCGTTACCGGTAATTCTCTTTACTCGTTCCGCAGCATGTCATCGTGTGACTAACTCCTTAGTCACATTGAGCTCATGATGATGTTCTACCGAGTGGGCCCAGAGATACCTCTCCGTCACACGGAGTGACAAATCCCGATCTCGATTCGTACAAACCCAACAGACACTTTCGGAGGTACCCGTAGTGCACCTTTATAGTCACCCAGTTACGTTGTGACATTTGATACACCCAAAGCACTCCTACGGTATCCGGGAGCTGCACAATCTCACGGTCGAAGGAAAAGATACTTGACATTAGAAAAGCTTTAGCATACGAACAATACGATCTAGTGTTATGCTTAGGATTGGGTCTTGTCCATCACATCATTCTCCCAATGATGTGATCCCGTTATCAATGACATCTAATGCCCATGATCAGGAAACCATGATCATCTATTGACTAACGAGCTAGCCAACTAGAGGCTTGCTAGGGACACATTGTGATCTATTTATTCACACATGTATTACTGTTTCCTGTTAATACAATTATAGCATGAACAATAGACGATTATCATGAACAAGGAAATATGATAATAACCATTTTTTTAGTGCCTCTAGGGCATATTTCCAACATTTATGATATATAATGCAATAGATCTCAAGAGGCAAAAAGGTTTTCTTTCAGTTAGAACCAATAATCAACTTAATACATCTTGAATTTAATCTCGAATACATCTCTAGTATAATCTCTTCCACTCGCGGTTCATCATCAAACTGATCACCCAAAGAGCTGTCGTTGTACTGAGGCATGGGCCGTGGAAACCACAGAGAAGGAACCATAAGAGGATCATAGCTCGGGTGAGATCCCTGAAGAACCTGCCAGGTATTGGAGAACCTGGCGTCCAACGCAACCAAGTAGCGACGGATGTGCTCGTCCTCCCTCACACGGCGAAGTACCTCCTCCTCGGGGGCCGGCTGCCTCCGCATCGACTGTGGCCCACACGACCGCCACCAAAGAAGCTCCGGGTCGACGATGGGAGCCTGATTCCTCGCCAAGATGCACAACCAGAAGGTAGCATCTCCCATTGCCAGCCCGACGGAGCCCAGTCCCACACATGTTGGCGCCTATCAAGCAGGTGGTCGTCACCGAGTAGACAACGAGGATGCGGGATGGGCATCATCGACGTCGAGAACAATTTCTACAACTATTAAAAGCCCAGCTATTTAAAGAATAAATCCAGAATTAATATATGTCGTTGATGATTTTTTTGCAAATTCCAATTTAATTAGGTAGCAATATGGGTAGGAATAGATAAACAAATATGCATTCATTTTTCAAAATAAAATTAAAGAGATTCAAAAGCACGATTCATCACATATGAATGACAGTTTTTATACCGCATGCCCTTATCTATCTCACTCATCTACCATTTATCTACATGATTTTCTTTCTACAGCTAAGGAGTTATATCTACACGTACGTTATAGGAACACAAAATTCTATGAACAAAAATGGTATTAACAACAATATGCAGGGGCGGCGGTGGTGACAAGCAGAGCACACAGAGGAGGAGCTCACCGGGGCCGACGGGCTCGCGGCGGCGACGACGACGGGCTCGGGGGCGGCGACGACGGGCTCGGGGGCGACAGCGACGGGCTCGGGGGCGACGACGACGGGCTCGGGGGCGACGACGACGGGCTCGGGGCGGCGACAGGCTCGGGCGACGATGATGGGCTCGGGGCGACTGTGAGGGGCTTGGGGACGGTGGCGACGGGCTCGGGGGCGGCGGCGACGGGCTCAGGGGCAGCGACGGCGACGTGCTCAGGGCGTCGACGGCGGCGAGGAGGACTGGATCGGGGGCGGAGGGGACGGAGACGTGCTCGCGCGGGGCGACGGCGACGGGCTCGGGGACGGCGACGACAGCGAAGACGACAGGATCGGGGGCGGCGACGACGAGGACTGGCTCGTGACGACGGTGAGCAATGGGAGAGTTTTGGGGTAAATTTTGATAACTCCCGCCTATATGCGAAAACCTTCTGTCCCGGTTGGTGGCACGAACCGGCTGTTGGGGAACGTCACATGGGAAACAAAAAATTTCCTACACACACGCAATTCCTATCATCGTGATGTTCATCTATGAGAGGAGATTCAGATCTACATACCCTTGTAGATCGCACAGCGGTAAGCGTTAAGAAACACGGACGATGTAGTGGAACAACTTGCATGATTCAAATCACCGTAGTCGTACACTCCATCCCACGATCCCATCATGATCCGTCCTGCGAACTTCATCATGATCCGTCCCGCGATCTCATTTTGATCCTTCCCGATCTAGTGCCGAACGGACGACACCTCCGCGTTCAACACACGTACAACGCGACGATGATCTCGGCCTTCTTGATCCAACAAGAGAGACGGAGAGGTAGATGAGTTCTCCGGCAGCATGACGGTGCTCTGGAGGTTGGTGATGATCTATTCCGGCAGGGCTTCGCCCGAGCTCCGCAGAAATACGATCTAGAGGAAAAATGGTAGAGTTTGTGGTCGGGCTGCCGTGGCAAAAGTTGTCTCAAATCAGCCCTAAACTCCACTATATATAGGGGTGAGGTGGGGAGGCTTGGCTTGAGGGCCAAGGGACCCTTGGTGCACCGGCCAAGGAGGTGGAGGAGTCCACCTCCAATCCTAATCCAACTAGCATTGGAAAGTGGAGTCCTTCTCCACCTTCCCACCTTTCCTTTTTTTCTCTTGGTTTTTCTCCTTGTGGCGCCTAGGACCTCTTGGGCTGTCCCACCAGCCCACTAAGGGCTGGTGCGCCACCCCTAACTCCATGGGCCACTCCTGGGTGGGTTGCCCCCCTCCCGGTAAATATCCAGAACCCATTCGTCACTCCCGGTACGATGCCGGTAATGCCCGAAAACCTTCCGGTAACCAAATGAGACAAACCTATATATCAATCTTTGTTTCCGGACCATTTCGGAAACCCTCATGACGTCCGTGATCTCATTCGGGACTCCGAACAACATTAGATAACCAACCATACAACTCAAATACGCATAAAACATCATCGAACCTTAAGTGTGCAGACCCTGCGGGTTCGAGAACTATGTAGACATGACCCGAGTGACTCCTCAGTCAATATCCAATAGCGGGACCTGGATGCCCATATTGAATCCTACATATTCTCCGAAGATCTTATCGGTTGAACATCAGTGCCAAGGATTCATATAATCCCGTATGTCATTCCCTTTGTCCTTCAGTATGTTACTTGCCCGAGATTCGCGTTGGTATCCGCATACCTATTACAATCTCGTTACCGGCAAGTCTCTTTACTCGTTCCGTAATACAAGATCCCGTGACTTACACTAAATCACATTGCTTGCAAGGCTTGTGTGTGATGTTGTATTACCGAGTGGGCCCCGAGATACCTCTCCGTCACAGGGAGTGACAAATCCCAGTCTTGATCCATACTAACTGAACGGACACCTTCGGAGATACCTGTAGAGCATCTTTATAGTCACGCAATTACGTTGTGACGTTTGATACACACAAGGTATTCCTTCGGTGCCAGTGAGTTTATATGATCTCATGGTCATAGGAATAAATACTTGACACGCAGAAAACAATAGCAATAAAATGACACGGTCAATATGCTACGTTCATAAGTTTGGGTCTAGTCCATCACATGATTCTCCTAATGATGTGATCCCGTTATCAAGCGACAACACTTGCCTATGGTCAGGAAACCTTGACCATCTTTGATCAACGAGCTAGTCAACTAGAGGCTTACTAGGGACAGTGTTTTGTCTATGTATCCACACATGCTTTGTGTTTCCAATCAATACAATTATAGCATGGATAATAAACGATTATCATGAACAAAGAAATATAATAATAACTAATTTTTTATTGCCTCTAGGGCATATTTCCAACACCGGCACCAATTCAACCCTTTATTCCCGGTTTCTTCCACAAACCGGGACTAAAGGTCAATTTTCAGTAGCCCATATGGCTGGGAAGAAGATACGTGTAGTCCCGGATCGAGGCACCAACCGGGACGAAAGGCTGCCTTTAGTGTCGGTTTGTGCCACCAACCGACACTAAAGTCAGTCTCTAGTCCCGGTTTATACCACAAACCTACACTAAAGGAGCGGTTAGAAGTTTAGTCCCACCTCGCTAGCTGAAGGAGAAGTTGAGTGGTTTATAAGCGCTTGTGCGCACACAGTTTTGACCTCCTCTCAAATGCAGGCTTTCGGGCCTAATCTGTCACTACTCTCGACCTTCTGCGGGCGTGAATCCTGGCCCAACAATATAGTTGGGTTTCTAGTCATATTCACGCCGTTGTGGCCCATTAGTTGACATTTCTTTTCAAATAATATACTTTTTTGTTCCTACTTAGTGCTTTTCAGTGATTCTTTATTTATTTTTCTTTCGTTTTTAATTAATTTATTTTATTTTCATACGACTTATTGTTTTTATGATTCTTTTGGCGTTTAGGTCAAAAAATTATTACTTCGTGTACAAATCGGACAATCTATTTTGAAATATGAGGGTTTCTTACGAAAACTCATCTGTTACAAAGGGGTTTCATTTTTTCGAACTTATTTGAACCCCACACTTTTTTTATGTTCATAATGCACCATTGAAAGACACATCATCAATTTTCAACTATTTCTGACTTCATTTGGTATTTTCATGCATTTACTGATTTTTCTTGAGCTAAATGACCCTTAAATTGAAAAGCACTACAAATGAACTCTGAAAATGTTGAAAGTTGGCATGGTATCATCATTTCACCCACATAGCATGTGATAAAAAGTTGAGAGGGTTGCGGCTAAAACTGGACGCACTTCGTGTACAAAACGGACAATCTCTTTCGAAGTATCAGGGTTTCATACGAAACCTCATCTCTTACAAAGGGATTTCATTTTTTTGAACTTATTTGAACTCTAGACTTTCTGTGTGTTCAAAATGCACCATTGAAAGACACATCATCAATTTTCAACTATTTTTGACTTCATTTGCTATTTTTCATGGATTTACTGATTTTTTAGCTAAATGACCCTTAAATTGAAAAGCACTACAAATGGACTCTGAAAATGTTGAAAGTTGGCATGGTATCATCATTTCACCCACATAGCATGTGGTAAAAAGTTGAGAGGGTTGAGGCAACAACTGGACGCACTTCGTGTACAAAACGGACAATCTCTTTCGAAGTATCACGGTTTCATACGAAAACTTATCTGTTACAAAGGGATTTCATTTTTTGGAATTATTTGAACTCCAGACTTTTTGTGTGTTCAAAATGCTGATGGGGAACGTCGCATGGGAAACAAAAATTTTCCTACGCGCACGAAGACCTATCATGGTGATGTCCATCTACGAGAGGGGATGAGTGATCTACGTACCCTTGTAGATCGTACAGCAGAAGCGTTAGAGAACGCGGTTGATGTAGTGGAACGTCCTCACGTCCCTCGATCCGCCCCGCGAACAATCCCGCGATCAGTCCCACGATCTAGTACCGAACGGACGGCACCTCCGCGTTCGGCACACGTACAGCTCGACGATGATCTCGGCCTTCTTGATCCAGCAAAAGAGACGGAGAGGTAGAAGAGTTCTCCGTCAGCGTGACGGCGCTCCGGAGGTTGGTGATGACCTTGTCTCAGCAGGGCTCCGCCCGAGCTCCGCAGAAACGCGATCTAGAGGAAAAACTATGGAGGTATGTGGTCGGGCAGCCGTGAGAAAGTCGTCTCAAATCTGCCCTAAAATCTCCATATATATAGGAGGAGGGAGGGGGACCTTGCCTTGGGGTCCAAGGGACCCTCAAGGGGTCGGCCGAGCCAAGGGGGGAGGACTCCCCCCCCAAACCGAGTTGGACTTGGTTTGGTGGGAGGAGTCCCCCTCCCTTCCCACTTCCTCCCTCTTTTTTTTTCTTTTCCTTTGATTTACTTCTCTTGGCGCATAGGCCCCCTTGGGGCTGTCCCACCAGCCCACTAAGGGCTGGTGTGTCTCCCCAAAGCCTATGGGCTTCCCCGGGGTGGGTTGCCCCCCCCGGTGAACTCCCGGAACCCATTCGTCATTCCCGGTACATTCCCGGTAACTCCGAAAACCTTCCGGTAATCAAATGAGGTCATCCTATATATCAATCTTCGTTTCCGGACCATTCCGGAAACCCTCGTGACGTCCGTAATCTCATCCGGGACTCCGAACAACATTCGGTAACCAACCATATAACTCAAATACGCATAAAACAACGTCGAACCTTAAGTGTGCAAACCCTGCGGGTTCGAGAACTATGTAGACATGACCCGAGAGACTCCTCGGTCAATATCCAATAGCGGGACCTGGATGCCCATATTGGATCCTACATATTCTACGAAGATCTTATCGTTTGAACCTCAGTGCGAAGGATTCGTATAATCCCATATGTCATTCCCTCCGTCCTTCGGTATGTTACTTGCCCGAGATTCGATCGTCAGTATCCGCATACCTATTCCAATCTCGTTTACCGGCAAGTCTCTTTACTCGTTCCGCAATACAAGATCCCGCAACTTACACTAAGTTACATTGCTTGCAAGGCTTGTGTGTGATGTTGTATTACCGAGTGGGCCTCGAGATACCTCTCCGTCACACGGAGTGACAAATCCCAGTCTTGATCCATACTAACTCAACTAACACCTTCGGAGATACCTGTAGAGCATCTTTATAGTCACCCAGTTACGTTGCGACGTTTGATACACACAAAGCATTCCTCCGGTGTCAGTGAGTTATATGATCTCATGGTCATAGGAATAAATACTTGACACGCAGAAAACAGTAGCAACAAAATGACACGATCAACATGCTACGTCTATTAGTTTGGGTCTAGTCCATCACGTGATTCTCCCAATGACGTGATCGAGTTATCAAGCAACAACACCTTGTTCATTATCAGAAGACACTGACTATCATCGATCAACTGGCTAGCCAACTAGAGGCATGCTAGGGACGGTGTTTTGTCTATGTATCCACACATGTAAATGAGTCTTCATTCAATACAATTATAGCATGGATAATAAACTATTAACTTGATACAGGAATTATAATAATAACTATACATTTATTATTGCCTCTAGGGCATAATTCCAACAGTCTCCCACTTGCACTAGAGTCAATAATCTAGCCCTCACATCACCATGTGAATTACATTGTAATAAATCTAACACCCATACAGTTCTGGTGTCGATCATGTTTTGGCCGTGGAAGAGGTTTAGTCAGCGGGTCTGCTATATTCAGATCCGTGTGCACCTTGCATATATTTACGTCCTCTTCCTCGACGTAGTCGCGGATGAGGTTGAAGCGTCGTTTGATGTGTCTGGTCTTCTTGTGAAACCGTGGTTCCTTTGCTAAGGCAATGGCACCAGTGTTGTCACAGAACAAGCTTATTGGATCCAGTGCACTTGGCACCACTCCAAGATCCGTCATGAACTGCTTCATCCAGACACCCTCCTTAGCCGCCTCCGAGGCAGCCATGTACTCTGCTTCACATGTAGAATCTGCTACGACGCTTTGCTTGGAACTGCACCAGCTTACTGCACCCCCATTAAGAATAAATACGTATCCGGTTTGCGACTTAGAGTCGTCCGGATCTGTGTCAAAGCTTGCATCGACGTAACCTTTTACGGCGAGCTCCTCGTCACCTCCATACACGAGAAACATCTCCTTAGTCCTTTTTAGGTACTTCAGGATATTCTTGACCACTGTCCAGTGATCCACTCCTGGATTACTCTGGAACCTACCTGCCATACTTATGGCCAGGCTAACATCCGGTCTAGTGCACAGCATTGCATACATGATAGAACCTATGGCTGAAGCATAGGGGACGGAGCGCATATGCTCTCTATCTTCATCAGTTGCTGGGCACTGAGTCTTACTCAATCTCGTACCTTGTAACACTGGCAAGAACCCTTTCTTGGACTGTTCCATTTTGAACCTCTTCAAAACTTTATCAAGGTATGTGCTTTGTGAAAGTCCTATCAGGCGTTTTGATCTATCCCTATAGATCTTAATGCCTAGAATGTAAGCAGCTTCTCCTAGGTCCTTCATAGAGAAACTTTTATTCAAGTAATCCTTTATGCTCTCCAAAAACTCCACGTTGTTTCCAATCAGCAATATGTCATCCACATATAATATTAGAAACGCCACAGAGCTCCCACTCACTTTCTTGTAAATACAAGATTCTCCAACCACTTGTATAAACCCAAATGCCTTGATCACCTCATCAAAGCGTTTGTTCCAACTCCGAGATGCTTGCACCAGTCCATAAATGGATCGCTGGAGCTTGCACACCTTGTCAGCATTTTTAGGATCGACAAAACCTTCGGGTTGCATCATATACAACTCTTCCTTAAGAAAACCGTTAAGGAACGCCGTTTTGACATCCATCTGCCAGATTTCATAATCGAAAAATGCAGCTATTGCCAACATGATTCTGACGGATTTAAGCATCGCTACGGGTGAGAAGGTCTCATCGTAGTCAACTCCTGGAACTTGTGAAAAACCCTTTGCCACAAGTCGAGCTTTATAAATGGTCACATTACCGTCAGCGTCCGTCTTCTTCTTAAAGATCCATTTGTTCTGAATAGCCTTGCGGCCCTCAGGCAGTATCTCCAAAGTCCACACTTTGTTCTCATACATGGATCCTATCTCGGATTTCATGGCTTCTAGCCATTTGTTGGAATCTGGGCCCACCATTGCTTCTTCATAATTTGCAGGTTCATTGTTGTCTAACAACATGATTGATAAGACAGGATTATCGTACCACTCTGGAGCAGCGCGTGATCTCGTCGACCTGCGTGGTTCAACAGAAACTTGAACTGGAGTTTCATGATCATCATCATTAACTTCCTCCTCAACCGGCGTCGCAATGACAGAGGTTTCCCCTTGCCCTGCGCCACCATCCAGAGGGATGAGAGGTTCGACAACCTCGTCAAGTTCTATCTTCCTCCCACTCAATTCTCTCGAGAGAAACTCCTTCTCGAGAAAAGTTCCGTTCTTAGCAACAAACACTTTGCCCTCGGATTTGAGATAGAAGGTGTACCCAACTGTCTCTTCTGGGTAACCTATGAAGACGCACTTTTCCGCTTTGGGTTCCAGCTTTTCAGGCTGAAACTTTTTGACATAAGCATCACATCCCCAAACTTTAAGAAACGACAACTTTGGCCTTTTGCCATACCACAGTTCGTATGGTGTCGTCTCAACGGATTTCGATGGTGCCCTATTTAAAGTGAATGCAGCTGTTTCTAATGCATAACCCTAAAATGATAACGGCAAATCAGTAAGAGACATCATAGATCGCACCATCTCTAACAAAGTACGATTTCGACGTTCGGACACACCATTACGCTGTGGTGTTCCAGGCGGTGTTAACTGCGAAACAATTCCACATTGTCTTAAGTGAGTACCAAACTCGAAACTCAGATATTCACCCCCACGATCAGACCGTAGGAACTTGATCTTCTTGTTACGATGATTTTCCACTTCACTCTGAAATTGCTTGAACTTTTCAAATGTCTCAGACTTGTGCTTCATCAAGTAGACATAACCATATCTACTTAAATCGTCAGTGAAGGTGAGGAAATAACGATATCCGCCGCGTGCCTCCACGCTCATTGGACCACACACATCGGTATGTATGATTTCCAACAAGTCACTTGCACGCTCCATTGTTCCGGAGAACGGAGTCTTAGTCATCTTGCCCATGAGGCATGGTTCGCACGTGTCAAGTGAATCAAAGTCAAGTGACTCCAAAAGTCCATCAGCATGGAGTTTCTTCATGCGCTTTACACCAATATGACCCAAGCGGCAGTGCCACAAAAATATGGCGCTATCATTGTTCACTCTAACTCTTTTGGTCTCAATGTTATGTATATGCGTATCGCTATCAAGATTCAATATGAACAATCCTCTCACATTCGGTGCATGACCATAAAAGATGTTACTCATAGAAATAGAACAACCATTATTCTCAGACTTAAAAGAGTAACCGTCTCGCAATAAACAAGATCCAGATATAATGTTCATGCTCAACGCAGGCACTAAATAACAATGATTTAAGTTCATCACTAATCCCGATGGTAGCTGAAGTGACACTGTGCCGACGGCGATTGCATCAACCTTGGAACCGTTTCCTACGCGCATCGTCACTTCGTCTTTCGCCAGTCTTCGTCTATTCCGCAGTTCCTGCTTCGAGTTGCAAATGTGAGCAACAGAACCGGTATCGAATACCCAGGCACTACTACGAGAGCCGGTTAAGTACACATCAATAACATGTATATCAAATATACCTGATTTTTCTTTGCCCGCCTTCTTATCTGCCAGATACTTGGGGCAATTGCGCTTCCAGTGACCCATACCCTTGCAATAGAAGCACTCTGTTTCAGGCTTAGGTCCAGCCTTGGGTTTCTTCGACGGATTGGCAATAGGCTTGCCGCTCTTCTTCGAATTGCCCTTCTTGCCTTTGCCGTTTCTCTTGAAACTAGTGGTCTTGCTCACCATCAACACTTGATGCTCTTTACGGAGTTTAGACTCTGCGACTTTCAGCATCGCAAACAACTCGCCGGGAGACTTGTTCATCCCTTGCATGTTGTAGTTCAACACAAAGCCTTTATAGCTTGGCGGCAGTGATTGAAGGATTCTTTCAGTGATAGCTTCTTGCGGGATTCAATCCCCAGTTCAGCCAGACGGTTTGAGTACCCAGACATTTTGAGCACATGTTCACTGACAGACGAGTTTTCCTCCATCTTGCAAGCATAGAATTTATCGGAGGTCTCATACTTCTCGATCCGGGCGTTCTTCTGAAAGATAAACTTCAACTCCTGGAACATCTCAAATGCTCCATGACGCTCAAAGCGACGTTGAAGTCCCGGTTCTAAGCCATACAAGACTGCACATTGAACTATTGAGTAGTCCTCCTTACGCGCTAACCAAGCGTTCTTAACATCCTGATCAGCCGTAGCGGGTGGTTCATCTCCTAGCGCAGCATTAAGGACATAATCCTTCTTCCCAGCTTGTAAGATTAGCTTAAGATTACGAGCCCAGTCTACAAAGTTGCTTCCATCATCTTTCAACTTAGCTTTCTCTAGGAACGTATTAAAATTCAGGATGACACTTGCGTGAGCCATGATCTACAACACAAATATATTCAAAGTGGACTTAGACTATGTTCAAGATAATTAGAGTTCAACTTAATCAAATTATATGCTAAACTCCCACTCAAAAAGTACATCTCTCTAGTCATTTGAGTGGTTCATGATCCACTTACACTATCCCAAGTCCGATCATCACGTGAGTTGAGTATAGTTTCAGTGGTAAGCATCCCTATGCTAATCATGTCAACTATATGATTCATGATCGACCTTTCGGTCTCATGTGTTCCGAGGCCATGTCTGCACATGCTAGGCTCGTCAAGCTTAACCCGAGTGTTCCGCGTGCGCAACTGTTTTGCACCCGTTGTATGTGAACGTTGAGTCTATCACACCCGATCATCACGTGGTGTCTCGAAACGACGAACTGTAGCAACGGTGCACAGTCGGGGAGAACACAATTTCGTCTTGAAATTTTAGTGAGAGATCACCTCATAATGCTACCGTCGTTCTAAGCAAAATAAGGTGCATAAAAAGGATTAACATCACATGCAATTCATAAGTGACATGATATGGCCATCATCACGTGCTTCTTGATCTCCATCACCAAAGCACCGGCACGATCTTCTTGTCACCGGCGCCACACCATGATCATCCATCAACGTGTTTCCATCGGGGTTGTCGTGCTACTTATGCTATTACTACTAAAGCTACATCCTAGCAAAATAGTAAACGCATCCGCAAGCACAAACGTTAGTATAAAGACAACCCTATGGCTCCTGCCGGTTGCCGTACCATCGACGTGCAAGTCGATATTTCTATTACAACATGATCATCTCATACATCCAATATATCACATCACATCGTTGGCCATATCACATCACAATCATACCCTGCAAAAACAAGTTAGACGTCCTCTAATTTTGTTGTTGCATGTTTTACGTGGTGACCAAGGGTATCTAGTAGGATCGCATCTTACTTACGCAAACACCACAACGGAGATATATGAGTTGCTATTTAACCTCATCCAAGGACCTCCTCGGTCAAATCCGATTCAACTAAAGTTGGAGAAACCGTCACTTGCCAGTCATCTTTGAGCAAAGGGGGTTACTCGTAACGATGAAACCAGTCTCTCGTAAGCGTACGAGTAATGTCGGTCCAAGCCGCTTCAATCCAACAATACCGCGGAATCAAGAAAAGACTAAGGAGGGCAGCAAAACGCACATCACCGCCCACAAAAACTTTTGTGTTCTACTCGAGAAGACATCTACGCATGAACCTAGCTCTGATACCACTGATGGGGAACGTCGCATGGGAAACAAAAAATTTCCTACGCGCACGAAGACCTATCATGGTGATGTCCATCTACGAGAGGGGATGAGTGATCTACGTACCCTTGTAGATCGTACAGCAGAAGCGTTAGAGAACGCGGTTGATGTAGTGGAACGTCCTCATGTCCCTCGATCCGCCCCGCGAACAATCCCGCGATCAGTCCCACGATCTAGTACCGAACGGACGGCACCTCCGCGTTCGGCACACGTACAGCTCGACGATGATCTCGGCCTTCTTGATCCAGCAAGAGAGACGGAGAGGTAGAAGAGTTCTCCGGCAGCGTGACGGTGCTCCGGAGGTTGGTGATGACCTTGTCTCAGCAGGGCTCCGCCCGAGCTCCGCAGAAACGTGATCTAGAGGAAAAACTATGGAGGTATGTGGTCGGGCAGCCGTGAGAAAGTCGTCTCAAATCTGCCCTAAAAGCTCCATATATATAGGAGGAGGGAGGGGGACCTTGCCTTGGGGTCCAAGGGACCCTCAAGGGGTCGGCCGAGCCAAGGGGGGGAGGACTCCCCCCCCCCAAACCGAGTTGGACTTGGTTTGGTGGGAGGAGTCCCCCTCCCTTCCCACTTCCTCCCTCTTTTTTTTTCTTTTCCTTTGATTTACTTCTCTTGGCGCATAGGCCCCCTTGGGGCTGTCCCACCAGCCCACTAAGGGCTGGTGTGTCTCCCCAAAGCCTATGGGCTTCCCCGGGGTGGGTTGCCCCCCCCGGTGAACTCCCGGAACCCATTCGTCATTCCCGGTACATTCCCGGTAACTCCGAAAACCTTCCGGTAATCAAATGAGGTCATCCTATATATTAATCTTCGTTTCCGGACCATTCCGGAAACCCTCGTGACGTCCGTGATCTCATCCGGGACTCCAAACAACATTCGGTAACCAACCATATAACTCAAATACGCATAAAACAACGTCGAACCTTAAGTGTGCAGACCCTGCGGGTTCGAGAACTATGTAGACATGACCCGAGAGACTCCTCGATCAATATCCAATAGCGGGACCTGGATGCCCATATTGGATCCTACATATTCTATGAAGATCTTATCGTTTGAACCTCAGTGCCAAGGATTCGTATAATCTCGTATGTCATTCCCTCCGTCCTTCGGTATGTTACTTGCCCGAGATTCGATCGTCAGTATCCGCATACCTATTCCAATCTCGTTTACCGGCAAGTCTCTTTACTCGTTCCGTAATACAAGATCCCGCAACTTACACTAAGTTACATTGCTTGCAAGGCTTGTGTGTGATGTTGTATTACCGAGTGGGCCCCGAGATACCTCTCCGTCACACGGAGTGACAAATCCCAGTCTTGATCCATACTAACTCAACTAACACCTTCGGAGATACCTGTAGAGCATCTTTATAGTCACCCAGTTACGTTGCGACGTTTGATACACACAAAGCATTCCTCCGGTGTCAGTGAGTTATATGATCTCATGGTCATAGGAATAAATACTTGACACGCAGAAAACAGTAGCAACAAAATGACACGATCAACATGCTACGTCTATTAGTTTGGGTCTAGTCCATCACGTGATTCTCCCAATGACATGATCCAGTTATCAAGCAACAACACCTTGTTCATAATCAGAAGACACTGACTATCATCGATCAACTGGCTAGCCAACTAGAGGCATGCTAGGGACGGTGTTTTGTCTATGTATCCACACATGTAAATGAGTCTTCATTCAATACAATTATAGCATGGATAATAAACTATTAACTTGATATAGGAATTATAATAATAACTATACATTTATTATTGCCTCTAGGGCATAATTCCAACAGTCTCCCACTTGCACTAGAGTCGGCTGACTATAAGTACTCTTCTCGCTAGGGTTTCGATCGATCTCCTATACTCGCCTCTGCTCTTTCCTTCTGCGCAGACTCTTGCGCTAAGCCCAGCTGCTTACTCCAATGTCTCTTCCATCATTTCCGCCGCCTTCAAGCTCGCCGCCGGCGCCATGACCAAGGGTCAGACGAGCAAACTTGAGAGGCAGAAGAGATCGAAGGGAGCCGCCACCACACGACGGACCAAGAAGAAGCAACCCCTGCCGCTCGGTTGGGTCCAAGGGGATTTCCTCCGATCCACCGTGAGGGAGGTGGACATTCTCGAGCTCGTCGAGCACGGGATGCTCGCGGACAAGTCCTGGAGGCTCCCGGGGGACGAGATCGAACCCGCGTCGCTGGAGGGGGAGCGGGTCTTGCTGCTTAGCCACGTGGAGAGAGGTTTTTCTCTGCCACCCCATCCTTTCATTCGTCGTATTTTCAAATTTTTTGGAGCGCAACTCCATCACTTCCCTCTGAATGCCATTGTTCATCTTTCTGCTTTAATCACCCTCTGCGAGTGTTTCCTGGGGTGCCCTCCTCACTGGGTGCTCTTCAAGTATATCTTCACTGTACGATCTCAGTCGGTGAAGAAACATAACTCGACTGACGACAAAACTCACGTCATCCAGCTTTGTGGGGGTCTAGGACTCCAAAAGAGGAACAAAAGTAGTTATCCTTCGCTGCTCTTGTCAGAGTCTGTCCGTAACTGGCAGTTGACCTGGTTCTACTGTAGGGACGTAGCATGTCCGAACATGTCGAGTGGGCTCCCGTCGTTTTCCTTAGATCATCCGAGTGCCCCTAGGGCGCTGAAATTATCCAAGGAGGAGAAGGTTCAGATTGAACCTTTGGTCCAAGCGCTGATAGGTTTAGTCTGTAACGGAGTCACAGGAATGGATCTGCTGGAGACCTTCTTGGGGAGGCACATTCAGCCTCTTCAGGCTCGCGACCACGCCATATGGCGCTATACTGGCCCGAAGGACTCGACTCGGTCTCACCCCAAGGAGGTGTCTGAGGAGACGGTCTCCTCATGGGTGCGTAGCATGACGGACCCCTGTGATAACCCCGTGGGCTCCAGGCGCGTTCGACCCTTCTCCGCCCAGCACCCTCCACCGAATGCGGTGAGCTTCGTTGGCCGAATGTCTTTGAATCATTTGCCGAGTGGTTGTTTTAATCTTGTTGACTGACTTTGACAACCATGTTTGCGCAGGAGTGGACTGATGACCCACAAGTATAGGGGATCAATCATAGTCCTTTCGATAAGTAAGAGTGTCGAACCCAACGAGGAGGAGAAGGCTCTGATAAACGGTTTTCAGCAAGGTAATAACTGCAAGCACTGAAAGTAGTGGTAACAAGTGATGGTGTAGTGAGGTGAAACGTAGCAAGCGAAAAGTAACAAGTAACAAGTAGTAGCAACGGTGCAGCAAGTGGCCCAATCCCTTTTGTAGCAAGGGATAAGCCTGAACAAAGTCTTATAAGAGGGAAAACGCTCCCGAGGACACACACGAATTTCTGTCATGCTAGTTTCATCATGTTCATATGATTCGCGTTCGTTACTTTGATAGTTTGATATGTGGGTGGACCGGCGCTTGGGTACTGCCCTTACTTGGACAAGCATCCCACTTATGATTAACCCCTCTTACAAGCATCAGCAACTATGAAAGAAGAATTAAGACAACGTCTAACCAGAGCATTAAACTAGTGGATCCAAATCAGCCCCTTACGAAGCAACGCATAGACTGGGTTTAAGCTTCTGTCACTCTAGCAACCCATCATCTACTTACTACTCCCCAATGCCTTCCTCTAGGCCCAAATATGGTGAAGTTTTATGTAGTCGACGTTCACATAACACCACTAGAGGAAAAACAACATACAACATATCAAAATACCGAACGAATACCAAATTCACATGACTATTATTAGCATGACTTATCCCATGTCCTCCGGAACAAAAGTAACTACTCACAAAACATAATCATAATCATGATCAGAGGTGTAATGAATAACATCAAGGATCTGAACATAAACTCTTCCACCAAGTAATCCAACTAGCATCAACTACAAAGAGTAATCAACACTACTAGCAACCTTACAAGTACCAATTGGAGTCGCGAGACGGAGATTGGTTACAAGAGATGAACTAGGGTTTGGAGAGGAGATGGTTCTGATGAAGATGTTGATGGAGATGCCTCCCCTCCGACAAGAGGAGTCTTGGTGATGACTAAGGCGACGATTTCCCCCTCCGGGAGGGAAGTTTCCCCGGCAGGATCGTCCTACTGGAGTTCTAGATTGGATCTGCTCAAGTTCCGCCTCGTGGCGGCGGAGAATCCACGAAAAAGATCCACCCTGATTTTTTTTCCAGACGAAACCCTTCATATAGCAAAAGAGGGGGCCAGTGGGCCACCAGGGTGCCCACAAGCCCTGTTGCCGCTGCCAGGGGGGTAGGCCGCGGCAACCAGGCTTGTGGGCCCCTGGTTGCTCCCCTGTGACACTTATTTCGCCCAGTATTTTTTATATATTCCCGAAAAAATCCACGTTGATTTTTAGGACATTCGGAGTTGCGCAGAATAGAGGACTTAGACTTGCTCCTTTTCCAGTCCAGAATTCCAGCTGCCGGTATTCTCCCTCTTCAAATAAACCTTGCAAAATAAGAGAGAAAAGGCATAAGTATGGTTCCACAAAGTATAATAATAGTCCATAAAGCGAGAAATATAAACATGAAAGCATGATGCAAAATGGACGTATCAACTCCCCCAAGCCTAGACCTCGCTTGTCCTCAAACGAAAACCAAGACCCAAAACATGTCCACATGTTTAGGGATGAAGGTGTCGATAAAACATAATACAGACATGAGGGCATCATGATCACACATAGAACAGCAATACATCATAGAGATTCTTATGGGAAAGTAACAATTCCTTCACAAAGCAAAGTATGAAATAAAAACCTTACCGAGAAGTAGCCAACAACAGTCCATAGTCATTGAAGCAATTGCAATTTATCATAACATCAGAAAGAGTCAAATAAGAGCTTGTAAGGGAAATCCTCATACTCAATCATCTCTTTTGTTTTCCACATTTGTTACAACTCACGTGGTACTCATGATATCAAAGTTTCAGTTGGACACAGAGGAAGATAGGGGCTTAATATTTTGCCTCCCAACCATTTACCTCAAGGGTAAAGTCAACAATAATAAAGCATAAGTACTCAGTTCCAAGTTGATATATGAATATAGATCTTTCCCAAGCATATGACGTTCACCAAGAAAATGGCTAAATAAGGAATTGGTGATGATCACCATGACTCTTAAAAGGGCAAAAAGTAAAACTACAAGATAGGCCCTTCGCAGAGGGAAGCAGAGGTTGTCATGCTCTTTTGAGGTTTTGATGCGTGTCCTCTTAGTGTGGAGGAACGTCACTTTATATTGCCTCCTATGATAAAGAACTTTATTATGCAGTCTGTCGCTTTTATGTTTTCCTCATCATAGGTTCGTACATAGCTTATTTTCCACACACTAATAGATCATACATATTAGAGAGCAATTTTTATTGCTTGCACCGAAGACAACTTACTTGAGGGATCTTATTCAATCCATAGGTAGGTATGGTGGACACTCAAGGCAAAACTGGGTTGAAGGTTTATGGATGCACAAGTAGTATCTCTACTTGGTGCGGGAGTTTTGGCTAATATGAGGTGGAAGCAATCATCACATGCTAAGGGATCTCTAATCATATAACATTGTTTGGAACCAAGCAAACACAATTCATTATGTTGTCTTCCTTGTCCAACATCTACTTCTAAGCATGTAATAGTTTGGTGAGTGCACACAATTATAGAAAGTGTCTAAGATGATATATTTATATGTGAACCTCTGTTTCCTTATTACTTCTTATTAATTGCAATAATGACTGGGGTCTATGTTGGTCTATTCTCAACAAGTTTCAATCATCATACTTGTCATATGTGAAGTTATCACTTTCCATAGGATCATCTCATGATCTTTCATGCTATCGTTCTTTTCATACTTTTGATCACGGCACAAAACAAAGCCCTTGACTAAGATACCCTTTTTTATATAGCTCGCAAGCTCGAATACATCGGGGGAGACACAAGGCAAAAGACTCAAACTAAACACTAAAGACTTATTCCACTAAGAGAAGAAATAAAACTGAAAAGGAAAGAACTAAAACAAAGGTAAAAGCAAAAGATATAAAGGTGATACGATACCAAGGCAACTCCCCCAAGCTTGGCATAAACCAAGGGAGTTGCCCATACCAATGCTTAGTTGTCTTCCTTTGGTGGTGATGGTGGTGGTGTTGTTGAAGCAGTCTTGAGCGTGTCTAATTTCCACTTGAGCATAAAGTTCTGCTCCCTCAGATCGTCATTTTCCTCCTCAAGCTTCAACATTCTAAGGCAAAGTTCCTGCTTACTCTCCTGCAAGAAACGAGAAGGGATAAACAAGGTCTTAGGCTTCTTCCTTTGGTCAGGGAGGCTTGTCTTCTTGAACTCCACATGAGTGCGTCTAGGTTGAGGTAGAGGAGCCTCCTCTTCATGGGAACTCGTTTGTTCCTTCCCCTTGGGCTCATAGTCCTCTTCATCATCAGTGGTCCAGCCATATGGTTCCAAGTCCCCATTAATCCTGGAGTTAGCACGATCATCGGCCACATAGATCTCTTCTTCTGAATCTTGAGAAGACATCTTGATCTAAATCTGCGGCAGACAACAGGCTCGAAACGAAAACAGAGGAAAATTGCGCAATACGGAGATCAAAACCCTCGGGCGTATATATAATTATTTTTTTCTGGACCAGAAGGAGTGCTCCACAAGAAAACAGAGTCCGGGAGGCACACGAGGTGCCCACAAGCCCTTTTGCCGCAACCAGGGGGGAGGCCGCGGCAACCAAGCTTGTGGCCGCCTCATGCGCTCTCCGGACTGGCTTTTATTTTTCTAATTTTCCAAAATTTCCAAAACGGAGAAAATTTCCTATTGGAAAAGTTTCGGAGTCCAATTACTTACCGAAACACATACCTCTTCGTTTTCAGGGTCTGAAATAGGCTGATAAATATCCCTTATGTACTCCTCTGGAGTTATGATATTGATGATATTGGTCTCAACATTTATGGGAGTGCCAGAGATGTAATGCTTGATTCTTTGCCCATTTACCACTCTAGGAAAATTATCTTCTATGTTATTGATTTTGATGGCACCGAAACGATATACTTCCTCGACAATGTAGGGACCTTCCCATTTAGAGAGAAGCTTGCCTGCGAAGAATCTTAAACGAGAATTGTATAGTAGGACATAATCACCTACATTGAACTCTCATTTTTGTATTCTTTTGTTGTGTCATCTCTTAACCTTTTCCTTGAACAACTTGGCATTCTCATATGCCTGGGCCCTCCATTCATCTAATGAGCTGATATCAAACAACCGCTTCTCACCGGCAAGTTTGAAATCGAAGTTGAGCTCTTTGATTGCCCAATAAGCTTTGTGTTCCAGCTCAAGGGGTAAATGACAGGCCTTACCGTAAACCATTTTATACGGTGACATGCCCATGGGATTCTTATAAGCAGTCCTATAAGCCCATAGTGCATCATCAAGTTTGCTAGACCAATTCTTTCAAGACCTATTGACGGTCTTTTGTAAGATCAATTTGATCTCCCTATTACTCAACAACACTTGACCACTAGACTGAGGATGATAAGGAGATGCAACTCTATGGTTGACATCATACTTAGCGAGCATCTTGCGGAAAACACCATGAATGAAGTGTGAACCGCCATCAGTCGTCAGATATCTAGGGACTCCAAATCTTGGGAAAATGACTTCTTTAAGCATCTTAATAGAGGTGTGGTGATCAGCATTTTTAGCGGGGATAGCCTCTACCCACTTAGTGACATAATCCACAGCAACTAAGATGTGAGTATACCCATTGGAACTCGGGAAAGGTCCCATATAATCAAAGCCCCAGACATCAAATGGTTCAATGACAAGTGAATAGTTCATAGGCATTTCCTGACGCTTACTGATATTCCCTATTCTTTGGCATTCGTCACAAGACAAGACAAACTTACATGCATCCTTGAAGAGAGTGGGCCAATAGAAACCTGATTGCAATACCTTATGAGCAGTTCTGTCTCCAGCATGGTGTCCTCCGTAGGCCTCGGAATGACACTTCTACAGGATCTGTCCCTGTTCATGTTTAGGCACACAACGTCTAATAACACCATCTACTCCTTCCTTATAAAGGTGAGGATCATCCCAAAAGTAGTGTCTCAAATCAAAGAAGAATTTCTTCTTTTGCTGGTAGGTGAAACTGGGTGGTATGTATTTGGCTACGATATAGTTTGCGTAATCAGCATACCACGGTGCACTATGTGAAGTGCGGATAACATTCAATTGCTCATCAGGAAAGTTGTCATCAATAGGTCGTGGGTCATCAAGGACATTCTCTAGCCTAGAGAAGTTATCTGCTACAGGGTTATCAGCACCCTTTCGGTCAACAACGTGCAAATCAATTTCCTGTAGCAGGAGAACCCATCTGATTAGCCTAGGCTTAGCATCCTTGTTCTCCATGAGGTACTTAATAGCAGCATGATCAGAATGAATAGTGACTTTGGAGTCAACTATATAAGATCTGAACTTTTCACATGCAAACACGACTGCTAAAAACTCCTTCTCTGTAGTGGCATAGTTTCTTTGGGCACTGTCTAGAGTTTTACTAGCGTAGTGAATGACATTCAACTTCTTGTCAACTCTTTGTCCTAGAACAACACCAACGGCATAAGTGCAGGAGCGAGAACATGGGATTTATCGGGATGATCAAAATGGTTGCTTGCCTTGTTGCTCAGAGGAGGGACAATATCCGTCAGTCGGATATTCGGTGTAATCCGGAGGAGCGGAGCCTACGGAAAAGAGTGACAACAATCAATAACAAGCATATGCAACAAGATGATGCATGAGCATGGCATGAGGATGCAAAGTGGTATACTATTATAGCTAACATTTATTAGGTTTGAAGTTGATTTGAATCAAATTCAAATATTACTTCAAACGAGGTATTCTCGGATACCATTTTAATTGATTCGACCTGATGCTCAGATCAACTTGCTTTTAACATGCATGGAATGACATGTTAGGTTGCTGGTTTGTGATTTGGACAGTGTTTGATCATATCATTTGTAGTGAGATTTAAATAATTTCCAAATTCCATCTCCATAGTATTTATAAGAATTAACTTATTTATTAATCTACATGTTTGGGTTCAGTAACAGTTTCAAACATGTTTGAAAATGACATATTCAGATTCCTTGAATTTTTCTGGTACTTTTTCATATATAAATTATTTTCATTGGACTTACAGATTATTTGCTATGATTTTTAGAAGTTTTAGACATTTCTGGAACTATTTTTATATTAGAAAATCCCTTTATTGCGTCACAGTGACGTCTCTGGTCAACAGAGGCTGGGCCAGGTCAAACCTGACCAGTGGGGTCCACTAGTCAGTGACCAGGGACTAATCCCCGAGTTGACCAGCCCCTAACTGGGGTTTGACCCACCCTGGGGCCCACTGTCAGTGGCTAGGGGGGTGTTTAGTGGGTATTTAGGTTGACCACGTCGGCCCCCACCGGAATATGGCCGGCGGCGACCACGGGCGCGGCGGAGGACTCGCCGGAGTTGAGCTAAACGGCGCTACATGCATCGGTTTTGGGCGCGGTTTAGTGCTACGGCTAGCTAGTGAAGCGCCGCATCTAAAGGGGGAGGAGCTGGACCCAGTGGTCACTGGAATCCACGCCGGCGACGAGGTCAGCGGCGGCTGCGGCTCGGGCATCGTCGGGTGTGGCGTTGCGGGGCACTAGCGAGCTGGGGAAAAGGCTCTACGGCATCTACAGAGCTCCAGGAGCTCATTTCTGAGCTCGGTCTCGCGAGCGGGGTACCACAACGACGGCAACGACATGGCCGGCGATGAGGACCTTCGGGCTCCGGCGGCTAACGGGGTTAGAGGAAGGGAATGGCCTCGGGAAGAGGGGGAACGGGAAGAGGAGCTCACGTAGGTTCTTGTGAAGCTGTCGGCAGGGTCGGGGAGGACCGGGAGGCGACGGATCGACGGCGACCGGAGCTTCGGGGAGAGAGAGATCCGAGAGGGGAAAGGGGAACGAGAGGCCGAGGGAAGGAGATAAGGCCGCGGGGAGGAGGAGAAGTAGGCTCGGGGCGTCGCGCTGGCGCTCCTGGGGGCCTCCAGCGGCGAGCAGGCAGGCAGGAGGTGGCCGGGGCTTGGCCGTCGTGCTCATCTTCTCCTCTGCCTACTGGCAGGAGGAGGAAGATGACCGGGGAGCCCCTGGTGGGCTGGGCCGGCGACAGATAACAGGTAAGCTCTTCCTTTCTCTTTTTCTTCTGTTTTATTTACTAACATTGTTTCCCATTTATTTTGGCTTCACAAACAAAGTATAAATAGTTTGAAAAATGCCGGGGTGTTAGTTGGAATATTTCCAATCACCCATAAAGTTTTCAGCATTTTTGAAAACTATAAATCTTTGAATTCAAATTTAAAACTTGAAACCAGTAGTCTTTTGCATTTATTTAAAATGCCAAAAGTATAAAGGAAATTGTTTCCTTCATTGCTTATTTGTTTTCAAGAATTATCAGAAAAGTTGAACTTTTCTTGAGACCATTTTGTGTTCATTGATTTGAATAAGTTTATAATTCCTTTGAATTGAGAAGTGGCTAGGGTTTTGAGTTTCCCTTCACCACTTACTTTGATCTTGTTGCCATTTTCTTGGATGCAATGCAAAGAAAATATGAGCACAATGCTAAACCTTGGTTAGGGTTCCAGGGATGTGACACTCCAAGTACGTCTCCATTGCATGTTTTAGGGGAAATATCATGTGATTAGACTACGTTAATATTGTTGGGAGTTGCCACTAGTGAAAGTATGAAGCCAAGGCCTTGTTTCCACCATTGCAATATCGTCTGTGCTCACGTTTAATACTTGTTTGCTTGCTGCCATTTTTATTTCAGATTTACAATACCTTGTTTTACCATCCATATCACTTGCCTTTTAACATCTCTTCACCGAACTAGTGCACCTATACAACTGACAATTGTATTAGGTGTGTTGGGGACACAAGAGACTTCTTATATCTTAATTGCAGGGTTGCTGGAGAGAGACCATCTACAACCTCTACTTCCCTGAGTTCGATAAACCTTAGGTCATCCACTTGAGGGAAATTGTTGTTGTCCTACAAACCTCTGCGCTTGGAGGCCCAAATAGTATACAAGAATAGAAGCGTGCGTAGACATCAAATGGCGAGCGGCTGCTTCGGACGGGATGAGAGTGGGGGATTTTTCTCGAGAGGGATGGGTTGGGAGGAGCGATCCGGTAGTTACGTAAGGAGAGTTGGGGACGTGTGGGTGCCTGGCCGTGGGCTTTTTTATGGAGGTTTTTTTCTTTTTCTTTTTATTGAGAAAGTGGGAATCATGAGGGGATCGATAGGTGGATGTGGGAGGGGGGTCATACTGGTTGAACCATCACGACCGCAGATCCTCCTTTAATAATAGAGATTGCTATTTGTTTGCGGCACTGCATCATCTCGTGAACATTGCTATTTTTTAAATTCAGTAAAATATAGAAGTCAAAAGTATAAGACATAAAACCTATACCGGTACATGTCTTCACACTGAGTTCAATAAGATGATATTAATCCTTGTGCTTCCATCAAACTAATTCTTAGGATCCACACACATCAAAATTTACAGTAAAACTTTCATTATCTTCAGGACCAAAAAGCTCATGCATGCAATCCGACAGGAACTATTAAAACAGTTACGGACCAGGAAAACATCATACCACGAACATGGTTATTTCATAATTTGGTCGTGCTTACCTGATGTGTTGATCTCCATCACAACATATAACCTTTTTTAAGGGAATCATAACATATAACTTGATTCCTTTGGGGATGAGGTGAGAACACATCCATTAGAATAAGACAACCAAACCAATTGATCAAGGAGTTGGGGGTGACCATGCTCGTGTCATCATTGGAACCCAACCAGATTTCGCACGGAGATGCTCTCTTAAACTATTCACTTGTTCCACTATACATTAACAATCTCTCGAAAAAAAAGTCCAGCTCTTACTTTCCAATCTACTTTCTCTACATCATGATTATCTAGAAGAACCAAACATCAAGTATGTAATGCAAAAATTATTGGGTTTACAACATAATCATTGATGTTAAAGAAACTGAAAATTTGTATAGGAAGAACAATTATGCTCACACGGCAAATTCTGAGGTCCCAGTTTTAAGATATGAGATTCGAAAGGGGTCTGTAGTGTGGGGCTTTACATGTTAAAGCTCTGAAATTACCTCTAAATAAGTCAAAAGTACACCTTTACGAGATCATATTTTCTAATTCTTCCCTCTCATATCCGAGAATTGAACACAACCATAGCTACATAATCAAATCCAACTGAACCAAATCAAACCAGTCCAAGTTCTTATTGCCAAGGCAAGAATGTACAAAAGGCATATACCCTGCTCGTCAGCCACTACTATCCGACCTGGAACTCTTCGCTGGTGAGTGCGACACCTCCACAAAGCCTAGATAACCCTCCTTTCATCGGTGATGGCTGACATCCAAACAACAGTCAATGAACAAGATCAATTATAACCTTCATGTGACCGTACGAGAATCTGCAAACAAGTCAATTTTATTCAAAAATCAACATCTTACTTTTATTCAAACAAGAACAGCAGGTCATTTCAGACAAGGATGTATAAAAGAAACAAGGAATATAGAGAGAGAGGGTGAGAACCTTGTCGGCCCAGAGAGCAGCGACACGACGACGTTGACCAAAAACTCAGACAAGCTAGTGATGAGCACGCTTTGTTCTTGTCCGACGAGGCGTTCACACCGATATTGTACTCGCGGGAAATGAGATGGATGATGGAGATCGAGTAACCGCCCCATAGAGACGGGCGAGGCCGTCGACACCGGCGAGGGTGAGGGTTGGGTCAAGGGATTCCTCGACCTCGTTGATGTGGCTGTAGCCATCGTCTGAGTGGCCGTCGGCCAGTAGCGCAATGGCGAGCGGCTGCTTCGGACGGTGGAGATTTTTCTTTTTCTTTTTATCAGGAAAGTGAGAATTAGGAGGGGATCGATAGGTGGATGTGGTAGGGGGATCGTACTGGTTGAACCATCACGACCGCAGATCCTTCTTTAATTTAATAGTAGAAATTATTATTATTACTCATGTGCCTAAGCCACGTACTCAAAATAGATAGGGAACCACTAGGGATCAGACTACTGATCCCTAGCATCCCGTCAGACCAGGCTAGAGTCGTTGGATTAGAGAGTTAATTAACAAGGTTTTGATGGGTGCTTACAACATGGGTCAGATGGTAGCATGCTTCCACGTATTATGGCATCTCATTTGAGTTTGCTTCCTAACAAAATCGACACCGACGAGGGCGAGGGTTGGGTCAAGGGACTCCTCGACCTCGTTGACGTGGTTGAAGCCATCGTCTATCCATGGGCGGCGCTTGAGCGGTAGGCAGGAGGTGAGAGCTGCGGATCCATGCACGCTTTCATGAGTGCCTACGCCGGCGCGGTTAACGAAGATGGGGATGAGTCCAGCCACGACCGTGGGGGCAGCGGGTGCCTGGAGGAGGAGGACGAAGAGGGAAATCCCGTGAGTGGCCGTCGGCCAGTAGCGCAATGGCAAGCGGTTGCTTCGGACGGGACGATGGTGGGGGATTTTTCTCGAGAGGGATGGGATGGGAGGAGCGATCCGGTAGTTACGTAAGGAGAGTTGGGGATGTGTGGGTGCCTGGCCGTGGGCTTTTTGTATGGAGGTTTTTTTCTTTTTCTTTTTATCAGGAAAGTGGGAATGAGGAGGGGATTGATAGGTGGATGTGGGAGGGGGTCGCACTGGTTGAACCATCACGACCGCAGATCCTCCTTTAATAGTAGAGGTTGCTATTTTTTTGCGGCACTGCATCATCTCGTGAACATTGCTATTTTTTTAATTCAGTAAAATATAGAAGTCAAAAGTATAAGACATAAAACCTATGCCGGTACATATGTCTCCACACTGAGTTCAATAAGATGATATTAATCCTTGTGCTTCCATCAAACTAATTCTTAGGATCCACACATATCAAAATTTACAGTAAAACTTTCATTGTCTTCAGGACCAAAAAGCTCATGCATGTAATCCGACAAGAACAATTAAAATAGTGCATTGACGGACCAGGAAAACATCATACCACGAACATGGTTATTTTATAATTTGATCTTGCTTACCTGATGTGTTGATCTCCATCACAACATATAACCTTTTTAAGGGAATCATAACATATAACTTGATTCCTTTGGGTATGAGGTGAGACCACATCCATTAGAATAAGACAATCAAACCAATTGATCAAGGAGTTGCGGGTGATCATGCTCGTGTTATCATTGGAACCCAGCCAGATTTCGCAGGGAGATGCTCTCTCACACTATTCACTTGTTCCACTATACATTAACAATCTCTAGAAAAATGTCCACCTCTTACTTTCCAATCTACTTTCTGTGCATCATGATTATCTAGAAGAACCAAACATCAAGTATGTAATGCAGAAATTATTGGGTTTACAACATAATCATTGATGTTAAAGAAACTGAAAATTTGTATAGCAAGAACAATTATGCTCACACGAGAAACTCTGAGGTCCCAGTTTTAAGATATGAGATTCGAAAGGGGTTTGTAGTGTGGGGCTTTACATGTTAAAGCTCTGAAATTACCTCTAAATAAGTCAAAATTAGACCTTTACGAGATCATATTTTCTAATTCTTCCCTCTCATATCTGAGAATTGAACAAGGCCATAGCTACATAATTAAATCCAACTGAACCAAATCAAACTAGTCCAAGTTCTTCTTGCCAAGGCAAGAAAGTACAAAAGGCATATACCAACGAACTGAATGTCCTCTGCACAAGTGGACTCTGCTCGTCAGCCACTACTATTCGACCTAGAACTCTTCGCTGGTGAGTGCGACACCTCCACAAAGCCTAGATAACCCTCCTTTCATCGGTGATGGCTGAAATCCAAACAATAGTCAATGAACAAGATCAATTATATCTTTCTTCTGACCATACGAGAATCTGCAAACAAGTCAATTTTATTGAAGAATCAGCAGCTTACTTTTATTCATACAAGAACAACAGGTAATTTCAGACAACGATGTATAAAAGAAACAAGGAAGATAGAGAGAGAGGATGAGAACCTTGTCGGCCTAAAGAGCAGCGGCACGACGACGTTGACCAAAAACTCAGACAAGCTAGCGATGACCACGCGTTGTTCTTGTCCTACGAGGCGTTCACACCGATATCGTACTCGCAGGTAATGAGATGGATGATGGAGATCGAGTAACCGCCCCATAGAGACGGGCGAGGCCGTCGACACCGGCGAGGGTGAGGGTTGGGTCAAGGGATTCCTCGACCTCGTTGACGTGGCTGTAGCCATCGTCTATCCGTGGGCGGCCTGTGAGTGGCCGTCGGCCAGTAGCGCAATGGCGAGCGGCTGCTTCGGATGGTGGGGATTTTTCTTTTTCTTTTTATCAGGAAAGTGAGAATTAGGAGGGGATCGATAGGTGGATGTGGTAGGGGGATCGTACTGGTTGAACCATCACGACCGCAGATCCTTCTTTAATTTAATAGTAGAAACTATTATTATTACTCATGTGCCTAAGCCACGTACTCAAAAGAGATAGGGAACCACTAGGGATCAGACTACTGATCCCTAGCATCCCGTCAGACCAGGCTAGAGTCGTTGGATTAGAGAGTTAATTAACAAGGTTTTGATGGGTGCTTACAACATGGGTCAGATGGTAGCGTGCTTCCACGTATTATGGCATCTCATTTGAGTTTGCTTCCTAACAAAATTGAAGCCTAAAATCACGTGATTGCTTCCTACCAAAACTGCAGCCTATAATCACGTGATTTGAATTTGCTTCCTACATGTTCTCGAAAACAAAGCAAGTGTGTTCCCTAGCATAACTAGATCCTAAAATCACGTGACCATACAACTTTAGATCCATTTGCTCTTAAATTTTTGATTCAGGTTACCGAAAAAGGAATGTGTTCCATATTTTTCTGTTATTTATCTAGAACATATTAAAAAGAATTTTTCTTCGAATGTGGTTCCGATGCAGATTGAATTTGTTTTGTCATATGTACTTGCTCAATTTGCTTCCATCGTATGAGCATTCTTCCAACACTGGAAACAATCAAAAATTTCTACGAAGAATTGTTGTATCCATCCATATAGATCAACTAAACATTCCCCCCTAGAAAAATATTTGTGTCCCTTGCATATTAGATGCTTCCTTGTTGTACCAACATTGCTTCAAAAAGCACTATTGAGTGCTTCAGTTTTGGAATTGTAAGCACTATTGAGTGCTTCAGTTTTGGAATTGTAGTCATTACATGAGTGTGTTGTCTAGAATCAAGATTAATATTATTTTTCTTACTCCTACTACATGTACTATACGATACTGATGAAGGAAGCTAGGAGTCTATGTAAGGAAGCATGATACGCCTCCTGTCTGCTTTGTCGCAGCGTGGCGTACGTCCCTTCCCTATCTCTCCCTCGCTTTGCTCCATCCAGTGCATCCAACTTAGCCTTGATGACCTCCAAATGAATGGGCGTCGGCGCCTGCAAGCCCAGAGATACGACGAGGAGCTATAAACTCTCGACACCTTGCTAGTTTGTGTCCTTGCTGTTGACGAGAATATGGGAAATTGAGACGCTCGATCTCGTGCTTCACACCATGCCCCATTGACCACCATGTCATGCTCTCTGTCCGAAAAGCATGCTCTTCTGCTCCTCCCCCTGGATGCAAACAGGATGACAGCAAAACAGTACGAAGCATGAAATGTATTAAACCAAACAGTGTGGAATCACATATATGAAGTACATGAAGCAAATTTTACATACTAAAGGAGCACAACTCTTGAGCATATGAAGCAAAGTGTACACCGCGAGGAAGCACATGTATATGGCACATGTGTGACAAGGAAATTTGGAAGCATCATATCCATGCAGCTTGTACTAATTTCAGCATACTCGAAGCACGTATTGTTGAAGTATAAGAATAATCAACACTTGCTGCCGGTTTGTGAGAGAACAATTTTGTTATCTAGAACAACAATTTCACTGAAACAAAAATTTGTTCTTTGAGAATAGATATATTCGTGGATTTTGAAATTATAATGGGAACTAATATTACCACCAAGATTGGGATGCATATTATTAAGGGCACCACTAGGCATCAGACCACTGATGCTTTACATCCATCAGACTAGTCGTTGGCCATCGGATTAAAAGCAGGAGGCACCTCCGATTTACTAACTTAGGCCCACAAAAGATTAGTTGTAGTTGCTAATTGAGTGCTTTCCTAACTGCTCCCGTAACCCACGCCCTACATGATTAGCTCCATCCGTATTTTCCTTCTTCCTTCCTAGAACATTGTTTTCTTGTTGGATGCTTCCTTAAATCACACTAGCTTATCAGATTTTTGCACCTGTGCGACGGAAGCATGAAAATAGGTCTGTTCGGAAACATGTTCCTAAATTCTATGGTATAATAAACCCTGTAAATGATGCTTCGATTCTTGGTGATAAATCCCCAAAGTACTACCTGGTTGTTTCTCTTCCATAACACATATGGCAACAGGAGCATGGGAATATTCCTATCATAATCACACTACTAACTAGATGTGTTTCCCATCAAAGTTAGATTCAGTTACTAGTTCATATTTTTTTTAATTCCAATTCAAGCTAAAACAAATTTGATTCTAATTTACGTAAAAAAAGTTTGCTTCCAATTTAGTGCTTCCATCTATGAGACCTTCCAGGATTGATACTTTGTTTTCTTCACCCGATTTATTTGTCAGATATGTGCTTCCATAAATTCAATATTTTCTTCAACAATAGCCTAGTTTCGATCTTACAGGAAATATGTATCCATTATAAATGTTCACTTTGTATCCCAATGAAGCAAGAATTCGTTTCCGGCGAGAAAATTTGCTTCCACTGAATGTTAAATTTGTATCAACGGGAACAATTAAATTTGTTTTCAATGAAACATAAAATGGTTTCCACAGTAGCAGTTAGATTGTTTCCAAATGAACAAAAGTTTACTTATAAAGAAAAAGGAATCTGCTCCCATCCCCATAAAAATCCAATACAATTAGAACAGAACAAATTAATCTCATGCAATGTACATGTCTAAGATACTAAGATGGCTAGGAAGCCAGGGTATTGTCTTGGCTTGCAGTTGCATGATAGGTAATGTGTAGGCGAAGGATAGCCTAATGAGTAGTGAGGAGAGTAACATCCTCAAGGGCAGCCTTAGTCGTAGTCTCCACCCATGTCTGGACCACCTCATTCACTATCTTCAGATCGACACTATCAACATCATGAGGAGAGGTTACCGTGTTTTTGAGAAACTAGTGATACATGGTGGGCATTGTTTGGTGCAAAGCATCTGCACAACACGAAATTTGATGTATCATGACATACATGATAGGTAGTGGAAGCATTAGAAATTGAGATAAGGAGAAAATTATATGTTGTAGGTAACATATTCATAACATGAAAGTAGGAAGCATGGCTTACACAAAGCAATGAGTCGATCTTTCACAACATACATGGGGCTTTCGTTAAATTTGAAGGGTACCAAAAAACACAAAAAGGTAGAAGCATGAACTATAGAAGCAAACTACCTAGACCAAAGAAATATGTGTAACATAATATGGATGTGTGTGGAATATTACAATGGTGATAAAATGACAACAACACTTTAGAAAAATAGAATGACGTATGGAAGCATTCTTACTAGACAAAAGAAGCAAATGGAGTATAGTTTGGAAGCCCCAGAAGTAGTAAAGACCTAAGACAACATCTTTCAACCTGCATGCCACATAACGCTTCAGTATACACTATGGTGTGGAATTCTTCATGATCCCAGGTCAGTTGAAAACATAAGTGAAAGCATGTTAAAACAACAACTAAAAACGGGTCAGTTGAAAACATAAGTGAAAGCATGTTAAAACAACAACTAAAAAATATCGAATTGAAGCATTGCATATAGGGCCCAGAAGCATGTGTGTATAGCAATTTAGATGCTACGTAACTAAGAAAGCACAAAAAAATTAGTTAGAAACAGATCTGGACTTGGATGAAAGCATGAAAATTTGAAATCAGACCGAAAACTAATATTACCCGAGAAGATTGGGAAATCATATTCATTTGACCTACATAAGAAATTAACCAAAATTCATAGATGAAATAGTGATATATGCACAACAGCTGTAACACAGAAATTGTGGTATTGTTTCTGGTTCCGAAATTCACCAAGCTTCGGATCAATCCTGTCGATGATCCATTTTAGGAGTCCCTCGGGAGTTGAGAATTTGCTAACATCTAGGAGATTGCCCCATTTTTTGGTACGAATGAGTTCTGTCCTTGTCGAGGGAGACCAGATCGTGTAACCGGCCAGCCGCATATCGACTCTGGAGCATAAACGACTGCTGTTCTTTTTTGTCATTCTTGGTCACCTGAGAAAACATGGGATATGATGGGTGTTAGCATTTCTGTATGATGAATTAGGCATGGAAGCAATACAGTACAAAATAACGAACTATATTTGTTCATGTCAGGAGCACACAAAATGACCACAAGATAATGCGGCGCATGACACCGGCATTAGTAAGCTTGCTGCCATTATGAGGATGCATCTCCTCGTGGTATTGGCATGGAAGCATTTTTCTAAACGACCGAATCAGGAAGGAATCGGTTTACAAGCATCTGTGTGTGATGCAATTTAAGATGAAGCATGGTTCAATTGTACTCTTTAGTGGAAGCATGGAATGTTGAAAATGGGATACATAACAAATTTGCCGCCAATGTGTGCATACATATGCTTGCGTGTTCTGTATACATGAAGCATTGTAGGAGGTATTGGAAATAGGAATCGCACAGATTGGAAGCACGGGTAACACAATTGAATATTCAAAACAATGCTAGGCCACGAATGAACATAAGAAACAATAATAATTAGTCTGCTGAATGAATTAGACATCAAATTTCTGTTGCAAAGATGAGAAAATCCCGAATCTGGGACAATGCACAAAGTGCACATACCTTTGATTTGGGGGTGGGGAGCTCCAAATAGTGGCAGCCGGTGCATCCCTGAGGCACCAGATTCAATCGACCGAGGGGGGGGGGGTCGCTGCCAGCGGGGTAGTAGATGCGAGGGGGAACGAGCTGGTGTTGCGGGGCTTGTCGAGTATGCCGGTGAGGCCGATGTGCGAGGACGCTCTGGAGGCCAGTGAGGTTGCGTCGGTGGCCGGTGAGGGGTGCGGCGTTGGCTGGTGGCGACGGTAATCAACGGCGGCGACGCATGGATCTGAGTAGCGCTTGCTGCCGGCGAGGAGGGCGAGGTGGGAAGCAGATCTCGGGGCCTCGGGCAAGGCAGGGGCGATGGAAAGCAGCGTTTAATGTAGGTGGGTGTACATCAAGAGATTATTAAGAGGGGAATACGCGACGCGGGCCGAGCGCTTCCTTTTTTTCAATCACGAATGAAATTTGGAACGTCAAAATTTTGTTGAATCGTCGGGTATCCAGGGATCTGATGGCATCCCTTCAGACTATAGATAGTTAGCGTTTACGTATTATTAATCAGGAATCTGATGGAACCATGACAATTTAACTAGGAATCGTTCATATTATATTGATAAATTAAACGTAGGATAGAAGTACGATACAAATAGAATAATCAACATTGGAGTACTCCATACCTAGGACAGATGCGTGTATGCTACCTACAGGCTGTCTACAGGGGAAAGCGCTGCCTGCAAACCTTCCTCGCGTGATGGCTTTAAACCGCAACTAGAACGACAATCTGTGTGCTGACCGGAGGGCATGGGGCGAACCTGGTGGAGATGAACAGGCAGAGGGGTGAGAATTCGCTCGTGGCAGGTTCTTGGCGAAGAGATCGGCAGCGACGATTTTTTTACTATTTTAATTCATAAGATGTAAATAATTCATTGAATGAACTTGATTTAAAAGTATTTTCGGATCTAACCTTTTTAGAAACGTCAGAGCCCGTGACGTTGCTGCTCCACGTAAAAACGTCAGTCTAACGTAATGTTTTTGGTTCACATTCAAACGTCAGTCTATTGTGCGTTGCAGTCGCCGATCCATGTGGCAAATGCCATGAACTATGGCGTTTCTACCTCGGGTCACTGTTGATGCGTCGTTTCTACCCAAGTCACTTCCCAGTGCCCACTCCGTAGTATAGTGCATGTGGTGGTATCTGGCCTTTGCCGGCAAAAGCCTGCAGTTAATTCATCTCCCTAATTTACACGCCTCCCACGCGGTTATTGGCCACTTGCTTTTCATGACCGGAGAGAAAGTTGTTGCATGCAGAGAAATAGGCCATGTTTGTTTCAAAAATCCCGGGATTTTTAGTCCCAACTTAAAAGTCCCTAGTCCCTATCCGTTTGTTTTCAGGAACTCTAGAGGTCATTAAATGACATGTAAAAAGACCATGTTACCCCTGACCATATTATTAAATAGCACTTGTTCATTAGCAAATATTACAAAAGCAAAGAACTCTTGTTCACAACACTTGTTCATAATGAAAGATTACAGAATCAAACAACACTTGTTCATAAGCAAATATTACAGAATCGAACAACACTTGTTCATAAACGGCCAGGGCCAGCCGAAGGAGGACCATGAACGGCCTGTTCGTCAAGGAGCCAGGGCCAGCCGAAGGAGAAGCTGCTGGTAGGAGCCCAAATCGGGGAAGTCATCCACGTTGCTATTCAGATCAAAAAAAACGAATCCCCTACTCAGATTGCCGCCGGCGGAGGAGCCCTGGGATGCCGGTTGATGCGAGCGGAACGGAGAGGGGAGCTGCGTCTCGTCGTCTTCATCCATGGCGGCGGCGGCGGCCAAGGGCACTGGCTGCGGCGGCCGAGAGGACTGGCTGCGGCGGCCGAGCGCACTGGCAGCGGCAGGGGAAGGGACGAGGGCACTGGCGACGACGGCCGAGGGAACTGGCGGCGGCGACTGGTGGGAGACGCAAGCGCGAGCAGATGGGAGGGAGACGCGAGCGCGAGCGGCTGGGCAGGACGAGCGAGCGGATAGGGCTGGAGACGCGATGCGATGCGGGGCAGGGTAGGAAAAAGTTCCAAAAAGTAACTCCCACAGGTACTTCTCCAAATAGTCCCAAACACCCTACTTTAGTCCCTAAAAGTCCCTCCTGTTTGTTTCACATGGGACTTTTTGGGAATTTTTTTAGTCCCTACACCAAAAGCCCCTGGAAACAAACACCCCCATAGGGAGGTGTGCACGCATGCTGGTAGGCAAACCAATCAACTGCATGCACGGTTACAGCAAGGTAGCTTTTACTCCGTGCAAATAGAATTCACGCGAGGGCAAATTTGTCCAGAAAAAAAGAGCGCGACTGTCCTTGGTATGCGGGATGGAAGTTATACGCAGAGAAAAACGGATCGGATGGAGTATCATCGGCGGGGCTGACCTAGAAAATTGATTAGCTCACGCTGGGACAGGCCGGCGTGCAGTCCTGCGTGTCAGGTTGTCGGCCGACCGCTTCGATGGCGCATGCATGGCTGACAGAAACGACGCACGCAAGAGAGGGCAAACTGTCGTCGCGTGTGGGCGAGTACTTGGACAACAACAGCATCCACAGCTAGCTACCTAGCAACGCCAACGTTAGAGCATCTCCAACAGTCTGTATGTTCAATCGTTGCTATAAGTGTCCACATCATCAACCAACAGCACATCATACAAGCTCTTCAATAGAGTGTATGTTAATCGTATGTAAAATAACTAAGTGGGTCCATTAAATATTGAAGAAATAATCATGTTTGCCTCGGAGCTTGTGCATGAACCGCTGCTTCAAGTTCATACGGTTTCATTCTCTCTCTTCTTTTATTATGTGCCATGTCATCAAAATCATCTATGTGGCAATTTTACCAACGATGATCATACGACCATTGGAGATGCCCTTACTGGCGTGTCTCTTGTGGATGTCAAACACAATGTTACTGGCGTTTTCATGTGAACTGTAACGTAAAATAGACTGGCGTTTGAATGTAACATGGAGCAGCAACGTCACGGGTTCTGACGTTTTTAAAAGGGTCAGATTCGAAAATACTTTCAGATCGAGTTTATTCTATGAATTATTTACGTTTTATGAGTTAAAACAGTGAAAAAAACCCCGACAGTTACGGGGCAGTGGCTAACTCGACGATGAAGGCGATTATGGGAGACTACGAGATGGGAATAGGGTCGGCTGAGTTTCGGGCAGGAGGTTATTAATGCATGATAAATGGGTCGTGAGACGTGGCCTAAAAATCGGCCTGGTATTGTAACAACCCGGCGGATTGTGAATGCAACCTCAACCGTGAGATGAAAAACACATCTACGGTTCTTGACTAGTCTGAAGAATGCTTTCTACTGTATATGACAGCTGGTAGGAAGTGTTTCCCAAAGAGATACTGTGCTCTGCTCCTCTCCTCTTTCTCTCGCTCTCACGGTCTCACCTACCCAGTGTGTTTGGTAATACGAGGGAAAGGGAATGGGAATTTTTAAGGGGGAATTAGCTGAGGGATTATACATGGGAAGTGGACTGTTACTCCCAATCCCACGTTTGGTGTAGGGTGGGAATTGTTTGTGGGAATTTGTTAGAAAATATTTTTTTTTGGTTCAGGGGTGTTGGAATGGGAGTTGTTAATGATACTGTTTAGTAGCTACATAATATGAATTGATCAAGGCCAAGTAAAAAATGATGGGCAGTATAGAAAGTCAACAAACTGGATACAAACACCATTTTAGAGTGAGGCAATGTAAAATAAATTGAGAAGCATCAGATGTTGAGTTTAAAAGCAAAAGAGTAGTCCAGAGCTAAAAGATAAAACTATGAATCCAGAATTATAAATCTGAATATTCACTTATTTTTGGCCGCCTCGAGCTCCTGACGAACAAACACCACTTTGTAATCATCACGCAAATTGATGAAAAGCTCTGTCTTTCCAGCATCACAACCAATGACACCGAATAGCCATTACAACCTCTTCGGTTGAGAGACCTTCAAGATTCTGGAGAATATTAAGTAACTTGGTTCTATTGGCTGATGTTTGCTCATGAACTTGTGAGTCGTGCATAAATGCCCTCTGCAAACCATTCATGGTTTTAGCATTCTCTTGCTCAGCTTCTAAAAACTTTGCAATTGTATTCGACACACTTACAAGACCTGACTCAAGTGCATCATCACCGGGGTATGTTCTCTTACGACCATGCCTAGAACCACCTGATGGGCTTGTGTTCTCATTTGATTCAGGAAGATTCTCCTTGGGTGGTTTGCTAGTAGGTTGTGCATCTACTGTTGATCCATCTTCTATGATTTCTTCTTCACCTGGACCTTTAGCACTCGCTCCTTTAGCCAAATCAGTAGCATATACCTCACATAGCTTGTCAAAGTTAACCATAGGCTTCATGTACAAAGGACCTGCTCCCTCACGAGACTGCAAAAAAGAGCATGAGTTTCCATTAGAAACTAAATTGCAGTTGAAAATAACATGAAACAAAGCAAATTCATTTACAAATTGTACCTTTGCCCAGCCCATATACGTCTCCCTGTCTCCAGTTACCATCTTCTTCTCATCATCCCATCAAAACCCACTACCATTTTGCATAATTTCCAGAACATATGAAAGTTGCTTCTTCAAAATCTTAACTTTAGACCTGATGTGTGGATCCGCTTTAAGATCAGCATGCGGTAGCACTTTAGCCATTTCCTTCTCAATGTAGGTTAGATATCCAGACTTGTGGCCAGTATCTACTTTCCAAGAAGAATCATTCATGTTATGTAGAATGTCAATAAGTAACCTCTCCTCCTCAGCTGTCCACGTTCTCTTGTCTCTCTTTTTCGATGTCAATTTTCCCTCCTTCGACTTGGTTTTCTGATAGTTTCAATACGACAATAAAATGTGTGTGTACAAACAATAAAGAACATACATGCTCATGTAGGAAATATGATGTTCATACATTAATCAATCTCTCCTATCATTACAAGAAAGTGAATGAAATGACATAAGCTACTATGACATATGACAGAAAACAAACATCAATGTAAAATGTTTGGACACATATATCTTGCTGAACAAAAATCTAATGTCCTACAACTAAAATTGTACTAGCATGTATCAACGTTCTTGTCTTTTGGCTATCCAAGCATTCCACATTTCATCAGCTAACGTGTCTCTTTTCTCAGTCCACTGGGATGATGTTTCAGTGGACTGAATTACGTCCTCATTTACTTCCTGCTACTGAAGGCGTCGCATGTATTCATCTAGATATTGTTCACATGGATCAACCCGCATTTGTTGTCGTATCAGATTGTGAATATAGCAGCATGCCAGAATTATATCAACTTGTGTATCAAAAGGATAATAAGAGGGATTTCTAATGATAGCCCATCGCATCTTGAGCAATCCAAAAGTCCTCTCAATCACATTTCTTGCTGATGAATGCATCATGTTAAATAATTCTTCTTTTTTTGTTGGGGGGTTTTTCCAATCATTTAGATGGTACCGTTGCCCTCTGTATGGAGCAAGAAACCCTTCACAATTCTTGTACCCAGCATCAACAAGATAATAGCACCCTACGCAATAGAAACATATGTATGGTTTTGTCAACTATGCATACAATATATTCATCTACCTAACATAGACCCTTTTGTGTTATCTCTTACCCCGAGGAACCTTAAGGCCATTTGATCTTGATAAAGCATCTCGAAGCACCCTCCCATCAGCCGCAGATCCTTCCCAACCCGGATATACATAAATGAATTGCATGTCCGGCGCACATACGCCAAGAACATTTGTTGCAACTTCATTCTTTCTTGAACGAAATCTTGGTTTGTCAGTTTTTGGCACATGAACTTCTATATATGTCCCATCTAAGGCACCTAAACAATTCTATATTAATAACGAAATGTGTTAGACCATGAACTAAAATAGATCTATAAGTGTTTTTAAGTTAAAATATTAAATTGATACCTTAAAGCACTTCCACCTTCCATCCGTGCAATTGGCTGGAATTGGTCGAGGCTTCTTAAGCAACACTCTCCACAGTTTTAAAACTGCGCCTAGTACTTCATGGAATTTCCGACTTACTACTTCAGGTGAACGCTGAAAATCATGATGGATTGCTCGATTTTTCTCATCATGTTCAAGTATGTGAAGGAACATGGCAACCGTTTCTTCCACGCTCATATGCCTAGTATCCTTCAACCCACCTATTTTTCTTACCAAAGAACATAACACTATGAAACAACGCCTATCCATCCGTAGTTGGAAAATGCATTCTGTATCGCTTACTCGTATCTTGTTGTTCAGGGTTTGTGCTCGAGTAATTGGGTCATACCAAGAAGGTTGCCTAATTTGACGCATCCTATATCGACTCCTCCTAAGTAACATCATGAAAATTTGCAACAACAAGGATAAAATTATGAGTATTTTCACTCTTCGTTGCCTCATTGTGTGCCATAAGATTATGATTTCCTGGTTTTTTCGCGGACGTCTCATGTCTGTTAAAAAAATCATATAAGAGTGGCACACAATCAGCTATAAGAAATTAGGTACAGTAAAATAAATAGCACACAAATGTATGAACAATCAAACACAACTAAGCAACAACCAACGAGAAAGTCACACATCAGCACCCAAGAAAAATAGTGCATGGGTAAAAGTAACTTCTTTTTTATGAAAAGTACCTCTACTGGAAGTTTATCATTAGTTCCCAGACCAGATCTTGGATCAGCAGACATATTTCCATGGCCTTTATGTTTAAGATAGACCTCAGCAAAGTTGTGTTTCTTTGCAAAGTTCAACATCTTAATGATAGAATTATCATCATGAATTAAATCAATTCCTTCGTCAAGGCTACAGCCAGGGCTTGTATAATATAACTCATCACCATCCTTGAAACCTACGTCTTTAGCCATGCGAACTAGACGAAAATACGATGTATGCTCACTGTCACAGTCTCAAAAAATGGACACTTCGCCACCATCATAAGTAAGTGGCCCTTCCATTGAAAATGTTCCCCCATGATGCATTTTGATATGGATTAAATCCCCCTCCATTCTGTATTTATACAAGGCAATCGAATACATGAATCAAATGGATGCTTATTACGTATTGATATACTGATATACTGATGTACAAGACCATAAGGTGCAGCATTAATATGGGTTAAACTACTCTTTTTTCAGTGCAAACGTACTGTTCAGACTGAAAATAGTAACAGTTTTATAGATAATAAAGTTTCAGATCTTTCAAAGTGCATGAATAAAGAGTGTTAATTTGGCCTAACATATCCGTTTGTATTAGAATTTATGCACAGACTATGTGCAGTTCTTTTCTTACAGTTCCCATTTGGCACTCAATTGTGTAGTCAAAACTGTACTCAAGAAGTATAGGGGTATGAAGCAAACATCATGAACATTATTTGTTCTATACATGTGCAAGTAGCAACAACGACAAGTCAACGATGATGAACAACTACAGCCGAAGAATGGCAAAATAAATTGTGCAAGTACAAGAAATTTCATCCACTAATTATATCCATACATGTCCCACATATGCCTTTTAAAAGGCCATCATGTACTAAGTAAGACCTAAATCTGTCTACACTTTTCCGTATGAATCAAACAAGGGAACAAATTAAACACAAAATGAAGGATTACTTCCCACCTGCAGCCTTTTGGTGATTGATGCTCCTTCTAGAAAATAGGGAAACGAAGTGCTGAATCAAATCTGCAACCTGTGAAGCAGGAGAAAAATTTGAAAGAAAAACAGATCTAGATCAGTTTGTGAAGGGAAAAGCAACGAATCCAGTTTTGTTTGCAAAATCAGATGAGATACAATACATAACAAGGTTGGATTGGCAGGAAAATCTCCACGAATTGAAGATGGAAAGATGAAGAATAGGGCTATCTCAGCTCTTGTTCGTGCTTGCCGCCATCTCTGCAGAAGGAAGAGAAAGGAGTGGGTTAAAGATTTGTTTGAAGAAAGAATGGCACCGCATCTAAATAGGGATTGTCAGATAGGATTTTACCGCGCTTTTTCTAGCAGCTTCGCGCCTTATCTTCTTGCGCCGTGCGGGACGTGAGGAGCAGCTTGTGTTTTTTTTTTCGTCAATTCCCACTCCCACGTTGAATTACTAGGGTCCCCAGGGAAGAGTTTAACGGGAGTTTGGCCTCTGAACTCCCTTTCCCCTGCCCCCCTTAACTCCCATGTCCCTGACCCAATCAAGGGAAGTTAAGTCCCATGCATCTTAAACTCCCATTTCCCACCACCTAATCCCCCCAAACAAACACGCTGACCCTACCTGAATCTCATCCCCAATTCCTCTTCTACCTCTCCGTTGATGCTGATTCCGCTTCGCTTGAGGCAAATATGGAGGATCCCCCCATCACGGCTTCGCTCGGCCCCTTGGTTCGCCTCCTCCGGCGGCTCCATTCCTTCGAGGATTCCGAGCATCCTCTGCCAGAGGGGCTTAGTGCCAACGGGATCCGGCTTCTTAGAGAAGGTCTACAAGGGTTGTACGACCACCTCAAGGATGTGCCGGAGCCAGATCCGGACCCCGGCGCCACGCCCAAATGGTGGATCAAGGAGGTTCGGGAACTTGGTTACGATGCGGAGGACTTCTTCGACGAGGTTATGCAAGCCGGTGTCGGCGGCCAGACTGCCGGAGAAGGCGCCATTGTCCGCAGAAGCTCTCGTCTTAGTGCCATCTTTAGGGCTGCTGGCAGTCGGCGGAAGCAGCGCCGGCGCCAGATTGCGGAAGATTTCTCACAATTAATGGATCGTGTGGATGACGCGAGAGAAAGGTGCCAAAGTTTCCAGCTTGCTCCGGCGGAGACAGACGACCGTGGGCATGCCGGTATCAGCCGCCACAGGCCTGATTTGTCTCTGGACCTGCCGGTGTCGGCTGCCTCCATCTCCGACGTTCGTGTGGGAACAGCTGAGCGCCTAGTTGGTGTCGAGGTACCCATGAAGAAGCTTGGTAAATTGCTGGCTTTCGGCGACCACAACCAGAACCAGCTCAAGGTGATACCCATCATTGGATCTGCAGGAATTGGAAAAACGATGGTTGCCAGAGCAATATATCATCAGTATGGAGGGGAATTCCAGTGCCAGGCTTTTGTACGGGTGTCCCGAAATCCGGATATGAGGAGGCTTCTCACCAGCATCCTCTCACAAACTAAGGCACCTTGGACTCATGCATTTTCTGATGCGCAGGACCTTATTGACGGTATCATCAAACATCTTCAAGGAAAAAGGTATTTCCCTATTGATATCGTCCCCAGGTGCTAGGGTTAATTTGTCCCCAAAATGATATCGTGGAAAATTTATTGGCTAAACTGGATTTTAGTAATTATCAATTTATCATATTGTGCTTTTGTGGAAAACAGGGAAATGTTTTTCTTATTAAAGAACTGGAATTTGTCCTTTTCTTTTCTTGCAAGGTTCACATTCCATCATATGTATCATGAACTTGTAAAGGTATCAATGTACCAAGTTCTAACATTGCGTATATCTATGAGTTTTGATGCAGAGGCCGGAGGTATTCCTCCTTTTCTAAAAAAAAACGTATATCTCTGAGTTTTATGACTTTTTTTTGAGATGCTGACATACTCAAACCCCAAACTCATGGATCCACCCTTTCATGTACATTATCCAAAAGTGTACATTGTCCACTCTCTTCGGAAAACTAAAAAAATGTCAGGAGATACCTTTAGAAGTTCATGATACATTGTCTGATGTTTTTCTCATAAACATCGCCATTTACTTTTTCACGCTCTTCTGTATTCCTTTTACAAATAAATCAAGTTCTGTATTGATTTTGTTTCTTTACCTGTTTCTTTTATGTAAGCTTCACCAAATGTATTCATTCTGACTTGCAGCTACTTCATTGTAGTCGATGATTTATGGACATCATCAGAATGGGATATTATTAGCCGTGCTTTTCCTGATGGTGATTGTTGGAGCAGAATACTGACAACCACGCAAGTTGAGGATGTAGCATTAGCATGTTCTGGTTATGAGTCAGAATACATATTTAAGATGAGACCCCTTAATTATGGTGAATCTCGAAAATTATTCTTCAATAATGTTTTTGGTCCTGAAGGTGAAGGTGCTTGCCCTCAAGAGTTTGAAGTAGTTGCAGATAGGATTATCAGGAAATGCAGTGGTTTACCGTTATCAATTGTAAATATAGCAAGCCTGTTGCTACCAAGCAAGCGGAACCCTGCAATGGAGCAATGGGAGAAGTTAGAAAGTTCTCTACCCTCCACTTTGAGGACAGATCCTACTTCCCAGGGGATGAAAGATGTTCTAATCCTTATTTACAATAAGCTTCCACTTCAGTTGAAGACATGCTTGCTCTACCTTAGTATGTATCCAGAGGGCTGCACTATCAGGAAGGTTGATTTGGTGAAGCAATGGGTAGCTGAAAGTTTGGTTGGTGACACTGAGTATGGTTACTTTGACGAGCTTGTCAGAAGAGGTATGATCCAACCTGTAGACACCAATTATGACGGGGAGGTGTTGTCATGTACAGTTAACCACATGGTAATGGATCTTATCAGGTACAAATCCATTGAGGATAACTTCATCATTGTCGTGAAGTATTTTGAATCAACTCTACTGCTTCCTGACAAGGTTCGTCGATTGTCCCTCCAGTTCGGAGGTTCAAAAAGTGCAAAGATACCAGAAAGCATCAGAATGTCCCAAGTTCGATCGCTTCTGTTTTGTGGATCCTCCAGATGTGTACCTTCCATTCTAGACTATGGCCTCCTCCGAATTCTGATTCTTCATATTTGGGCTGATCAAGACCAGATGAGTTTTGACCTCACTAGAATCGTTGAACTATTTCGACTGAGATATCTGATTGTTGAGTGTAATATTGCCATAAATTTGCCAGATAAGATTCAAGGATTACGAAACTTGGAGACACTGCAATTAGATGGAAGACTATCTGCTGTTCCATCAGACATTGGTAATTTGGAGAATTTACGGCACCTCCGCCTTCCAATCCAGGATAATGTGAGGGACCTTGGCAGTCTGACCAATCTGCAGGATCTTTATCTCACCCTTTCTACAGCACAGCCGGTTGAGAATTTGGAGGTTACCATGAAATACATGGGCTCAATTCTCCACAAACTCAACAACCTCAAGTCTATAATCCTGGCATCTGCAGATTCTTGTCCTGTAAATACTTCGAGTGTGAGCATTTCATGTGATGGCTTTAACAACGTGTCTCCTGCTCTGGCTCATCTTGAGAGACTTCAGTTATTGCCACGGATTTGCATCTTTCCCAGCCTCCCGAACTGGTTTAAAACACTCGACAAACTCTGCACTCTGAAGATAGCAATTAGAGAGTTGTCGAACAGTGATATTGATATCGTTAAAGGGTTACCTGCCCTGCGTGCTTTCTCGCTGTACATCCAGACAGAGCCTGCAGAGAGGATTGTCTTTGGCAAGGCTGGATTTTCAGCTCTCAAGTACTTCAAGTTGAGGTGCATTAAACTGTTGCTGAAATTTGAGGCTGATGCTATGCCTAATCTTCAGAAGCTAAAGCTAGTCTTCAATGTTCAGGAAGTGCAGCAGCATGGAGCTGCACCTATCTGCATCGAGCACTTGGCAGGGCTTAAAGAGATATCCGCAAAAATTGGGGGTGCAGGTGCTGCTGGCACAGAGTCTGCCTTAAGGATTTCTGTTAGCAATGATCCGAAAAATCCAAAAATCAATGGTCAGCTGGTGGAGTGGAATTTATGTGCCGACGAGGATAGAATTATCGCAACACCAGACCAAGCAGTTCTGATTACGGAAGAACGAGGTGAGATCCTGGAGGAAAACACAGAATATGAGTACAAAGGAGAAGATGGGGACCGACAACCTGATAGCGGGTACGAATTTTTCCTTTCTTTGATTTATTGATTCTTCAACCTGTTTCTCTTGTGTGATGCTAAACGGTTGCTGTAATCAGGAATTCTACACTGCTGGAGCCCTCTACCTCGTTCCCTCAGAGACCCACGGACCGGCTATATGGCCAGAGGCTCCTTTCTGTGTGGTCCAGGGCCAGGCACACCTTTCTGCCCCGCACCTTGAAAGCCGGCAATGAGGGCCGCAGTGTTGAGAATATAACAATATTCAGCTTTAAGGAGTTGGTTAGGGCAACTGCAAGATTTCACCTCATCAATAAGGTTGGTCAGGGAGGTTATGGACCAGTGTATAAGGTAATACCCTATTTATTATGTATTGGATGCCGGACTTAATTATTGCAAGTGTTTTAAAATTGCTAACTTGCCATTTCAGGGAAAGCTCAAGGATGGAACAGCTGTTGCAGTAAAGGTGCTCTCTTCGCAGTCTAGGCAAGGCGTGAACGAATTTCTTAGTGAACTTATTATGATCTCTCATATTTCCCATGAGAATCTTGTCAAACTTTATGGCTGTTGTGTGGAAGGAAGCCACAGGATCCTTGTCTATAGTTATCTTGAAAATTATAGCCTTGCACAAACCCTTCTAGGTAGATTCTCATTGCTGGACCTCTGCATTCTCTTGTTCTCGGAAAAAATTTAGACGCCATAATCCTTCTTGGTCCTTGACATTTTTTAGGTTCTCGGCATAGCAGCATCCAGTTCAATTGGAGGACACGGGTGAATATTTGCATTGGTGTTGCCCAGGGACTAGCATACCTCCATGATGGTGTCCGGCCTCACGTTATCCATCGGGACATCAAAGCAAGCAATATACTTCTCGATAAGGATCTTACCCCGAAAATTTCTGATTTCGGCTTTGCAAAGCTTCTACCAGATGTAGCACATATTAGCACAAGAGTCGCAGGAACACTGTAAGTGTAAACTATTTGATCGAACCTGCTGCGTTGCTATATGTTTACTCGGACTTGTGTTTTCTTATTACATTAAAATGCTAGTTCAGCTGATCCTTTGAACTTAGTTAGATTAGGGGGAGGCGCTTTAGATTAGACTTATACATATATACCTACATTTATCTTGGTAAGCTCTTATCAATCTAAGCAAGGACTGCATAGAGATGCTGCTTTCTAATAAGCACATTAAAATTGAAAAGAGATGGCTTGACCTGGCTTGATTGACTCTCCAGTGCGTGCCACTGAGCTGTCGTCTCTTCTCTCCTCTCCTTGTTCTCTAAAACTGCTGCAACATATCAGACTTTGGGCCATTTTCAATGCAAAATTCAGGTGGGGAAGCAAAAAAAAAAAAAAAAAACAGAATGTGATATCCCCTCTGTTGTTTTCCTCACTGTAGTTTTGCTTGCAGAGGTTACTTGGCTCCTGAATATGCCATCCGAGGACAACTGACACGGAAATCAGATGTCTACAGCTTTGGTGTTCTGCTGATAGAAATAGTCAGTGGAAGATGCAACACTGATACAAGACTGCCATACGAAGATGAGATTCTTCTTGTGAAGGTACATGACCCTGTTCTTAATACAAATATCTGATGTGAATTCACACCATACATAGCTTCGCTACTTGAGGTGAATGATGTTGATGCAACTTGATTTTTTCTTATTATTGAATCCGTACCATTGTTTTACCTAGTGCTATATTATTGGTCACCAGTCCTCCTCTCTCCCTCTGCAGACATGGGCATACTATGAGAAGGGACAAGTGCACGAGATCATCGACAGCTCGTTGGGCGACGACCTGGACATCGACGAGGCGTGCAGGTTCCTGAAAGTGGGGCTCCTGTGTACAAAGCACGTCACGAAACGCCGGCCTGACATGTCAACGGTGACCCGCATGCTGAGGGGCGAGGAGGACGTGGAGTCGCAGGAGATCACTAAGCCTGACGTGATCCGGGACTTCAGGGACCTGAAGCTAAGGAGCAAGGCCACGCCCTCGTCGCTGCCGACATCCGTCGTGGCGCAGTCCTCCCCGTCGTCATCGTCCATGGGCAACACCACCCGCACCTCCAGCACCTTCACCGCGATATCGGACCGCCCCTGACTGACAAGTTATGCCGGGAGAAAAATAGATACACTGAGGGGGAGTCCCTACGGACCGCAGAGCAAACTGTAGATATAGATAGCGTAAGGGCAGCCCACATTTTTCTTCATTTTCTTGTGCTTTCATACTTCCATTTACTCCACTTGATTGTTATATATAGTGAAGAGCGTGTACAACCTCGCTCTTACGACTGTAGCCAGGCCTGTGTTTTTTCCTCCAGTGTTACCTTAACACACAATCTAGACCAAATTGTACATGCATGGTGTCATCTGCAATTATTTCTTCAATGATATTTCTGTTTTGAAAATATTCTGTATCCAAACGTAAGCTAGAAGTATCGATCAAAAGAATTTCTTCAATAATATATATAAGATTTTAAATGTAGACGTTTCATTTAATTTTATTTAAGTTTGGGCTGGCATAATGAGTGCAGCAACCAGAGCCACGGGACTAGTACCCTCAGAAAATGTAGTGTGTGTGTGTGTGAGCCCCGGTTCACCTAATTTCTCCAGCGTAACTGATGATGCTGAGAAATCATCGCCCTTGTGTGTGTGTGTGAGTCCCGGTTCACCTAATTTCTCCAGCGTAACTGATGATGCTGAGAAATCATCGCCCTTGTGTGTGTGTGTGAGTCCCGGTTCACCTAATTTCTCCAGCGTAACTGATGATGCTGAGAAATCATCGCCCTTGAGCTCGAGGTTCTTGAGCTGAAATATGGTAAATGTAGCCAACTTGCTGTTGAGTTGGCTGGTGGTAGCTGAGTGCGTTGCATTGATCCAACAAAAGCTTCGATCACCTGGGAGTGGGCACAAGAAGTGCCTTGTTGAGATGTGGTCTGTCGGGCCAACGGCGAGCTCCCGGATGGGAAGCCACTTGGTACTACCGTCCATGGGCAGGGAGAAGATCGTGATTGCATCAATATCATTGTTGCTATTGGTTTTCGTACAGGCGGCAAACATGCGATTGCAGCGGGGTGCCGCCTGCCCGATGAAAGGCAGGTTACTGCCATCGACACGTTCCCATGTTTTCTTGGCGACATGGAAGACGTAGGGGCCCTTCTCCTTTTGAGGCCTTGTTTGGCAGGAAGGGGTTGGGATGTGTGTGTGTGTGTGTTAGTTAGAGGATTGGGTGAATCCCTTTCTTCCATCCCTCTCAATTGCCAAATACGTGAGCCATGAGGCAAGGTTTCTGAGCCGCGTGGATAGAAAAGAATCGAAGGGATTAGAAATGATTGAAGGGGTTTGCTCACCACAAACCCTGTCCATCAAATGAACATGCAGGGAATCGCGGGGTTTCTGATACCCTACAAACCCTGCGCATCAAACAAGGCCTGAGGAAGATGCGTCTATCTTCCTGGTAGAAGACCATGTTTACCACCATTGTGCAGACTTCCGACGGATTGCGAAACTCGATCGGGATGAGTTTGCAGGGGAAGAAGGGCGGCAGCGCTTCCCAGTAGGCGAAAGACTCCTCGGTGGGGTACGGGTTGATGGATGGGATGCCGTCCTCGAAGCTTATGACCTCGAACCATGGCTCGAAGTCCGTCCCAGGCACCACCCGGGGCCGGCGCGAGATGGCGTAGAGCATGCCCCCGTGCGAGATCTAAGACGGGCTGGTGCTTGGGGGACAATGGCGGACCCTGGATCACCTCCGATGTGCCGGCGTCGTAGGTGACGGTGCTCCTGCCGCCGACGCCGACGATCCAGTCGCCGACAGCGACAAGGACATGCCCGGCGCGCCCAAGGGTACCCCGGCATGGCTCGGCGGCTTGATTACCTCTCACTTGTTCTCGGCCTGGTGTTCCACCACCAGGTACAGACCATTGGGTGGTGGTGGTGGTGGTGGAAGTGCTTCGATCTCGTCAGACCGACGGTGTGGCTCTCGCGGCTCTGCTGATCTTGCTCTCTTTCTCGGCTGCTGCTCTGCTGCTCGGAATATCCTGTACCAAGTGGTGTCGGGGCTTCACATAGAGCGAAGAGGGGAGCAGTTTCAAATGGGCTAGCCATTTAGGCCCTGTTCGGGACGTGGGTTCACAGAAACAGAGGAAAAGAAACATGCATAGGTATGAGATGATGTGCAAACTGAAACCTGCAGGCTTACAAAAAGAGGATGGAAACTTTATGGGGTGTTCTGAACAAAGAAAAAAAGATTTGAAATCTGCACACTTCTCTAGGAAATAGAACTAGCCGTTGTGTGCCTGGCACTCTATTCTTGCCGTTGATTTCTCTAGCCGCTGCTTCTTCTTTCTCTTGCTATATAAGAAACGCACACAATGCACTATCAACAACTTGTTGTTGATTCGATGGGGGACGGGAAGAGCACGAGAGAGAGACGACCAGGGTTTTGGGTTGCTAACTTGCTGCAGCTTTTCGGGTTTTTGTTTCCTTTTATTCAGAGAACGATGCCAACGTGCAACGAGACTCGCTCAGCTACCAGATCGTGCCATCCCACGACTACTAAGTCGCCGCAGATCGCACAGGACGCATCTTGCGGCGTAGACTAACTAACTAGCGAATCGAAGTCTAACTGAAGAAATACTGAACGGCTGCGGCTGCAGCGTTTTTTCTCTCACGAAAGTGAAGCGGCAGGGTTAGGCTATCAATTCACCCCCTTAATCCTGGCACACCGATCTTTGCTCGCATCTCCATGAACTTGATCTTCCCCAGCGCCTTGGTGAGGATATCTGCGAGCTGCTCATCAGTACCGACGTGATCAACGTCGAGCTTGTTCTCTTCCAAGCACTGACGGATGAAGTGATACTTGATGTCGATGTGTTTGCTCCGATCGTGATGCACCGGGTTCTTGCTCAGGGCGATCGCGGATTTGTTGTCGATGTAGAGATGAAACTTCTCCACCGATCCCCCTGTCAGGTCGGCCAGCAGGCGGCTGAGCCACACCCCCTGGCATGTCGCCGCCGCCGCGGCCACGTACTCCGCCTCGCAGGATGAGGTTGCCACCACCTTCTGCTTCTGCGAGGTCCAGGTGACCGTGCTGCCTCCGAGGAAGAACACCACGCCGGATGTGCTCTTGCGGTCGTCTACATCGCCGCCATGGTCACTGTCGCTGAAGCCGACTAGCGCAGGGGCGCCGGAACCCCTTTTGTAGCTGCACCCATAGTGTAAGGTGCCGCGGATGTACCTGAGAATCTGCTTCACCGTGGTCCTGTGCCGTGAGCTCGGCGCCTCCATGTATCGGCTTGTCACTCCGACAGCCAGAGCGATGTCGGGGCGCGTGTTGACGAGGTAGCGCATGCATCCTATGATGCTGCGGTATTCAATTGCGTCCGCCGGCGGCAATCCATCCTCCTTGCTCAGCTTGAGCCTCACTTCCATGGGGTTTTGGCTCGGGTTGCACCCGGCCATGCCAGCGCGCTCAAGCACCTTCTCGGCGTAGCCTCGTTGGGAGAGAGTGATCCCATTGTGCTCCTGCTTCACCTCAATCCCGAGGTAGTATGACAACAGTCCGAGGTCGCTCATCTTGAACAAGTGCTGCATCTCGGCTTTGAACGTAGCGATGTCGTCGCCGTCTGTCCCCGTAATGATCAGGTCGTTGACCTACCAGCAGGAATGAGGTCTCGTTGCCGCGCCTGTACACGACATGCTCCAAGGGACTGCGTACAAAACCAAGCTCACAGAGTGATGCGTCGAGCTTTGCGTACCATGCCCGTGGCGCCTGTCGGAGCCCATACAGGGCTTTGCTGAGCTTGAGGACGCCGTGCGGGTTGTCATCGTTGATGAAACCTTCTGGCTGGTGGATGAAGACCTCCTCAGCGAGATCACCATTCAAGAAAGCCGACTTGACATCCATGTGGTGGACGGACCAGCCGGCGTGCGCGGCGAGCGCGATCAGCACACGCACTGTCTCCATCCGCGCCACTGGTGCAAATACCTCGTCGAAGTCCACCCCCTGGCGCTGGGCGTACCCCTTGACGACTAGCCTGGCCTTGTGCTTCGCCACATTCCCGTCGGCGTCCTTCCTTAACTTGAAGACCCACTTCAGCCCGATCGCCCGTGACCCGATGGGCAGTGTCGCCGGCGTCCACGTGTTGTTGTCGGCGATGGCCTTCATTTCCTCCTCCATCGCTGCCCTCCACTCGGGGATGGACAGCGCCTGCTCGACACACACCGGCTCGTTCGCGGCGGCGAGGCACAACGTCTCGAGCTCGTCGTCGTCGAACACTCGATCGGGTGCCTCCGGCGACGTGGACACGGGCTTGGTGGCGTTGTACACGCTCGCCAGGTACCTGTATCTCTGGACCGCATCTGTGTCCGCTGCAGCGTCCAGGTTGCTGTCGTGTGAGGGAGGAGAGCGCCGGTCTCCTGTTGGCGGGGGCGTGGTGACCGCTGGCGTGGCGACCGCGGGCGACGAATGCCTGAGGGTGTTAGGAGATTCCGAGGGCGTCCCCGCGTCGCCGGCGTCGACCACCTGCTCACCTGCCTCCGTGTTGTACGTCACAGAGAAGGACGGCGACAGCGACTCTCCGCCCCCTGCGTGAGCCGTCCAAGTCCATGCCCGCCGCTCCTCGAACGCCAGGTCACGTGTGACGTGCACTCGCTTTGCCGCCGGGTCGTACACCCGATAGGCCTTGGAGCCCTCCTCGTACCCGATGAACACGGTGAGCACGGAGCGATCAGAGAGCTTCATCACTCCGGGTCCCGTCTTCTTCATGTGGGCCACGCAGCCGAACGTGCGGAGATGTTCGACCGTGGGGCTCCTCCTGTTCCAGGCCTCGTACGGCGTCACGCCGTTGAGGCTTCTTGTCGGAGCTCTGTTGAGGACGTAGACGACGCACTTGACCGCCTCTCCCCAGAACGTGGCCGGCATGCCCATGCCTTTTAGCATGCACCGAGCCATCTCCACCACGGTCTGATTGCGGCGCTCGACGACGCCGTTCTGCTGCGGTGAGTAGGGCGCGGTGGTGTGGTGCGTGATGCCTCTCTTCTCACAATGGGCCTTGAACTCGCCGGAGTTGAACTCGCCTCCCCTGTCCGAGCGGAACGCGCGTAGACGACAGCTCTGTTTCACCTCTGCGAGAGCCTGGATTTTCTTGAAATGGGAGAACGCCTCGTCCTTGGACATGAGGACCTCGAGCCACATGTATCTGCTATAGTCATCAACTACTAACAAGAAATACTGATTACCGCCCCCAGAGGTCGATGTGCACGAGGTCCAGGACGTGCTCTGATCGGTGTGGGCTCGCGCGCGGGAACGCCAGGCGATGCTGCTTCCCGAGCGTGCAGCCGTCGCAGATTTCGTCGACGTGGTCCACCTGTGGCATCCCGTGCACCATGCCCCTCGTGGACATGGCCTTCACCGCCCAGAAGTGAAGATTCCCGAGCCGCACGTGCCACAGCCACGCCGGTTCATCCAGCTTCACCACCAGGCAGACCGGCATGGCCAGGTCCAGTCGCAGCACGTACAGTCGATTGGCCATGCGTTCGACGCGGACAAGGAGCTGCCGTTGTTGATCGTACACGCAGAGGTGTCCGCCCTCGATCATAGACCTGCAACCCTTCTCGTCGAGCTGTCCAAGGGAGATGATGTTGTCCCGCAGCTTGGGGATGTAGTACACGTCCGCGAGTACGCGCTGGTTGCTATTCGCGCACCGGAACATGACGCTCCCCTTGCCACTGATCTTGATGAGGGAGCCGTCCCCGAAGCGCACGGAGCCGTGCACTGTGTCTTCGAGGCTGGTGAACGCGTCGCACGCGCCGGTCATGTGATTGCCGGCGCCGGTGTCCAAGTACCAAGTACCATGCGCTCCGGTGGTGGTCGGAACAACGCGCTTTTCGTTGAGGAAGACCACCTAAGCGCGCACTAGTACCTCCTGTACTTCACTCGCTGCGCCCGCGCCCTGGACTGGGTGTTCGCCCTCCTCGATGGTCGCCAGCAGGAGCGCTGGTGGCTCCACATCCGCCTCGGCGAGGTTTGCCGTCTCGCCTTGGTTTTGTCGATCGCGCTCCGCCTTACGACATTCCCTGGCCCAATGGCCAGGGATGTTGCAGTAGCGGCACTTGCCCTTTCGCTTCACGCCGGCGGGCTTCTTGCCGCCGTCGCCGCGTCTAGCGCCCCACTCACCGCCCTGTGGTCGTGGGCTGGAGTGCCACCTGCCGTCCTTGGCGCCCGAAGACGATCCCTGGCCTTGATGCTGCATGAGGGCGTGCCACTCCCTCTCGGTGAGGAGTAGCTCGCCAACCCCGCGATCGGCGTCGTCCAGAGCGTAGCTCTCCTCGACAGAACGCAGGCGTCCGCACAACTCTTTGATCGAGAGCGTCCGCAGGTCGACGAAGGATTCGATGGCCAAGGCCATCTGTCTGAACTTGCAGGGCACCGCGCGCAGAAATTTCAGCACGGCGCGGTACTCCGTCACAGGGTCGTTGAGTAGCTCCAATTCGTTCACGATTGCTGTCAGACGAAGAGAAAAATCTTCAATGGAGTCACCATCGCGAAATCGGATCTCTTGGAACTCGCGGCGAGGGTTTGCACCTGTTGGAATTATGCCCTAGAGGCAATAATAAATATAGTTATTATTATAATTCCTGTATCAAGATAATAGTTTATTATCCATGCTATAATTGTATTGAATGAAGACTCATTTACATGTGTGGATACATAGACAAAACACCGTCCCTAGCATGCCTCTAGTTGGCTAGCCAGTTGATCGATGATAGTCAGTGTCTTCTGATTATGAACAAGGTGTTGTTGCTTGATAACTGGATCACGTCATTGGGAGAATCACGTGATGGACTAGACCCAAACTAATAGACGTAGCATGTTGATCGTGTCATTTTGTTGCTACTGTTTTCTGCGTGTCAAGTATTTATTCCTATGACCATGAGATCATATAACTCACTGACACCGGAGGAATGCTTTGTGTGTATCAAACGTCGCAACGTAACTGGGTGACTATAAAGATGCTCTACAGGTATCTCCGAAGGTGTTAGTTGAGTTAGTATGGATCAAGACTGGGATTTGTCACTCCGTGTGACGGAGAGGTATCTCGGGGCCCACTCGGTAATACAACATCACACACAAGCCTTGCAAGAAATGTAACTTAGTGTAAGTTGTGGGATCTTGTATTACGGAACGAGTAAAGAGACTTGCCGGTAAACGAGATTGAAATAGGTATGCGGATACTGACGATCGAATCTCGGGCAAGTAACATACCGAAGGACAAAGGGAATGACATAAGGGATTATACGAATCCTTGGCACTAAGGTTCAAACGATAAGATCTTCGTAGAATATGTGGGATCCAATATGGGCATCCAGGTCCCGCTATTGGATATTGACCGAGGAGTCTCTCGGGTCATGTCTACATGGTTCTCGAACCCGCAGGGTCTGCACACTTAAGGTTCGACGTTGTTTTATGGTTACCGAATGTTGTTCGGAGTCCCGGATGAGATCACGGACGTCACGAGGGTTTCCGGAATGGTCCGGAAACGAAGATTGATATATAGGATGACCTCATTTGATTACCGGAAGGTTTTCGGAGTTACCGGGAATGTACCGGGAATGACGAATGGGTTCCGGGAGTTCACCGGGGGGGGGGGGGCAACCCACCCCGGGGAAGCCCATAGGCCATAAGGGTGGCGCACCAGCCCTTAGTGGGCTGGTGGGACAGCCCAAAAGGGCCCTATGCGCCAAGGATAAGAAATCAAAGGAAAAAGGAAAAAAAAGGGAGGAGGTGGGAAGGGAGGGGGACTCCCTCCCACCAAACCTAGTCCAACTCGGTTTGGGGGGGGGGAGAGTCCTCCCCCTTGGCTCGGCCGACCCCTTGAGGGTCCTTGGACCCCAAGGCAAGGCCCCCCTCCCTCCCACCTATATATACGGAGGTTTTAGGGCTGATTTAAGACGACTTTTCCACGGCAGCCCGACCACATACCTCCACGGTTTTTCCTCTAGATCGCATTTCTGCGGAGCTCGGGCGGAGCCCTGCTGAGACAAGGTCATCACCAACCTCTGGAGCGCCGTCACGCTGCCAGAGAACTCTTCTACCTCTCCGTCTCTCTTGCTGGATCAAGAAGGCCGAGATCATCGTCGAGCTGTACGTGTGCTGAACGCGGAGGTGCCGTCCGTTCGGTACTAGATCGTGGGACTGATCGCGGGATTGTTCGCGGGGCGGATCGTGGGACATGAGGACGTTCCACTACATCAACCGCGTTCTCTAACGCTTCTGCTGTACGATCTACAAGGGTACGTAGATCACTCATCCCCTCTCGTAGATGGACATCACCATGATAGGTCTTCGTGCGCGTAGGAAAATTTTTGTTTCCCATGCGACGTTCCCCAACAGCACCTTGGCCTCCCGCGCGCGCTCGCTGCCCATGCGCATTGTGCGCAGGGTCTCCCACGCCTCCTTGGCCGAGTCCTTGCTGGCGAGGGCACGGATCATCTCTGGAGGCACCACGCGGAGCAACGCGGCCAGTGCGGCACGATCGTCGCGATCGTCGTTGCCGTACTCCACGGCCTCCCACAGGCCCTCTGCATGTAGCTGCACGCGCATCACCATGGCCGAGTCGACGTAGTTGGTGGAAGTGAGCGTCGGATATTGGGCAGAATCTCCGATCTCCCTCACCGCTCGCTCGCGAACCACCAGCACGCCATGACGCCCACGACGCGGCGGAGGCGAGTGCGACACCCTTCGTGGGCGCACTGGCGACCTGGAGCCGAGGTGTTGCGCGCCGTCTCCAGCGCCACTGCCGTCTTGCTGCTCGTTTCCGCCCGCGTCCTGCTGGACGCCGCTGCCGTCGCCCTGCTGCTCATTGTCGGCCACGGCCTGGTGAACCCTGCCACCAGTGCCGTGCCGCGCCCCGCGCCCTCCAGCCATGGATCCTTGAAGGCTCTGATGCCAATTGTTGTTGATTCGATGGGGGACGGGAAGAACACGAGAGAGAGAGAGAGACGACCAGGGTTTTGCGCTGCTAACTTGCTGCAGCTTTTCGGGTTTTTGTTTCCTTTTATTCAAAGAACGATGCCAACATGAAGCGAGACTCGCTGAGCTACCAGATCGTGCCATCCCACGACCTCGAGCGCACTCCTGCCACTCCTAGTAAGTCGCCGTAGATCACAGGGCGCGTCTTGCGGCGTAGACTAACTAACTAGCGAATCAAAGTCTAACTGAAGAAATACTGAACCTAGCTACGGCTGCGGCTGCAACGTTTTTTCTCTAGCGAAACTGAAGAAGGAAGAACAGCAGGTAAGTGTGCGGCAGGGTTAGGCTATCACAACTTGCTTGTCATTTCTTCTCCTCTCTAGCAACCCATAGTCCACTCTTGTAGCAACAATCCATTCATTCCCCTAACACCAAAATTCATTCATTCCTGAAGCTCAATGGATCAAAATTACAGTCAGCGGTCAAGAAACGAAGATGATTTTGTACATTTCATACTCCCTACATTACAAGGTAGCTCATCCCAATCATGTGAGAGGAGAGCAATACATACATCCATCCTGAATGGAGCTACTTATGTGTATGAAGCTCTTACTGGCCACGAGGTTCTATGTGAATGGCGGTTTCATATGGAGAGATCAATCTTTCAAGTTTTAGTACAAAAACTGTGTGAAAAGCACCTTCTTCAGGATGCAAGGTATATCTGTGTGCAAGAGCAAGTAGCCATATTTTTTATATGCAGTATCAAAGAACGCAACCAACAGAACATTGCAAGACAGATTCCAGCACGTGCGGATTCAATTAGTACTTATTACCATGTCCTGCTCAACGCGATTACTCGGCTCACACACAACTACATGCAACCTTCTATATACCAGCACCCCATATTAAGGCAACAAAAGTTTTCATACTTTCAGGTAATTGTTTTCAAGTCCTATCATGCTGAATTGGTATTGTGTAAATCTAGCTTACATTTATATATCTAGCTGAAGAATGAAATCAACAGAACTGTATTGGAGCTATTGATGGTACTCACTTTCCCATGACTATTCCTCCTCGGCATCAAGATCCATACAGAAATAGAAAAAAAGGTCTTTTATAGAATGTAATGGTTGCATGTGACTTTGACATGAAGTTTGTGCATGTACATGCTGGATGGGAAGGATCTGCATCAGATGCAAGGGTTTTGCAAGATGCACTAGACCATGGATTCAATGTACCACCTGGAAAATTTTATCTTGTAGATGCGGGTTATGCAAATACACCTCAGTTCATTGCTCCATAGTGAGGAACTAGATATCATTTACAAGAGCAAGGAAGAGTTCCACAAAGGCCACAGAGCTACAAAGAGTTATTTTGTTGGAAATATGCCCTAGAGGCAATAATAAATTAGTTATTATTATATTTCTTTGTTCATGATAATCTTTTATTATCCATGCTATAATTGTATTGATTGGAAACACAAATACATGAGTGGGTACATAAACAAAACACTGTCCCTAGTAAACCTCTAGTTGACTAGCTCGTTGATCAAAGATAGTTAAGGTTTCCTAACCAAAAATAAGTTTTGTTACTTGATAACGGGATCACATCATTAGGAAAATGATGTGATGGACAAGACCTAAAATATGAACATAGCATGTGATCGTGTCATTTTGTTGCTATTGTTTTCTGCATGTCAAATATATATTCCTATGACCATGTGATCATGTAATTCACTGACACCGGAGGAATACTTTGTGTGTATCAAACGTCACAACGTTACTGGGCGACTATAAAGGTGCACTACAGGTATCTACGAAAGGTGTCTGTTGAGTTAGAATTGATCAAGATTGGGATTTGTCACTCCGTGTGACAGAGAGGTATCTCGGGGCCCACTCGGTAATACAACATCATAAACAAGCCTTGCAAGCAATGTGACAAAAGAGTTAGCCACGTGATCTTGTATTACGGAACGAGTAAATAGACTTGCCGGTAACGAGATTGAAATAGGTATTGGATACCGACGATCGAATCTCGGGCAAGTAACATACCGAAGGACAAAGGGAATGGTATACGGGATTATATGAATCCTTGACATAGAGGTTCAACCGATAAGATTATCGTAGAATATGTAGGACCCAATATGGACATCCAGGTCCCTCTATTGGATATTGACCGAGAGATGTCTCGGCTCATGTCTACATAGTTCTCGAACCCGTAAGGTCTGCACACTTAAGGTTCGGTGACGTTTTGGTATAGTTGAGTATAGGTGCTGGTAACCGAAGTTTTGTTCGGAGTCCCTGATGAGATCCCGGACGTCAAGAGGAGTTCCGGAATGGTCCAGAAACAAAGATTGATATATAGGATTGTTTCATTTGGTCTCCGAAAAGATTTTAGACATTACCCGGAGTGTACCGGGAGTGACGAATGGGTGCCGGATCTTCACCGGGAGGGCCCCACCCACCCGGGAGTGAGACTAGTGGCCCATGGGGTGGCACAACACCCTTAGTGGGCTGGTGAGACCAGCCCAAGAGGGCCATGGCGCAAGGAAGAAAAAAACCAAAGGAAAGAAGGAAAAAAAGAGAGAGGGAGGTGGGAAGGAAGAGGAGGACTCCTCCTTCCCAAACCGAAATGGAGTTGGAGTCCTCCTCTTCTCCTTGGCCAGCAACCTATGGGATCCCTTGAGCCCCAAGGCTAGCCCCTCCCCTCCTCCTATATATACTAGAGGTTTTGGGGATTTTTGAGAGACAACTTTGCCACGTGCAACCCGAAACCTCTACTTCGTAGTTTTTCCTCTAGATTAGATTTGTGAGGAGCTTATGCCAAGTCGTGCATGAATAAGATCACCACCACCACCGGAGCGCCGTTACGCTGCCGGTGAACTCATCTTGTTCCCCGTCTCTCTTGCTGGATCAAGAAGGCGGAGATCGTCATCGAGCTGTACGTGTGCTGAACGCGGAGGTGCCGCCTGTTCGGTACTTGATCGGGACGGATCGTGGGATGGTTCGTGGGACGGTTCGTGGGACGGATCGTGGGACGGTTCGTGGGATAGATCGTGAAGACTGTGACATCCTCAACTTTTGCAACAGTAATTATTGTAATTAATCTACAGTGATCAACCGCTAATGATGCCACGTCATCGAATTCCCATCTCAGACCCGCGTTGATTCGAGTCTGTCCGGATCAAAAATTTGAAAGCAAAGGAAAAATACTTTATAAGTTCATTACAAATATTAAGAAGGATATGTATAAAAAAGGAAAGTATTAAGAATAATAATGATAAAATAAAGTATAATAAAAGAAAGTGTTTAAAAAGAAAGAAAATCAAATAATAAAATAAATAATAAAAGAAAGAAAAGAAATTAGAAAGAAAATAATAATAATAAAAAAAAGCAACCCCCCACCCCGTGGCCTTGCTCGGCCAAAAGGCCCAGCTGGCCAGCCCACCCGCGCCCCTCATGCAAACCCTAGTCCCCCCTGGCGAGCAGCCCCTCCCCTCGCTACTCCCTCCCCCCCTGAGCGCCGCCGCCAGCCTCCCCCTCATGGGGGCCCCACCCTCACCCCACGAGAGCCCCCCCTCTCTCGGTCCTCTCCCTCATCCCCACCGACACTCCCTCCCGCAGCCCCCACCTCCCGTGACTCTCTCCCACGACCCCTCTCCCCCACGCCAGATCCCCCACCGAGCCCTTCTCCCATCCCGCCGGCGGCCCCTCCTCCTCCCGCCGGCAGCACTCCCCACGGCCTCCTTCTCCCCCCGGCGGCCCCCCTCCCCACGGCCTATCCTCCCCCGGCGGCCCCCCCTCACGGCCTCCTCCTACCCCGGCGCCCCCCCTACACGGCCATCCTCCCCCGGCGGCCCCTCCCCTCTCCCGGCCGGCGAGCCACCCCCTCCATCGCGCCAGCGAGCAGCCCCCCCTGGCCTCCTTCTTCCCGCGGCGAGCCCCGGCCCCCGTCGGCCTTCTCCCGCTCGGTCCGGGAGGGACCGGGCAGGGAGACATCTCCGCCTCGCCGGATCCGGCCGGCTCCCCCTCGCCGGCGCGTCATCACCATCATCACCATCCCCTCCACCACCGGAACCACGCCGTCTCCACCGTCACCTTCGTGCGAACTCCGGCTTCATCGGGTCGTCTCGTCACCGTCGGTGAGCCCCTCCTCGGGCTCCTCCCACCATGTCGATCTCCTCGCCGTCCCGGTTCCGTTCCGGCAAACGGGACCTCGATCCGTCGACGTTAGACTCCGGTAGGAGGATTTGAACTTTCGGTTCTTCTAGGTGGAGTTAGCAGAGAGAGTTCTGTGTCTCTCTATTAGCACAGAGGGAGATGAGTGTTGAGAGAGAAAAGAAATAAAAACAAATGATGTATTAGATGCGTATGTATGTATGTATGTATGAGATGTGATGTATGTATTTGTGTATATGGATATTTAGAGGAATACGGTATTTGCACGGTTAGGTATCTAATAAAGAAGATGAGTAAATGGCCTAGGGTCACTTACCGGTGGGGCCAATGCACCCGCTGTCTATGACAGGGAGGCCCCACGCGAGAGTTAATATAAATAATAAAAAAATAATGTTTTTATTAAATAAATAAATAAATAGATATAATAATTAATTAATGAGTTAATGAATTAATTAAATAAGTATATAAGTTAATCTGTTAATTAGAATAATTAATTAACATAATGGGAGAATGCCACGTGGGTCCCCCACTAAATTAATCTGATTAATTAATATTTAATCGATATTAAAACTTGTGCCTATGACGTTCGGGACCCGCTGGTCAGTTGACCGGTCAAATGTAGATGTCAGCCTGACACCGCGATGATGTCATAATAGGATTTTATTAAATCATTTAAATCTGTTTTTAATTCCTAAATAATTAATAAAACTTTGAAAATTAATATTAAATAATCCGTAAGTCAGATCAAAATAATTTCAACATGAAAGTTGATCAGCAAAACGAGACGAACCCGGATACACGGCCCGTTCGTCTGTCACGCGTCCCTAGCATAGCAAACATGGAACTTTTCCATCATTTCCAGTATAACCGGTAGTAGCCCGAGACCCGGAAAATATCGTCAGATATTCTTCCGACCCGTCTATGACGGATGTTGTTGCGTTAGCTCATGTCTAGCCTGCATATTTCCATGTCATGTTTTGTGTTGCATCGGTGCTATTATTTATTGTTTCTTCCCCCTCTTCTTACCGGTAGACCCCGAGACTGACGCTGCTGCCGGGTACATCTACGACCCTGCCGATCAGTCCTTTGCCGCAGAGCAGCAAGGCAAGCAAACCCCCCTTGATCATTCCTATATCGCCTATGTCTTTCTTCCTACTGCTTGCATTAGTATTTTGCTACTGTTGTAGATAGCTCCTATATCTGATGCATAGCCTGTTTTTTATGAACTGCTACTATCAGTCCTGTACTTTTAATATGCTTAGTATAGGTGGAGCAGTAATCCCCTCTGACCCCGTAGCTCAGTTGCCCCGCTTGTTTTCAAATCTCGATCTTTGATCGACGAGCCAGACCCGACACAGCACATTCACCCCCCTTCGTTGTACGACGCTACAGAGATACTATCGGGTACCGAGGGTGACACCTCGCTAAGTACTCCTGATGATATCTCTGTAGTATAGCTAGTCGGTCGTGGTTATCGAGGGTGATTCCTCTTTCACCATTCCCGATGACGCCTCTGTCGTGCAACCCCGCGAGTGTGGGACCCCCGAGGGTGATTCCTCTAAGCCCACCTTGACGGGTACATCGTTCGGGATCCAACGAGGGTGATACCTCGGATTCCCCCCGATGTTACGACCACACAGTTACTCGACCATGTTACTGGGATCATTGGTGATTAGTTGTAAGCCGGGTGGATTCCCGTGAGACTGTGTTGTTGGCCTAATTAAAATGCTAATGGATTTGGGTATTTGATCTGGGTTGGTCGGAGACCTTTTCGCACTAACCGGCTACGCGGGAAGAATTATGGGTACTCGGCGTCGCGGTATCAGCCGAAGCTTTTCAGATGCCAGCAATGTAGCGGCGCGCGCCCGAGTGGTCCCCAGATGCATCGCGCTTGTGATTAAGGGATGCTAGGACTGACGTCGGCCGCCCACGCCACGTGCAGGAGCGTGAAGGGGAACTGGGCCCACGAACCCTTTGTGCTTAGGATTTAGACCGGCGGGCTGGCCTCTCTGATTAGTCTTAGGTGGGGCTGCGACGTGTCGATATTCCGAGGCCGGGCAGGACCCAGAAAAGTATGTCCGGCCAGAGTGTTATCGAGCGTGACGGGACATGTGGTGCACCCCTGCAGGGATGAAAATTAACTATTCGGATAGCCGTGTCCACGGTTACAGGACGACTTGGAGTTGTGCCCCGATCTTATACAACTACAATTGTTACTTAACTGGAATTAGTTTGCCTCGGGATTGCTTCCTCGCAGGGAGTCGAGGGAGGATCTTTAGGCGTGACCTCACTTTAATATTGCTGAAACAATATGACTATTAATGTGTTACCCCTGTTCTACTCTCGTCTATTGCTGCAAGACCCTGAAGATGCTAGTCTTCGATAGGACTAGGCCTTCTCTCTCTATTCTCGCATTGCTGCAGTCAGTCCACATATAACCCCCTTCTTTGATACTGATGCATAATTAGAATAGTTCTGATGTAAGACTTGCGAGTACTTTGGATGAGTACTCACCGCTGCTTTGCTCCCCCCTTGTCCCCTTGATCCGTTTGCTGCGACCAGATGATGGAGCCCAGGAGATGGAGGTCCCCGCCACCGACGACTGCTACCCCGACGGTGCCTACTACTACGTGGAGGCCGCTGATGATCAGGAGTAGTTAGGAGGTTCCCAGGCAGGAGGCCTCGCCTCGTTCGATCGTTGTATCTTTTGTGCTAGCCTTCTCTAAGGCACCCCATGTTTTATGTCTGTACTCAGATATTTGTTGCTTCCGCTGACTCGTGTGTTTATCGAGCTTTCGTATTCTAGCCATCGAGGCCCCTGGCTTGTAATATGAAGCTGATGTTATTTTATTTGTGTCTAGAGTTGTGTTGTGATATCTCCCCGTGAGTCCTTGGGTTTGATCGTACGCATTTGCGTGTATGATTAGCGTACGATTATGCCGAGGGCGTCACAAGTTGGTATCAGAGCCGACTGCCTGTAGGTAGCCCCCTTTCCAACTCCTTGGCCGAAGTTGAGTCTAGTGTTTGAAAAACTTTACTAACACTAATGTTGTGGCTTACGGGCCCACATCTCAATTGGGTGGTATTAGTATCTTTTACTCATTTCCTATACTCTGGGCTCTACTTTCTCTTCTCTTTCGGGTCAAAGATTTTACTAACTCTAACATTAGGTTCGCGTAAATATTTCCTCCCAGGGAGTCTCGTGTTTCAGACGATGGCTTGATCTATCAGAAGACTCCGAAGTTACTCTCTGATGTTGTCTCGAGAACTAGTGCCTATCGCTCTTGCGATTTCCTTTCCTCCGGCTACCACTATGGATGACTACATACATACGTCGTTCATACTTTCTTCTCCAATTGTTCTTGTTATTACGAGATGCAACGAATTACCTTATCGGGGATTTGTCCGTCATCAGTTGTCATGGGTTCCGATAGCTCTCTGAATTACTATTCGGTCATCCGAAATCCTCCGTAGCCACATGTTCATGACCTTTCTCACCTGCTTGCATTTTGGTTAAATCCATATGTCTAGCAGCATTCATTAAAATCCTTTGTGATTTTCCTATGATTTTATTGATTCTACCCTTTTTGTGAATGCACACGATCATCTGTTGTGGCTCATAAATTATCTACCGGCTCAGACGTCCTCCCAGACCGAGTTGGTTCTCGACAAATCAAATTTTGGTGGGTTGTCCATCTAAGTCCCTTCAACCTACTTGTATTTGATTGGAGCATCTGATTATGATACGCCAACCTGGAAATCCTAATTCCTTTGGTAATTAAATATCAGCCTTTTCCAGATGTTTTATAATTCGATGCCTTGCGTTTTACCCCCTCTGATTGAGTACCGATACTCACATCAGGTCCTTTGTGGATTGCCAGGACCATTGCTGGGTTACTAAGCGACGGCACCCCTTTGCATTCAAAAATTCTTGTGATAGTGTTCCACTGATACGTAATGTCATTGGTAAATTGTGTCTTCTCCCTCTGATGAGTTGTACCCTACGCTTTTGTCAGCCATGCCCTTCAAGCATGTGTTAATTACTCTTGAAGTTTGTGGTATATGTTCCTAAGATGCCCCGATGGGTTGAACATGTGCTTTTTTTTCCTTAATCAATATGACCTGAAGAGTTTTCACAAGTCTTGCTCTTCTGGTGTTTTGCCAAATGTTCTTTCAAGCTACAACTTGATCCAAGGCAAGGAATAAATGGCAGGTGATGCATTGATGAAGTGGGAGTCGACCTTGAACTCCGTGTTCATGCCCATGGAAACAACGTTGATCCTATCGTAGAAACTTCTCGTATCAATAATCATTCATTATATAATTTAAATCTGGTATCTGTGATCTTGTCCTTTACAATCATGGTTCCGACCGTGTTTTCCTACCTTGACTTCATTCTCAGACGTATTAAAGTACTTGTCTTCTTCAGATCAACACGCCGGTCCAAACCTTAAAGTTGATCTACCTCCGAGTATTATTCCTTGTAGCTCGAGGATATCGCGGAGCTATGGAACTTCTTGTGAGCTCCTCATCAACTATGATATCTTTCTTAATTCCAGTTGCCTCGTGTTTGAGTTGTTGGACACGTGAGTACATCGATAACTGAATCGAGTACGCATTACGATTCAACAATTTTTAGTAATCTTCCTTGTTTACGAGTTTGTACTTGATCATGTCATTCCAAGCTGTTAGGCTACATCATCATCGTCATGTTGTAGCTCGACCTTGCTATCTATACCCTTCATCCCTGGAACACAATACCAACTGTGCGTTAAGCTTGCATCGAGCTTTCCACATCATGTTGGTTGTCCTGAAAGGCAATCTCAATTCTAATGCTAGCAGTCTTATCGGTGATTCCGACAACCTCTTGCTTCATCATCCCCTTGCTTGATGTCGTCGCTAAACGATTACATATTCATGAAATTTCTTGACAATTGTGTCGTGATCACCATCAGCATTCTCAGCTCTTGCAGGGTATCAATCGAATACATGTTGACAAATACCATCCTTGCCCCTCGATGATTCTATTATCATCGGCATCATTGTTTACCTTCCCTCCAACACAAACGTGTTCATGTTGGTGTTGTCCCTTAAGTTCCTTGCTATTCAGCTTATGTTATCTTCTACCTTGGAGTATTACCATCTTTATGTCAAGGATGTCGTGAGAATTGTGCACCTCTTAAGAATTCTTGATATAGTAATACTTCTCGCCATCACGATTCATTTCTTGGTGCCGTGTTGTTTCAAACCATAATACCAACAAGTGAACCCTGATGTGTGATTCCAATACTTCTGGCAACCCTTTTTGCCTTGAGATTAAGAATTGATTGTTTCATTCTTAGTGTGTTGGGTGTAGGCTCATCATTTTTGACATTGGTTGTGCTGCTCCGTCCGTATTTCCGAGCGCACCATTCAACCAATGTTTAATTGTTTTTGTTCCCTTGAACATACGACATTATACCATTTGATTTGACAAATGCTATCTCCTTAATATTATAAATTTTGGAAGTTCAACACTGGTAAAACCTTGAGGGATTGTTGTTGAGCCTATCAGCCACACCCTCAACTTCTCTATGTACCACGATGAAGCTCTTGAAATCATTATCCTTGTGCCTAGCTCATGAAGAATATGTGGATAGTAGAAGTGTATTTTCCCAAAGTTCACGTGCACTCTTTCCGCCGTGAATATGGAAAGTTTTGTTTCGCTTCCTCTCGTGAAATACCAAATCATTCACGCATGTGCGAAGTGTTATATGTTTTGAAGACTTGCTATTCTCACTCCATATAATTTCTCTTAGCCCGCCAAGCTACTGACTGATTTGATCAAGGAAAAGAAGTTCTTTCGTAAGAGCTAATCCATACTTACACATGGAGCCTTGTTATCCTCGATGATGGTGTCCGAATGAGAACCCAGTTGTATTTTGACGTAAAAATTCTATGTGGGCACGAATGTCTTGACATTGTGTTCATATGTATTAAATCAAACTCTTGATTCAAGAATTGCTTGTGTAGTTCATATCATGAGAATCTTGCGTCTTCATTTTTCTTCCCAGTCATCTTGAGTGTGAGGTGTCCCGGCACCAATCAGATCTAATTCTCTGGCAGATATGATGGTTGGAACATTTCCCAATAATTATAACTTTGGTCTTTAGGAAAACCGGTACGGTGATGTCTTGTCTGGCACACTAGGTCGGAGGACCTATTGTTATAAATCCTTCCATATGTAAGGTTCGCCATTCTACCATGAGGAAATTGTATGACTTAGCTTTGTAAGTTGTCCCTCCTGATTCCTCGTTGTATATCCATAAGTCCAACCTTTATCTGATAACCATGTCGATGCTACCCCAAAGCATGGATGTGGTACTCTAAATTCAACAGGAACATTGGGAGCGCGATGCTAAATTGTTCCTGATCAATTATCCAAACCGCATGGTATGGATAAACATGTTGATTCTTCTTGTCTCTTTACCAAGATGGTTATGTGCTGGATGACCTATCATGTATACCATACTCTATGATTTCCTCGGGAATGGTATACTCTAATACTTGTGTGTGTGTGAACACATTTTCCTTCCCATTGGTCTGTTTGATTTTTATTGTGGCATAACTTATCTAAGCAGTGTTAATTCCTTGCTTAGGTAAAATTCTTGGTTTACGACTCTGTCGGTAAGACCCTGCTACTATTATGGATAACATTCCAGTAGCCACCGGTGGACGAGAGACTTGCCTATTGGTCCGCCTCGTTTCAACGAGCAGGAAAATGGTTCTATTCATTCCCCGCCCTTGGTACTGACGTTGTTACCAACATTACTGACAGGTTACCCTCTGACATGTCTTGCTACCAAGACCGTATAGTATGTCATCCCTCGGCCTACTTTCGGGCCACATGGTGGACCCATAACCCAAAGTTCCACAGGATTGAAACCTGACTCTCCTGTACATCTTTGATTCCAAGGTATCCCTTATACTTGGCTTCGTATGAAATTCCCGATCCACCGTTCAAAGTACCGATCACTCTGTGGTCCAGATGTTACCCAACATGTTGAAGATCAAGTTCACATTATTGATGAGAATCTGAAGGCTGCTCAGTCTCGTCAGAACAGCCAGTATGACCGTCATCATCAAGATATGGTCTATCAACCTGGCGAAAAGGCTTATCTTCGTGTCACACCAATGAGAGGTGCACACCGTTTCGGAATCAAGGGCAAGTTAGCTCCTCGTTATATTGGTCCTTTCACTGTTCTCGAAAGGCGTGGAAGAGTGGCTTATCAATTGGAACTGCCGGCGAACCTTTCTCAGGTTCACGATGTCTTCCATGTTTTCTCAGCTTCGTCGCTGCTTCAAGGACCCTATTCGAGCAGTGGATCACGATATGCTTGAGCTACAACAAGACCTCTCTTATAAAGAGCATCCGGTCCGCATTCTCGACCAAGCTGAACGTAAGACTCGTCGCAAGGTCACCAAGTTCCTTAAGGTGCAGTGGTCAAATCACTCTCAAGATGAAGCCACTTGGGAACGCGAGGATCATCTTCGTGATGAATACCCCGGGCTTTTTCCCTCTACCTCTTAATTCTCGGGACGAGAATTCTTGTTAGTAGGGGAGAATTGTGACATCCTCGACTTTTGCAACAGTAATTATTGTAATTAAGCTACAATGATCAACCGCTAATGATGCCACGTCATCGAATTCCCATCTCAGACCCGCGTTGATTCGAGTCTGTCCGGATAAAAAATTTGAAAGCAAAGGAAAAATACTTTATAAGTTCATTACAAATATTAAGAAGGATATGTATAAAAAAGGAAAGTATTAAGAATAATAATGATAAAATAAAGTATAATAAAAGAAAGTGTTTAAAAAGAAAAAAATCAAATAGTAAAATAAATAATAAAAGAAAGAAAAGAAATTAGAAAGAAAAAAATAATAATAAAAAAAAAGAAGCAACCCCCCACCCCCTGGCCGAGCTGGGCCAAAAGGCCCAGCTGGCCAGCCCACCCACGCCCATCATGCAAACCCTAGTCCCCCCCCCCCGGCGAGCAGCCCCTCCCCTCGCTACTCCCTCCCCCCTGAGCGCCGCCGCCAGCCTCCCCCTCGTGGGGGGCCCCACCCTCACCCCACGAGAGCCCCCCTCTCTTGGTCCTCTCCCCCACCCCCACCGACACTCCCTCCCGCAGCCCCCACCTCCCGTGACTCTCTCCCACGACCCCTCTACCCCACGCCAGATCCCCCACCGAGCCCTTCTCCCATCCCGCCGGCGGCCCCTCCTCCTCCCGCCGGCAGCCCTCCCCACGGCCTCCTCCTCCCCCCGGCGGCCCCCCTCCCCACGGCCTATCCTCCCCCGGCGGCCCCCCCTCACGGCCTACTCCTACCCCGGCGCCCCCCCCTACACGGCCATCCTCCCCCGGCGGCCCCTCCCCTCTCCCGGCCGGCGAGCCACCCCCTCCACCGCGCCGGCGAGCAGCCCCCCCCTCGGCCTCCTTCTTCCCGCGGCGAGCCCCGGCCCCCGTCGGCCTTCTCCCGCTCGGTCCGGGAGGGACCGGGCAGGGAGACATCTCCGCCTCGCCAGATCCGGCCGGCTCCCCCTCGCCGACGCGTCATCACCATCATCACCGTCCCCTCCACCACCGGAACCACGCCGTCTCCACCGTCACCTTCGTGCGAACTCCGGCTTCATCGGGCCGTCTCGTCACCGTCGGTGAGCCCCTCCTCGGGCTCCTCCCACCATGTCGATCTCCTCGCCGTCCCGGTTCCGTTCCGGCAAACGGGACCTCGATCCGTCGACGTTAGACTCCGGTAGGAGGATTTGAACTTTCGGTTCTTCTAGGTGGAGTTAGCAGAGAGAGTTCTGTGTCTCTCTATTAGCACAGAGGGAGATGAGTGTTGAGAGAGAAAAGAAATAAAAACAAATGATGTATTAGATGCGTATGTATGTATGTATGTATGAGATGTGATGTATGTATTTGTGTATATGGATATTTAGAGGAATACGGTATTTGCACGGTTAGGTATCTAATAAAGAAGATGAGTAAATGGCCTAGGGTCACTTACCGGTGGGGCCAATGCACCCGCTGTCTATGACAGGGAGGCCCCACGCGAGAGTTAATATAAATAATAAAAAAATAATGTTTTTATTAAATAAATAAATAAATAGATATAATAATTAATTAATGAGTTAATGAATTAATTAAATAAGTATATAAGTTAATCTGTTAATTAGAATAATTAATTAACATAATGGGAGAATGCCACGTGGGTCCCCCACTAAATTAATCTGATTAATTAATATTTAATCGATATTAAAACTTGTGCCTATGACGTTCGGGACCCGCTGGTCAGTTGACCGGTCAAATGTAGATGTCAGCCTGACACCGCGATGATGTCATAATAGGATTTTATTAAATCATTTAAATCTGTTTTTAATTCCTAAATAATTAATAAAACTTTGAAAATTAATATTAAATAATCCGTAAGTCAGATCAAAATAATTTCAACATGAAAGTTGATCAGCAAAACGAGACGAACCCGGATACACGGCCCGTTCGTCTGTCACGCGTCCCTAGCATAGCAAACATGGAACTTTTCCATCATTTCCAGTATAACCGGTAGTAGCCCGAGACCCGGAAAATATCGTCAGATATTCTTCCGACCCGTCTATGACGGATGTTGTTGCGTTAGCTCATGTCTAGCCTGCATATTTCCATGTCATGTTTTGTGTTGCATCGGTGCTATTATTTATTGTTTCTTCCCCCTCTTCTTACCGGTAGACCCCGAGACTGACGCTGCTGCCGGGTACATCTACGACCCTGCCGATCAGTCCTTTGCCGCAGAGCAGCAAGGCAAGCAAACCCCCCTTGATCATTCCTATATCGCCTATGTCTTTCTTCCTACTGCTTGCATTAGTATTTTGCTACTGTTGTAGATAGCTCCTATATCTGATGCATAGCCTGTTTTTTATGAACTGCTACTATCAGTCCTGTACTTTTAATATGCTTAGTATAGGTGGAGCAGTAATCCCCTCTGACCCCGTAGCTCAGTTGCCCCGCTTGTTTTCAAATCTCGATCTTTGATCGACGAGCCAGACCCGACACAGCACATTCACCCCCCTTCGTTGTACGACGCTACAGAGATACTATCGGGTACCGAGGGTGACACCTCGCTAAGTACTCCTGATGATATCTCTGTAGTATAGCTAGTCGGTCGTGGTTATCGAGGGTGATTCCTCTTTCACCATTCCCGATGACGCCTCTGTCGTGCAACCCCGCGAGTGTGGGACCCCCGAGGGTGATTCCTCTAAGCCCACCTTGACGGGTACATCGTTCGGGATCCAACGAGGGTGATACCTCGGATTCCCCCCGATGTTACGACCACACAGTTACTCGACCATGTTACTGGGATCATTGGTGATTAGTTGTAAGCCGGGTGGATTCCCGTGAGACTGTGTTGTTGGCCTAATTAAAATGCTAATGGATTTGGGTATTTGATCTGGGTTGGTCGGAGACCTTTTCGCACTAACCGGCTACGCGGGAAGAATTATGGGTACTCGGCGTCGCGGTATCAGCCGAAGCTTTTCATATGCCAGCAATGTAGCTGCGCGCGCCCGAGTGGTCCCGAGATGCATCGCGCTTGTGATTAAGGGATGCTAGGACTGACGTCGGCCGCCCACGCCACGTGCAGGAGCGTGAAGGGGAACTAGGCCCACGAACCCTTTGTGCTTAGGATTTAGACCGGCGGGCTGGCCTCTCTGATTAGTCTTAGGTGGGGCTGCGACGTGTCGATATTCCGAGGCTGGGCAGGACCCAGAAAAGTATGTCCGGCCAGAGTGTTATCGAGCGTGACGGGACATGTGGTGCACCCCTGCAGGGATGAAAATTAACTATTCGGATAGCCGTGTCCACGGTTACAGGACGACTTGGAGTTGTGCCCCGATCTTATACAACTACAATTGTTACTTAACTGGAATTAGTTTGCCTCGGGATTGCTTCCTCGCAGGGAGTCGAGGGAGGATCTTTAGGCGTGACCTCACTTTAATATTGCTGCAACAATATGACTATTAATGTGTTACCCCTGTTCTACTCTCGTCTATTGCTGCAAGACCCTGAAGATGCTAGTCTTCGATAGGACTAGGCCTTCTCTCTCTATTCTCGCATTGCTGCAGTCAGTCCACATATAACCCCCTTCTTTGATACCGATGCATAATTAGAATAGTTCTGATGTAAGACTTGCGAGTACTTTGGATGAGTACTCACCGCTGCTTTGCTCCCCCCTTGTCCCCTTGATCCGTTTGCTGCGACCAGATGATGGAGCCCAGGAGATGGAGGTCCCCGCCACCGACGACTGCTACCCCGACGGTGCCTACTACTACGTGGAGGCCGCTGATGATCAGGAGTAGTTAGGAGGTTCCCAGGCAGGAGGCCTCGCCTCGTTCGATCGTTGTATCTTTTGTGCTAGCCTTCTCTAAGGCACCCCATGTTTTATGTCTGTACTCAGATATTTGTTGCTTCCGCTGACTCGTGTGTTTATCGAGCTTTCGTATTCTAGCCCTCGAGGCCCCTGGCTTGTAATATGAAGCTGATGTTATTTTATTTGTGTCTAGAGTTGTGTTGTGATATCTCCCCGTGAGTCCTTGGGTTTGATCGTACGCATTTGCGTGTATGATTAGCGTACGATTATGCCGAGGGCGTCACAGACGTACCACTACATCAACCTTGTTTATTAACGCTTCCCGCTGTGCGATCTACAAGGGTATGTGGATCCGATCTCCCTCTCGTAGATGATCATCACCATGATAGGTCTTCGTGTGCGTAGGAATTTTTTTGTTTCCCATGCAACGTTCCCCAACAGTGGCATCATGATCTAGGTTCATGCGTAGATGATATCTCGAGTAGAACACAAAAGAGTTTGTGGGATTTGATGTTTAAATTTGCTGCCCTCCTTAGTCTTTTCTTGATTCAGCGGCATTGTTGAATCGAAGCGGCCCAGACCGACATTACTCGTATGCTTATGAGAGACTGGTTTCATCGCTAACATGCACTTGTTGCATGAAAGATGACTGGCGGATGCCTGTTTCTTCAACTTTAGTTGAATCGGATTTGACCGAGGTGGTCCTTGGAGAAGGTTAAATAGCAATTTACACATCACCGTTGTAGCTTTGGCGTAAATAAGATGCGATCGTACTAGATACCCATAGAAACCACGTGAAACATGCAACAATAAATTAGAGGACGTCTAACTTGTTTTTACAGGATATGCATGTGATGTGATATGGCCAAACGACATGATGTGATATATTGGATCTATGAGATGAATCATGTTGTAATAGTTAAATATCGACTTGCATGTTGATGCTACGGCAACCGGCAGGAGACATAGGGTTGTCTTTAAACTAACGTTTGTGCTTACAGATGTGTTTACTATATTGCTAGGTAGTAGCTTTAGTAGTAATAGCATAGATAGCACGACAACCACGATGGCGACACAATGATGGATATCATGATGATGGAGATCATGGTGCGGCGCCAGTGACGATGGAGATCATGCCGGTGCTTTGGTGATGGAGATCAAGAAGCACGAGTTCATGGCCATATCATGTCACTTATGATTTGCATGTGATGTTAATCCTTTTATGCAACTTATTTTTCTTAGAATGAGGGTAGCATTATAAGGTGATCCCTCACTAAAAATTTCAAGATGAAATTGTGTTCTCCCCGACTGTGCACCATTGCGACAGTTCTTCGTTTCGTGACACCACGTGATGATCGGGTGTGATAGACTCAACGTTCACATACAACGGGTGCAAAACAGTTGCACACGCGGAACACTCGGGTTAAACTTGACGAGCCTAGCATGTACATACATGGCCTTGAAACACAAGAGACCGAAAGGTCGAGCGTGAATCATATAGTTGATATGATCAACATGGAGATGTTCACCACTGAAACTATACTCAACTCACGTGATGATCGGACTTGAGTTAATAGATTTGGATCATGCACCGCTCAAATGACTAGAGGGATGTCTATTTTGAGTGGGAGTTATTAGTAATATGATTAGCTAAACTCAATTATCATGAACATAGTCAAAAAGGTCTCTGCAAATTATATTGTAGCTTGCGTTGTAGCTCTACTGTTTTTGATATGTTCCTAGAGAAAATTTAGTTGAAAGATGATAGTAGCAATTATGCGGACTGGGTCCGTAAACTAAGGATTGTCCTCATTGATGTGTAGAAGGCTTATGTCCTTAATGCACTGCTCGGTGTGCTGAACCTCGAGCATCGTCTGTGGATGTTGCGAACATCTGATATACATGTTTTTGATGACTACGTGATAGTTCAGTGTGTAATGTTTAATGACTTAGAATTGGGGCGCCGAAGACGTTTTGAAACGTCACGAAACATATGAGATGTTCCAAGAGATGAAACTGGGATTTCGTGCTCGTGCCCTTGTTAAGAGGTATGAGACCTCCGACAAGATTCTTTGTCTAAACGGTAAGGGAGAAAAGCTCAATCGTTGAGCATGTGCTCAGATTGTTTGAGTGCTACAATCGCTTGAATTGAGTGTGAGTTGATCTTCGAGATGAGATAGTGATGGTTCTCCAAAGTCACTGCCACCAAGCTACTAGAGCTTCGTGATGAACTATAACATATCAAGGATACATACAATGATCTATGAGCTATTCACAATGTTTGACACTGCGAAAGTAGAAATCAAGTAGGAGCATCAATAGTTGATGGTTAGTAAAACCACTAGTTTCAAGAAAGGGCAAGGGTAAGAAGGGATACTTTATGAAACGACAAAACAATTGCTGCTCTAGTGAAGAAACCCAGGGTTGAACCCAAACCCGAGACTAAGTGCTTCTGTTATTTGAGAAACGGTCACTGAGGCGGAACTACCCTAGATACTTGGTAGATGAGAAGGCTGGCAAAGTCGACATAAGTATATTGGATATACATGATATTGATGTGTACTTTACTAGTACTCCCAGTAGCACGAGGGTATTAGATACCGGTTCGGTTGCTAAGTGTTAGTAACTCGAAAAAAAACTACAGAATAAACGGATACTAGCTAAAGGCGAGGTGACGATGTGTTGGAAGTGTTTCCAAGGTTGATGTGATCAACATCGCACGCTCCCTCTACCATCGGGATTAGTGTGAACCGAAATAAATGTTATTTGGTGTTTGCGTTGAGCATGAACGTGATTGGATCGTGTTTATTGCAATATGGTTATTCATTTAAGTCAGAGAATAAAAGTTATTCTATTTACATGAATAATACCTTCAATGGTCATGCGCCAATGTGAATGGTTCATTGAATCTCGATCGTAGTGATACACATGTTCATAATATTGATGCCAAAAGATGCAAAGTAGTAATGATAGTACCACTTTCGTGTGGCACTGACACTTGAGTCATATTGGTGTAAAACGCATGAAGAAGCTCCATACTAATGGATCTTCAAACTCACTCATTTTTCGTTTGAGACATGCGAACCATGCCTATTGGTGTAAACGCATGAAGAAACTCCATGTAGATGGATCGTTTGGACTCACTTGATTTTGAATCATGTGAGACATGCAAATCATACCACATGGGCAGGATGGCTAAAGGCCTCGTTTTCATTGAGATGGAACAAGATAGTGACTTGTTGGAAGTAATACATTTTGATGTATGCAGTCCAATGAGTGTTGAAGCACCCAGTGGATATCGTTATGTTCTTACTTCACAAATGATTCGAGTAGATACTACTCCCTCCGTTCCTAAATATAAGTCTTTGTAGAGATTTCACTAGTGGACTACATACGGATGTATATAGACATACTTTAGAGTGTACATTCAATCATTTTGCTCCGTATGTAGACACATAGTGAAATCACTTAAAAGACTTATATTTAGGAACGGAGGGAGTAGTATATTTACTTGATGAAGTACAAATCTGAATTATTGAAAGGTTCAAGTAATTTCAGAGTGAAGTTGAAGATAGTCGTGACAAGAGGATGAAATGTCTACGATATGATCGTAGAGATGAATATCTGAGTTGTAAGTTTGGTACACAATTTAAGACAATATGGAAATTGTTTCACAACTAACGCCACCTGGAACACCATAGTGTGATGGTGTGTCCGGACGTCATAGTCGCGCCCTATTTGATATGGTGTATACTATGATGTCTCTTATCAAATTACCACTATCGTTTATGGGTTATGCGTTAGAGACAACCACATTCACTTTAAATAGGGCACCACGTATTTCCGTTGAGATGACACCGTATGAACGATGGTTTGGAGAAACCTAAGCTGTCGTTTCTTAAAAGTTTGGGGCTGCGATGATTATGTGGAAAGTTTCACCATGATAAGCTCGAACCCAAAGCGGATAAATGCATCTTCATAGCACACCCAAAATAGTTGGGTACACCTCCTATCTCAGATGCGGAAGCAAAGTGTTTGTTTCTAGAAACAGGTCCTTTCTCGAGGAAAAGTTTCTCTCGAAAGAATTGAGTGGGAGGGTGGTGGAACTTGATGAGGTTATTGAACCGTCACTTCAACCAGTGTGTAGCAGGGCGCGGGAAGTTGTTCCTGTGGCGCCTACACCAATTGAAGTGGAAACTCATGATAGTAATCATTAAGCTTCGGATTGAGTTACTACAAACCTCGTAGGTCGACAAGGTCACGTACTGCTACAGAGTGGTATGGTAACCCTGTCTTGGAGGTCATGTTGTTGAACAACAATGAACCTACGAGCTATGGAGAAGCAATGGTGGGCCCGAATTTCGACAAATGGCTGTAGGCCATGAAATGCGAGAGATGATCCATGTATGAAAACAAAGTGTGGACTTTGGAAGAACTACTTGATGGTCATGAGACTATTGAGTACATATGGATCTTTAAAAGGAAGACAAACGATGATGGTGAAAAGTCAGTAATAAGAAAGCTTGACTTGTCGCAAAGAAGTTTCTGACAAGTTCAAGGAGTTGACTATGACGAGACTTTCTCACTCATAGCGATGCTAAAATTCTGTTGGAATTATATTAGCAGTTGCTGATGTCAAAACATTGTTTCCTCTACAATTTCCTTGAGTAAAGGTTGTATGTGATACAACCAGAAGGTTTTATCAATCCTAAGGATGCTAACAAGTATGCGAGCTCCGGCAATCCTTCCAAGGACTGGAGTAAGCATCTCGGAGTTGGAATATGCGCTTTGCTGAGATGATCAAAGCTTTTTGGTTTATACGAAGTTTATGAGAAACTTGTATTTCCAAGGAAGTGAGTGGAAGCATTATACAATTTCTGATTAATATATGTAGTTGACATATTTTTTATCGGAAATGATGTAGAAATTCTCGAAATCATATAGGGTTGTTTGAAAGGTGTTTTTCAAAGGAAAACCTGGATTAAGCTACTTGAACATTGAGCATCAAGATCTATGGAGATAGATCAAGATGCTTGATAAAACTTGCAATGAAATGCATGCCTTGACACGTTTTCGAAGGAGTTCAAAATAGACCAGCAAAGAAGGAGTTCTTAGCTGTGTTGTAAGGTGTGAGTTCGAGTAAGACTCAAAACCCGACCACGGTAGAAGAAAGAGAAAAGATGAATGTCGTCCCCTATGCCTTAGCCGTAGTCTCTAAAGTATGCCATGCTATGTACCGCACCTGATGTGTGCCTTGCCATAAGTCTATCAAGGGGTACAAAGAGTGATCCAGGATTGAATCACTGAACAACGGTCAAAGTTATCCTTAGTAACTAATGGACTAAGGAATTTTTCTCGATTATGGAGGTGATTAAAGAGTTCGTCGTAAAGGGTTACGTCGATGCAAGCTTTGACACTAATCCGAATAAGGAGTAAAGCGGATTCGTATAGTGGAGCAGTCATTTGGAATAGTTCCAAATGGCACGTAGTAGCAGCATCTACAGGATAACATAGAGATTTGTAAAGCACACACAGATCTAAAAAGTTCAGATTCGTTGACTAAAACTTCTCTCACAAGCAAGACGTGATCAAATCCCAGAACAGTATGGGTGTTGGATTCGTTAAAATCACATGGTGATGTGAACTAGATTATTGACTCTAATGCGAGTGGGAGACTGTTGGAAATATGCCCTAGAGGCAATAATAAATTAGTTATTATTATATTTCTTTGTTCATGATAATCGTTTATTATCCATGTTATAATTGTATTGATTGGAAACACAAATACATGTGTGGGTACATAGACAAAACACTGTCCCTAGTAAGCCTCTAGTTGACTAACTCGTTGATCAAAGCTGGTTAAGGTTTCCTAACCATAGACAAGTGTTGTTACTTGATAACGGGATCACATCATTAGGAGAATGATGTGATGGACAAGACCTAAAGTATGAACATAGCATGTGATCGTGTCATTTTGTTGCTATTGTTTTCTGCATGTCAAGTATATATTTCTATGACCATGTGATCATGTAATTCACTGACACCGGAGGAATATTTTGTGTGTATCAAACGTCGCAACGTTACTGGGCGACTATAAAGGTGCACTACAGGTATCTCCGAAAGGTGTCTGTTGAGTTAGCATGGGTCAAGACTGGGATTTGTCACTCCGTGTGACGGAGAGGTATCTCGGGGCCCACTCGGTAATACAACATCATAAACAAGCCTTGCAAGCAATGTGACTAAAGATTTAGCCACAGGGTCTTGTATTACGGAACGAGTAAAGAGACTTGTGAGTAACGAGATTGAAATAGGTATTGGATACCGACGATCGAATCTCGGGCAAGTAACATACCGAAGGACAAAGGGAATGGTATACGGGATTATATGAATCCTTGACATAGAGGTTCAACCGATAAGATTATCGTAGAATATGTAGGATCCAATAGGGACATCCAGGTCCCGCTATCGGATATTGACCGAGAGGTGTCTCGGGTCATGTCTACATAGTTCTCGAACCCGCAAGGTCTGCACACTTAAGATTCGGTGACGTTTCGATATAGTTGAGTTATAGGTGCTGGTAACCGAAGTTTTGTTTGGAGTCCCAGATGAGATTCCAGACGTCACGAGAAGTTCCGGAATGGTCCGGAAACGAAGATTGATATATAGGATTGTTTCATTTGGTCTCCGGAAAGATTTCGCGCATTACCGGCAGTGTACCAGGAGTGACGAATGGGTTCTGGATCTTCACCGGGGGGGCCCACCCACCCGGGAGTGAGCCTAGTGGCCCATGGGGTGGCGCAACACCCTTAGTGGGCTGGTGATACCAGCCCAAGAGGGCCATGGCGCAAGGAAGAAAAAAACCAATGGAAAGAAGAAAAAAAGAGAGAGGGAGGTGGGAAGGAAGAGGAGGACTCCTCCTTCCCAAACCGAATTGGAGTTGGAGTCCTCCTCTCCTCTCAGCCGACGCCCTAGGGGCTCCCTTGAGCCCCAAGGCTAGCCCCTTCCCTCCTCCTAAATATACTAGAGGTTTTGGGGATTTTTGAGAGACAACTTTGCCACGTGCAACCTGAAACCTTTACTTCGTAGTTTTTCCTTGTGTGGATGCAGGGTGCAGATGGGGAGGTGGAGGAGGGTGGAATCGCCAGCCGAGAGTGCTCCGCTGATTCTCCATGGAGATTTCGTGCCAAAGTAGTCTAGGGTTCCTTATTCTCCATGGGGGATTTGGGGGGAGTGGTGTGGGTGCTAAGAGATAGGAGGCGGGAGTGCTGAGAGAGAGATGAGCGGCTAGGACTCTGTTTCCTCTGCCTTTTCCATTAGGTCTGGGTAGACTTTCTGTTTCCCGTGAAAATCGCTGGAAAGTTGCCTTTCCGAAGGAAAGTGGGACTGAGATCCCGTGCCTCGCCACACGCAAGGCACGCTGTGCCTCGGGGCTCGACATCCATCTTCCAAATGAATCCTACGGACCAAAGCACTTTACAGCCAACAAACAGAAAACAAAAGAAAGAAAACTGGGTCGGCCTAGTCCGGCGACCTGACTGTGTATCCAAGGACTCTCTACCAATGCGTCAGGTAGGAGCTCCGATTGCCGGAATAACCTATTGGCTGCTCTGTGCGAAGCGGTGTTGTGGCTTCCTATATAGTGAGGAAGGAAGCGATTTTAAATAGCCTAGCCCGTGGTTGTAGCACCCCGGTTTTAGGAACCGATTTTTTCTGGTTTTGGGAAACTTCTGGATGGTTCCTGAACCAGTTTTTTCTTTTTCTGTTTTCTTTTTTCTTTTCTGTTTCTTTTTTTCCTTTTGGTTTCTGTTTCAATAAATATTCTGGATTTTGAAAAATGTTTTGGATTTTCAAAAAATGTTCTACATTTAAAAAAAATGTTCTCACTTTTTGAAAAATGTTCTGTATTTTCAAACAGTTGTTCTCGATTTCAAATTTGTTATTCAGATTCAAATTTGTTCTCTGTTTCAAAATTTGTTCTTAAGATTCAAAAAATGTTCGTGCTTTAGAAAATTGTTCGCGTTCCCAAATTGGTTCGGGTTTTTTTTTTAAAAACGGTTTCAAAATTTTGTTCTGAAGATTCAAAAAATGTTCGTACTTTAAAAAAAAGAGCTTCAAATTGTTCTTGGTTTCAAATTTTGTTCTCAAGATTCAAAAAATGTCAGTGCTGTAAAAAAATGCGCTACCAAATTTGTTCAGAATTTTTCAAAATTGTTCTTGGTCTCAAAGTTTGGTCTCAAGATTCAAAAAATGTTTGTGCTTTAAAAATTTGTTCCCACTTTCAAATTTATCCGGGTTTTCCAAAATTGTTTTTCTTTTCAAAAGTTTGTTCTCAAGATTGAAAAAATGTTTGTGCCTTAAAACATTGTTCACGCTTCCAAATTTTTACAGGATTTTTCAAAATTGTTTTCGGTTTTCAAAATTAGTTCTCAATTTTCTAAAAAAATGGTGCGTTCCAAAAAATTTAAATTTCAAATGTTCTTGCTTTCAGGAAATGTTCCAAATTTTAAAAAATTATCATTTTCCAAACTTGGTTCATAAATTGAAAACTTTTCTTCAAATTCGAGAAATATTTTTGCTCCAAATACAAATAGGAAAGGAAGAAAAAATGAACCAAAAAATAAAAAAAAAAAGAAATAAGCAGAAAGGAAAAAAAGAAGAAAAAAAGCTGATCGACCCAGTTGGGGCGAGCCCCTGTGCGTTTTAGCGCTTCCCTGCTGCAAAATGTGGCCTGTAGGAGCTCCACTGCTGCTCTTCCTCTCGATCTGGTCTCCATCTTGTCGTCCTCCGTCGCCCATTTTAGTTATGGTTTCGCTTATAAACAGGGGCGGGAACGGTTTTCTCTACGAAAAAGTCAAATTAAAACCTTGAACTTGTATTGATTTGACGGAATGAACCCCCAAATAAAAATCTCTGTCGATTTTACCCTAAACAAAGCAATCCCGGTCTAAATCGAACCATGACAGTGCGTCAACTGGAATTCGTATGATGGACCGGATCATTTTAATTTTTTGTTTAATTGTTTTTTCAAAGGGCGCCCACCCTACTCCCCGCTGGACTGGTCCACTTAATTTTTTTCAAATGTCTGTGTTTTGCACATAGGCGGGTTACTTGAGCCGGTCCATTTGTCGTATCACGATCGCTCATAAACAGGGGCGGGAACGGTTTTCTCTAGGAAAAAGTCCAATTAAAATCTTGAACTTGTATTGATCGGACGGAATGAACCCCCAAATAAAAATCTCTGTCGATTTTACCCTGAACAAAGCAATCTCGGTCTAAATCGAACCATGACAGTGCGTCAACTGGAATTCGTATGATGGACCGGATCATTTTAATTTTTTGTTCAATTGTTTTCTCAAAGGGCGCCCACCCTACTCCCCGCTGGACTGGTCCACTTAATTTTTTTCCAAATGTGTGTGTTTTGCACAGAGGCGGGTTACTTGAGCCGGTCCATTTGTTGTATCACGATCGCTGATAAACAGGGGCGGGAACGGTTTTCTCTAGGAAAAAGTCCAATTAAATCCTTGAACTTGTATTGATCGGACGGAATGAACCCCCAAATAAAAATCTCTGTCGATTTTACCCTGAACAAAGCAATCTCGGTCTAAATCGAACCATGACAGTGCGTCAACTGGAATTCGTATGATGGACCGGATCATTTTAATTTTTTGTTCAATTGTTTTTTCAAAGGGCGTCCACCCTACTCCCCGCTGGACTGGTCCACTTAATTTTTTCCAAATGTCTGTGTTTTGCACATAGGCGGGTTACTTGAGCCGGTCCATTTGTCGTATCACGATCGCTCATAAACAGGGGCGGGAACGGTTTTCTCTAGGAAAAAGTCCAATTAAAATCTTGAACTTGTATTGATCGGACGGAATGAACCCCCAAATAAAAATCTCTGTCGATTTTACCCTGAACAAAGCAATCTCGGTCTAAATCGAACCATGACAGTGCGTCAACTGGAATTCGTATGACGGACCGGATCATTTTAATTTTTTGTTCAATTGTTTTCTCAAAGGGCGCCCACCCTACTCCCCGCTGGACTGGTCCACTTAATTTTTTTCCAAATGTGTGTGTTTTGCACAGAGGCGGGTTACTTGAGCCGGTCCATTTGTTGTATCACGATCGCTGATAAACAGGGGCGGGAACGGTTTTCTCTAGGAAAAAGTCCAATTAAATCCTTGAACTTGTATTGATCGGACGGAATGAACCCCCAAATAAAAATCTCTGTCGATTTTACCCTGAACAAAGCAATCTCGGTCTAAATCGAACCATGACAGTGCGTCAACTGGAATTCGTATGATGGACCGGATCATTTTAATTTTTTGTTCAATTGTTTTTTCAAAGGGCGTCCACCCTACTCCCCGCTGGACTGGTCCACTTAATTTTTTCCAAATGTCTGTGTTTTGCACATAGGCGGGTTACTTGAGCCGGTCCATTTGTCGTATCACGATCGCTCATAAACAGGGGCGGGAACGGTTTTCTCTAGGAAAAAGTCCAATTAAAATCTTGAACTTGTATTGATCGGACGGAATGAACCCCCAAATAAAAATCTCTGTCGATTTTACCCTGAACAAAGCAATCTCGGTCTAAATCGAACCATGACAGTGCGTCAACTGGAATTCGTATGACGGACCGGATCATTTTAATTTTTTGTTCAATTGTTTTCTCAAAGGGCGCCCACCCTACTCCCCGCTGGACTGGTCCACTTAATTTTTTTCCAAATGTGTGTGTTTTGCACAGAGGCGGGTTACTTGAGCCGGTCCATTTGTTGTATCACGATCGCTGATAAACAGGGGCGGGAACGGTTTTCTCTAGGAAAAAGTCCAATTAAATCCTTGAACTTGTATTGATCGGACGGAATGAACCCCCAAATAAAAATCTCTGTCGATTTTACCCTGAACAAAGCAATCTCGGTCTAAATCGAACCATGACAGTGCGTCAACTGGAATTCGTATGATGGACCGGATCATTTTAATTTTTTGTTCAATTGTTTTTTCAAAGGGCGTCCACCCTACTCCCCGCTGGACTGGTCCACTTAATTTTTTCCAAATGTCTGTGTTTTGCACATAGGCGGGTTACTTGAGCCGGTCCATTTGTCGTATCACGATCGCTCATAAACAGGGGCGGGAACGGTTTTCTCTAGGAAAAAGTCCAATTAAAATCTTGAACTTGTATTGATCGGACGGAATGAACCCCCAAATAAAAATCTCTGTCGATTTTACCCTGAACAAAGCAATCTCGGTCTAAATCGAACCATGACAGTGCGTCAACTGGAATTCGTATGACGGACCGGATCATTTTAATTTTTTGTTCAATTGTTTTCTCAAAGGGCGCCCACCCTACTCCCCGCTGGACTGGTCCACTTAATTTTTTTCCAAATGTGTGTGTTTTGCACAGAGGCGGGTTACTTGAGCCGGTCCATTTGTTGTATCACGATCGCTGATAAACAGGGGCGGGAACGGTTTTCTCTAGGAAAAAGTCCAATTAAATCCTTGAACTTGTATTGATCGGACGGAATGAACCCCCAAATAAAAATCTCTGTCGATTTTACCCTGAACAAAGCAATCTCGGTCTAAATCGAACCATGACAGTGCGTCAACTGGAATTCGTATGATGGACCGGATCATTTTAATTTTTTGTTCAATTGTTTTTTCAAAGGGCGTCCACCCTGCTCCCCGCTGGACTTGTCCACTTAATTTTTTCCAAATGTCTGTGTTTTGCACATAGGCGGGTTACTTGAGCCGGTCCATTTGTTGTATCACGATCGCTCATAAACAGGGACGGGAACGGTTTTCTCTAGGAAAAAGTCCAATTAAAACCTTGAACTTGTATTGATCGGACGGAATGAACCCCCAAATAAAAATCTCTGTCGATTTTACCCTGAACAAAGCAATCTCGGTCTAAATCGAACCATGACAGTGCGTCAACTGGAATTCGTATGATGGACCGGATCATTTTAATTTTTTGTTCAATTGTTTTCTCAAAGGGCGCCCACCCTACTCCCCGCTGGACTGGTCCACTTAATTTTTTCCAAATGTGTGTGTTTTGCACAGAGGCGGGTTACTTGAGCCGGTCGAGTTGTATCACGATCGCTCATAAACAGGGGCGGGAACGGTTTTCTCTCGGAAAAAGTCCAATTAAAACCTTGAACTTGTATTGATCGGACGGAATGAACCCTCAAATAAAAATCTCTGTCGATTTTACCCTGAACAAAGCAATCTCGGTCTAAATCGAATCATGACAGTGCGTCAACTGGAATTCGTATGATGGACCGGATCATTTTAATTTTTTGTTTAATTGTTTTTTCAAAGGGCGCCCACCCTACTCCCCGCTGGACTGGTCCACTTAATTTTTTCCAAATGTCTGTGTTTTGCACATAGGCGGGTTACTTGAGCCGGTCCATTTGTCGTATCACGATCGCTCATAAACAGGGGCTGGAACGGTTTTCTCTAGGAAAAAGTCCAATTAAAATCTTGAACTTGTATTGATCGGACGGAATGAACCCCCAAATAAAAATCTCTGTCGATTTTACCCTGAACAAAGCAATCTCGGTCTAAATCGAACCATGACAGTGCGTCAACTGGAATTCGTATGATGGACCGGATCATTTTAATTTTTTGTTCAATTGTTTTCTCAAAGGGCGCCCACCCTACTCCCCGCTGGACTGGTCCACTTAATTTTTTCCAAATGTGTGTGTTTTGCACAGAGGCGGGTTACTTGAGCCGGTCCATTTGTTGTATCACGATCGCTCATAAACAGGGGCGGGAACGGTTTTCTCTAGGAAAAAGTCCAATTAAATCCTTGAACTTGTATTGATCAGACGGAATGAACCCCCAAATAAAAATCTCTGTCGATTTTACCCTGAACAAAGCAATCTCGGTCTAAATCGAACCATGACAGTGCGTCAACTGGAATTCGTATGATGGACCGGATCATTTTAATTTTTTGTTCAATTGTTTTTTCAAAGGGCGTCCACCCTACTCCCCGCTGGACTGGTCCACTTAATTTTTTCCAAATGTCTGTGTTTTGCACAGAAGGCAGGTTACTTGAGCCGGTCCATTTGTTGTATCACGATCGCGAGATTAAAAACGCAAAAAAGGGTGACACCACTCTTACTCGAACCTACGACTACGAGCAGATGAAAACGTGTTAGAACAGCCATTGTGACTGACAAATTATTGTGTTAGAATTGCAGCGCCATCTTGTAGTAATACCCGGTAGCGGCAAAGCTTAAACGACAGTTCAAAAAAAAAAATCAGTGTCAGGAGTCAAACCGAGGGCCTCCTACAAGTGAGCACCGGAATAATTTGGAATTACAGGAGCAAAGATATTTTTTGAAACATGGACATTTTCATAAGTAGCAAAAAAAAAAAAAAGGGAGAACATTTTTGAAATATTTGGACACTCTTTGAAATACTAACATTTTTATGAAATCCCGGAACATTTTTCCAAACATGGACAGTTTTTAAAAATCAAGAACAAATTTTGAAACTCGGTCATTTTTTGGGAATATGAACATAATTTGAACAAGAGCATTTTTGACAATTTCTGAACTTTTTATGAAATATGGAAATTTTAAAATTAAGAAATATAAAAAATTTGGACATGAGAATATTTTTTGAAGTTCGGAACAAAAATTTAACAAACATTTTTTGAAAAAATTGAACATTTTTTGAAATAGACAAACAATTTTTTGAAAACACGGGCATTTTTTTTTTGAAAATGTGGACAGATACACATCAAAAAATATAAATAGATACAAAAATTATGCCTTTGCTGAATCAAACGTGCACCACTTAGCACGCACACACGCAAAGCGGCACAGGCCCTCCGCCTCCAATGGGAAACCCCGCTACCATGTATGCACGCACGCGCATACACGTCCCAAGCAAAGTGCACGCCAGGCATGCAGCAGGAGATGTCAAAATGATCGCCTGATGCCGATTCACCACAGCGGAAAGAATCTGAAAAAGTGCAATAGGATATGTATGTGTGCATGGGATATTATCGTGGCGCCGTGCTCTAGCTCACTTTGACGTGCGGACCAGCAGAGCCACAGACCACCAACGAGCGTACATGCATGGAGGACAGGGAGAGTAGGCAGGCTCACTTAGGCGGTCGAGAGCTCCTAAAAAAAAAAGAACCAGAACAAAAAAAAAACCAAACGAAAAAACTCAAGCAAAACAGTGCCCAGCACGTGCTGGTGTGAACTGGGCCGGTCCAATCCCGGTCATCTTTTATCACGTCAACAATTTTCGTTTGACAAATGATCCGAAGATTTGATTTAAATCGGAATTGCATAGTTTATGGTATAATCAACCAGTATTTCAACATTTTGTTCGATCTCTACAAATTTAGTGTTTAAAATAAACTTTTTCCATTTTCTCTGGGATCGATTGGATGCGGTCCTCTTCCGGAAGGGGATTTATATCAAGACTATTCTCCATCGGAAGTGGACGGTCCAGAACCGCGTATAGTACGGTGCAACCGAAAATCACGTGATTCACGCAAAACCAAACCGAAAGAAAACGGGCGGTAAACCAAAGGACGTAGCTAACGTGTCAAACTACTCCTACCCGGCGACGACGAGCCTCGGAAGTTGCTGAAATCTTAGCTTGCCGATCAGGTGTGCAGTTGGCTCAGGAGCTAAACATACAGTATGAATAGTTAACGTGGAGCACAAAGGATCTATCAGCGTCTAGGGACCACTGATCGAGGATATCAAGGAAAGACTTCGGACGTTTCAGGAAGAACTGGGTAAAACGTTCAGCATTGGATAAAATGTTCAGCAAATGAAGCTGCATAATTGCTACCTAGAGATGGAATTTGTTTCGATGGGCGTATGATTTGGGACAATACATGGTCCCCCAGTTTGTATTTTGCCTATTATTTGCCTCTGAGATTTCCGAGAACTTTGTTTAAATAAAGCAATATTTTCCCTCGACATATCTGGTTAATATAGTACTCCCTCCGTTCCTAAATATTTGTCTTTTTAGAAATTTCACTACGGTCTACATACGGATGTATATAGGCATAATTTAGAGTGTAAGTTCACTCATTTTGCTACGTATGTAGTCCATAGTTGAATCTTTAAAAAAACAAATATTTAGGAACGGAGGGGGTATGTGTCAATATATCTGGTAATGATCATTTTACATGAGTGGTCAGCTATCGTAAAACAACCAATCAACAATATATGTTCTGCAGCTACCACCTCCCCGTATATATCTGGTAAATCATGGAGGAGCCCAAAGTTGATAGTATGAAAAATGATGGCTTCCTCCATTGTTGTCTAATGGGTAGCTTTTGATGGGTATCGGGTCTACAGAATAGGATATCATCCACCTCCCCGTTGTACCCTATGAGGGCTAAATTAGTTCAGCAAATGTTCTCATCAGGAATGTTTTAGACCATCTCCACCCCGAATAGATGAAGTGGGTGTTTCTTTACATGGATTTTTTGGTGTTGGACTAAAAAAAATCCCTTTTAGTCCCATCTAAACTAAACGTGAAGAACTTTTAGGGACTAAAAGTGGACATTTGAGACTAAAAAAAGAAGACCCCAAGGGAGATTCTTTTGGAGACTTTTTCCAACACCGCCCCTCACCGCACCTTATCCCTTACCCGCCGCTCCCTGCCCCGCACCGCACCTTATCCTTTGTGTGCTCCAATCGCCACTCCCTGCCCCGCACCGCACCTTATCCTTTGCGTGCTCCAATCGCCGCTCCCTGCCCCGCACCGCACCTTATCCTTTGCGTGCTCCAATCGCCACTCCCTGCCCCGCACCGCACCTTATCCTTTGTGTGCTCCAATCGCCGCTCCCTGCCCCGCACCGCACCTTATCCTTTGCGTGCTCCAATCGCCCCTCCCTGCCCCGCACCGCACCTTATCCTTTGTGTGCTCCAATCGCCGCTCCCTGCCCCGCACCGCACCTTATCCTTTGCGTGCTCCAACCGCCGCCCCATGCCCCGCCTCCAGTGTCCTGAGCCGTCGCCGCCATGGCCGCCGATGAAGACGGCGGTATGCACTTCTTCTCTCAGATCCCCACGCATCACCCGGCATCCCAGGGCTCATCCGTCGGCGGAAATCTGGGGAGGGGAATGGGATTCCGTTGACGGAGGCGTCAGAGGGTGTGGGAGGTCCGTGTCCCAGGGCACTAGACGCGGAGGTCGAGCCCATGGGGCCTCATCGGCCAGCATTAGAGGCGTCGTAGGACGGGGCTTCTCCATCTCTCAAGTTGCAAGCCGGCGATGTGCGTCGTCATCTGCTGTGCCTTCAGAAGATGCCGGCGACAGCGAAGGCTTTGAAGATGGAGACGACAACTCTGGTGTTGGAGAGGTAAATTTCTGATTGGTATGCAAATTCAGCTTTCTGTCTACAAAGAAAAGAGTTGTGCAAATTCATCTTCTTTTTGTTCAAGCTAACTTGGTGTAGAATGGTATACCTGGGTGTAGAATTTGAAACAGCTAAGCGATTGTCGACCTTCTGTTTGAATTGTGTATTTGTTATTTTTTGTTTAGAAAATCATTGCCAAGGCTATTTGGACAGACGAGAATATTATTATATTTTGTAACATCGCGTGTGAGGAAGCTAAGGATGGGCACTGTGTGAATGGTACTTGGACAACTAGAGCCTACAATAATATAAAGACAAAATTTTATCATCGCGCTGGCCTCCTCCCAAGCCTCGGCGTTCGGTCTAACCGAACCGATCGGTTCGGTTTTCCAATTTGTAAACATTTTTGGTTTCTTAAAAGATGCACGCCGATCGGGTCATGCAAACTTAGGCAACCGCTTTTTTAAAAAACTGAAAAATCGGTTCGGTCACCCGTTTTGACCGAAGTAGCCAAAGTTTAGTACTAGCACGGGGCAACACTAAAGGCTAGTCGTAGCTGTCTTTTATAGTTTTCCCTGTGCTTCCTTTCTCACTAGCTACCCGAGGTGGTACTATAGCACACACTGTTGTAGTGAAACTAATGCATTTTATATGGGTTGATTGCTACATTGTATGGGCCATACCGTTAAACGTGTATGTGGCTGGACTTAGATGAGAGAATAAAGATACTAGAGAGACTTGACTTGTCGGTCTAGCTGGGCCAGCTGGACCAGCCGGTAGATGGCCTCAACAGGGAATATAGGAGCAACCGCGCGTGTACTGTAGTTTCGGGTTATTAGGTATTTTCGGTTAACTAGGTGCTAAAACCGAAATTATCAAACAAAATTCGGTTCTTAAGATTTAATAATCGAAATAGAAACAAAAAAATTGGTTTCGGTTTATTTGGTTTCGGTCCCGGTTTTTTCGGTTCGGTATATTGGTTCTCGGTTAATATGCCCACCCCTCCATACTACCAAGCAATTCAAAAATTGCATAACTAAACTCAAGAGCTACTGTAGTGCTTGGGTGTGGTTGGGGTAGCAAACTGGTTGTGACACTACAAGAAATATGTCAACTAACGACCTTCAATAGTGGTCACTCAATGGTCGTTGATTTCCATTTGTGACCTTTTTACGACCAAAAACAGAAGGTCTAAAGCTGAGGGTCTTGAATGAACTGTAACGACCTTTTTTCTAGATTGGTCGTAGGATTTTATGACCAAACAGAAGGTCGTAGGTTTAACGACCAAATGATTTGGTCACTAGCAATCTGCCTGCACCACGTCAGATCCAACGTGGCAGAATTATGAACAAATGAAAAGGTCATAAATAAGATTCAGCCCGGGCCATTCCGGTCGTCTACATGGGCCAGGCCCAATAATTTGGCCTTTTATTTTCTGGGATAGAATCTTTTACTGAGCAGGTTTTTTATTAGTCCACTTTTCTTTTGGGCCTTGGCCTACTCTTTTTAGTCCGGTTCTTGTTTCGGCCTTGGCCTACTATTTTTTTAGGCCCAAGCCTTTTTAGACAAATTATAATTTCGGCCTTGGCCTACTCTTTTTTTAGGCCCAAGCCTTCTTAGTCTATTTCTTGTTTGGGCCTCGGCCTTTTCGCTGTCCAAACTAACTTTAGTGCCCAAACAAAATGGTCCAAACAAAACTTAAATAATTGACAACTTCACAGGTGCACAACTTCACAAAATACTTCATCAGGTTCACAGGTTCAAATAGATCAAGACATTGTTTCATCACCAGAATGACCAATCACTTAAATAATTGACAACTTCACAGGTGCACAGCTTCACAAAAACTCATCACGCATTTCCACCGAGCTCTCAAAGTCCATGCCCAGCGGACTTTCCTGATGGTCCATCGCAGCCGCCATAGTTGCTTTCTGCCTTGTGACTCTATCAGGTTCATCAGGTTCCAGTATCCTCTTTGTTTGTCCTGGAGGTGGGGCCATCACCCTTCCTGGAGGCATTACAGCAGATGCTTCTGAGCTCTTCCTCTTCTTGCTGGATGTCTTCTTAACACCAGGCCTCTTCGTTCTAGATTCCTTCAGTGCCTTGTATAAAAAGCACATAAAATTTTTAGATCACAAGATAAATATGTGAGCACAAGGAAACACGGAGCATACAAGAACCCGAACCCTCCAAGCAAGACAGAGTTTGCACCTTAACAGTCTTGTGAACTACAACTTCATCCTCCTTAGGATTGTACTCTGGGTCATCACTGATAACTCCACTACCTTCTTGAACCCCATTAGTTGTACCTTCTTGTACATCATTTGTTTTCCTAATCATTGACTCTATTGCATCAATGCCAAGGGACTGGAATATCCGATTGTTCCTCATCATATTTCTAGCCCTAACCTTCTCGTACTCGGTGAGAGGATGCTCATCTTTGCAAGGCAAAGTAAACATAATTATTAGGTTAATTGTTGGAATGCATGGACAGACAACCAAACATATCTTATGATATTTTATTATCATTTAATCCTACTTATTCAGCTAAGGAAGAGTAACAGCACACAGGCACAGCTAGACCAGCTAATTCAGATTACAGCAATACATTTGCATAATAAAATATGACAATATTTTACATCACCAGCCTACAAGATATTTTACTTAGCATATTACATTTCACTTAGCATATTAAGACACATTTTATAAATCTGACAGTATAACCACAAGGAGCAACTTGCATACCACTGGTTGGCCTCGGGTTTGACCTTGTCATCCTTGACATGGATGATCTTGAGGTGGTGCTTGCAAAATAGAATAAACAACAATCAGATACAACAGGGATAAAGTAAACTGATGCACTTATATCAATAAAGGAAAACATTTAGACGAGCATGCACATACATGTAATACATGTGAAGCAAACTTGTTGGATCAACAATATAGTGATGTAGTTAATGTTGGGGAACGTCGCATGGGAAACAAAAAATTTCCTACGCGCACGAAGACCTATCATGGTGATGTCCATCTACGAGAGGGGATTTCCGATCTACGTACCCTTGTAGATCGCACAACAGAAGCGTTAGTGAACGCGGTTGATGTAGTGGAACGTCCTCACGTCCCTCGATCCGCCCCGCGAACCGTAACCGTCCCGCGATCCGTCCCACGATCTAGTGCCGAACGGACGGCACCTCCGCGTTCAGCACACGTACAGCTCGACGATGATCTCGGCCTTCTTGATCCAACAAGAGAGAAGGAGAGGTAGATGAGTTCTCCGGCAGCGTGACGGTGCTCCGGAGTTGGTGGTGATCTAATCTCAGCAGGGCTCCGCCCGAGCTCCGCAGAAACGCGATCTAGAGGTAAAACTGTGGAGGTATGTGGTCGGGCTGCCTTGGAAAAGTTGTCTCAAATCATCCCTAATAGCTCCATATATATAGGAGGAGGGAGGGGAGGCTTGCCTTGAGGCTCAAGGAGCCCCAAGGGCTATGCACCAAGGGGAGGAGGAGTCCTCCTCCAATCCTAGTCCAACTAGGATTGGAAGGTGGAGTCCTTCTCTCCCTTCCCACCTCTTTTTTTTTCTTTTCTCTTTGATTTTCTATCTATGGCGCATAGGGACTTCTTGGGCTATCCCACCAGCCCACCAAGGGCTGGTGCGCCACCCCCAAGGCCTATGGGCTTCCCCGGGGTGGGCTCCCCCCCGGTGAACATCCGGAACCCATTCGTCATTCCCGGTACATTCTCGGTAACTCCGAAAAACTTTCGGTAATCAAATGAGGTCATCCTATATATCAATCTTCGTTTCCGGACCATTCCGGAAACCCTCGTGACGTCCGTGATCTCATCCGGGACTCCGAACAACATTCGGTAACCAACCATATAACTCAAATACGCATAAAACAACGTCGAACCTTAAGTGTGCAGACCCTGCGGGTTCGAGAACTATGTAGACATGACCTGAGTGCCTGGATGCCCATATTGGATCCCACATATTCTACAAAGATCTTATCGTTTGAACCTGAGTGCCACGGATTCATATAATCCCGTATGTCATTCCCTTTGTCCTTCGGTATGTTACTTGCCCGAGATTCGATCGTCAGTATTCGCATATCTATTTCAATCTCGTTTACCGGCAAGTCTCTTTACTCGTTCCGTAATACAAGATCTCACAACTTACACTAAGTTACATTCCTTGCAAGGCTTGTGTGTGATGTTGTATTACCGAGTGGGCCCCAAAATACCTCTTCGTCACACGGAGTGACAAATCCCAGTCTTGATCCATACTAACTCAACGAACACCTTCGGAGATACCTGTAGAGCATCTTTATAGTCACCCAGTTAAGTTGCGACGTTTGATACACACAAAGCATTCCTCCGGTGTCAGTGAGTTATATGATCTCATGGTCATAGGAACAAATACTTGACACGCAGAAAACAGTAGCAACAAAATGACACGATCAACATGCTACGTCTATTAGTTTGGGTCTAGTCCATCACGTGATTCTCCTAATGACGTGATCCAGTTATCAAGCAACAACACCTTGTACATAGTCAAAAGACCCTGACTATCTTTGATCAACTGGCTAGCCAACTAGAGGCTTGCTAGGGACAGTGTTTTGTCTATGTATCCACACATGTATATAAGTCTTCATTCAATACAATTATAGCATGGATAATAAATGATTATCTTGATACAGGAATTATAATAATAACTATATTTATTATTGCCTCTAGGGCATAATTCCAACGGTTAATGCATCAGTACTAATACATGTAAAACACTTGGACCAGCATGCACATACACGTGTAGGAATGCACATACAGTTAATGCATCAGTACTAAACTGACAGTTGAAGCAAGCAACTAAATTGAAGCACTTGGACTAGAATGCACATACAAGTGTCGCAATGCATCAGTATTAAAACATGTGAAACAGGAGGTAGTAATGTACTAAACTGATAGTTGAAGAAAACTATATATGTGAAGCAATGCATTAACTATTTACAACAATTACTTTTATGTTTTAACTTGCAATTTTATCCATGTACCTGCAATCATCTATAAGCAAAGTAATTACTCAACTGTATCCCTAATGGAGGCAAACATATGAATTCATAGCAACTGGTTGCCCAACATTTGGTGAATAAAGAAGCAAGCAGTGTGCAAGCAAGCAAGCAAAGTGCATAAGTGCTACTAATACAAGCAAGCAAAGTGCATAAGTGGTACTAATACAAGCAAGCAAGCAAAAGAAGTGCTACTGATAGAAACAAGCATAATGCTATTGATAGTAACAAGCAAGCAAGGAAGAAAATTGAAGAGGAGCAAGCAAGCAAGTACTATTGATACCAACCCTAGTAGCTTCTTCTCCAAGTGCTACTGATACAAGGAAGTATTGCTGATGGAAACTCTAATTAACCATGTATGCTAGCAAGCAAGCAAGCCATAGTAGTCAAGCAACATGAACATGAACCCTAACCCCATGAAGCAGACTACCAGAGGGGGATAGAACGAACCACTAGGAATAAATCCCATGAACATGAACAAGAACCTCCAGGAGCTCCTAGATTGACTGAATCCTAACCCTAGATCGACCAGGCGGGGGATGTACCCCCATTTGTTACCCATCACAAATGCAGAACCCCATGATCCAGCCCCATTGATCCAGCCCCATGACAACTACAACCCTAACCCCATGAATCTACAGAACCACGTCAACGGACATATTTACCCCATGAACCCTAACCCTAACCCCATGAATGTACCGAACCATCCCAATTGATCCAGCCCCATGAACCCTAGAAGAACACATGAGGGGGATCTATCAAACCCTAGAAGATCTACGAGAAGAACACATGAGGGGATCTATCAACGGGAGATGGGTCGAGGGGAGAGGTACCTATCGTCGTCGACTGTTGATTATGTAGATGTACCCGATGTCATCGTCGATGTAGTCGTAGCCGTCAACGTCGATGTAGATGTAGCCGTCGACGTCGTCGATGTAGATGTAGTCATCGACGTCGTTGATGTAGTCATCGTCGGGGAGAGGGGAGTGGGGCGGAGGGGCGGCGCGGAGCACGAGAGGCGGCGGGGCGGCGTGGAGCAGGGGAGGGGCGGCGGAGTGGGGAGGGGAATGGATCCCGCGTGGGTAGTGGGGAGTGGAATGGAGAGGGGAGTGGGAGAGGGAGTGGTGGGTCCCACGTTGTAGTGGGAGAGGGAGTGGAGGGAAATTTTGGTGGGGTGAGAGGGAAAATTTGGTGGGGTGGGAGGGAAAATTTTCACTAGTTTTTTGGGGTTTGGAGGTAGGCTTTTTCTTTTTCTTTTTTATAAACATTGTAGAAATAATGGTTAAAATCATACCGAATAGTTCAAGAAGACATCGGTACTCAAATTTATATATCTTTTCTAGTTGTCAGGTCACATGTGATGATGCGACACAAAGGTTTCACATTTTTTTGATTTTTTTGAATTTTTCATGGCCATTTCAAAATGCGGTCGAAACGACGGGCATGACCGTTCCTACCTAGTGGTTGAATCTTGGAAACTTTTTGGAGTTTATATGATTAAATAGATACTTGTGTACCTAGAAATGACTTTTGGAAAAAAATAAAGAGCAAACTATAAGGCAACCGCAGTTCAAATTTGACCCGCTTCCAGCTGATTCGACATAGATTTATCTTTTTCATGAGAGATGGATAAAATCTTTTGACACCCAACCATTTTGTCAATTGTACATTAAATATGGCCTAGTATGTTAGAAAAATGTTTTGGACCAATTTTGAAACAAATATATGGTAGGTCCTTCACAAATAAACTCATTTCGGGCACTTGAAAAATGAAAAATGAATTTTTCATACAAAGAAGATGAAAACTTCCTTAATCAACATTGTTTTTCATTTCAACATGCACCATTATGCAAAATATGAGACCATTTCAACAAACTATGCCATAAATATGGCCATGAGATTGATCATGTTGCTTGAAAGCCATGAATCTTCACACATGATAGCTCATTTGTGTGAACACTTTGTAAAAATAATTATCGTATTACAAGTTTATTATTTTACATGATAACTTTATCACATATGATGACATAATGCAAAGGTTTCCCATTTTTTTGATTTTTTTTTGAATTTTTCATGCCCGTTTTAAAATGCGGTCGAAACGGCGGGCATGACCGTTCCTACCTAGTGGTTGAATCTTGAAAACCTTTTGGTGTTTCTATGATTAAATAAATATTTGTGTACCTAGAAATGATTTTTCGAAAAAATAAAGAGCAAACTATAAGGCAGCCGCAGTTCAAATTTGACCCACTTCCAACTGATTCGACATAGATTTGTCTTTTTCACGAGAGATGGATAAAAGTTTTTGACACCCAACCATTTTATAAATTGTACATTAAATATGGCCTAGTATGTTATAAAAATGATTTGGACCAATTTTGAAACAAATATATGGTAGGTCCTTCACAAAAAAACTCATTTCGGACACTTGAAAAATGAAAAATGATTTTTTTCATACAAGGAAGATGAAAACTTCCTTAATGAACATTGTTTGTCATTCCAACATGCACCATTATGCAAAATATGAGAACATTTAAACAAACTATGTCATGAATATGGCCATGAGATTGATCATGTGGCTTGAAAGCCATGAATCTTCACACATGATAGCTCATTTGTGTGAACATTTAAAAATAATAATTATCGTATTACAAGTTTATTATTTTACATGGTAACTTTATCACGTATAATGACATAATGCAAAGGTTTTCCATTGTTTTGTTTTTTTTGAATTTTTCATGCCCGCTTCAAAATGCGGTCGAAACGGCGGGCATGACCGTTCCTACCTAGTGATTGAATCTTGGAAATCTTTTGGTGTTTCTATGATTAAATAGATACTTGTGTACCTAGAAATGATTTTTGGAAAAAATAAAGAGCAAACTATAAGGCAGCCGCAGTTCAAATTTGACCCACTTCCAACTGATTCGACATATATTTGTCTTTTTCATGAGAGATGGATAAAATATTTTGACACCCAACCATTTTGTCAATTGTACATTAAATATGGCCTAGTATGTTAGAAAAATGATTTGGACCAATTTTGGAACAAATATATGGTATGTCCTTCACAAAAAAACTCATTTCGGGCACTTGAAAAATGAAAAATGATTTTTTTCATATAACGAAGATGAAAACTTCCTTAATCAACTTTGTTTGTCATTACAACATCCACTATTATGCAAAATATGTGACCATTTTAATAAACTATGCCATGAATATGGCCATGAGATTGATCATGTGGCTTGAAAGCCATGAATCTTCACACATGATAACTCATTTGTGTGAACACTTTTTAAAAAACAATTATCGTATTACAAGTTTATTATTTTACATGATAACTTTATCACATATGATGACATAGTGCAAAGGTTTCCCATTTTTTTGATTTGTTTTTAATTTTTCATGCCCGTTTCAAAATGCGGTCGAAACGACGGGCATGACCGTTCCTACCTAGTGGTTGAATCTTGGAAACCTTTTGGTGTTTATATGATTAAATAGATTAAATAGATACTTGTGTACCTACAAATGATTTTAGGAAAAAATAAAAAGCAAACTATAAGGTAGCCGCACTTCAAATTTGATCCGCTTCGAGCTAGTTCGACATAGATTTGTCTTTTTCACGAGAGATGGATAAAAGATTTTGACACCCAACCATTTTGTCAATTGTCTATTAAATATGGCCTAGTATGTTAGAAAAATGATTTGGACCAAGTTTGAAACAAATATATGGTAGGTCCTTAAAAAAACTCTTTTCGGGCACTTGAAAAATGAAAAATGAATTTTTCATACAAGGAAGATGAAAACTTCCTTAATCAACATTGTTTTTCATCCAACATGCAGCATTATGAAAAATATGAGACCATTTCAACAAACTATGCCATGAATATGGCCATGAGATTGATTATGTGGCTTGAAAGCCAACAAACTGAGCGCAAGACCCGTAACAAGTCTGTCAAATTTCTCAAAGTGCAGTGGTCTCACCATTCCGATAAAGAGGCTACGAGGGAACGCGAGGATCACCTCCATTCCGAATTTCCCGATTTCTTTCAGTCTTAGATCTCGAGGATGAGATCTTCTTTGTAGTGTGGGACAGTTTGTAGTGCCCCAGATGTAAATCTTCCCTATTTGGAACCTATTGCATGTGGGTCCACCTTGTTAGTGATATGATGATATCATTTGTGCCATGAGTTCTTCTGATGTCCCTTGTATTTTTTCCTTCCTTCCCATGCATGCATGCATGCATAGCATATCATGGTATGCCTTGTATTGTGTTGTGATTCTATGATCTTAGCATTTCATGTGGTGTGGTGATCTGGTGGATAGCTACTTTGTGATGTTGTGTATGTGTAGGGGTGCTCTATGACTTCATGTGATGCTAGTTCTATATGTAGTGGCCTTGTCATGTTTGCAAACCTCCCTCTCTCTTTTATTTCTCAAGCAAAATTTACTTGTCCCATCCTTGATTCAAAAATGCCCATGTTTTAGAATGTTTTGTGGTGGTTATGAAGGTGTGCCATTGCTGTTTTGAAAGGGGGTTTTAAAAGGTGCAAAATAATTACAAAACAGCCCACATATTGCTGTTTTGTAAATATTCATTTGCCCCTAATATTCTTTTGCAATTTTATTCAAATAGGTTAGATTTTTCCAAGCACACGGGCAATTTTGTTGTATTTTTATCCCCAGTTGTTTTCCTTGTGCTTTTCTTTCCTTCCCTGTTCTTTTCTGTAAATAGGAAGGCTAGGGAGTATGTTTCTCTCTTATTTGTCGCCACCCTGGGGGCTTGCTCCTACTTGGCCGGCCCACTTCCTTCTCTCGCGCAGCAGGGCCCGTTCCTCCTCTCGTTCTTCCACTTGACGCCGTCTATTCCCTCTCCCTCTGCTTCTTTCTGTCAGTGCGCGTGTAGGAACGGAGTCGCCGTTGCACTAATGTCGTGGTCCCCCCCATATAACGTGGCGTCCGTGCTCCCCCCTCGGCCTAGGGTTCCTCTCCATCCCTCCTGCCGCCGCCGCCTCTCTTCTCCCCATCTCCATCTCTCTCCCTTCCTCCCCAAGGTAATTCTCTGTAGGAGATAGCAGAGAGAGATAGCAGCCCCGCCGCTGTCTACCCCGCCTTCTCCGTCGAAGCAGCGTCGGCGGCCATGTCCGGGGGCTCGGGGAAGGTGCCCGCGCTCCATTCCTGGCGCTAGGAGCCCTGGGGAACGACTGCACTGACGGCCCCGACCACGTCTTCGCTGCGAACTCGGTGGTCTCTCCATCCTCTTCTTCGATTCGACAGCGCAAGGACTGCTCTGAGCTTCTTCTTCCTCTCCGGCACTTCTTCCTCCACAGTTCGCCCCTCCTCCTCTCAAGGTGAGGCCTAGCACTTCCCCCTACCTTCTTCCATTAGATCGCCCTGGATCCGGCAAGGGCAGTAGTTGAGCGACCAGCCCGTGCAGCAGGAGTAGTTGGTGGTGCGTGGAGTTGGTGTGGTTGCCGTGTAGTAGCGGTAGCGTAGAGGTGCAGTAGCTAGGGTGCAGTAGATCGTCTCGGGGTTCGGCGGCCTCCCTGACGCAGTAGCAGCAGCAGCATGACGAGGAGCCGGCGATCCCTTTGTCGCCGTGCTACTCTGTCGAGTAGGGCAGCAGTGGTGGTCATGGAGATGTGTTGTGGGTGTTGTGGTGGTGTGTGACACAGAGAAGGGGCTCCCTCCCCCTCGTAGCACCATCCCGCCGGTTGTCGTAGGGCGCCTCGCGTAGCGCAGTGGATGCAGAAATGTCCCGACGTCTTCTCTGTCGCCGGCGTGCAGAGCACAGGTATATGCGAATAGGGATAGCTTATCTGTACATGGCCCCCTTCTCTACCAGTATTGGAGTAGTAGCGTAGTGGTGGGTGTCTGAGTGTGGTATACCTGAGGTGCAGGGTTCGATCCCTAGTTGATGCACTTCCCCCTTTTTTGCTTATATTTCGACAGTGCCTAGTGCAGCAGAGCAGGGTTTCTTGCTATGTTGCCCTGCTATATCAAAGTCTGATCCTTAGCAGAGTGGTAGTGATGTTGCTGTTTACCAGGGGAGGTGCAGAGTTCGAATTCTCTTCCCCCCCATTTTATTTTTTGTTGTGTGTTTCTTCCATGTGTTGTTCCTGGGCATGTATATGTACTGTGTGCACTAGGTAGAGTGGAGGCATTATTTTTGTTGCTATCGTCAGCTTGTGGTTTCTGTTTCTTTTGCTCCATGTCACATATCTTGAGGTTGAGCTTGTGGATTCATGGGCATGTGTAGGGAAGTGTTGCATGCAAGTGTGTGTTTTGCTTGTGAGTTTACTTGTGTGCCTTGATAGGCTAGAGCATGTTGGTGCTAGTCATCCTCATGATGGTGGCCTTGTGCAAGTTTGTGTGTGAGTGAAGGGTTCCCTCCCTCACCACATATACCTTGTGTGTGTGAGCTTGTTCTAGTGTTTATTGCAATCATAACATGTGTAGGTATGTGATTTGATCTTGAGGTAGATGTGCTTGTGGGTGATGTGGAGTAGATGTGTGTGTGATAAGCATTCCACCTTGGCAAGCAAAGCCATGCACCTTCACATGTCCATATGTGAGAGCGCATGGTGAGTTGTATGTGTGGTTAGCTTGGTAGAAGTGGTTGTGAAGTTGATGTGCATGACACAAACATGGGGTTAAAACCCCCATGTCACTTTGTCATTGTGCACATGAGCTCAACCATGTAGTAGATGACATAGTGAAACTACATGAAATGATGCCCTATTCACTAGGCATGATTCGGGGTAGTTTCCTCTTCCTTAATTTGTGGTCACTTGTTCCAAGTAAGTGCCCACATATTATATATGATTTTGGGGTAGAATCTCCCAAGGAATCCAGTGGTGGAGTTAGTTTTGCCATTACGATACTTTCTGGAGTTGACTTATTCAAATGTGTTGCAAGTTGCTCTTTGTTTCCATGGAATAGGTTGAGCCCAAGGGCATGAGCTTTTGTGTGGTAGTAGTAGGGGTTTTTCTTTACACCATGGTGGTGTCATTTATCACTTGGTGTTACTTGTGTGCAAGCTATGCCTAGACAAAGTGGGCATGTGGCTGAAAATTCCAGCTTAGTGAAATCTGGAATTTCACCAAGTCTGAGAATCTGGAAATATTTTCTTCTCCTGTAGATGAGGTTGTGCTGGTCATTGTGTTGTGATCTAGCCTTAGTTCAGTGCTAGGAATTTGGACCTGATATGTTTGTGAATCTCCCTGTAAAATTTCATCCCATTTGGAATCCTGTAGGTTATGTTTTGGTTGCTATCAAAAAGCTTCAGAACAAAGAAAGTCAGGTGCAGGAATTTTCACAAAGTCCCTGAGACCTGATGGTTTTGGAAAGTTTGTAGCCTTGTATCTTCCTGTGTTTAATTCCTTTTTGTCTGATTCTTGCTTATGCTGGTAGTATTCTTGGCTAGCTACAACCACATGTATTATTTGTTATATTTGGAGGGTTGTAGCTATGTTGCATGTAGCTCACAAAGTGCTAAGATGCAGTTTATGGCAGATTATGAAGTTTTGTCATTTTGATGATTGTGGGTGCTTAGTTGATGTTGTGGTGTTCTTCCTTGCTCCAATCCATTCATGTTGGGTTGTTATATGTCTTGGCAACCTGGGAATACCAGATTTGTGCCATTTGAGTGTGTGGTGTTGATTTTGACACGTAGGGCTTCATATCTTGTTCCGTTGATTCCCGTTGATCCGTAGCTCCGATTGTAATGTTCTTTATATGGTTTTGCATCTTTTTCACGAGATGCATCTGATCATGTCATTCTCATGGATGTCAAAATATCTTAGTGTACAGTTCTATACAGAAAATTGTAGTAGATTCTCTTGCTTGTGCTAGTGATAGAAATAGTGATGCATGCTCATTTTTCATCTCATGCATCATGTGCTTGTTGCATCTTGTGGTGATGTTGTTCATTGGATGTTATTATTATGTTGGGTAGCACCGGGATCGGAGAACGAGTACGTGGATTCGGGAGAGTACGTGCAGGACGAACAAGAACCATTCCAAGCTGAGGATATCACAAGCAAGATGATATGACCTTGATTCCATCTCTAGACTTGTTATGCTAGTTTGCAATTCCATGTCATATTGCTCGCTGCCTACCACTGAATTAAATTGCCTCTTGATATGCCATGAACCCATACACTGATCCCTTCCTAGCAAAACTTGAATGGCTAAGTAGGCTTTGCTCAGCTACTAATGTTAGCGTTGCTAGATGCAGGTGCTTTGACTCATGTGATAACATGAGCTTGATTTCATTATCTTAAATTCTGTTATTTAATTAATGCACCTATATACTTGGTAATTGACGGAAGGCCTAGCCTTTTGCCGGGTGCTTTGTTCTGTTATTGCCGCCACAGTTACCGGCTACCGGTGTTTGATTCCATATTGATCGCTCCTAACACGTTCGGGGTTGTTATGGGGACCCCCCTTGATAAATCGCGTAGCGCTAAGGCTTGTCCGACAGGACCCAACATTGGTGTTAATTTGCTAATCACTTAATAATAAACTGCATAGGGAATAGCTACCCCGAGGATTTTAATCAAAAACCCGGGCCAGTGCTCAACATGAGTGTTGGTCCAAACTAGAGTCGTGTGCGGGGCCAACCCGGGGCAAATCGGGAGATGTCTATCAGGCCACTGTACGCTGTGCTCATCCGGTGTTTCCTGAGACTGAGATACGCGGCTCTTATCAGGGTCGTCGACACGTCGGGAGGTCCTGCTAGCCTTGCCTTACCTTTGCGATATATCTTGCGTATAGGAATCCCAGTGAAGCTTTGGTATCCCCCAGAGTTGAGGTTTTCCTCTAAGGAATCCGACGAGATCACGAGATTCGTGATAGAGGATGACTTTGCGGCCTGTGTACGTTTGTGATGGACTAGTTGGAGCACCCCTGCAGGGTTTATGTTGGGGAACGTCGCATGGGAAACAAAAAATTTCCTACGCGCACGAAGACCTATCATGGTGATGTCCATCTACGAGAGGGGATGAGTGATCTACGTACCCTTGTAGATCGTACAGCAGAAGCGTTAGAGAACGCGGTTGATGTAGTGGAACGTCCTCACGTCCCTCGATCCGCCCCGCGAACAATCCCGCGATCAGTCCCACGATCTAGTACCGAACGGACGACACCTCCGCGTTCAGCACACGTACAGCTCGACGATGATCTCGGCCTTCTTGATCCAGCAAGAGAGACGGAGAGGTAGAAGAGTTCTCCGGCAGCGTGACGGCGCTCCGGAGGTTGGTGATGATCTTGTCTCAGCAGGGCTCCGCTCGAGCTCCGCAGAAACACGATCTAGAGGAAAAACTATGGAGGTATGTGGTCGGGCAGCCGTGAGAAAGTCGTCTCAAATCTGCCCTAAAAGCCCCATATATATAGGAGGAGGGAGGGGGACCTTGCCTTGGGGTCCAAGGGATCGCCAAGGGGTCGGCCGAGCCAGGGGGGAGGACTCTCCCCCCCAAACCGAGTCCTACTTGGTTTGGTGGGAGGGAGTCCTTCCCCCTTCCCACTTCTTCCTTTTTTTTCTTTCCTTTGATTTTTTCTCTCTTGGCGCATAGGGGATTGGTGGGCTGTCCCACCAGCCCACTAAGGGCTGGTGTGACCCCCCCAAATGCCTATGGGCTTCCCCGGAGTGGGTTGCCCCCCTCCGGTGAACTCCCGGAACCCATTCGTCATTCCCGGTACATTCCCGGTAACTCCGAAAACCTTCCGGTAATCAAATGAGGTCATCCTATATATCAATCTTCGTTTCCGGACTATTCCGGAAACCCTCGTGACATCCGTGATCTCATCCGGGACTCCGAACAACATTCGGTAACCAACCATATAATTCAAATACGCATAAAACAACGTCGAACCTTAAGTGTGCAGACCCTGCGGGTTCGAGAACTATGTAGACATGACCCGAGAGACTCCTCGGTCAATATCCAATAGCGGGACCTGGATGCCCATATTGGATCCTACATATTCTACGAAGATCTTATCGTTTGAACCTCAGTGCCAAGGATTCGTATAATCCCGTATGTCATTCCCTTTGTCCTTCGGTATGTTACTTGCCCGAGATTCGATCCTCAGTATCCGTATACCTATTTCAATCTCGTTTACCGGAAAGTCTCTTTACTCGTTCCGTAATACAAGATCCCGCAACTTACACTGAGTTACATTGCTTGCAAGGCTTGTGTGTGATGTTGTATTACCGAGTGGGCCCCGAGATACCTCTCCGTCACACGGAGTGACAAATCCCAGTCTTGATCCATACTAACTCAACTAACACCTTCGGAGATACCTGTAGAGCATCTTTATAGTCACCCAGTTACGTTGCGACGTTTGATACACACAAAGCATTCCTCCGGTGTCAGTGAGTTATATGATCTCATGGTCATAGGAATAAATACTTGACACGCAAAAAACAGTAGCAACAAAATGACACGATCAACATGCTACGTCTATTAGTTTGGGTCTAGTCCATCACGTGATTCTCCTAATGACGTGATCCAGTTATCAAGCAACAACACCTTGTTCATAATCAGAAGACACTGACTATCATCGATCAACTGGCTAGCCAACTAGAGGCATGCTAGGGACGGTGTTTTGTCTATGTATCCACACATGTAAATGAGTCTTCATTCAATACAATTATAGCATGGATAATAAACTATTATCTTGATACAGGAATTATAATAATAACTATACAATTATTAATGCCTCTAGGGCATAATTCCAACAGTCTCCCACTTGCACTAGAGTCAATAATCTAGCCCTCACATCACCATGTGAATTACATTGTAATAAATCTAACACCCATACAGTTCTGGTGTCGATCATGTTTTGGCCGTGGAAGAGGCTTAGTCAGCGGGTCTGCTACATTCAGATCCGTGTGCACTTTGCATATATTTACGCCCTCCTCCTCGACGTAGTCGCGGATGAGGTTGAAGCGTCGTTTGATGTGTCTGGTCTTCTTGTGAAACCGTGGTTCCTTTGCTAAGGCAATGGCACCAGTGTTGTCACAGAACAAGGTTATTGGATCCAGTGCACTTGGCACCACTCCAAGATCCGTCATGAACTGCTTCATCCAGACACCCTCCTTAGCCGCCTCCGAGGCAGCCATGTATTCCGCTTCACATGTAGAATCTGCTACGACGCTTTGCTTGGAACTGCACCAGCTTACTGCACCCCCATTAAGAATAAATATGTATCCGGTTTGCGACTTAGAGTCGTCCGGATCTGTGTCAAAGCTTGCATCGACGTAACCTTTTACGGCGAGCTCTTCGTCACCTCCATACACGAGAAACATCTCCTTAGTCCTTTTCAGGTACTTTAGGATATTCTTGACCGCTGTCCAGTGATCCACTCCTGGATTACTCTGGAACCTGCCTGCCATACTTATGGCCAGGCTAACATCCGGTCTAGTGCACAACATCGCATACATGATAGAACCTATGGCTGAAGCATAGGGGACGGAGCGCATATGCTCTCTATCTTCATCAGTTGCTGGGCACTGAGTCTTACTCAATCTCGTACCTTGTAACACTGGCAAGAACCCTTTCTTGGACTGTTCCATTTTGAACCTCTTCAAAACTTTATCAAGGTATGTGCTTTGTGAAAGTCCTATCAGGCGTTTTGATCTATCCCTATAGATCTTAATGCCTAGAATGTAAGCAGCTTCTCCTAGGTCCTTCATAGAGAAACTTTTATTCAAGTAACCTTTTATGCTCTCCAAAAGCTCTACGTTGTTTCCAATTAGTAATATGTCATCCACATATAATATTAGAAACGCCACAGAGCTCCCACTCACTTTCTTGTAAATACAAGATTCTCCAACCACTTGTATAAACCCAAATGCTTTGATCACCTCATCAAAGCGTTTGTTCCAACTCCGAGATGCTTGCACCAGTCCATAAATGGATCGCTGGAGCTTGCACACCTTGTCAGCATTTTTAGGATCGACAAAACCTTCGGGTTGCATCATATACAACTCTTCCTTAAGGAAACCATTAAGGAAAGCCGTTTTGACATCCATCTGCCAGATTTCATAATCGAAAAACGCAGCTATTGCTAACATGATTCTGACGGACTTAAGCATCGCTACGGGTGAGAAGGTCTCATCGTAGTCAACTCCTGGAACTTGTGAAAAACCTTTTGCCACAAGTCGAGCTTTATAAACGGTCACATTACCGTCAGCGTCCGTCTTCTTCTTAAAGATCCATTTGTTCTGAATAGCCTTGCGGCCTTCAGGTAGTATCTCCAAAGTCCACACTTTGTTCTCATACATGGATCCTATCTCGGATTTCATGGCTTCTAGCCATTTGTTGGAATCTGGGCCCACCATTGCTTCTTCATAATTTGCAGGTTCATTGTTGTCTAACAACATGATTGACAAGACGGGATTTCCGTACCACTCTGGAGCAGCGCGTGATCTCGTCGACCTGCGTGGTTCAACAGAAACTTGAACTGGAGTTTCATGATCATCATCATTAACTTCCTCCTCAACCGGCGTCGCAACGACAGAGGTTTCCCCTTGCCCTGCGCCACCATCCAGAGGGATGATAGGTTCGACAACCTCGTCAAGTTCTATCTTCCTCCCACTCAATTCTCTCGAGAGAAACTCCTTCTCGAGAAAAGTTCCGTTTTTAGCAACAAACACTTTGCCCTCGGATTTGAGATAGAAGGTGTACCCAACTGTCTCCTTTGGGTAACCTATGAAGATGCACTTTTCCGCTTTGGGTTCCAGCTTTTCAGGCTGAAGCTTTTTGACATAAGCATCACATCCCCAAACTTTAAGAAACGACAACTTTGGTCTTTTACCATACCACAGTTCGTATGGTGTCGTCTCAACGGATTTTGATGGTGCCCTATTTAAAGTGAATGCAGCTGTTTCTAATGCATAACCCCAAAATGATAATGGCAAATCAGTAAGAGACATCATAGATCGCACCATCTCTAACAAAGTACGATTACGACGTTCGGACACACCATTACGCTGTGGTGTTCCAGGCGGTGTTAACTGCGAAACAATTCCACATTGTCTTAAGTGAGTACCAAACTCGAAACTCAGATATTCACCCCCACGATCAGACCGTAGGAACTTGATCTTCTTGTTACGATGATTTTCTACTTCACTCTGAAATTGCTTGAACTTCTCAAATGTTTCAGACTTGTGCTTCATTAAGTAGACATAACCATATCTACTTAAATCGTCAGTGAAGGTGAGAAAATAACGATATCCGCCGCGTGCCTCCACGCTCATCGGACCACACACATCGGTATGTATGATTTCCAACAAGTCACTTGCACGCTCCATTGTTCCGGAGAACGGAGTTTTAGTCATCTTGCCCATGAGGCATGGTTCGCACGTGTCAAGTGAATCAAAGTCAAGTGACTCCAAAAGTCCATCAGCATGGAGTTTCTTCATGCGCTTTACACCAATATGACCCAAGCGGCAGTGCCACAAAAATATGGCGCTATCATTGTTTACTCTAACTCTTTTGGTCTCAATGTTATGTATATGTGTATTGCTATCGAGATTCAATATGAACAATCCTCTCACATTCGGTGCATGACCATAAAAGATGTTACTCATAGAAATAGAACAACCATTATTCTCAGACTTAAAAGAGTAACCGTCTCGCAATAAACAAGATCCAGATATAATGTTCATGCTCAACGCAGGCACTAAATAACAATGATTTAAGTTCATCACTAATCCCGATGGTAGCTGAAGTGACACGGTGCCGACGGCGATTGCATCAACCTTGGAACCGTTTCCTACGCGCATCGTCACTTCGTCTTTCGCCAGCCTTCGTCTATTCCGCAGTTCCTGCTTCGAGTTGCAAATGTGAGCAACAGAACCGGTATCGAATACCCAGGCACTACTACGAGAGCTGGTTAAGTACGCATCAATAACATGTATATCAAATATACCTGATTTTTCTTTGCCCGCCTTCTTATCTGCCAGATACTTGGGGCAATTGCGCTTCCAGTGACCCATACCCTTGCAATAGAAGCACTCTGTTTCAGGCTTAGGTCCAGCCTTGGGTTTCTTCGGTGGATTGGCAACAGGCTTGCCGCTCTTCTTCGAATTGCCCTTCTTGCCTTTGCCGTTTCTCTTGAAACTAGTGGTCTTGCTCACCATCAACACTTGATGTTCTTTACGGAGTTCAGACTCTGCGACTTTCAGCATCGCAAACAACTCGCCGGGAGACTTGTTCATCCCTTGCATGTTGTAGTTCAACACAAAGCCTTTATAGCTTGGCGGCAGTGATTGGAGGATTCTGTCAGTGATAGCTTCTTGCGGGAGTTCAATCCCCAGTTCAGCTAGACGGTTTGAGTACCCACACATTTTGAGCACATGTTCACTGACAGACGAGTTTTCCTCCATCTTGCAAGCATAGAATTTATCGGAGGTCTCATACCTCTCGATCCGGGCGTTCTTCTGAAAGATGAACTTCAACTCCTGGAACATCTCAAATGCTCCATGACGCTCAAAGCGACGTTGAAGTCCCGGTTCTAAGCCATACAAGACTGCACATTGAACTATTGAGTAGTCCTCCTTACGCGCTAACCAAGCGTTCTTAACATCCTGATCAGCCGTAGCGGGTGGTTCATCTCCTAGCGCAGCATTAAGGACATAATCCTTCTTTCCAGCTTGTAAGATTAGCTTAAGATTACAAGCCCAGTCTACAAAGTTGCTTCCATCATCTTTCAACTTAGCTTTCTCTAGGAACGTATTAAAATTCAGGATGACACTTGCGTGAGCCATGATCTACAACACAAATATATTCAAAGTGGACTTAGACTATGTTCAAGATAATTAGAGTTCAACTTAATCAAATTATATGCTAAACTCCCACTCAAAAAGTACATCTCTCTAGTCATTTGAGTGGTTCATGATCCACCTACACTATCCCAACTCCGATCATCACGTGAGTCGGGAGTAGTTTCAGTGGTAAGCATCCCTATGCTAATCATATCATCTATATGATTCATGATCGACCTTTCGGTCTCATGTGTTCCGAGGCCATGTCTGCACATGCTAGGCTCGTTAAGCTTAACCCGAGTGTTCCGCGTGCGCAACTGTTTTGCACCCGTTGTATGTGAACGTTGAGTCTATCACACCCGATCATCACGTGGTGTCTCGAAACGACGAACTGTAGCAACGGTGCACAGTCGGGGAGAACACAATTTCGTCTTGAAATTTTAGTGAGAGATCACCTCATAATGCTACCGTCGTTCTAAGCAAAATAAGGTGCATAAAAGGATTAACATCACATGCAATTCATAAGTGACATGATATGGCCATCATCACGTGCTTCTTGATCTCCATCACCAAAGCACCGGCACGATCTTCTTGTCACCGGCGCCACACCATGATCATCCATCAACGTGTTGCCATCGGGGTTGTCGTGCTACTTATGCTATTACTACTAAAGCTACATCCTAGCAAAATAGTAAACGCATCTGCAAGCACAAACTTGTTAGTATAAAGACAACCCTATGGCTCCTGCCGGTTGCCGTACCATCGACGTGCAAGTCGATATTTCTATTACAACATGATCATCTCATACATCCAATATATCACATCACATCATTGGCCATATCACATCACAATCATACCCTGCAAAAACAAGTTAGACGTCCTCTAATTTTGTTGTTGCATGTTTTACGTGGTGACCAAGGGTATCTAGTAGGATCGCATCTTACTTACGCAAACACCACAACGGAGATATATGAGTTGCTATTTAACCTCATCCAAGGACCTCCTCGGTCAAATCCGATTCAACTAAAGTTGGAGAAACCGTCACTTGCCAGTCATCTTTGAGCAAAGGGGGTTACTCGTAACGATGAAACCAGTCTCTCGTAAGCGTACGAGTAATGTCGGTCCAAGCCGCTTCAATCCAACAATACCGCGGAATCAAGAAAAGACTAAGGAGGGCAGCAAAACGCACATCACCGCCCACAAAACCTTTTGTGTTCTACTCGAGAAGACATCTACGCATGAACCTAGCTCTGATACCACTGTTGGGGAACGTCGCATGGGAAACAAAAAATTTCCTACGCGCACGAAGACCTATCATGGTGATGTCCATCTACGAGAGGGGATGAGTGATCTACGTACCCTTGTAGATCGTACAGCAGAAGCGTTAGAGAACGCAGTTGATGTAGTGGAACGTCCTCACGTCCCTCGATCCGCCCCGCGAACAATCCCGCGATCAGTCCCACGATCTAGTACCGAACGGACGGCACCTCCGCGTTCAGCACACGTACAGCTCGACGATGATCTCGGCCTTCTTGATCCAGCAAGAGAGACGGAGAGGTAGAAGAGTTCTCCGGCAGCGTGACGGCGCTCCGGAGGTTGGTGATGATCTTGTCTCAGCAGGGCTCCGCCCGAGCTCCGCAGAAACACGATCTAGAGGAAAAACTATGGAGGTATGTGGTCGGGCAGCCGTGAGAAAATCGTCTCAAATCTGCCCTAAAAGCCCCATATATATAGGAGGAGGGAGGGGGACCTTGCCTTGGGGTCCAAGTGATCTCCAAGGGGTCGGCCGAGCCAGGGGGGAGGACTCTCCCCCCCCCCCAAACCGAGTCCTACTTGGTTTGGTGGGAGGGAGTCCTTCCCCCTTCCCACTTCTTCCTTTTTTTTCTTTCCTTTGATTTTTTCTCTCTTGGCGCATAGGGGATTGGTGGGCTGTCCCACCAGCCCACTAAGGGCTGGTGTGACCCCCCCAAATGCCTATGGGCTTCCCCGGAGTGGGTTGCCCCCCTCCGGTGAACTCCCGGAACCCATTCGTCATTCCCGGTACATTCCCGGTAACTCCGAAAACCTTCCGGTAATCAAATGAGGTCATCCTATATATCAATCTTCATTTCCGGACTATTCCGGAAACCCTCGTGACGTCCGTGATCTCATCCGGGACTCCGAACAACATTCGGTAACCAACCATATAACTCAAATACGCATAAAACAACGTCGAACCTTAAGTGTGCAGACCCTGCGGGTTCGAGAACTATGTAGACATGACCCGAGAGACTCCTCGGTCAATATCCAATAGCGGGACCTGGATGCCCATATTGGATCCTACATATTCTACGAAGATCTTATCGTTTGAACCTCAGTGCCAAGGATTCGTATAATCCCGTATGTCATTCCCTTTGTCCTTCGGTATGTTACTTGCCCGAGATTCGATCGTCAGTATCCGTATACCTATTTCAATCTCGTTTACCGGCAAGTCTCTTTACTCGTTCCGTAATACAAGATCCCGCAACTTACACTGAGTTACATTGCTTGCAAGGCTTGTGTGTGATGTTGTATTACCGAGTGGGCCCCGAGATACCTCTCCGTCACACGGAGTGACAAATCCCAGTCTTGATCCATACTAACTCAACTAACACCTTCGGAGATACCTGTAGAGCATCTTTATAGTCACCCAGTTACGTTGCGACGTTTGATACACACAAAGCATTCCTCCGGTGTCAGTGAGTTATATGATCTCATGGTCATAGGAATAAATACTTGACACGCAAAAACAGTAGCAACAAAATGACACGATCAACATGCTACGTCTATTAGTTTGGGTCTAGTCCATCACGTGATTCTCCTAATGACGTGATCCAGTTATCAAGCAACAACACCTTGTTCATAATCAGAAGACACTGACTATCATCGATCAACTGGCTAGCCAACTAGAGGCATGCTAGGGACGGTGTTTTGTCTATGTATCCACACATGTAAATGAGTCTTCATTCAATACAATTATAGCATGGATAATAAACTATTATCTTGATACAGGAATTATAATAATAACTATACATTTATTATTGCCTCTAGGGCATAATTCCAACAGTTTAATCTTTCGGAAAGCCGTGCCCGCGGTTATGTGGCAACTTGGAATATTTTTGCTAACATCCGGTATGAGATAACTCAAACATAAGCTAATAAAATTGCCAACTGTGTGCGTAACCGTGACTGTCCCCTCGAAGATCTCTCTTCGATCGGGAACACAGTGGGGTTATGAATGTCGTAGGTGGGTGTTCAGGATCACTTAGTGATCAAGCAATCACGACCGCTAGTGTAGACCACCTTCATAAATGCTACGTAAGATAGCCAACAAATCAAGCTTAGGATGCTGCAACCCTAAACACTTCACCTTATCCTACCTAATAACTTGACTAGTTCTGGCACCAAGGTCTTAGATTGCTGAGTCCCCGTGGCTCATGGATTCCTCCAAAATCCCAATAGGTACAGGTACCCCAGAGACAGATGATCCCGACGACACTCAGCTGGCGTGGCAGTACGACGAGGAGACAGACCGCCTTTACGTGAACTATCCAGAAGATTGAGGCGTGGTCGTGATCGTGGGCCTGCACGCAGGGTAGCATAGCATTTCTATGTTTTGTAGTCCGTAGTGGACCTACCTTGGTTGTATGTGTGTTGTACTCTGAGATATTTATGAGAAGGCAATTGAATCCCTGATTGTCTATCTTTATTATTATGTATGTGTTCTGCTACCCGTTTGCGAGACGCTTAGATGCGCTCCTTTCCAATTCGGGGCCTCGATCCCCAGATCGGAAAGGACCGCATCTTGGTCGTTACAGCAACACACCAACAATAGCATAGTACAGTTACAAACATAGCATAGTGGAGTCACTTAATCATACATAATATATAGATTCTAATCATCTTGCATTACAACATTGGTACAATAGAGCAACACAGCAACACAACAACACATCAACCATAGCATAGTGGACTTCATCTTCATCTGATCAGCTCATCCATCCAAAATGTCCGTGATCATCTTCAACTTCTCTTGGTTCTTCTCCAATGCCTTCAACTGATCAGCAATCTGGATCTTCAGCTCATCCTTGCATTTAATCAGATTCTCAATTCCTTTCTTCAGACCATCAATGTGAAGGTTGAGCACCACAATTTCATCATTAAGTTTGTCCTTCTCCTTCAAATGATTTGCCTTCTGGGTCCTAATGACCCCGCCTTGAGCTTCTGCAAGGTTGAGCAGTTGATTCACATCTTCTACTAGTTTGTCATAGTTTGCATCAAGATTTCTTTTCTCCTCTGTGAGGTGGTGAATTTTCAGTGAATTCTCCAAATTATCATCCCTCCTAGCACTCTTGCCGTCTTCCAACATTTGCCACAATTTTAACAATGCATTTTGCATTGTGGGAGACCACTCTTGGTCTACCCAACCAACAAAACCACAGTTTTGAGGTGGCTGCAATACAAAATAACCAGTACTTCAGCAATACAGAATAACCAGAAAATAACAAGCCAGAATTCTGTAATAAACATGCAATGACAGTGTTGTAATAAACAAGCAATGACAGTGCTGTAACAAGCCAGAATCTTTTAGCTAAACTAGCAATGACAGTGCTGTAATAAACAATGACAGTCTGAATATTTGAGCTAAACAAACAATGACAGTGATGTAGTAAACACTGACAGTCTGAATCTTTTGAGCTAAACAAACAATGACAATCTGAATATTTTAGCTAAACAAACAATGACACTGATGTAGTAAACACTGACAATCTGAATCTTTTTAGCTAAACAAACAATGACAGTCTGAATCTTTTGAGCTAAACAAACAATGACAGTCTAACACTAAAGAAGATAGAACTAACCGGCTAAGCACACACTAAAAATCTTCTCCCTGTCTCAAATCCTTCGAATGCTACGCGACGCTCAGGCGGCAGCCGATGCTCCAAGCAAACATCTAGGACAGAATTCTCGATGCCCATGTAGTCTCCGTTGACGATGCTAGCAGGGCTCTAAAGAAGAACCAAGAAACAGTGATAAATCCCCAATGTGAAGAAACCGAAACCCTAAACCTAACCCTAGCTCTACAAATTACCCGGTACATCATGCCGTCCGAGGAAGAGCTGATGCCCAGGCTCGATAGGTCGTTGCTACTCTCATCCTCGTAAACCATGGCACGGCGGAGGTGGTGGCGGCCGACGAGCTTCGGCGACGAGGGGGGTAGAGCGCGAGCAGAGTAGACTGGCTCGGTCGACCAGGTTCGAGCGAGACACAAAGACCGACCGAACCGGTGCGTGCCGACCAGGTTTTTTTTTGAAGGTGTCTATGCCATTTGTTTTTTTTGTAAGATGTCCCGGACGGCACGTGGCGGACGGGACGTTGCAGGAACTGTCACATCATATAAAGAGGGAACTGCCACTTCGTCTCCCTCGTCTCCCTCGTCGCCTCTTCTCCCTCGTCTCCCTCGTCGCCTCGTCTCCCACTCCTCCCACTTCGTCTTCTCGCTCTCTCCCGTTGCACAGTCTCCCTCGTCGCCTCGTCTCCCACACCCAATGGAGGGCGCTCGTCGCGCCGTCGCCGTTGCGGGTCTTGAGGTGCCGAAGCAGGAGGACACGACCGCAACCGTTGTCGCCGCTGCGGAACTTGAGAAGGAGGTGCCGAAGTAGGAGGACACGACCGCAACCGCTGTCGCCGCTGCGGATCTTGAGAAGGAGGTGCCAAAGTAGGAGGACACGACCTCGAGCGGTGCTGCGCAGGCTCACAACGATGAGGTGGGTTTTTTAGATGAGGTCTTCTGGGTTTTTTATAGTTGATTCGTGCTTGAATGCTACATAGATTTATTGAGACTTGGATTTCTTTAATTTCAATCTTGATTTGTGCATGTGGATGTGGTAATTCTTCGCGTTCCCCTGCTTTCATAGTTATCGTTGATAAGCAGGAGATTTAGCATATATTCAGAGAGCATAACTCACTCTGCTTTTGCATGTGTTGGCGAACTTTTGCATTTTGTTGGCTTGAATCAACGAAATCTTTCTCTTATTAGTAAAGATTTCACCTAGGTCATGTGCTTGATATATACGAACACCCATTCCTAAATTTCGCCTAGGTCTGCCCCCTCTCTTGCATTTTATTGGGATTATTAGTAAGGATTTAATAAGAGTTAGGTTTTGAATTGGGATCTTGATTGTTGCATGTGCTTAGATTTTATTATGTGTCGGATATGTTGATAGATTTGTTGTGGTTATCCCCTCACCGGGGTACGGCAGGGGTTGAGCAGCCCAATTGTGCAATGTTCTGCTATATAAAATGCAGAACAGAGAGAATTGTCTTATGCAAACAGATAAGAAAAGATAATGAAGTGATACTTACAAATTGCTTGCAGACATCACATTTTGGATGAAAGCGCTCCTTGTAACAAGTTTTATGGTATGGATGGTTTCCTGACATGGAGAACTGCATGTTTTTGTTGGTAAACTCAATACCAATGCAACTGCTTAATTAGTACACAAAACAACAAAGAGCTACCTCATAGTCATATATTGGCTGATTACAAGCATGGCAGCAAAAGCACTCTAGATGCCAAACAACTCCCATGCAACTAAGAAAACGTCCATGGCCAATTTCATTGTGACATCCAGCACATGTCCTGACAAAAGAAGTGTATACATAACATATAGTTACAGAGTACAGATAACTCCCGTAACTGATTGCAATCAGAGTGTTCTGGACCAACACAATATTCTCCTCGCATGCTTTAAGAAACAAATTATACACACTCTCTTGTTTTTTTACCAGGTATCTTTGTTATTTTCTTTTGACAGCAATGGTAGATTTCACACACCCAAGGCACTTCATGTGAAGATATAATTCACAGTATCGCACCCAATGATGTGTTTCCACGCTTCAATAACTACATTAAATGGTTTATCAAATAAAGATGGGGGCAAACCAGGTCTGACGGGTTTTTCTTTCATGTATATGCTGGATATCCAAGTTTCAAACCACAGTTTGATTTTTTGAAAGGACATTTAAATCTTTGTATGAAAGATCAAAAGATTGTATAAGTGAAATGCACAAAGGACAGACCTAGTGCAGATAATAGGGTGGCTGATGCAGCAGCACTATGAATGTAATTAGAAGCACATTGTTCAATGCTTGACCTTTTGAATATTGTGTTACATAGTTTGTACTAATCGAATTACTTATATTGTAGGAAAAGGAAGCTGCACGCATGAAGAGGAAGCTCGCCAAGACTGGGTTCAAGAGCCAGTATGACTCTGACTACGACAACAACGACGACCCGTATGAGGTAATCCCAACTATTTTAGTTTAGCGTAAGCACTATATGAATGCATGTTGGTGGGCTTTTTAATGTAATTGATGTAGAGAGTGTTTTAATGTTGTTTGTTTAATTAGATTACTGTACTGTTGGGTAACGTAGCATAAATTCAAAATTTTCCTACGCATGTTCAGATCTTCCTATGGAAAGACCAGCAACGAGAGAGGGGTAAGAGCATCTTCATACCTTTGAAGATCGCTAAGCGGAAGCGTTGCTAGAACGCGGTTGATGGAGTCGTACTCGCAGCGATTCCGATCTAGTGCCGAACAACGGCACCTCCGCGTTCAACACACGTGCAGCCCGGTGACGTCTCCCGCACCTTGATCCAGCAAGGAGGAGGGAGAGGTTGGGGAAGAAGACCAGCAACACGACGGCGTGGTGTTGGTGGAGAGACGAGGTCTCCCGGCAGGGCTTCGCCAAGCGCCGGCAGAGAGGAGGAGGAAGAAGTGCAGGGCTGCGCCGAGGGAGAGGGATAACCGTGTCCTCCAAAGGCCAAAAGTGCCCACTATATATAGGGGAAGGGGAGAGGGGTTGCCACCCCTAGGGTTCCCACCCTAGGGGGTGTGGCAGCCCTCCCAGATGGGGGGAGTGGCGGCCAGGGCAAGGAGGAGGGGTGGCGCACCCCTCTGGTGGGCCTAAGGCCCACCTTAGTTAGGGTTCCCCCCTTCCCCCTTTTTTCTGGTGCACATGGGCTGGGTGGGGGGCGCATTAGCCCACTTAGGGGCTGGTTCCCTTCCCCAATTAGCCCATCTAGCCTCCCGGGGTCGTCACCCCCCTTCGGTGGTCCCCCGGGACCACCTCCGGTGGTCCCGGTGGTCCCGGTACGTTACCGGTGATGCCCGAAACACTTCCGGTGTCCGAAACCATCCGTCCTATATATCAATCTTTACCTCCGGACCATTCTGGAGCTCCTCATGACGTCCGGGATCTCATCCGGGACTCCGAACAACTTTCGGTAATCTCGTATAACAATTCCCTATAACCCTAGCGTCATCGAACCTTAAGTGTGTAGACCCTACGGGTTCGGGAGAGAGGCAGACATGACCGAGACACCTCTCTGGCCAATAACCATCAGCGGGGTCTGGATACCCATGGTGGCTCCCACTAGCTCCACGATGATCTCATCGGATGAACCACGATGTCAAGGATCCAATCAATCCCGTATACAATTCCCTTTGTCTGTCGGTATAGAACTTGCCCGAGATTCGATCGTCGGTATACCTATACCTTGTTCAATCTCGTTACCGGTAAGTCTCTTTACTCGTTCCGTAGCACGTCATCGTGTGACTAACTCCTTAGTCACATTGAGCTCATTATGATGTTCTACCGAGTGGGCCCAGAGATACCTCTCCGTCACACGGAGTGACAAATCCCGATCTCGATTCGTGCCAACCCAACAGACACTTTCGGAGGTACCCGTAGTGCACCTTTATAGTCACCCAGTTACGTTGTGACGTTTGATACACCCAAAGCACTCCTACGGTATCCGGGAGTTGCACAATCTCACGGTCGAAGGAAAAGATACTTGACATTAGAAAAGCATTAGCATACGAACAATACGATCTAGTGCTAGGCTTAGGATTGGGTCTTGTCCACCACATCATTCTCCCAATGATGTGATCCCGTTATCAATGACATCCAATGTCCATGATCAGGAAACCATGATCATCTATTGACTAACGAGCTAGCCAACTAGAGGCTTGATAGGGACACATTGTGATCTATTCATTCACACATGTATTACTGTTTCCTGTTAATACAATTATAGCATGAACGATAGACGATTATCATGAACAAGGAAATATGATAATAACCATTTTATTATTGCCTCTAGGGCATATTTCCAACATGTACATGACTTTTTTCTTTGTTTGTTCATAAAATTTGGTAAATGGGAATTATCTGATGTTTGTTCATTGCATCATTCTGAATCAGAAGTGTGTGTTCTAGCTCCATAATGCCTATATGAATGCATAATGTGTTCCTGCAATTAATTTGTGTGTGCAGTATAATTGTGGAGATGATCGTGGAGGACGGAAACAAAGAGTCCTTCATTGAGAAGGAAGCCCAGAAGATTAGGGAGAAGGGGAAGGCGGCGTACTTCAAGAGCGGAATGTTCAGATACCCATACTGCACCATAAAGCCAAAGCCCAAGGATGGGATTTATGAACACCTTATGTCGCATGCACGCGGTTTATCGACGAGTGCGGCAGACATCAAGACTAGGGAAGAGCATGCAGCCCTCCTGAAGGCTCTAGGTCCCATTTAGTCACCCTCCATGATCCTACGCGGTTTATCGATGTCGTTGTGAACTATTTTACTTTTGCGCAAATGGCAGGTTGTTGTGAACTGTTGGAATGTTATGGCAGGTTGTTGTGAACTATTGGAATGTTCTACTTTTGATGTTGGAATGTGTATCATGAGTTTATGTGCTGCAACAATCACGGTAGTGTTGGGGAACGTCGCATGGGAAACAAAAATTTTCCTACGCGCACGAAGACCTATCATGGTGATGTCCATCTACGAGAGGGGATGAGTGATCTACGTACCCTTGTAGATCGTACAGCAGAAGCGTTAGAGAACGCGGTTGATGTAGTGGAACGTCCTCACGTCCCTCGATCCGCCCCGCGAACAATCCCGCGATCAGTCCCACGATCTAGTACCGAACGGACGGCACCTCCGCGTTCAGCAGACGTACAGCTCGACGATGATCTCGGCCTTCTTGATCCAGCAAGAGAGACGGAGAGGTAGAAGAGTTCTCCGGCAGCGTGACGGCGCTCCGGAGGTTGGTGATGATCTCGTCTCAGCAAGGCTCCGCCCGAGCTCCGCAGAAACGCGATCTAGAGGAAAAACTATGGAGGTATGTGGTCGGGCAGCCGTGAGAAAGTCGTCTCAAATCTGCCCTAAAAGCCCCATATATATAGGAGGAGGGAGGGGGACCTTGCCTTGGGGTCCAAGGGATCCCCAAGGGGTCGGCCGAGCCAGGGGGGAGGACTCTCCCCCCCCCCCCAAACCGAGTCCTACTTGGTTTGGTGGGAGGGAGTCCTTCCCCCTTCCCACTTCTCCTTTTTTTTTCTCTTTCCTTTGATTTTTTCTCTCTTGGCGCATAGGGGATTGGTGGGCTGTCCCACCAGCCCACTAAGGGCTGGTGTTACCCCCCCCAAATGCCTATGGGCTTCCCCGGAGTGGGTTGCCCCCCTCCGGTGAACTCCCGGAACCCATTCGTCATTCCCGGTACATTCCCGGTAACTCCGAAAACCTTCCGGTAATCAAATGAGGTCATCCTATATATCAATCTTCGTTTCCGGACCATTCCGGAAACCCTCGTGACGTCCGTGATCTCATCCGGGACTCCGAACAACATTCGGTAACCAACCATATAACTCAAATACGCATAAAACATCGTCGAACCTTAAGTGTGCAGACCCTGCGGGTTCGAGAACTATGCAGACATGACCCGAGAGACTCCTCGGTCAATATCCAATAGCGGGACCTGGATGCCCATATTGGATCCTACATATTCTACGAAGATCTTATCGTTTGAACCTCAGTGCCAAGGATTCGTATAATCCCGTATGTCATTCCCTTTGTCCTTCGGTATGTTACTTGCCCGAGATTCGATCGTCAGTATCCGCATACCTATTTCAATCTCGTTTACCGGCAAGTCTCTTTACTCGTTCCGTAATACAAGATCCCGTAACTTACACTAAGTTACATTGCTTGCAAGGCTTGTGTGTGATGTTGTATTACCGAGTGGGCCCCGAGATACCTCTCCGTCACACGGAGTGACAAATCCCAGTCTTGATCCATACTAACTCAACTAACACCTTCGGAGATACCTGTAGAGCATCTTTATAGTCACCCAGTTACGTTGCGACGTTTGATACACACAAAGCATTCCTCCGGTGTCAGTGAGTTATATGATCTCATGGTCATAGGAATAAATACTTGACACGCAGAAAACAGTAGCAACAAAATGACACGATCAACATGCTACGTCTATTAGTTTGGGTCTAGTCCATCACGTGATTCTCCTAATGACGTGATCCAGTTATCAAGCAACAATACCTTGTTCATAATCAGAAGACACTGATTATCATCGATCAACTGGCTAGCCAACTAGAGGCATGCTAGGGACGGTGTTTTGTCTATGTATCCACACATGTAAATGAGTCTTCATTCAATACAATTATAGCATGGATAATAAACTATTATCTTGATACAGGAATTATAATAATAACTATACATTCATTATTGCCTCTAGGGCATAATTCCAACAGGTAGCTGCTTCTATTTTGCTTCACTGATCATAAAGAGTGGGTCGACTGGTTAGCAACAGGCAACATATCAATTCAGCTCTCTGATGTAGATAGCAACAGCAACAGCTCTCTGATGTAGATAGCAACAGCAACAGCTCTCTGATGTAGTTGGCAACAGCAACAACTGCCGATGGGTGAGGTGGCCGTGGCGTCAGCACCACCACCGCCCCCGTCGATCGCCGCCCCCATCCCCGTCGGTCGCCGCCGCCCCATCCCCGTCGATCGCCGCCGCCCCATCCCCGTCGGTTGTCGCCACCCCCGAGATCTAGATTTGCTCGTCCCTTGTCGGAAATTGGCTAAATGTTGGCCCCTGTCGGAAATTGGCAAAGTGTTGGCCGTCCCCGTCGGTCCCACTTATCAATGATATGAGAGACCCGCGATTTAATATAATATACCCCCAAATACCGATAGCTGAGCAACAGTCCCTCTCTAGCCCAACGGTAACAAACACTTAGCGGAAGCGCTCGGTCGTGGGTTCGAGTCCCCGCTCGCGCATGTTTTTTCGGGAATTAAGCGAGGCTCGCGCATGTCCCCGCTCGGTCGCCGGCCCCTCGCCTGCCTGTCAAATGGGTCCTACCTCAGTGACAAGTAAGCGAGGCTGCTGAGGTGGCTGCGTAACTAGCCTAGTGCATTCGAACTATTTAGTAACGACCATTCATATTGGTCATTATCACCTAGAAATAAGGGAGTGCCAGGTGCTGTCCGCTTTCTGACCTTTTCCAGTAAGCAAGTGATGACCTTTCTGATGAAAATGGTCGTTGGTTTTTGGGGCTAGGACCCCTCCAGACAGCTTACGACCAAATGATGTCAAATGGTCATAGATTTATGACCATTCCTTCCAGCGTCAGTGACAAAAGGTCGTTAGTTGACATATTTCTTGTAGTGTGGCCGAACTAGAGACGAAGCTATAACCGCATCAAATAAGTGGTGGAATAAAAAAATTAAGGTACATTATTCTGCAAATTACAATTGAATTGCTCACACTTGATTACATTATTTAGCCTTGTCGTAATTACCTACCTAATGCTACAGCAGAGACCAGGTGTCAGAAAATTCAAGGGTGGCAATCATGAGTACTTGGATATGCTTATAGAGCTATTCCAAGGTGTGGCAGTTGATGGATCATCAGCTTATGTGCCCCATAGATGAAGAGGAAGAAGAAGAATATGTTGCTGTCGATGATGGACATGAGCAGAGTCCAATGAGCACCACGAGGAGGAAGAGGGGAAGCAATGACGCTGAACAGTCAACATCAAGCCCAGGCAAGAAACACAAGAGCCCAATGGTGAAACTAATGACACGGCTGATCAATACTATGAATACTGAGAACACTTCTGACATGATCACTGAATATTAAAAACAAAAGGCAGGAAGCAAAGGACAAGGCAAAAGAGAAGAAATCAAATAGCACTAAAGAATCCATTACTCATTGTCAAGTGTTGGCAGTTCAATGTGGACACTCCAAATTTGGTGAGGGTCTTCAATGATGCCCAATCCAAATTTGGTGACAAGTTTCCAAAACCACCACCTCAAAAGTTCTATCTTGTGGACTCACGATACCCAAATAGACCGGCTTATCTTGCACCATACAAGGATTTAACCTATCATTTCCAAGAGTACTCTGATGGTACAATGCCTAGAGAAAAAAAGGAACACTTCAATTTCAGCCATTCTTTACTTAGAAATGTCATCGAGAGGTGTTTTGGAGTCTTGAAGAACAAGTGGAGTTTTTTTTCACTTATCTAGTTATCCACGACACAAATAAAGCAAAATCATTGTGGCTTGCATTGCACTGTACAATTTTCTTAGACAAAGTTAACTAGTCAATATAGATTTCGCTTTGTGTGATCAAGATAAAAATTATGTACCATTGTTTGTGCCAACGACTACTCCAACAAATGATTCAACCAATCAGATGGATAGTGCTGCAATGAATCAATTTACAAATTGGGTCGCTCATGGGTTGTGGTGCTTGAAACAACAATGATATATTATTTCGGTTGTTATGAACAAGTGTTCTTCGCTTCTGTAATCTCACTTATTTCGGTTGTTATGAACAAGTGTTGGCACGAACAAGTGTTCTTTCCGTTGTTATGAACAAGTGTTATTTTAGTTGTTATTACTTCTGTAATCTCTATTAGTTTATTACTAGGAGTAACATGATCTTTTAGCATGTCATTTAATAACCTCCAGTTTATGTTTAGTCTCTGGAACCAACAGGTAGGGACTAGAGACTTTTTATTTGAGACTAAAAAAATCATAGGACTTTTAAACCAAACAGCGCTGAAATCCGCATGGGTTTGATGGTATGGGGCCCCATTATTGTCCCTAGGTAGGGGCCACGCATGGTGCAAGCTATGCCGAATGAGGTGACGATGCACCAGTGCTTTTCTTGACCAAGTGCTCACCAAAAAGTGTGAGTCGAGCTGGCAAACCAACTACAATATTCAGTCAAGCGGTAGCTTAGTCATAGTGGGCACACCGCGTAAATAATTTAGTTGGGCTAGACATGCCGAATGGAGATCGCTTCGGTCACATGATTGATGAGTGATATTTGTGCGCTCATCACAACTTGTTTAATGCGGATAATCTCAGAAATCCCGAGAAAATCACACTGATATTGCTACTAATGAGATCGTGAAATCCTTTGTTTAACTTGGTTCCACTGAAAAGAAGTTCAAACATGGAGATAAAATATCACTTAGAAGGAAACAAGGAAATTGGAAAAAGAAGGAAATCAAAGGCGCGACTATCTATCGAGAAAACAAGACCCCGTGTGGTACACAAGCCCACGAGCTAGTACCAATTGTCAGTAGCTCCGTGAGGTTAACTGCCAATCATAATAAAATTGTGTATTGGGTATTTAAACATCATACACCATTGTATACATACTAAAAAAATGACCCGTGCGTTACAACGGAAGAAAAAAAAACATAATCTTCAATGATGATGACAACATAATGTACACACATTACCGCTTGATTTTGAAATTTTGTGCACAAATACAACAAATGTTTCTCCTTTTAAATTTATTCACAAGTTGAAGCAATCTTTACATTTTCAAAAAATATATATATATATCATTGTTGTCAAAAAGCTTGGTAACTCAAAGAATTATTCTGAATTTCAAGAACTTTTTTTAGAAAACATACAATGATAATCTGATCCATCCAACAGTTAATTCTTCAAAATTCATACGGGTATATTGTCACACAGACTTAGAAGCATTAATGTTTAACTACATACATTAGATCTTTCATGAATAATTTTACAAATATGAGAACAATTTTAAAAATGAGAACATTCTTTAAAATTTACAACATTCACTAAAAATCGTGAATATTTTTATATTTTGAACGGATTTAAATATTTTCTTTTGAATTGGCGACCAATTCTAGAAAAGATGAACATAATTTTTGAACGTTGGAGGATTTTATTTTAAATTCACAAACATTTTTTGAAACGCATGAGGTTCGTTTTGAATAAAAAAACATTTTTATAAATCAGTAACATACTTATTAAATTCACGGACATTGTTTTGGAATTTGCAAAAAATTTATAAAAATCCGGCGCTTTTCTTGAATCCACAAACATTTTATGTTTTCGTCAACATTTTCATTCAAAATTCCTATTTTTTAATATGCAAAAGTTTTTGTAATTCTAAATTATTTCAATTAGAAATAAACAATAATGGAACCGAAAAATTTAAATAAATAAAAACAAACTATCAAAACAGGCATTAGCTATTTTTACAATTTTAGGACATTTTTCAAATGCATTAACATATTTTGAATTAGAAAGCATTTTGTTAAATGCCTTTAATATTTTTTAATACACGGAATTTGGTTTGATATCATGGACTTTTCTTATTTTACAAACATTTTGTTTAAAATTGGAAACATTTTATTGTATATACGAGCATTTTTTATAAAAACTCCGAGTTGTTTTTGAAGTCACAAACTTTAATTTTTTTAAATATGTTGATTTAAAATTTTCAGTTTATTAAAAGTTTAAAGGTTATTTGAAGTTCTAAATTATTAAAAATAGAAAAATAAAATCAAACTGAAAATAAATAAATAAACATAAGTAAAAAAACAGACGCCTGTGCATGGGTCGGCCCATACAGTGTGCTGGATATTCTCCCAGCTTGCAGAGTGTAATATAAGTGGTTTTTACATGGTCCGGTCCAGTCCGAGATTTTTCGCTTTGTGAAACGTTTTCTAATACTTACCGGTGATATGGTGGGTAATTTATGCAAACTTCAGGAGCAATTTCCACGACGTATCATAGAATCAATAAATGCTTGATTAGTACTAGCAAAATGGTCCGTGCGTTGCAACAGGAGAAAAAAAAATCTTTAACGATGATGAGCATATTATGTTGACCCATCATTGCTTGATTTTGAAATTTTGTGCACAAATACAACAAAATGTTTCTTCTTTTAAATTTATTCACAAGTTGAAGCAATCTTTACATTTAAAAAAAATCATGGTTGTCAAAAATCTTGGTAACTCAAAGAATTATTCTTAACTTCAAGAATTATATTTAGAAAACATACAATAATAATCAGATCCATCCAACAGTTAATTATTCAAAAATCATACGGGTATATTTTCATAAAGACATAGAAGCATTAATATTTAACTACATACATTAGATCTTTCATGAACAATTTTACAAATATGAGAACAATTTTAAAATCAAGAACATTTTTTACAATTTACAAACATTTACTAAAAATCATGAATATTTTTTATATTTCAAACGGTTTAAATGTATTTTTTGAATTGACGACCAATTCTAGAAAAGACGAACATAATTTTTTATGTTGGAGGATTTTACTTTAAATTCACAAACATTTTTGAAACGCATGAAGTTTTTCTGAATAAACAAACATTTTCATAAGTCAGTAATATATTTTTTAAATTCACGGACATTGTTTTGGAATTTGCAAAAAAATTTATAAAAATACGGCGCCTTTTTTGAATCCACAAACATTTTATGTTTTCGTCAACATTTTATTCAAAATTCCTATTTTTAAATATGGAAATGCTTTTGTAATTTTAAATTATTTAAATTAGAAATAAACAAAAATGGAACGAAAAAATTTAAATAAAAAAAGAAACTATCAAAACAAACATTAGCTATTTTTAAAATTTTAGGACATTTTTTAAATACATTAACATATTTTGAATTAGAAAGCATTTTGTTAAATACTTTATTAATTTTTAATACATGGAGTTTGATTTGTAATCATGGACTTTTCTTATTTGAGAAACAAATTTTCAACCTTGCAAACATTTTATTGTATATGCGAGCATTTTTTATAAAAACTCCGAGCAGTTTTTGAAGTCACAAACATTTTATTTTTTAAATATGTTGATTTAATATTTTAACTTTATTAGAAGTTTAAAGGTTATTTGAATTTCTAAATTATTTAAAATAGAAAAATAAAATGGAACTGAAAATAAATAAATGAACGGAACTAAAAAACTGGCGCCTGTGCATGGGCCGGCCCATACGGTGTAATGGATATTCTCCCAGGGTGCAGAGTGTAATATAAGAGGATTGTTCATGTGCCGGCCCAGTCCGAGATTTTTCGCTTTGTGAAACGTTTTCTATTACTTACCGGTGGCATGAGGGTAATTTATGCAAATTTCAGGGGCAATTTTCATAACGTACCACAGAAGTAATATGTGCATTATTAATAGGTAAAAGGACCCGTCCGTTGCAACGGGTGAAAAAACACCATCTTTAATGGCGATGACCACATTATGTTCATATCTCATCGCATGATTACAAAAATTTGTTTAAAAATGCAAGAAAATATTTCTTCTTTTAATTTTATTGACAATTCACAAGTTGAAACAATATTCAGGTTTTAAAAAAATATCATGGTTGTCAAAAAACTTCATAACTCAAAGAACTATTCTCAATTTCAAGAAACATTTTTTAAAATATACTATAATATTCCGATCCACCCTCACAATTAATTCTTCAAAATTCACTCACGTATATAATCTGACAGACTCAGAAGCGTTAATGTGGAACTATATACACTCGATCATTCGTGATCATTTTAACAAATTTGGGAATAATTGTAAAATCAAGGTCATTTTTTACTATTTAGAAACATTTTTTAAAATTCCAAAAAATATTTTATATTACGAACTGTTTTCAAGTGTTTTCTTGTGAATTGGCGAATAATTCATTTTTCGAATTATCAAATATTTTATAATTGCATTAAAGAAATTTCGCAAAATGATGGACTTTTTTTGATTCACGAATGTTTTCTCCAAAATTACGATTTTTTAATATCTAAACATTTTTACAAAAATCCCGAACAATTTTTGAATTTGCAAACATTTCATGTTTTATGAAACATTTATGTAAATATAATTTCATTTTTTAAAATATACTATAATATTCCAATCCACCCTCACAATTAATTCTTCAAAATTCACTCACGTATATAATCTGAAAGACTCAGAAGCATTAATGTTGAACTGCATACACTCGATCATTCGTGAACATTTTTACAAATTTGGGAAAACTTGTAAAATCAAGAACATTTTTTACTATTTATAAACATTTTTGTAAAATTCCAAACAATATTTTATATTTCGAACTGTTTTCAAGTATTTTCTTGTGAATTGGCGAATAATTCATTTTTTGAATTATCAAACATTTTTTATCTGTATTAAAGAAATTTCTCAAAATGATAGACTTTTTATGATTCACAAATGTTTTCTCCAAAATTATGATTTTTTAATATGTAAACATTTTTACAAAAATGCCGAACAATTTTCGAATTTGCAAATATTTTATGAAACATTTTTGTAAATATAATTTTTTGAATTCCGAAAGTTTACTTTTGATTAATTTGAATTAGAAAGAGTAAAAAGGAACAGATAAATAATAGTAACTAAAAAACTAAAAAAATGGCCCCTCCCATGAGCTGGCTCAAATGGGCGTGCTGTGTATTTTCCAGGGAGCAGAGCGTACTATAGCTGGTCTCTATGCTTGGGCCGGTCCATGCGAGGATTCCCTGCAAAACGTTTTTTGTAACTTATATAGTGGCATTAGTGGGTAATGTTTGAGAATTTAAGAGGCAATTTTAATAACTTACCACATAAGCAATAGGTGCTTTATTAGTAGGGAGGATAGACTAGCAAAAGGACCCGTGCGTTCCAACGGAAGAAAAACAATTATAATCTCCAATGGTGCTGATCATATTATGTTTTTAAAATTTTAGGAGATTTCTTAAAATGCATGAACATTTTTTGAATTAGCAAACACTTTTTTTTCAATTGCACTCAAAAAATAACACACAATTATTTTCAAAATCATGGACTTTTATTGTTTTCACCAACATTGTTCTCAAAATTATGAACATTTTTCTGAATATGCGAATATTTTTACAAAAATCCTGAGCATTTTTTGAATTGACAAACATTTTATATTTTCTTCACACTTTTATTTCAAAATTCCCAGTTTTATAAATTGCAAATGTTTTTCAAAGTTCTAAATTATTTAAACTAAAAATGGAACAGAAAAATGAAAATAAAAAATGAGAATAAAAACAGAGGCACGAACTGTTTTTAAGATTTTTACACGGACTTTTGTTTAAAATCGTTGACTTTTTTATTTTATCGACATTTTCTCAAAGTATAAACATTTTTTATGTGCAAACATTTTTCAAAACTCCCGAGTAGTTTTTGAATTCACAAAAAAAAAAAGTTTTTTTGAATATTTTATTTTGAAATTCTCAGTTTTTTAAAATTGGGAAAAGTTGTTTGAAGTTCTAAATTATTTAAAGTAGAAAAACAAAATGGAACTGAATACTTTTGCCGTGTTGCTGATTTTAGAGCACACTTCCTAAAGATTTGCAGCCTCACCTGAAGCCATCCATCCTTCCTCGATTGCCGTCTACGCCGACTCCACTCGTTCCCACATCTGCACATAGCAAAAGGGCCTACCCGGGTTGGAGACCACAGGTCTCCATTCTTTTCGTTTACCACACCTAAGAAGGATCGGTAGGTGATCAGACCGGCTCGAACATATATGTTCTATAGAAACATATCTGAAGTGCTCACCAGCTAGCAGAAGCGACCCCTCTATCTAATCTAGCGAGAACATTCTTTTGTCCCTAATGCTTATTGTTGTATGTCCCCACCGAACCCTTGTACCCGAGGTCGAACAGCCTGCAATCGAAGAGGGTTCTCCTAAAGTTTTCCATCTGTTTCTCAGGTCTTTTTGTTGCTGACAAGTGTACATCATTTCATTGAAATCCCCCATGATCAGCCATGGAGCACTTGAATTGTCTTTAATTCTCCATAAGAGCTCCCACATAAGATATCTGTCATGGGCTCTAGGTTCCCCATAGATAAAAGTCCCACGCCATTGCAGGCCACTTGGATTCAGGCACTAAGACATCGATATACCTCGGGCCAACGGCAAGCTTTATTATCTCCACACTTCATCAAAGAACAGCGCAATGCCGACACTTTTACCTTTGTCGGGGTGCGTAATACAATTTTTGAGGCCCAGCCTCCACCTAAGCTTATTGACATACGAGTTGCTTTGCCGAGTTTCAGAGAGGAACACTAACTTTGGCTTGTACGTGTGCACTAGGCACACGAGTTCCTGAACTGTCCGGGGTTGCCCAAGTCTCCGGCAGTTCCAACTTAGGATTGTCATGGTCCCTGACGGGTACCATCATTGGCACCCGTCAGTATGCCGGTAGCTCCAAGGCCAGTAGCTTCCTGTCCACGGTACTCACCCTTCCCTGCATCCCCATCCTCTTTATCCTCGCCCCTTGCCTTCTTTTTCAGCTCACCTTCCTCCTCACCAGCGTTGGTTTCGTTGTTCTTGCCCTCCACAGGATGACGATCAGCACGCTTCCCTAAGATCGTGCCCTTCTCTTCTGTTTCCTACCCTAGTGCTTTTCCATGGGTTTCATCCTCCCCCTCAATCTGAAGCTGGCCTTCAGGCTCACCATATCTTCCTGCTTCAGAGGCAACCTCGTCACGCCCTTCCCTAGCCAGAGGATCAGCCTGGCCCCGGGTGAACTGTGTGACTGGAGTCATCAGGGATGATGCCGGGTCTCTGCCAGGGCTTCACGGAACTGCGGGCTAGGACCATAACTCGGAGGGACACTCAAGCTTGGTCCCCGAACGGCGATTGGGTCCGAGGCAGGAAGGGTTTTGTTGGTGTAGGACCCCTCCTCCCCCTGTCCCAGTTTTGGCGCAGCTTCTTCCTCTGAATTGCTTCCTGGACCGAGCTTTATAGTACTAACTGTAGCAATTGCAGCCTGCACCATCGGATCCATCAGAATTTCTTCCGGGGTGCCTCCACCTTTCTCACGAACACGTCTTGTCAGGGTCACTCTTAACCCACAACCAGCCTCCGAGTCGAAGTGCAGGAATCGGCGCGCGTTGCTGGATCCGGAAGCAGCATAGCTATCTCTACCACCACTATGCTTGAAATAGGATGCGCCCAGCGTTGCCGAGAACCTCATATTTTGGAGGTCTACCGGCAGCTTACAATCACGCTGGCCGTGGCCAAGGAAACCACAGTAGCTACAAAAGCGAGGCACCCTTTCATATTTGACCTCAAGGAAGAATACTTCATTTTCAGCGAAATCATGGGACTCTAGAGTGCTACATAGGGGTTCATCAACATCATGATTAATCCGAATACTAAGATAACCACCCCAAATATTACCTTCTTTGTTTGTGTGTACCTCGAGCACTTCCCCCAGCCTGCCATCGATCTCACGAGCCACCGGTTCAGCGAGCATGATCGGGGGAGCATCATAGAGATGCGAACCCAGATTGGCATGTAGGCGATCTCCACGTCGCCTGGTCTAGCACTCCCATCCACCGCGGTCACGAGGAAGGCATTGTTGGACAACGTTGGACGGGAAACAAAAACTTTCGTACGCACACGCAATACTTATCATGGTGATATCCATCTACGAAGGGGATTTCCGATCTACGTACCCTTGTAGATCGCACAGCGATAAGCGTTAAGAAACGCAGACGATGTAGTGGAACAGCTTGCGTGATTCAAATCATCGTAGTCGTACTCTTCGTCCCACGATCCGATCTAGTGTCGAACGGACGACACCTCCGCGTTCAGCACACGTACAGCGCGACGATGTTCTCGGCCTTCTTGATCCAGCAAGAGAGACAGAGAGGTAGATGAGTTTTCCGGCAGCGTGACGACGCTCCGGAGGTTGGTGATGATCTATTCCGGCAGGGCTCCGCCCGAGCTCCGCAGAAATACCATCTAGAGGAAAAAGGTGGAGTTTTGTGGTCGGGCTGCCGTGACAAAGTTGTCTCAAATCAGCCATAAACTCCACTATATATAGGGGGAGAGGTGGGGAGCCTTGCCTTGAGGTCCAAGGGACCCTTGGTGCGCCGGCCAAGGAGGTGGAGGAGTCCACCTCCAATCCCAGTCCAACTAGGATTGGAAAGTGGAGTCCTTCTCCACCTTCCCACTTTTTTTTTCCTTTTCTCTTTGGATTTTCTCTTGTGGCGCCATGGGTCTTCTTTGGCTGTCCCACCAGCCACTAAGGGCTGGTGCGCCACCCCTAAGGCCTTGGGCCACTCCCGGGTGGGTTCCCCCCTCCCGGTAAATTCCCGAAACGTATTCGTCACTCCCGGTACGATGCCGGCAATGCCCGAAAACCTTCCGGTAATCAAATGAGACAAACCTATATATCAATCTTTGTTTTCGGACTATTCCGGAATTCCTCGTGATGTCCGTGATCCCACCCGGGACTCCGAACACCATTCGGTAACCAACCATATAACTCAAATACGCATAAAACATCGCCGAACCTTAAGTGTGCAGACCCTGCGGGTTCGAGAACTATGTAGACATGACCCGAGGGACTCCTCGGTCAATATCCAAGAGCGGGACCTGGATGCCCATATTGGATCCTACATATTCTCTGAAGATCTTTGATAACCCACAAGTATAGGGGATCACAGCAGTTTTCGAGGGTAGAGTATTCAACCCAAATTTATTGATTCGACACAAGGGGAAGCCAAAGAATATTCTCAAGTATTAGCAATTGAGTTGTCAATTCAATCAGACCTGAAAGATTAGTATCTGCAAGCAAAGTATCAGTAGCAAGGTGGTAAGATAGCAACGGTGCCAGAAAAAGTCTGTTGAAGGGAGACTATTCCTGACTTAACGGCGCCAGAAAAAGTCTTGGAGCAGGTAACAGCAAAGTAACAAGTAACTGCAGTAGCAACTAACAACAGTAGTGACAGCAGTAGCAAGGACTAGTGGGACAAACTCGTAGGCATTGGATCGGTGATTGTGTTGGATGGCATTCATCATGCAACAATTATAACACGGAGAGATATGTAACTAGCTCCAGTTCGTCAATGTAATGTAGGCATGTATTCCGTTTGTAGTCATACGTGCTTATGAAAAAGAACTTGCATGACATCTATTGTCCATCCCTCCCGTGGCAGCGGGGTCCTAATGGAAACTACGGGATATTAAGGTTCTCCTTTTAATAAAGAACCAGACCAACGCATTAACACTTGGTGAATACATGAACTCCTCATACTATGTTCATCACCGGGAGTGGTTCCGCTTATTGTCACTCCGGGGTTGCCGGGTCATAACACATAGTAGGTGACTACAACTTTCAAGATCGGATCTAAAACACACATATATTGGCGACAACATAATAATTTCACATCTGAAATCATGGCACTCGGACCCTAGTGACAAGCATTAAGCATGGCAAAGTAGTAGCAACATCAATCTCAGAACATAGTGGATACTAGGGATCAATCCCCGTCAAAACTAACTCGATTACATGATAGATCTCATCCAACCCATCACTGTCCAGCAAGCCTACAAATTATTACTCACGAACGGTGAAGAGCTTCATGGAATTGGCGATGAAGGAAGGTTGATGATGACGATGTCGACGATCTCCCCTCTACGGAGCCCAAAACGGACTCCAGATCTGCCCTCCTGGGCAAGAACGGGATGTGGAGGCGCCTCCGTATCGTAAAACGCATGAACTCTTCTCCTTGATTTTTTTTCCGGACGAAAGGGACTAAATAGAGCTGGAATTGGAGGCGGCGGAGCTCTTTGGGCCCCACAAGCCTGGTAGGCGCGACCAGGGGGGCTCCTGGGCTTGTGAGCTCCTGGCCCACCTCCTCCGGTGGATTCTTGCGCAGGTATTTTTCATATATTCCATAAAAATTCCTCGTAAATTTTCAGGTCATTCCGAGAACTTTTATTTCTGCACAAAAACAACACCATGGCAATTCTGCTAAAAACAGCGTCAGTCCGGGTTAGTTCCATCCAAATCATGCAAATTAGAGTCCAAAACAAGGGCAAAAGAGTTTGGAAAAGAAGATACGACGGAGACGTATCAACTCCCCCAAGCTTAAAGCCTTGCTTGTCCTCAAGCAATTCAGTTGACAAACTGAAAGAGACAAAAGAAAAACTTTTACAAACTCTGTTTGATCTTGTTGTTGCAACTATGTCTAACTCATAACCAGAATTTCAGCAAGATCACAAGCTAACCACATAAGCAAATGACATCTAGGTCTCACGGTAAACTAATATCAATGGAATAATCAACTAGCGAGCAAATAATAATGAGTTTCAGATATCAACACTTCAATTAAAACAAGCATGAAGCAATATGAATAGGTGGCATCTCGCTAGCTCTTTCTGAGACCGCAAAACATAAATGCAGAGCACTTTCAAAGATCAAGGGCTGACTAAACATTGTAACTCATGGCAAAGAAAATCGAGTCATAGTCATACTCAATAACAGTTAAAAGCAAAGCATAAAAATGATAGAGGTGCTCTCTAATTGGTGCTTTTACAAGAAGAGGATGACTCAACAGGAACATAAATAAACAGGCCCTTCGCAGAGGGAAGCATTGATTTGCACAGGTGCCAGAGCTCAAGCTTTGAAAACAGAGATAATAATTTTGGGCGGCATGCTTTCATTGTCAACGCAATGACCAAGATTTTTCAACATCTTCCACGCTACACATGCTATAGGTGGTTCCCAAACAGAAAAGTAAAATTTTAATTCCCCCACCACAATTCAATCACACTCCACGGCTAGCCGAATCCTCGGGTACCGTCCATACCAACATCAATCCAGGGGGAGTTTTGTTTTACAGTTATGTTTTCGATTTGAGCGTGGAAATGGGCATTCCAATTACCGGCCCCTTTCTCGTTAATGATAGTGAATAAACACATATCGAGGGTAACACGCCTAGCATGGAAGATACCGATAGCCCCCTGTCACCACATGAGCGGTTCGGGCATACAAAACAGATTATTTCTTGAAGGTTTAGAGAGTGGCACATGCAAATTTACTTGGAATGGCAGGTAGATACCGCATATAGGTAGGTATGGTGGACTCATATGGAACAACTTGGGTTTATGGAAGTGGATGCACAAGCAGTATTCCGCTTAGTACAAGTGAAGGCTAGCAAAAGACTAGGAAGCAACCAACTAGAGAGCGACAACAGTCATCAAAATGGATTGAGATTAACTAACACTGAGTGCAAGCATGAGTAGGACATAAATCACCATGAACATGAATATCATAGAGGCTATGTTGATTTTGTTTCAACTACATGCGTGAACATGCGCCAAGTCAAGCCACTTGAATCATTCAAAGGAGGATACCATCCTATCATACTATATCATAGTCATCTCAAAATTCATGTTGGCATTCAAGACAAAGCATTATAAGCTCCTAGATAATTAAGCATGGCATCAGAAACTATGATCTCTAGGTTGTCATTGAAAACATGGTTCTCTCACAACAAAGCTGAATCTAGAACGATGAGCTAGTCATATTTACAAAAACAAAATAGATCGAGTTCATACCAGCTTTTCCAGGCTCAGTCACTTCATCATATATTGTCATTATTGCCTTTCACTTGCACGACCGAACGATGTGAACAATAATAAGAGTGCTCGTGCACTGGACTAAGCTGGAATCTGCAGGCAAACACAAAGGAGAAGACAAAGTAATATGGTTCTTTTAACAGATAAACAGATATGCATGCGAGAGCCACTAAACATTATAACCATGGTCTTCTACCTTGACCCAAAGAAAAATAAAACTATTTACACGGGAAAGCTCCCAACAAGCAAAAAGAAAAACGGAAAATATTTTTGGGTTTTCTCAAAAGGACACAAAAGAAGAAAACAAGAAAACAAAAATAAACTAGCATGGATAATACGGTGGCAAAGTGTGAACACCGACTAACAAAGTGAAAATGTAAGCAAGAATATAAAGTCGGTGAGAAACACGTACTCCCCCAAGCTTAGGCTTTTGGCCTAACTTGGTCTACTCCCAAGGTGGGAAGTAACCGTCTCCGGGGTACTCCGGAGTGGAGTGAAGATGCCACTGTTGTGTGAGCTCCTCTGGCTCCCACTGATAAACTGGTGCCTGGTACTCGACTGGTGGCTCGGGCACGGGCGCCTGTGGTTGGGCTATGCCCCAATATGCGTAGATGTCCAAGGGCATAATGATGTACCTGCTTGTATGAAGATTGAACAAAGAAGGAGCAGGCAAAGTAATAGTCTCATGAGTACTGATACGTCCATTTTGCATCATGTTTTCATGTTGATATTTATCGCTTCTTTGGCTATTATTTCACTTCACGTCACAATTCTTATGCCTTTTCTCTCTTATTTTGGAAGGTTTAAATGAAGAGGGAGAATACCGGCAACTGGAATTCTAGCCTGACAGTGGAGCAAAGTACTGGGCCAAACGCCGTAAAAATCAACGAGGAATTTTTTCCCGATTTATCAAAAATACTAGGCCGAAGAAGTGCCAGAGGGGCACCAGGGGGTGCCCACAAGCCTGCACGGCGCGGCCACCCCCCCAGGCCCCGCCATGGGGGCTTGTGGGCAGCCGA